>NC_090444.1:292541780-293186780 GCF_031143425.1 Pleurodeles waltl | reverse complement strand
TCCCAGGACTTTGCCTACAAATGTGTGCATTCTGCCATCATCCTTTGTCTCAACCCGGCTCCTGAGCATTATGGACCCCCTTACTGGTTGCTGGGGACCTACCAGTGTAGAGCTGTGATGCTGGTGAGCCTGTGTACTGCTGCCACAGCCTGACACAGTCCTCAGAGGTCCCATGTCGGCAGGGGTCACGGGTGAGCCTGAGAACGGGGCCGAAGCACGAACACCAGCTCCTCTCATTGCCATTGTCGCTTAGCCACCCCCAATGGGGCCATCACCGCTGGTGTCCGGCCACCTCTCCTGCCTGCACTACTGGGGCTGGGGCTGAGGCTGAGTGGCGGGACCTGCGCCGCCCGAGCGCTGTGCAAACTGTGTGCCCTTTGTAGTGCCAAAGGCGTGTGGCTGTGCGGGGCCTGCCACGCTGTGCAGGGACTGTGGCTGGGGCACAAACTCATTGATCTGGCTAGCCTGTGAGCTTCATTGCCAGTCTGCTTCCCCATGCCTTCGAGGAGAGGGAAGTGCTAGTGAGTGATTGAAGGCCTGTATGAATTGGAAATCATGTGCTACTTACCCATATTAATACGGCACCTGTGATTCTTGGGCCACATTACATACTATGCCCTTAATGGACCTCTGGGCCATTCCAGCACCTAAAAAAGTGCCCCATATGCCTCGATGCAAGGGGAGCAGCCTCTTGGAAGGGTAACTGACCGAGGCTTGCTATACCTGGACTGCCCTACAACGAGGCCTCTCTCCACTTGCAGACCACTCGCGCCACTCCTCCCAGGCTGCTCCACGCCTTTCAGATTTTTCATCGTACTCATCTCACAATGGGGCATGGTGACCCTAAACCAAGACAAATTACATTGTGTTACATGGCTCATTGTGCGACTGGTTGGAATGCATGAGTGCTTAGGTAAGCAAGCTACCAGCCGAGCAACGAATATCAGATGAGGAAGAAGGCACAATGGCCCTGACAAGGTGCATGGAGAGAGTTGAGCACTTGTTGATGGCTGGCTGCAAAGAATGAAGATCTTGAAGGCTGCTCATGGAGCCCCAATCTCTGTATTACAGGAGTGGCTGTATCCACACATCCTGCTCCCATGAGTACCTATATTCAGCAACTTCTCATTTAACTATCTGGCAGAGACTCCTTCACTACTACCTTTGCAGTGGAAAGGGCACATAGATCTTTTGGACCTCGACCCATTGGGGCTCCTCCCCTCCCAATTGTTGCCCAGGTATTAAACTATCAAGACCGCGATCCGGCTATCTTCTGAGCCTGAGGCAAGACCCAACTAGAGTTTTAGGGAATTACTTTGTTGCTCTACCCAAATTTCACTCCTATGGTCCAGGAGGCCCGATGCAAATATGCTGATGTCAAATTGCTACTCCAGCATGCTGGTCTTCAGTACGGCATGCTATTACCTGCAAACTTTCACATTGAACTGAACGGTAAACATCACATTTTCAATTCTCCAGCTGATGCCTCTCTCTTCTGCAAGCAATAGAAATTTGATTGTGCACCAACCAGATGCCACTCTTCGGGAGTCTCTCCACATTGCTCTCAGGGGGCCTCTTGCAGTGCCTCACCAGTGTAAGACCAACTGCTCTGTCTATAACTGGTACTTAACTGCAGCCTTTCTCCTTCTCCTGATTGGTACAGGCCTATACCTGCTGATAACTGTTGATCATCCTTGTGACACCTCTTGTTGTCCCCCTTCTATTACACCTGCCTTTGCACCTACTGCTTTCTATATCCGCCGTCTTTAATGTGACTTGCTTGTCCCCCGCATGGAGAGTGTCTATATCCCAAAGGTGTACTCCATGGTTCATTGGATTTTTTCTTTGTTATTTCTTGAGGGGTTTTGGGATTTCACCAGAAATGTTTTCCTCTGATGTGGGAGAGGGAAGAGATGTTGTTTACCTTACTTTTAATGTAGTTTTGTTAGCCCCACTGTTATTTCATCTCAAGACATTGCACAACACCTACATTACGCTATCACTAATGGTACATTACTACAACTATAATACAACTTCCCATGGGCGACCCTGTGCTTGGCGTCTCATGTGCTACATGGAACATCAGGGGGCTTTCCCAGGAAGGGTAAATAGGTCCTTACTTATTTGCACTCATTTGAACAGACATGGCATTACGCTTGCTTTTCCACAAGAAACTCGCTTATCACCCTCTTCTGCCTGCACTTTTGCTATACAATGTGTAGGGAACCGCTCTTTCTCCTACTACAGTTCCTTCTCTAAGGGGGTTTGTATACTGGTCCACAAGAGCCTACCGTTTGTTTGTTGTGATGCCCTTTCTGACCCAGAGGGTCGCTATCTTACAGTTAGAGGTTCCCTGACCGGCATCCCTGTCCTCCTTGTAAACGTATATGCGCCCAATACAGACTCCTCAGAGTTTTTCCAAGATTTATTGACACAGATGGAACCTTTCCAACCTGAGCACATTTTACTTGGCAGGGACTTCAACCTTACTTGCCTCCCTCACCCAGGCACCACTGGATCCACCGGGTTTACTAAACCTTGTTTCCTCCAAACGTTACATACTCTGCTGAACACCTTTTTGAACTTGCTGATGCCTGGAGCGCATGACAATGGCGCCTATACATTTTACTCTAGCCTTCATAATATTTGGTCTTGTATTGAGCATTGGTATGTGACTCCAACTGCCTCTCTTTGGCTTATGGGAATCTCTTATCTCCCATGTATGCTGTCAGATCACTCCCCCATGATAGCTACCCTGTGTATTCTGCCCAAGACTGCACTGCTCTACTCCTGGTGGTTTCCTACAAATGTGTTACATGACACAGTATTCCGCTCTGAAATGCTTGTCGCCATCTCTGAATACTTTGCTCTCAATGTAGGCACTGTCCAAAAACATGCTACACTCTGAAACGTCTTCAAAGACTACATCAGAGTAGTGTGCATTGCTAAGCATGCTGAGGTGCTCCACTCTATCAGGAGAGAACTGGCCAAAATTGAGAGTGAGTTACTAATGATAGATCAACGAGCCATTTTGGCCCCATCACCTTTGATTCCCCCATTGAGAGCCTCCCTGGTGCAGAACTTCCAGGAATCCGCCGATTGAGAGGTGCTATATCTTGGTAAATATGCTACTGTGTGGTGATACGGGGAGGGTGAGCGCCTGGGCCGCACACTTGCATGCCTGCTACGCCCTTCATATTAGTTCTCCGGTGTTACTACTCTCCAAATGGGTCTCGTTAGGGTCTCAAGGTGCTGGGGGGGGGGGTGTTACTGCTCGAAGAGCCAGGTCTCGAGGCACTTTCTGAAAGTTAGGAGGTCCTGTGTCTTGCCTAGATTGGTGGGGAGGGAGTTCCAGGTTTTGGCGGCGAGGTGAGAGAAGGATCTGCCGCGGGATGATGCGTTGGATGCAGGGGATTGTTGCAAGGGCGAGGTCGGTGGAGCAGAGCTGGCAAGTCGGGATGTGGAAGTTGATTCGTTCATTGAGGTAGGCCAGTCCGGTGTCGTGGAGGGCTTTGTGAGCGTGGATTAGGATTTTGAAGACGATCCTTTTGTTGATGGGCAGCCAGTGTAGGGATCTGAGGTGGGCGGAGATGTGCTCGTGGCGAGGGAGGTTGAGGATGAGACGTGTAGCGGTGTTTTGGATGCACTGGAGTTTTCTCTGAACCTTGGATGTGGTCCCTGCGTAGAGGGCGTTGCCGTAGTCCAGTCTTCCTGTCCTATTGCCTCTAGGTCTATTAAGGAATCCAGCTGAAATACAGACACTTCCCACAATCTGTTTGGCATGGACAAAATTGCTCCATTACTTAGATTACGACACCCTCACACTTTCCCCTGCTAACAATCCATGGCTTTAGCTCATGTGCAAGCGGCTGACCCAGTGCACCCTTGCTTCCCTTCAATTGCACACAGTCGGGGACCTGTTTGCAGACTCCACGCTCCACTCCGTTATGTCTTTGATCAAAGGACATCAGTCCTCTTACATGGTCAGATTGATCCAGTATGGACTACATTGCACATTATGCACAACATTGCCCACATACTCTGCAGAACGAAAAGACTTCCCCCATTGTCCTTAGTTATTATGACCCCTGACTGCACAAATTTAATTTTGCAACTGTACCACTCCTCTCTTCTAATCAGGCATAGTGGGCCCGAAAAGTCACGGGCTGCCTGGGTGTGAGATCTGGGCTGCTCTCTACGGGACAAGATTTGGTATTGCCACTGTCGCTTAGCCACCCCCAATGGGGCCATCACCGCTGGTCTCCGGCCACCTCTCCTGCCTGCACTACTGGGGCTGGGGCTGAGGCTGAGTGGCGGGACCTGCGCCGCCCGAGCGCTGTGCAAACTGTGTGCCCTTTGTAGTGCCAAAGGCGTGTGGCTGTGCGGGGCCTGCCACGCTGTGCAGGGACTGTGGCTGGGGCACAAACTCATTGATCTGGCTAGCCTGTGAGCTTCATTGCCAGTCTGCTCCCCCATGCCTTCGAGGAGAGGGAAGTGCTAGTGAGTGATTGAAGGCCTGTATGAATTGGAAATCATGTGCTACTTACCCATATTAATACGGCACCTGTGATTCTTGGGCCACATTACATACTATGCCCTTAATGGACCTCTGGGCCATTCCAGCACCTAAAAAAGTGCCCCATATGCCTCGATGCAAGGGGAGCAGCCTCTTGGAAGGGTAACTGACCGAGGCTTGCTATACCTGGACTGCCCTACAACGAGGCCTCTCTCCACTTGCAGACCACTCGCGCCACTCCTCCCAGGCTGCTCCACGCCTTTCAGATTTTTCATCGTACTCATCTCACAATGGGGCATGGTGACCCTAAACCAAGACAAATTACATTGTGTTACATGGCTCATTGTGCGACTGGTTGGAATGCATGAGTGCTTAGGTAAGCAAGCTACCAGCCGAGCAACGAATATCAGATGAGGAAGAAGGCACAATGGCCCTGACAAGGTGCATGGAGAGAGTTGAGCACTTGTTGATGGCTGGCTGCAAAGAATGAAGATCTTGAAGGCTGCTCATGGAGCCCCAATCTCTGTATTACAGGAGTGGCTGTATCCACACATCCTGCTCCCATGAGTACCTATATTCAGCAACTTCTCATTTAACTATCTGGCAGAGACTCCTTCACTACTACCTTTGCAGTGGAAAGGGCACATAGATCTTTTGGACCTCGACCCATTGGGGCTCCTCCCCTCCCAATTGTTGCCCAGGTATTAAACTATCAAGACCGCGATCCGGCTATCTTCTGAGCCTGAGGCAAGACCCAACTAGAGTTTTAGGGAATTACTTTGTTGCTCTACCCAAATTTCACTCCTATGGTCCAGGAGGCCCGATGCAAATATGCTGATGTCAAATTGCTACTCCAGCATGCTGGTCTTCAGTACGGCATGCTATTACCTGCAAACTTTCACATTGAACTGAACGGTAAACATCACATTTTCAATTCTCCAGCTGATGCCTCTCTCTTCTGCAAGCAATAGAAATTTGATTGTGCACCAACCAGATGCCACTCTTCGGGAGTCTCTCCACATTGCTCTCAGGGGGCCTCTTGCAGTGCCTCACCAGTGTAAGACCAACTGCTCTGTCTATAACTGGTACTTAACTGCAGCCTTTCTCCTTCTCCTGATTGGTACAGGCCTATACCTGCTGATAACTGTTGATCATCCTTGTGACACCTCTTGTTGTCCCCCTTCTATTACACCTGCCTTTGCACCTACTGCTTTCTATATCCGCCGTCTTTAATGTGACTTGCTTGTCCCCCGCATGGAGAGTGTCTATATCCCAAAGGTGTACTCCATGGTTCATTGGATTTTTTCTTTGTTATTTCTTGAGGGGTTTTGGGATTTCACCAGAAATGTTTTCCTCTGATGTGGGAGAGGGAAGAGATGTTGTTTACCTTACTTTTAATGTAGTTTTGTTAGCCCCACTGTTATTTCATCTCAAGACATTGCACAACACCTACATTACGCTATCACTAATGGTACATTACTACAACTATAATACAACTTCCCATGGGCGACCCTGTGCTTGGCGTCTCATGTGCTACATGGAACATCAGGGGGCTTTCCCAGGAAGGGTAAATAGGTCCTTACTTATTTGCACTCATTTGAACAGACATGGCATTACGCTTGCTTTTCCACAAGAAACTCGCTTATCACCCTCTTCTGCCTGCACTTTTGCTACACAATGTGTAGGGAACCGCTCTTTCTCCTACTACAGTTCCTTCTCTAAGGGGGTTTGTATACTGGTCCACAAGAGCCTACCGTTTGTTTGTTGTGATGCCCTTTCTGACCCAGAGGGTCGCTATCTTACAGTTAGAGGTTCCCTGACCGGCATCCCTGTCCTCCTTGTAAACGTATATGCGCCCAATACAGACTCCTCAGAGTTTTTCCAAGATTTATTGACACAGATGGAACCTTTCCAACCTGAGCACATTTTACTTGGCAGGGACTTCAACCTTACTTGCCTCCCTCACCCAGGCACCACTGGATCCACCGGGTTTACTAAACCTTGTTTCCTCCAAACGTTACATACTCTGCTGAACACCTTTTTGAACTTGCTGATGCCTGGAGCGCATGACAATGGCGCCTATACATTTTACTCTAGCCTTCATAATATTTGGTCTTGTATTGAGCATTGGTATGTGACTCCAACTGCCTCTCTTTGGCTTATGGGAATCTCTTATCTCCCATGTATGCTGTCAGATCACTCCCCCATGATAGCTACCCTGTGTATTCTGCCCAAGACTGCACTGCTCTACTCCTGGTGGTTTCCTACAAATGTGTTACATGACACAGTATTCCGCTCTGAAATGCTTGTCGCCATCTCTGAATACTTTGCTCTCAATGTAGGCACTGTCCAAAAACATGCTACACTCTGAAACGTCTTCAAAGACTACATCAGAGTAGTGTGCATTGCTAAGCATGCTGAGGTGCTCCACTCTATCAGGAGAGAACTGGCCAAAATTGAGAGTGAGTTACTAATGATAGATCAACGAGCCATTTTGGCCCCATCACCTTTGATTCCCCCATTGAGAGCCTCCCTGGTGCAGAACTTCCAGGAATCCGCCGATTGAGAGGTGCTATATCTTGGTAAATATGCTACTGTGTGGTGATACGGGGAGGGTGAGCGCCTGGGCCGCACACTTGCATGCCTGCTACGCCCTTCATATTAGTTCTCCGGTGTTACTACTCTCCAAATGGGTCTCGTTAGGGTCTCAAGGTGCTGGGGGTGGGGGGGTGTTACTGCTCGAAGAGCCAGGTCTCGAGGCACTTTCTGAAAGTTAGGAGGTCCTGTGTCTTGCCTAGATTGGTGGGGAGGGAGTTCCAGGTTTTGGCGGCGAGGTGAGAGAAGGATCTGCCGCGGGATGATGCGTTGGATGCAGGGGATTGTTGCAAGGGCGAGGTCGGTGGAGCAGAGCTGGCAAGTCGGGATGTGGAAGTTGATTCGTTCATTGAGGTAGGCCAGTCCGGTGTCGTGGAGGGCTTTGTGAGCGTGGATTAGGATTTTGAAGACGATCCTTTTGTTGATGGGCAGCCAGTGTAGGGATCTGAGGTGGGCGGAGATGTGCTCGTGGCGAGGGAGGTTGAGGATGAGACGTGTAGCGGTGTTTTGGATGCACTGGAGTTTTCTCTGAACCTTGGATGTGGTCCCTGCGTAGAGGGCGTTGCCGTAGTCCAGTCTTCCTGTCCTATTGCCTCTAGGTCTATTAAGGAATCCAGCTGAAATACAGACACTTCCCACAATCTGTTTGGCATGGACAAAATTGCTCCATTACTTAGATTACGACACCCTCACACTTTCCCCTGCTAACAATCCATGGCTTTAGCTCATGTGCAAGCGGCTGACCCAGTGCACCCTTGCTTCCCTTCAATTGCACACAGTCGGGGACCTGTTTGCAGACTCCACGCTCCACTCCGTTATGTCTTTGATCAAAGGACATCAGTCCTCTTACATGGTCAGATTGATCCAGTATGGACTACATTGCACATTATGCACAACATTGCCCACATACTCTGCAGAACGAAAAGACTTCCCCCATTGTCCTTAGTTATTATGACCCCTGACTGCACAAATTTAATTTTGCAACTGTACCACTCCTCTCTTCTAATCAGGCATAGTGGGCCCGAAAAGTCACGGGCTGCCTGGGTGTGAGATCTGGGCTGCTCTCTACGGGACAAGATTTGGTATTTTTGCTGTATGCAGTTTAAACTGGTGTCCAGTAACTACTGTCATAAACTGCTGCATTTTAAATTCTTACGCAGAATACACCCCACCCCACATGCTCTCTTTAAATTAGATCCTGCAAGATCCCACAGCTGCCCCAAATGTGGGGCAGAATATGCTAACTTCTTAGATTTGGTCTGGCTCTGTCATATTATTTCCACATAATAAGGGAGTCATCTACTCTTCTTGTCCCATATGATATACCAAGAGATTGCCCCTGATGCTCTCTAGGCACTGCTGTTATATGTCAAACCGTGACTAACCACCTAAAGCGTTATGCTGCTATAGCACTACTGCTATCTAAGAACAGATTGCACTGCACTTGGACAGCGGTGTTCGCCCTACAGAGGAGTTGTGGATACAAGATCTCACTCACTTCTATACCACCAGTGAACTCTACGCCTCTCTGCAACCTCTGACATTTGGCCACCACTAAGGACATACCTCCAAACTCAGATGCTGGCCTTCCCTGTGGCAGACAACAAACATACTTCTACCTCTGACCTAAAACTAAATTACAAAACCTGAAATAACGTTTTTTTTTTTAAAGTATACAGTTAAAGGTTAAGTATTTTGCAATCAACTTATAAGTAGTTTGTAAAACAACAATTGGATTAAAGCCTTCAAGGATTGCTTTATTTCATAAGTAAATTCCTCATTCGATTAATGCCGCCCGCAAAAGTTCTCTTCTGTCCTCCGTGAAAGTCAAGAATATGCAAACCAAATGAACTATGTCCTCCTTACAAGCCCTGCATAAGTGACAACTGATTTATTCACACTTTCTTAGCCATGGGAGTCTATGCAGGAGGGAAGGAAAATGGACAAAGTGAAATGTCATAAACTTCCATTTTAAGAGCATAGAGTTTCCGAATTCAAAAAAGGTCTGAGGTTTTAATATCTTGTTATTTTGTAGCGACTTCCAAGCATGAGATCTTTTGGATAATGTTGCCTTATCTGCGGCTTCAGAAAGCTTATCCGATGTTCCATTGATCAGTTTTTTAAAAGCAGGATATGATATATTTAGGTCCGAAAAGAAGCCCAGTCCATAATTTTGTATGAAGGGCAATTAACTAACATAGACCATAGTATTGTAACAGTTGAATGGCCAAGTGAGGTTTTTAGCCTGTAGCAGCTTTTGATATAGGCTCCTTGTCCAGCTAATGATTGTTTAACACATTTTTTAAATTCAAGACGTTTGTGCTAGGAAGGCATTTTTGTGGAGATTAAAGATGCTCAAGTACACTTTCGAGATTGTAACGTCCAGCTGTATGGCATCATGGCTACGCAGTGCTTCACTGAGGTAGATTAGGGTCGGAAGATGCTTGGCATCAATTGACTTTAAGAGGAGGGTTGGTCTCTTCAAAATATTGTGCAGAGAGTGGAATGCCTATGCTAGGGCATTGCCGCCTTTCCATGAGATTTAAGATTTTTGAGATAGATTGAAAGGAACGTTTTCGTCAAATAACACTAAAAAGTATTTATATTCAGACACTTGTCTGATGGCTATCCTTGTAGATACCATCTAAGATGACCCTTGATTTGGTTGCTAATTATTATGACATTGTATTTGGCCATATTTATTAACATTCCATTGGTGGTGGAATTAGTTAATGGATTTAGATCATCAAGTAAGTGCTGGAGTATGATTTTGGTTTGATTTAGGAGTATCATTTCATCAGCATACAATATGTGTGAAAGATAGAAATCTCTGAGCTTTGGAGTGTGGGAGTTGACTTGGTTTAGAACAACATTTGTGCAGGGGCGTGCTGAATGCTCCGCTCTGCTGGTGAAGCTAACAGAGTTTTTGGAACTCCGTGCTCTGCTTGGAGTGCAGAGTTGTCCAAAAGACTCAGTAAGCCCTGCCAGCAGAGCGTAGCTCATCCGGTGCGTGCTGCAGCCCAGTTGGGATGCATAGCACAAGTGCAGACAGTCTGCGCTTGCGCTGTGAACCCACAACTAACCTGCAATGCGTACCGGATCAGAAGAGGGAGGCAGCCGCTGAAGAGGAGGACCCCCTGTAAAGACCCAGGTAAGTCCTCTACTCCTTTCTCTTTTTCTCTTCGTCATTGTTTGTGCACACTGGTGCACAAACAAGGACTGAAATGGCAGCTTTCATTGCCTTCGGCCCTGCCCTGAATTCAGGCCAGGGCTATAGGCAATGAAAGCTGCTGTGTGAGCTTCTTGTGCACTGGCCTGTCCTGTGTACAGTGCACATGGGGCAGGCCGGTGTACAACAGGCCTGGCCGCTTTTGCTGCCTACGGCCCTGCCCTGGCTCTTATGCACCGGCATGTCCCATGTGCAGTGTAAATGGGGCAGACTGGTGCACAACAAGCCTGGCACTTTTCACTGACTACGGCCCTGGCCTGAATTCAAGCCATGGCCGTAGGCAACTAAAGAAAGCTGCCATTTCATGCCTCTTGTGACTGGCAGGTCCTGTGTGCACAAGAGGCCTGAAACAGCAGTTTTCACTGCCAAGGCCCTCTCCTGAATGTGCCCGATCTCAGAAGTGCAAAGCAGGGTTGGCTTAGCTGATTAGGCCAAATCCTGCCTAGCACTTCCGAGATCTGGCACATTCAGGACTCTGCAGTTCACAGAACACCACCTCTGCGGAATTCCACAGAGTTTTTTTTTTTAACTCTGCTGAATTCCACAGAGTCGGACTCCATGAACTCCCCTCAGGCCTACATACATGTCAGCCAAAAAGGGATTATATAGTTGGGGTACCAGCATACACCCCTATTTTAGACCCTGATATGTGAAGATTTTCCTTGAGAGGTATGTGCCATTGCAAATCTTAATTCTTAATCAGGTATCAAAGTGGTGTTAAGTTGTGTTGCTCGCATTACATGCTACCATATACCCCAGTTCGTTAGTTTGGACCAGAGTTGATTTTATGGTACACAGAGTACAGCGGCTGGCGTTCGGGTAGCAATTGGGTGACAATTAAGGCCAGAACCCTGATGTTGGTTGAAGTCCTGGTTCCTTGTATTAAACCAGTTTGATTTAGGGATAGTATGCCATGGCCTGAGGTCCATGAGTGGAGTTCCTTCAGCACATCGGAGGCAAAGTGCTTTGCTTCACTGTCAAGTAGGGCTATCAGGCACTAATTGCCTGGTTCAGACCTATCACCACCCCTATTGAAAATTGGGTTAACAATCAAACCTCTCCAGGAATCAGAAAATTTTGGACAACACTGGAATAATGCCGTTAGGCCACAGAGCTCCATCCCAACATGCTTGGACGATTATTTTCTTGATTCGACATGGGGGTATTCTTATTGCTTCATTTGTGTGAGGGGCAAGGTCTATTGTTGCTGATAATATTTAATTGACATAGGAACATGAATTATTCTTTATGAATGTCATGCTGCAGGTCTGGCTGGAATATTGAAGCTGGTCTCCCACCTGGCAGTTAAAACGAGTAGGGAAGTAGCCAGCTAAAATAGCCTTGGAGATGTTTGAGTCATTGATTGAAAAGGGTACTTTGTAAATGCAGTTGAATTCTTTCTAAAAGTGTTTGGAGTCGTTTTTTTTTTTTTTTAATAATTTTTGCCCAGAAAGCTTCATTGGATTTCTTCTTCTCATTCTGGAGTAAATTTATGTAGGACTTCATGAGATGTCGGGCATGCAAGGACTGCACTGGGTTACTTTGTGATTTCCTTAATGTTTTCAATTTTTGATTAAGCCTCTTTTTTGCCAGTTTGCAGGCTGGTGATAGCCTCAAAGCTCTTAGTTTAAAACTAACTTGTCCCTGTTTTGTGATTCTTGACCAACAAAGTGCGGAATTGGTGAACCTAAGTGATAGTAATTCCATGAATAGTATCCAGTTTTCAAGAGGATTAAAGTATGCTCTTTGACATGATTCAAGCACACTTTGGTCTTTATGGAGTTGATTGAGATGCCTAATCAAAGTTTTTTCTTGAAGTTAACCATTTGCAGAGTACCAGGTATGCCATTCGCTAAGTGATGTAGTGATGGATTAGCAGCCAGCTCGTGTTTGCGGAAAGTGATCACTCTCCAGCCCTTATTCGATGTTGAAAGAATGGACACATGGAGATAACAGTAGACTTTCTAATGTATAGTCAAGAGTGGAGTGTGAGGAGGAAGTTTCATGCATGAAAGCAGGCAGCGTGTCAGACTAAAATTACTATTCATATCTTGGAGGCCAAGTTCTTTTAGATTCTGAGACTATATATTTTTCCTTTCTTGTCTAAGGGTTTTGTGTGTCTGGTACCCTTGGTGAGGATTTCCCATTGCTGGTTCTGGTATCTGGCCATGTCATCAGGTTCCAGGGCAAAAGTTCATTTCAGATTGAAGTCTCCCATGATCAGGAGTTTAGGCGCTTCAGTCTCTTCCCTTGCATCCAGTATGATTGCAGTTACGCATCCAGTTACATATTGTTTCTTATTAGTGTTAGTGGGGTACGTATATGTTGACCAATAATAGTGGCTTATGTGTATTTTGAAGCAGGCCCTTGAATGAAACACATGATATATTTGGATTATCACGGATCAAAGCTGCACTGTGGAAGATCAATGTGGCTGAAAGGGGGGTAGCAAAGACCCCTTTTAGGCGTTCATACTTGGTGAAAATTTTCAAGAATCTTGGTGGAGGGATTGACGACAGGGACCATGTTTCTTGCAGGATCACCAAGTGGAATTTTTCCAGTAAGCTATTAAGTCTGTATTGTGGGATTTTGAGAGAAGGCCCAAGAGCAAATACTGAAATTCACCAGTTATAACTGGTGATCTGTCAAGGTGGGGCCGAGAAAAAGGGAGGGACAAAAAAGTTGCATTTTTCCATGCTAATTCCCATATGACTTCTAAACATGACTACAATCCGTACTACTGGACGGAATGACACCACATTTGGCAGAAAGCGAGCATTTAGTACGCAGATAACGCTTTCGCTTGTTTGGTGTAAATCCATTCAGCAGTTTTTGTGAAACTAAAGGGAGAATAAATTTGTATCTCTCTGGTCTTGACGACTTCGCAAATAATGACGAGCTCATGCAGGGAAATACAGAGCTCTGATTGGCTGCCAACACCTCAGACCAGGATGTGTTGGCAGCCGTCTTGGGACTCAGCCTCAGCTGAGTCCCACAAAAAAAGACAAGGGGTCAGGGTAGAGTTACCCTGATCTCTTAGATCTGGTGTGGGGGTCCCTATAGGACCCACCCAGGGCTAAAAAACACTTTTAAAACAAATAGCCACGATTTTGCGACATTGTTGTGAGTTTGCTGAAAATGTTTTTAAGAAAACAAGTACGGGCTCCGGTGCTTATTTTTTACAAGCCCCCAGGTAGGCCAAGTCCCAGGGACATTCATATTTTGGAAGCAGGGGATGCCAGCCACCCAGCACCCCTGGGAAATGCCACCTCCCCAGGGCACTTTTCAAATTGATTGCAGGTAGATGCATGGCCCCTCTGCAGCCCCAGAGACCTCCACCTTCCTGGGACAGAGTTCAAATTGAGTGCTGGGGGGCTGATTGCCCTCCCCGAGCCCAGGGGACCACCACTTATCCAAAGCTATTTGCATGTTGGAGGGGGGCCCCCCTCAAGGAGACAATGATGGCCCTGGGAACTGCCACCCCCAGGGCAAGCTCCTTGTATGTCCTGAGGTGCCCACCCCTGGGAAGCAAGGGAGTGCTGTCAAATAGCTCTTCCTCACTGCAAGCAAAGGTTTACTCTTTCTCCCAGCCCACAGAAATGCAGTCAGGGAGACAGAGGAAACGGCTCTCACAGAGAGCGAGCTGCATTAGCTGCTTCCTCTCTGTAACAGCAATGCTGGCTCCCACAGAAGGTGGGGAGCCTGCTGAGATGTCAGGGGCCTTCAGACTCCCCCACGGTCCCCAACATTGTCACTGGGTGCCCTGAGTGGCACCAAGGTCACATGGCTGGGCCTTGGGTATGGGGTCCACTGGGCGTGGACCTCCTCACCCCAAAAAAAATGTTTAGGCCAGGACCCGTGGGATGATATCACAGGAGCCTAGATTGGCTTGTGGGGCCACACAGCCTCCCTAGCAAAAAAATATATATATTTATGCTAGGCCCCAGGGGATGGGGCCTCTGGGGCTGAGATTGGCCTGGGGTGCCATGGGAGGTTGGGTGGTTATAGGGGTGGGTGGCAGGGACTGGCTGCCTGAGGCCAGGCCCTGTGCCCAACCCCAGTCACGTACAGGCGAAAGCTGTGCAAAGTGAAATATGGATTAACGTATAGTAATGAAAATTACTTGACATTAAAAAATATGTAAAAGTCCACTGAAAAACAAAGGTTACAGGAACATTATAGACAGGCTTACATTTTAAATGTACAAAACAATATAAATTCACACGTTAGAGTTATCTCAAGTAACTATAACTCACCCACTTGCCATGCGCTGCTTAGTTCCCCACAAATTACAGCACACATGACATCTTTGACAACATCATTGATAATATCAAAGTAGCATTTGAAGTAAAATGTTTGACAGAAAACTGTGCATGATGAGGGCGCGAGTTATAGTTACCTTAGGGCATGAGTTAGAGTTACTTGAGATAACTATAACAGGTGAATTTCTATGGTTTTGTATGTTTAAAATGTGAGGCTAACTATAACGTCCCTGTAACCTTTGTTTTTTTAAGTGATTTTCTATGTTTTTTTTAAATTCTATTTTGTAACAATAACGTCACTGTGACTGTTTGTTTGTTTTTTCCGTGGACACATATATAGATATATATACATATATATATGATTGTTATTCAACAGCTTCAGTCCATTTAGTGAATAAACATAATTAACAGCTCTTTTTGATTATCGCTCTACAATGACCCTCTGAGTGAGGTGTCTAGTCTTCTATTAGTGACGTTCTTTAAGATTACACTTCCTCAGTAATCCTCCATCTTTCATACCCTTCTCATGATTATCCTGAATTTCCAAGGTTTACCTATTCACATACCTCTGTTGGTCATTGTCAGATTCATTGATGAGTGGTGAAGTATGTGTCTTATAAACCTATGTTGTAATGCGGATCCTTCATTGTGTTGTCAGTCATGAGCTGGATGGCATCTTGGTGTCATTGGGTCTCTTAAAATCATTGTAAATGTATGAAAAGTTTTTCATCATTGTTCAGGCCCTTAGGATGTTTAGTTCTGAGTTTTATAGTTAATTTGGATTCCTTTTGTCTCAGAAAACATATCCAATTTCCTCCCCTTTAAGACTTAGGCTCATGTTCAAGTCCATAATAGGACAAAGCTTTCCATGTTGTACCATCATGTTCCTTCATCAAATGTTTGGCCACTGCATAAGTAGTGTCATTTTTTCCACGGCTCTAATACGTTCCAAAATCTATTTTTGTAAAGCACAGATTGTGCACCCAATGTACTTAAGGCCATATTTACATTGCAATACATATATTACATGTGTTGTTATGCAATCGATCTTTTAGTAACCAAAGAGCTCACATGCAGTAAAATTCATGACACCACAAAAATCTGCAAACACCACATTCTCAAATTACAAGTATCAAGTGCATTGAGTGCAATTTCCAAGTTAATCCCATTGCATTTGCCCTATTGTTTCTCACTTTCCTTTGCTCAGGAGCAGCTCAAGAACACCGGAGGACTGCAAATAATCCAATTTGTCCAGATCAAACTAACCAAGAGTGTAGACAAAAATGCAGGAGGGGGAACATTTTATATCTTGATCTTATGTAATTTCTTATCTTTGCCTGCTCTCCACCAAAACTGCTATCTTATCATAGACAACCTGGGATAAAGCAAGATCGGGGATGATGTATGAACATAAAAGGCAGTGTGCCCATATCGAGATTAGAGAAACAACAATTAAGTCATTATAGTCAAATAATTAAGCCTCAAGTCTCAAGAAGACTCCAATCAATCTACTAAAAGTTAGAAGCCATAAAGATCCATTACATTTTTATTGTATGTTACAGAAGGCAAACAATAATAGTCAAAATGCATGGTTAATCAATATAGAGCGTCAGCCTGAATCAAATGCAGCAAAGAGAATGACACGAAGTCATGTCTCAGACTAAAAACGTCCTAAGTAAGAGACACATTGAGAAGCGTTTGCTTTCGAAGGTTGGGGCAAACCAGACTTGGCTCACGTCCCTATAGAACCCTTTTACACTAAAATACACAGCAAAAATTACAACATCAGCATATGGTGTTCGAATTGTTGCTATACAGGTTAACAAATAAGAATACAGACTGTAATGCAACATCATCCAATACCATCCCCTAAATGGATATTAAAACAATCTAATACAACCCCTCTTGAACTAATGTCATCAGATATGACAGTACAAATCTAAAAGCACTCATAACAATGACATATTTATAGGAAAGTGCCCCTTTATGTATGATCACTCCCCACTTTTTCCCCAATGCTCATGTTCATGACTCTATTAGTGCACTGGAAGCCTGCTATCCAGACACCAGTGCCTGTGCTCTCTCCCTAAATTGTTATGCCAACTTGGTAATTACCTGATTAGCAAGACTTTACCCCCCTTGTAAGGCAATAGTAGATGGTACCCAGGGCATTGGTGGTGAAAGGGTCCCCAGGGCTGCAGCACAAGTTTGTTCCACCTTAGGTGACCCTCCCAAGGTACTGGTGGCCGGCCTGCCAGACCAGTGCAAAACTGCTCATGTTCGAATGTGTCTTTGCAAAGAATGGCACAGTCCCATGCACTGGCTTAGATATATGTCAGACACCCTTAGGGTAGGCAACTGCAATCCAGGAGGCAGGGTGCATTATATTTCATGTGCAAACATATAAGCACAAGCTTGAATGCCTCTATAGTATTCCTTCCATTAAGATACACTATAAGTGCAAGAAGTTCCATAGGATAACATGGGACTTAAGCCCTAGTTGATCAGGGCTGCCAGCTCCATTATGGTACCTCCTAGATATGTTGAGTTTAGTGTCAAACAACTTGCTTTCTCCCCCCAACAGGATTCTTATGTCGAGGGGCATCTGGCATGCACACACGTGGTATACTAGAGGTTGACCACCTGTTTGCCACCCTCCTTTGCGCTTTGGCCGAGCAGCCTGCAGTTTTCTGCCTCCAAGACAGAGTTCTGACCTCTTGCCAAGCAGCCTGGATGCTCCCAGAGGTCAGAACAAAGGGCTGAAGAGGGCAGGAGACCACATCGCCAGTCCCTGAGCAGGGCTAGTGAATAGAACCATCAGGGTGGTGAACTTCAAAGGCTGCACCGCTCCTGATAGCCATTAGTGCTGTCCTTAAGTGAGGCACATTTGCTCATGGACAGGTGCGAAATTAGGAATGCAGGATTGTGCACCTCCCCTGCAGGCACACCACACCTCTGGGATGAGCAGCCCGGTCTGTGGACTAAATTTTAGTTTCTGCTATCTTTGAATTAGCAGAAAAGAGAGTTCTGAGTAGATAAAGGTGACTTGTCCCACCGGGTATGGTCACCTTAGGGGCGGATTAGCTATAGGAGTTAGCTGCCCATTGGCCACTAGTCTCCACACCTCTAACTCAGATACATAAACAATTTAACGAACATCCCTGACATCAGAACCTCAGATCTGATCAACAAATTTCAAAGACGGATCAGAAGAACCTCTGCACCACCAACCACCAGACTCTTCCCACTGCTCCACAGCAAAACAGGGAAAATATGTCCCTGAGTCAGCAGACTGGGAACTTTTCCTAGTAATGATTGGTGGAAATAAAATAGTAGACCCCAAGACCACTATTTTTTTGGCAAGCCTGGCAAACTGCATGGACTGTTCGGCTCTAAATTACTATTGTTCTTTCTTAACGATGACCTCTCGCTACTTTGTCTCTTACTCATGAGATGGTTGCCATTCTCGAGCATTTATGACCAAAGAAGGGAGACTGAATATTGAAAAGCCAAGCCCTGTTGATTGATTAGGTAACCTGCTGTCTCGTTTGTTCTTTCCTCCTCCAAAGTTGTTATCAATATTCAGCCCTCTAAACACAAGCAATAGGTAACCAACATCTAAAATATGAATTAAAAAATGGTAGCAACCATCTCCATTATAATCCATTGGAACAAGAGGTCTTGTGTATAAAAGGCCAATATACAGTGGCTAAGACAGAAATCATGGATGCAATTGCCCCCAATATATGTTTGTTTGCAGAACCTTCGTAGCTTGGAAGAAACAAAGGCCCATATTTATACTTTTTAATGCAAACCAGCGCCAGCGCTGGTTTGCTTCAAAAAAGTTATGGCCGGCTAGCGCCATTCCTACGCGCCAAGCGGGCGCCTTATTTAAGGATTGACGTTAGCCAGTGCTGCTGGCTTTTCAGAGTAAAAAAAATGACTCAAACCAGGCAGCGCCGGGATAGGGAAAAATGGGGGTTGTGCGTCAAAAAATGGTGCAAGTCAGGTTAGAGTGAAAAATCATGGCTCAAACCGGACTTGCGCCATTTTTTGACCCACAACCCCCCATTGAAATGACTCTTGTCTTAGCAAAGACAGGAGTCATGCCCCCTTGCCCAATGGCCATGCCCAGGGAACTTCTGTCCCCTGGGCATGGTCATTGGGCACAGTGGCATGTAGGGGGGCCCAAGTTAGGCCCCCCTATGCCACTTTAAAAAAATAAAAAAAATATACTTACCTCAACTTACCTGCACTTACCTGCGATGGGTCCGGGCATCCATGGGTGTCCTCCAGGGGTGGGTGAGGGTGGAAGGGGGTGTCCCTGGGGGCAGGGAATGGCCCCTCTGGACTGCTTCCATGGTCAGAGACCATGGAAGTGAGCCCACTGGCCCCTTAATGCCTGCCCTCACCCAGGCGTTAAAAAACGGCGCACATCAGGCTGTGCTCCATTTTTTAAGGCCCGCCCCCTCCTATGTGTCAAAATGACGCGGGAGTATAAATAAGGTGAACAGGCCTTAAAGTAATTTTTGGGACGGGAACGCCTACCTTGCATGTCATTAACGCACAGCGGTTTCCCGCATCCAGAAAATGACGTAGGGTAGGGCGTCATAGAATAAATATAGTGTTAGGTTTGCGCCGAATGAGCCTCAAAAATTTTGTCACACATTCGGCGCAAACAGAGTATAAATATGCCTCAAAGTGCTTCATGTTACATGGGGTTTGAAAGACAATCTACAAGATTTTGTACAAGCAGTGGGCATTACATAAAAATATCTCTGTTAGGAATGGGGTTTTAGGTTGGCAGTCAGGTTACTCCCTGTCCAAACAAGGACCCTCACTCTAGTCAGGATAAAGGAAGATCACCCTCAGCTAACCCCCACTCACCCCCTTGGTAGCGTGGCACGAGCAGGCAGGCTTAACTTCAGGGTGCTAGGTGTAAAGTATTTGTACCAATACACTCAGTAACTTAATGAAAACACCACAAAATGACACAACACAGGTTTAGACAAATAGAAAATATTTATCCAAATAAACAAGACCAAAACAACTAAAATCCAACATGCACAAGTCAAGTTATTAATTTAAAAGCAAAAAGAGACTTAAATCCTTTGGTAAACAGAAAAAACACAGTTAGAGTTGAAATGTACCTGGGTCGCGTCAAAATAACACGCACAGGCGAGTGTGTGTCGAAAAATGTAATCGGTGTGTCGATTTCTCACCTGCAAGCGAGCTTGTGTGTCATTTCTCCTTCTCTGGTCGGACCCACGTGCGTCGATTTTCTTCCATGCAGGGGAGCAATGCCTCGATCCGGGCAGACCTCGGGTCCAGGCAGGCGTTACATCATTTTTACACGCCCAGCAAGGTTTAAGTTGAGAATCCTTCCGCATAGTGATAGCAAAACCGTGCTGTGTGGATTGCGACGTTGCCAGCCTGTCAGCAATGGGGCGTGTTGTTTCTCCAGCTGCGTGCGGCAATCTCCCAGCCGCGCTGCATCGTTTTCACCTGCAGAGCTGGTGGCATGTCGTTTCTTCAGCCGCTCTCAGAGGTGCTGTCTCGTTTCTTCAGCCGCACTCGGAGGTGGCATCAGAAATTTCCCCACACGGCGGTCTGTGCGTGGATTTTCAGGCTTGGTCGACCAGCTTCACCTCTCAAGGCCCCATGAATTGGATAGGGCACCACTTGGCATGGCAGGAGTCTCAGCAGACAGTCCAAGTGCTGGCAGGGGAAGTCTTTATTGGCCCTGAGACTTCAACAGGAGGCAAGCTCAGAACAAGCCCTTGCAGATTTCTTCACAAGCAGGAAGGCACACAAAGTCCAGTCTCTGTCCTCTTGCACAGGCAGAAGCAGCAACTGCAGGATAGCTACACAAAGGACAGTCTCAGGCAGGGCAGCACTTCTCCTCAGCTCTTAAGCTCTTCTCCAGGCAGAGGTTCCTCTTGATGTCCAGAAGTGATCTAAAGTCTGTGGTTTTGGGTGCCTTTGTTATACCCATTTTGCACTTATAAGTAGGCTTACTTCAAAGAAAAGTCTCTGTTGTTTGTGAAATCCTGCCTTGCCCAGGCCAGGCCCCAGACACACACCAGGGGGTTGGAGACTGCATTTTGTGAGGGCAGGCACAGCCCTTTCAGGTGTAAGTGACCACTCCTCCCCTCCTAGCACAGATGGCTCATCAGGATATGCAGGCTACACCCCAGCTCCCCTTGTGTCACTGTCTAGAGAGAGGTGCAAAACAGCCCAACTGTCAAACTGACCCAGACAGGGAATCCACAAACAGGCAGTTTCACAGAATGGTTTAAGCAGGAAAATGCCCACTTTCTAAAAGTGGCATTTTCAAACACATAATCTTAAGTTCAACTTTACTAAAAGATATATTTTTAAATTGTGAGCTCAGAGACCCCAAACTCCACATGTCTATCCACTCCCAAAGGGAATCTACGCTTTAATCATGTTTAAAGGCAGCCCCCATGTTAACCTATGAGAGGGATAGGCCTTGCAACCGTGAAACACAAATTTGGCAGTATATCACTGTTAGGACATATAACACTCATTAGTATATGTCCCACCTTAAACATGCACTGCAATATGTCCATGGGGCTTCCCAGGGCCTACCTTAGGTGTGTATTACATTGAAGAAAAGGGAAGGTTTAGGCCTGGCAAGTGGGTACACTTGCCAAGTCGAATGGGCAGTTTAAAACTGCACACTCAGACACTGCAGTGGCAGGTCTGAACCATGTTTACAGGGCTACTATTGTGGGTGGCACAACCAGTGCTGCAGGCCCACTAGTAGCATTTTATTTACAGGCCCTGGGCACCTTAAGTGCACTGTTCTAGGGACTTACCAGTAAATCAAACATGCCCATTATGGATGAACCAATTACATACACATTTTGTATAGGAGCATTTGCACTTTAGCACTGGATAGCAGTGGTAAAGTGACCAGAGTAACAAAAACAGAAAAAACGGAGCCCAGAACACATCAACAACCTGGGAAACAGAGGCAAAAAGTGAGGGGAGACCACGCCAAGGATGCCAAGTCTAACAATTTCATATATTTAGGCAGAGGAAGACTACGTGGTTTGCTCAGAATTTCACAATGTTGATTTAAACTCCAAGATTTGAACCTGCATTTCCAGGTTTAAAAGTCAGCAGTTCTGGATAGTTAGCCCCACCTCCTTTAGCCATTAAGCCATATCTTACCCCAAACCTAAAACATCTTAGAATTAGGATTTTCATACAGAGCTCCTCAAAGGGCGCTAATAATAAGAGGAACTCAGCTGTGCAATGTTTTCCTTCAGTGGAGAACCTCAAGAAATAGTGTAAAGAGAATAGACAATAAAAAAATTACATTATTGAAGCCAAATCCACTTTTGTTACTACAGAGATTAAACAAGGGAAGATAGTCTGAAGGAAGTGGTTGTAAATTCTCAAACAGATAACTACTACCTAACATTCCTCTCTCTGTTCAGATCATAGAAAGCTGTGTGGTGGCACAGCCAAATCAATTTATTGAGGAAGAAACCTCCTAGACAAATTTAATCAGGTTTCAGGTCTAGATTCAGCATGGCAACAGCTATATTCTAAATTATGGTTTACACACTCCGTATAATAAATAAAAACAATTCACATTTCCACAGCCTCCTACAACTGTCTTCAGCTTTTGATACACTTATGCACTATACTCTCTTGAACTTTTTCAAGGATGGAATGCGTATTAATGGGGGAGTACTCAATTAATTCTCATATTTCCCTGATTGACAATTATTAAAAATAGCAAACGTTTACTAGCTAACTCTGGCAAACAGCAAGGTGATCCATAAAGTCCGATCCTCTCACATACTCTAGTTAATCTTTAGATAGATCCTCTTGCATTACTTCTCAAGCACTCAAACATCTCATACCATTTCTATGCTGATAACTCAGCTTTATTTGAGAGAGACTTTCCCAAAAGATGTTTTTTTCCTTGACCAGGTTCTAGCTCCTTAAAATGCAGGATGATCCTCAATCATCTTAAGCTCAAAACAGAACTCTTTCTCAGCTCCCTTCCAAATCATCCACTGAAGTCTAATTATTGCTCAGTGCATTCACAGAATGAGTTTGCATAACATCCATAGTTGTATTTACAAAATGGATTAGATTCATTTTGGGCAAGAATTTGAATTTTCAAGCACATATCAATTCACTTTACAAAGAAGCACAATTGTATGAGAAATAAAATAGTTCATCCCAGAAAAGAATTGCAAATAAGTGGCATATTCCCTGGTGGTATCCGGGTTATACTTGTCTTCTTTTCCATGGGGGAAATGTGACCTCTACAAAGGCACCACTGCGTGAAGCTGGCAGGCTAACATGTGGCACAAGAAAGTTAATCACACCACCACTCATATTTTGATCACTCTGAATAAACTTCCAATCAAGCAACGGATATGTTTATGCTACCATGCATTGCACACAAGGTGATCCATCATCGGGCTCCAAAACATAATCTTCACAATCTTCCTCTCTCGGGTGGAAAACACCATCTCAAGGCATGTGTCCCGGTGTCACTTTTCATCTTCAAGCCTCTTCCTTTAAGAAGACAAAATGGAGCAAAGAGAATAGCATGCAGTCATGTCTCAGAGTAACATATTATAAGTCCTAAGTAAGAGACAGACTAAGAAGGGTTTGCTTTAGAAAGTCAGGGCAAACCAGACTTGGCTCACCTCCGGAAAGAACACCTTTGCAGTAAAATAAATGGGAAAAACAGAAACAGATACAGCCCTTCTCAAGGAGTACTCCAAAGTGTGGAACTAAATGATATCAGCTTTAAGAAACACATTTTTCTAAATCTTCAAAAAAGAGTTATGATTTCTACTGTGCCAACATTATTAATCTTGGATAGATCCTCATCATTACCTGTTAATGTCTTGAAGAAGTGCTTTAAGAATCACAGTCACATTAATACTGTGTATGTAAATATCTTCTGTGTCTATCAGGTACTTTACCTACCTTGATACACGTATGATGTTTGAAGCCCTCCTTGATTCATGTGTTATGCAAACATGTTTTACTTTGCTAGATGCAGTGAATATCTTGATGGAAACTGATGTACTAGAGTTTCTGTGAAGCACTCTATTACCAATAGGGAATGGTCTGTGCTATATAAGACAACTTCTCCATAAAATAGAGGGGATACTAAAATTGTTCCTACCCCTTTAGTAGATCTTTTCAGTGTTGGTTGTTTTATATATGACATACCACAAAAGAAGATGCATCCCACATGTTGATTGACCTTGGGTGAAATTACTATATACCACAGAACTTCAAGCACCCACTGGCTCCTTGTGGACCATTATTTTGAGTTCAAAACTTGGGGCATCATTGTCTGGTCTGGTGGCCAGAAATAGGTTACTACATGGGCCCAGTACTCTCATAATGAGTGGCTGATCAGGGTTTCTTGCTGTAAGACAGTGCACCATTTTGCTTGGTTTTCCTCATTTTATTCTGATTGTACGAAATTTGATAATTAGTCAAAGGATGTGGCTTTTCCAAATTGAGTAATAATCACAAACCTTGTAAGGATGAACCCTTTGGACAAGCCCATTGGTCTGGGGATGGGATGGTGTGGAGAACTATAGTTAATCCATGCTCATTCTACATGGACTTCTCGTATTCTGACATGTCAATGGTCCTTCTATTATCCACCAACTCTTTGAGGAAACCCATTTGCGTAAATATCCCTGTCAGTGCCCTGGCCACAGTTACAGTCACTGTTCTTAGGGGTATGGCTTCAGGGTAGTGGGTGGCATGGTCTACCAACACCAGGATAAACCTATTCCAAAGGGCTGTCTTGGCATCAAAAGAATCAACAATGTCCACTTCTACCCCATCAAAAGGTGTTTCCACTACCCTGAAAGGGTTCTCTTCACTTCCCTCTTGTCTTGCCAATGGTCTGACAAGTCACACAGAACCTGCAGAAAGCATCCTTTTTCATCCCCGTCTGGGACCAATATGTGGTATTCAGAATGGGAGTGTAAGACTAAGGGCCTAATTTAGATCTTGGTGATGTTACCACCAAAGCTTGCGGCGATGGACCTGAGAGAACCATTGTCATTGGTTTTCCATCCGCCATATTGAGATGTTTCAGTCCTGCGGGCGTTGTACTGGTGGCGGTTTTCTGACGAAGGGAAGACATTGTGGGACCCAATGGACAGCGGAGAATGGCAGCGGCTACGGAATAGAAGTAATTCTCACACACACCTTTGTAATATGTGTCCCCTTGCATCACACATGACAAAACACACCACATAAACACCGTTATCCATTGCCATTCCACCACAGCACAACATGTACATGCAGAACACACACATTGCCATACATCTGTACCACACTGGTACACAATGCATATTGCACACATACATACCTGTCATCATGGCATCAGTATTCACTGGAAAATGAATGCTGGCACCACAATAATGGCACATTCACACCTGTTGTGTTGTGACGCTGCACGCACAAATGACACAACCACAACAACCAACACAACTACACACTCATCTACACAAACATACTCACACATCAAAACTACACACATCACAACAACGACTGCCTCTCAACAACACTCACCTGTATGCTGCACGTAGCAACAGAACACACTAAACGGTACACACAACAACATCAATGCCATATGCAAGTGGCACACATAATGACACAACCACACTACCCACTAAACCTCCCTTCACCTCAACCATCCAATCGTATCACACACATACATACACATACTGACTCATGCATGCAACTCCAAGCACAACACAACAGGTGTGAATGTGCCGTTGTTGTGGTGCCAGCTTACATTTGCTAGTGAATACTGATGCCATAATGACAGTTATGTATGTGTGCAATATGTGTTGTGTACCAGTGTGTCCCAACCCGTCTGACCCACTTGTATGCCTGACATAGGCATGTAATAATAATCAGTAAAAATGACTGTAATATGTATGTGACTGCAGTGGTCCCTTGCTCAGGTGCAGTGACACCCCCAATAATACACAGCCAATGCAAGTCTCTAACTTTGTGTCTAGCCACGGGGAGTCATGTTTCACCATGGTCCTGTAGCAGCAGTGACGAAGGGTGCTGTGCAGCTGTATCCAGCTGGTCCAGCTGAAGACAGAAGTGAAATCAGGAAAAAATGTGAGTGGTCACCTCTTTTCCCCCGTAACCTGCCAAGTCAGACTTGGAGGTTCGACAGCCACTTTTTGCTTGGCAGTAAGGGACATCCACATCTGCACAGTATTAAGTGTGGTGTGGGTCCAGCCACCAGCCATTCTTTCCTATTACTTCATGGCAGCATGTGGGAATCCTTGGCAGAGTCTGTGGGACTCTGGCAGGTTATCGTCTATGGGACCACCAACATCTAAATCGGGAAGGTGGACACACTAGGCGGCGGGTGGGTTTCCAGTTGGAAACTTAACAGCAAGACTGTTAGAAATGGGGTCTTTGGTTGGCAGTCAGGTTACCCCCTGTCCAAGCAAGGACCCTCACTCTTGTCAGGGTAAGTCACACACAATCCAAATTATCCTGTGCCCACCCTCTGGTAGCTTGGCACTAAGCAGTCAGGCTTAACTTAGAAGGCAATGTGTAAAGTAGTTGTGCAATAAATCATACAATAACACAATATAGCACCACAAAAATACACCACACAATGTTTAGAAAAATATGTAATATTTATCTGGATAAATGCAGGTCATAACGGTTAAAGATGAAATAAGCAAATGTAAAGATATCACTGAAAGTGATATCAAGTGTGTTAGATTTGAAATATTACTGTAAAAGCAATAAAAAGTGTCTTAAGTTCTCCTAGAAACAACAAGTGTCTCTTGCGAGGCAAAGTACCTGGTTTGCGTGGAGAAATCCTTGTAAGGGACCGCAGAGGAGGAGGTGTGTGGAAAATTGTAGGTTTGCTTCGGTTTCGCCCCTTCGCACACAGACTTGCGTTGTTATTTTCTACGCGTGGAAGACGTTGCGACGATTTCCGGCATGCGGACTTGGATCCTCTTTGGGTTGTGGGGTTTTTGGACACCCAGAGGACGATGCGTGAAATCCTGGGCTTGCAGAGCGAAGTCACAGGTGCTGCATTGATTCCGGTGGGCGATGCGTGGAATTTTCTTCCGCACGGCAGGCGATGCGTCGATTACTCTCAGGAAGTCAGGCTGCGTCGTTCTGAGTCAGCATGCGTCGATCCAGTAGGGCCGTGCGTCGAAGTTCCAGTCGCGTCACTGGCGCTGCGTCAATCTTCTGTTGCAAAGTCAGGCTGCGTCGTTCCGGACTGGCATGCAGTGAATTTTCCACCGTGAGAAGGCTGTACGTCATTCTTGGCAGGCGGTGCATCGAATTTTTACCGCACAGGGATCCCAGTTGCAGGAAATAAGTCTTTTTGGTCCTGAGACTTCAGGGAACAGGAGGCAAGCTCTATCCAAGCCCTTAGAGAGCACTTCTGCAGCAGAGCAAGAGGAGCCTTTTCTTCTTTTTTAATGGTAGACTGCTGCGAGTCTTTCTTTTCTTTCACGTATTCAGGACGTCGGTCCTGACGGCCCCCTCTCTCGCTACGTCTATCCGGTGCGTCCTGAAAGAAACGAGAGGGACGTGAATCAGTATATCTGTCTGGAGTTTTAATGTTCTCCCTATTTCTGAGATCATATCTCCTTTTGGAGTTCTCCGGGTGTGGAGAATCAGCTCTCTTATTTCTTCTATCCTTGAAATCCTTTTGTTTGTCCCAGCGCTTCTTAGGGCCCTCTTGTGCCTGCTTTGTACCGTCCTTATGGGTGGTACCTTGTAACTTCAATTTCTTTGGTTTGGCTCCCAAACTATCCCGTCCTATACTAGTATAGGTGTCGGAAAAAAAAATTGGTAGCTATCTCTCTTGTTCCTTGTGTGGAGTTTCCCGGAGACGCTGGCGTATTGCCAGTGCTACCGCTTCCCCTTTAATGTTACTGAGAATTATTGAGGAAACTGCGTCAAGGTTACGCATTATTTCATCCCCAAATCCAGGGCTGGTGCAGCCCCATGCTCCTTTTGTATTTGTTTTAACACTTCCGGTAAATTTGCTAGTGTCGGGGTACCATGTGTGGTAGTACATATGGCAGCGAAGACTGTACCCCATGTGGCACAGTCATCCACCGAGGGAACCATTCCAAAAGGCAAGCACATAGTGAGCAGTCTATGCTTTTCGTGTGGTCCCGTATGGGGAAACCAAGCTTCCAGCTGATTCATTTTCTGGGCAATCCAGAACGGTATTTTTTCCCGTTCCGCAGGCAGTTTACCCATAATAGTATGCACTGTTTGTGGATTAATCCCAGTAGCCAATTGATAACTACCAGGTGCTGGCGGTGCTGGACGCGCTGGTGTTGTGTTCAATGTTCGCATTACGAACTGAACTAATCGTCTATACAATAATGTCACCAATTCATTATATAAATTTCGCAGATCTGCTATTTGCATATTCTGTATGCCTGGGTGAGGTGTGTATGTGGCAAACATAGGCCATGTAGGTCTGTCATTACTTAAGGGACCTAACCTCACTTTGTAGTACATGTGGTAGGGTGCCTCAAAGCAGTTCTGATGCTCTTGGTATGTGAGCGATATTTCATGATACTGGTATGCTTGGTACCGTAAAAGTACGTTTGCAATTTCATATGTGTGGAATGTATGTGTTCTTTGGTCTACCTCAGGAAAGGTGACCCAACAGTAAAATGTTTCTGTTTGGTATGCTTCATTAGCTTCTATTATAAGAGTAACATCCCTGCCCTCATCTGTAACGCCATGCGTTAATAAATGTTGTTTCAGTGCATGTCTAGCATTTTCGGGAATGTCTATGGCAGCAACCATTTTGTTTAGAGAAACGGAACACCAAAACTGGGGAGTATAAGTCCTTTTATGAGTTCGAGCTCGAACAACCTACAGCTTAATCAGGTGTTACCTTTTCAGCTGAGGAAGATTTTCCCAAAGACCACGGATGTCTCCGTATAATGGTGTTTAGGGTACCTGTCGTCTGTGAGACAGTGATAGTCGGGGTGTTTTTAAATTAGTGCCTAAACACCATCGTTGGTGGTGCCATGTCGTAGTTTGGACTCTTGCTCTGGGCAAGACTGCTGGTTAAAGGTTGATAGTACTTTTGTCTGTAGGCGACTATGCCTATCCTACAACAAATCGCAACTGTTGTCCCAACCTTACCGGCTCACTAGCAGCACCTCACCAGAAACACAATAGTAAAAGGTGATTTGTGGCAGCCTTTACGCATGGACTCGAGAATAAGACATCTCAGGGAATGTCGTGGTTAAACGGAGATTACCCCTTTCTCACAGATATATCATGTCTCATACAAACACAGGCAATGACAAAGATGCAGTAAAGTTTCAATGGTTTTTATTTAACATAACTGCAATTTGCGATAAGTTGCATGGGCTGCAATGATTAGGATAATGAATAATGCAAGAAACTAAATTGTGAAGATGAGAGTCATTATTATAAAGAGCCCCACCATCTTGCAATGCATAAGGAAGACATACAAGATGTACTATGCCCTAATACCCAAATGTGAGAGGCCTAACCTGCTACCTAGAGGAGAGTTGGGTTTGCTAAACCTATTCTGCCAATGCCATGTCCATGAGAGGAGCCCCCAACCCTCGTTACCTTTGAATGGATCTCTATCTCAGACTCCGCAGTAACACGAAGACTGGGTCAACGTCAAGACGACTGCAGCATCGGTATCAGCGACAGTGGCGATGCCCTCTGGTCGGAATCCCTCTGATTATCTGTCTAAAGTGCAATGTATTTATACAGATCTGCAAGGACCCCTGACGTAGGTGTGTTCCCAAACAATAGATAACAGACATGCTTGGGATGACAATTAATATAAACAATCCCTCGAAAGTATAGAGAGGGAAAATCCTTAAGTGTGAACACCTACTGTTTGTTTGTCTTTGTTGCTTGATCTTGACGCCTTAGCGTGGTGACACGGATAATGTAAATCATAACAAGTGGCCTAACTGTAAACAAGGCAGCCATCTTAGAAGAATTAAATAATTAAATGGGCTAAGACAGAGCAAGCTAAGTAGGTTAAAAGTCACTAGGTGACGTGGGCACGAGTCTGCAAGCAAGAAGCTAAGCTAACTCCTGTTATCCCATTAAAACTAACTAGGATTCACTACAGGGGGAGACTTCAAAGAGTGGCTTAGAAGTGCACCAGGTCCCCTTTCAGTTCAATCCTTTCTGCCAGGGTCCCAGTAGGGAGTGTGGTAGTCCTTTGTGTGAGTGTAGGCCCTCCACCCCCCAGCCTAGGAAGACGCATTCAAAATGCAAATGGATGCAAGTGAGGCTGAGTATCCTGTGTTTGGGGTGTGTCTGAGTGAATTCACAAGGAGCTCTGAACTAAACCCAGCCAGACATGGATTGTAAGGCACAGAAAGATTTAAGTGCAGAGAAATGCTCACTTTCTAAAAGTGGCATTTCTAAAATAGTAATATTAAATCCAACTACACCAGTCAACAAGACTTTGTATCACCATTCTGGCCATACTAAATATGAACTTCCTAATCGTTTCAGATCATCAGCTACCACTCAAACAATATATGAGGAGCAGGGCTCACAGCAGTGTAAAACTAATTTAGGAGTTTTACACTACCAGGACAGGTAAACTATATAGGTACCTGTCCTGCCTTTTACCTACACAGCATCCTGCCCTAGGGGTTACTTAGGGCACACCTTAGGGGTGACCTATATGTAGAGAAAGAGGAGTTTTAGGTTTGGCAAGTACTTTTAAATGCCAAGTCGAATTGGCAGTGAAACTGTGCACACCGGCCTTGCAATGGCAGGCCTGAGACAAGGTTAAGGGGCTACTTAAGTGGGTGGCACAATCAGTGCTGCAGGTCCACTAGTAGCTTTTAATCTACAGGCCCTGGGCACATATAGTGCACTCTACTTGAGACTTATAAGTAAATTAAATAGCCCAATTGCGTATGAGCCAATGTCACCGTGTCTTAAGGGGAGAGCATATGCACTTTAGCACTGGTTAGCAGTGGTAAAGTGTGCAGAGTCCTAAAGCTAGCAAAAATGAGGTCAGAAAAAGAGGAGGAGGAAGGCAAAATGTCTGGGGATGACCCTGCAGAAAGGCCATTTTCAACAAAGACTAATATCGGCAACATCCAAATCAGGCCATAAACTTTATTTTCTTATAATAGTGTTAGACCTGGCCCTTTTTGCAGGGTCACCCTCAAACTTTTTGCCTCCCTCCTTCTATTTTTTCTGACCAGTTTATGTTGGCTTTAGGACTCTGGGCACTTTACCACTGCTAACCAGTGCTAAAGTGCATATGCTCTCTGGGTAAATTGTGTTGGTAATTGGCTTTTCCATGATTGGCATATTTGATTTACAAGTAAGTCCCTATTAAAGTGCACTACAGTTGCCTAGGGCCTGTAAATCAAATGCTACTAGTGGGCCTGCAGAACTGATTGTGCCACCCACATAAGTTGCCCTGTAAACACGGCTCAGACCTGCCATTGCAGTCTCTGTGTGTGCAGTTTTAAACTGCCACCTTAACCTGGCAAGTATACCCACTTGCCAAGCCTAAACCTTTCCCTTTTGTACATGTAAGGCACCCTAAGGTAAGCCCTATGGGCAGGGTGCAGTCTATATTAAAGGTGGGACATGTCCCAACAGTGAAATACTGCCAAATTCGGTTTTCAATGTTGCAAGGCCAATCTCTTTCATAGGTTAACATGAGGGCTGCCTTTAAATATTCTTAAAGTGTAGTTTCCATTTGAAAGCAGATAGAACTACGGAGTTTGGGGTCTCTGAGCTCAAAATTTAAAAATGCATCTGTTACTGAAGTTGTTTTTTAGATTGTTAGTTTGAAAATGCCACTTTTAGAAAGTAGGCATTTTTTTGCTTTAAACATTCTGTGACTTTACCTGTTTGTGGATTCCCTGTCTGGGTCAAACTGACAGTTGGGCTGTTTGTGAATCCCCTCTAGACAGTGACACAAAGGGAGCTGGGGTGTAGCCTGCATATCCTGATGAGCCATCTGAGCTGGAGTGGAGGGAGGAGTGATCACCTACATCTGAATGGGCTGTGCCTGTCCTCACACAATGCAGACTCCAGCCCCATGGTGTGTGCCTGGGGCCTGACCTGGGCAAGGCAGGATCCTGTAAACAACAGATTCTTTCCTTTGAAGTTTCCCTACTTCAAAGGCAGAAGGGCATGTAAATAGTGGACCCAAAACCCCAGACTTTAGATTTCTTCAAGATCACTTCTGGATTTAAGAGGAACCTCTGCCAAGGAGATGTGCTGAAGAGATGAGGAGAAGTTCTGCCCCTGCCTGTGACTGTGCTTTATTGGGTATCATGCAGTTACTGCTTCTGCCTGTGAAAGGGGACAAAGACTGGACTTTGTTGTGCATTCCTGCTTGCAAAGAATCTCGAAGGGCTTGAACTGGGCTCGCCTCCTGTTTTGAAGTCTAAGGGCCATCAAAGACTTCCTCTGCCAGCACCTGGACTCTCTGCTGAGACGCATGCGACGCACGCTTGACCCTAAAAAGCATGAGTTAAGTGATTCTCTTCAAAAGGTTTCTTTACATAAGCTATCCATGGAATGGAGAGGCCTTTATTCGCAAGTTAAAAACAATACTGATCATATCTCTCGTAAGAGAAGCCTCCTCTGTTTTCTGAATGGATAGCCATGACAGCGGAGGACAAGTTTGAATTCAGTCATTTAAATAGCTTAAGCCCAGCTCCTTGTGGCATATGAATTGGGAAGTAGATAGAGTGAGGGACAAAAGTTTCCTGCAGAATGGTTTTCCTCCATCTGAATAGTCATAGGTTCTTCAATGCCCCAGATTTCCGCCCCATAAGAAACCACCGGAACACATTGAGAATTGTATATCTGTCAGAGTGGTGCGAGTGTCCATACCACCGGGGGGTAATGGGATGCTGAAAAATGAGTGTACAACCACAGATAACGTCTCCCTCTTACTGAATTGTATTTGGTACCCATGAGACGTCTGCACTAAAAGTAACCCCCAGGTAGGAAAAAGTGCTTGTGCTTAACAATCGATTGGAGCGCGCCATAATACTTGAAAGCTGAATGCCTATATGACCATAAGCCAATATGAACGATTTAGAAAAATTAGTTGTCAAAGGTGGCGATAAATTGCACAAATGAGTGGACTAACAAATGTTGAGCTTTAGGGGTGCAAGCTATTAATACAGAGCTGTCCGCATATAACAGTATTGGAAGAGAGGCACCCTTTATCATGGGTACATCTGGGAAACAAGAAATCAGATGGGAACTAAGAATATTAATGTCAGAATAAACAGCCAGGGGCAAGCATGCACCTTTGCTGCCTCCAAGCCTAAAATGACTTTCCTTCAACACTTTCCCATTTTTTCCATTTTGTCCAAATGTTACCCTGGCCTTTGTTTTCTCATGCAGGGATGCATAAAATGGACAAGAGTCACATCCAGGCCCATTTCTAGAAAGAGTAACCATAACATAGAGTGATTAACACAGTCAAATGCCATGAACAAGTTCATGAAGGCAAGATATAAAGAAGTTTGATTTGCCACTGTGTATCTACCTAAAATTAGGTTTAAATTCAGGCATTGCTCCATGATGCCAATGCAGTTACTGAAGCCATATTGGCAAGGATGAATGATGTTATTTGCCTCAACCCACTCAATAACCCTATCATATAAAGTCCTTCCTTAAATTTTTAGCTGGTATGTCTATCAGTGAAATAGGGTGATAACAACTCGGCAGGGAATGATCCCCCTTCTTGAGAATCAGAACAATGGTGGATGTAGCCCAGGATCCTGGTGCAGATGCATGTATTGAAGACATTAGTCAGTAATGGGGCTCAAAGGTTGATGTTACAATTTACTAGTACCGTACTCCCAGCAGTCTTTTGTATAGCTGTTCTTACTTTTTGTAAGATGCTCTGTATAGCAGGATTAGGATCCACTTTCTCAAGAGGCTGGGTTGCGGAATCCACAGCAGAATAGATTTGGGAAAAACAAGCCTCCCATGCCTCTCTATTTATATGGCAGCTAACCGATAGAGGATCTCATGGCTGACACAGCATTCCAGAAGGACTTGCTGTCATTAATTAATGCTACATATGCCAGAGTATCCCACTGTTGAGAGATGTCTTCACTCCACCTCTTTATTGTAGCCCTTCTGTACCATTTATGAAGAGTTGCCACAGCAAGGGGGTCCTTGGGGCAATTGGTAAGGGCCCTACTCAATGATGGGTTTGCCTCCGAGCATTGCTGATCAAACCGTCTCAGAGCCGTATGGTCTGGTTTCAGGGGTTTAGAGAGGGATTTTTTAATACTAGAGCAGAAGGCCAAAAGGAAGCTAACTATAATTTCCATCATTGTCTGTCAAGAAACCCAAAATTAACTCCATATTCTCCCTTACTACGTTTCCCAGAAATTGGGATGGGTTGGGAGCTTCCAACACACATTTAGATTGTCCATAGAGGGCCTTAGATTACAGATTCTAGCCCCAACCTTAAATTCCTCCCTGGATGACACTATCAGGGAAAGCTCTATTGGATTGTGATCTCCACAATTTGAGGATTTAATGGTACCATATATCAGCCGGTTGATTGGATTGCTATTGACGAATATATAATCACTAACAGAGAAGCTGTTACTGCTCCTAAATGTTGGCAATCCCAAACCACCAGTACCAACCTCTTCCAACACATTGTATACATCTGAAGATGAAAGAAAGGCCTTCAGGTTCCTGCCTCTCTGGTCCCACCAATGTCAACCCCATTCGATGATTTTGGTGGGTGGGTCAACCTTTGCATTAAAATCCCCTGCTATGCACAAAAACCAGGAGTATTTAGGTTCTTAGCATGGCCTAAGAGTGACAAATTTATCCAGATGGTTAAGGCCTCCAATGGATGGCCAGGACGAGATGGGATGGCTGGTATACTAAAACATAGATACCCTTAAAAAAACAATAGGGTTGGTCCATGATTCCTGCAACAGCAGAATATCGCAATTTCTTACAAATAGTTGCCATTCTGGAAGGTGTACCTTGGAGTGAAGACCTGCAATGTTCCAGCGTAAAAATGTCACTGTGATGCCATTTTTCTTAGGAGTAGAAAAAGGTATCCTCATGAGTGGGTGTTCCGGTGAGACCACAGGTCAATTTATCATGGCATCTTTTGAGGCTGGCCTTCGCGCCCAAGTCAGTTAGCCTCAGTAAGACCTGATAGAGCTGCATACCTGTTACTACATGACAGACCTAAACTTGACTATGAATGTTGACTAGAAAAACGTGTCACATCACCTGTTTAGGGGCTTCTAGAAATATCTCAAAGGTAATGTGACAATACTTGTTTTGCACAAGAACCCTCCTTGTGTGACCTCAGCCCCTACTTTACTCTGAAGTTCATAACAATGCAGTCACTCTTTTTATTTTTGTAAATGTTGGACCCACCCAGCCAACCAGGCGAAGCATTAGGATTTTGTTGCACTCTGCAGTATTAAAGTTTTACAGATGTTAAACCAGTGAATGACCCTGTTAGGCAGCTGCTCCCAGGTCTCAGTGTGAGTGCGCTTTAACGGAGGCACTCCTGCCAATATTAACACATAAGGGCTGCTGGAGGTAAGTTTAAAATCGAAGTACTGGGGCTGGAGACCAGGTCACTATTTTCCTTACTAATTGGGGACCAACAGTCCTGCATATTTATAGAATCCAATGAGAGATTTTTGTGGGTGCTAGTGTGAGAGGCTCCTGCAGCATGTTCTGTAGCATGTTATGTAGTGGTTAGTGCATTGGAGCTGAGATTAGAGTCAGCAGACATGACGGGTAAGGAAGAATTTCACCCCCCAGTGAATGGTATTCATGACAGCAGGTATGCACATTATTCCCACAGGTGGAATTGTTTTTGACTGGTGACCAAATGAATAGATTTAATTAAGCCTACTAATTTGGCCTCCATGGCAGTCCATCGCCCCTTAATTGGGCTGAGTTGCTCATACAACATCGTGGAAAACTTTTTACAAGTCTCCTCAAAGCTTGGAAAGCCCATGTTAGATGAGTCTGTCCCCTTGTGGCTTTGGCCGGGGTGGACTACTGCCAGTCTTTTTGCACTTAGCCACTGGTTCTTGAAGTGAGTTTTCACTCATCAGGCTAGGTGGCACCTGACTCAACCTCGAGTTATCCTGAATGACTATCGGGTTACAATCAACATTTTCACAGATAAAAGGGCATTTCTCACCATCAGCCCTAATTGTGCCTTCTTCCACATAGTCACATAGATTACCCACAGATTTATTGGAGACAGGGGCCACCTCACCAGTCCCCCTCCCTTGTTCTATAGATAGTTTGTGCTCTGTTAATGCAATTTCACTTGTAACAACCCCCATAGCTCACTTAATTTTTAAACCTCCAGCGGGAGCCGTGGTATATCCAATGGCTTTACACTTGACCATTATGTTTGTAAAGGTAAAGGCACTCACCATTCAGTAATTAGGATGCTAGGACAAAACAAAGATTCCTGTCTGAGAGTTTGCCCAGCCCATCCTCAGTCGGCCGTGGTTGGGCACAGACAGGCTCTTATTGTCCGGTCTCTGCCCGAACGCATGCCCATGCACATACTGTGCTGCAGGATTGTAGGAAAGTACCATCTTGCCTGGCATGTTACCCCCATATTTCACTGTATATATGTTGTTTTAGTTGTATGTGTCACTGGGACCCTGCCAGCCAGGGCTCCAGTGCTCATAAGTGTGCCCTGTATGTGTTACCTGTGTTATGACTAACTGTCTCACTGAGGCTCTGCTAATCAGAACCTCAGTGGTTATGCTCTCTCATTTCTTTCCAAATTGTCACTAACAGGCTAGTGACCAATTTTACCAATTTACATTGGCATACTGGAACACCCTTATAATTCCCTAGTATATGGTACTGAGGTACCCAGGGTATTGGGGTTCCAGGAGATCCCTATGGGCTGCAGCATTTCTTTTGCCACCCATAGGGAGCTCTGACAATTCTTACACAGGCCTGCCACTGCAGCCTGAGTGAAATAACGTCCACGTTATTTCACAGCCATTTTACACTGCACTTAAGTAACTTATAAGTCACCTATATGTCTAACCTTTACCTGGTAAAGGTTGGGTGCTAAGTTACTTAGTGTGTGGGCACCCTGGCACTAGCCAAGGTGCCCCCATATTGTTCAGGGCCAATTCCCCGGACTTTGTGAGTGCGGGGACACCATTACACGTGTGCACTATACATAGGTCACTACCTATGTATAGCTTCACAATGGTAACTCCGAATATCGCCATGTAACATGTCTAAGATCATGGAATTGCCCCACCAATGCCATCCTGGTATTGGGGAGACAATATCATGATTCCCCGGGTCTCTAGCACAGACCCGGGTCCTGCCAATCTGCCTTTCCCGGGGTTTCACTGCAGCTGCTGCTGCTGCCAACCCCTCAGACAGGTTTCTGCCCTGCTGGGGTCCAGCCAGGCTTGGCCCAGGAAGGCAGAACAAAGGACTTCCTCAGAGAGAGGGTGTTACACCCTCTCCCTTTGGAATAAGGTGTCAGGGCTGGGAAGGAGTAGCCTCCCCCAGCCTCTGGAAATGCTTTGATGGGCACAGATGGTGCCCATCTCTGCATAAGCCAGTCTACACCGGTTCAGGGATCCCTCAGCCCTGCTCTGGCGCGAAACTGGACAAAGGAAAGGGGAGTGACCACTCCCCTGACCTGCACCTCTGCTGGGAGGTGCCCAGAGCTCCTCCAGTGTGCTCCAGACCTCTGCCATCTTGGAAACAGAGGTGCTGCTGGCACACTGGACTGCTCTGAGTGGCCAGGGCCAGCAGGTGATGTCAGAGACTCCTTCTGATAGGCTCCTTCAGGTGTTGCTAGCCTATCCTCTCTCCTAGGTAGCCAAACCTCCTTTTCTGGCTATTTAGGGTCTCTGCTTTGGGGAATTCCTTAGATAACGAATGCAAGAGCTCATCAGAGTTCCTCTGCATCTCTCTCTTCACCTTCTGCCAAGGAATCGACTGCTGACCGCGCTGGAAGCCTGCAAAACTGCAACAAAGTAGCAAAGACGACTACTGCGACACTGTAACGCTGATCCTGCCGCCTTCTCTACTGTTTTCCTGGTGGTGCATGCTGTGGGGGTAGTCTGCCTCCTCTCTGCACTAGAAGCTCCGAAGAAATCTCCTGTGGGTCGACGGAATCTTCCCCCTGCAACCGCAGGCACCAAAGAACTGCATCACCGGTCCTCTGGGTCTCCTCTCAGCACGACGAGCGAGGTCCCTTGAACTCAGCAACTCTGTCCAAGTGACTCCCACAGTCCAGTGACTCTTTAGTCCAAGTTTGGTGGAGGTAAGTCCTTGCCTCCCCACGCTAGACTGCATTGCTGGGAATCGCGTGTTTTGCAGCTACTCCGGCTCCTGTGCACTCACTGAGGATTTCCTTCGTGCACAGCCAAGCCTGGGTCCCCGGCACTCTAACCTGCATTGCACGACCTCCTGAGTTGTCCTCCGGCGGCGTGGGACTCTCGTGCAACTTCGGGTGAGCATCGATTCACTCCATTTCGTAGTGCCTGTTCCGGCACTTCTGCGGGTGCTGCTTGCTTCTGAGTGGGCTTTTTGTCTTGCTGGACGCCCCCTCTATCCCCTCACGCAATTGGTGACATCCTGGTCCCTCCTGGGCCACAGCAGCATCCAAAAACCCTAACCGCGACTCTTGCAGCTAGCAAGGCTTGTTTGCGGTCTTTCTGCGGGAAAACACTTCTGCACAACTCTTCACGAAGTGGGACATCCATCCTCCAAAGGGGAAGTTTCTAGCCCTTGTCGTTTGTGCAGAATCCTCAGCTTCTACCATCCAGTGGCAGCTTCTTTGCACCCACAGCTGGCATTTCCTGGGCATCTGTCCACTCCCGACTTGATCGTGACTTTTGGACTTGGTCCCCTTGTTCCACAGGTACTCTCGTCTGGAAATCCATCGTTGTTGCATTGCTGGTGTTGGTCTTTCCTGCAGAATTCCCCTATCACGACTTCTGTGCTCTTTGGGGAACTTAGGTGCACTTTGCACCCACTTTTCAGGGTCTTGGGGTGGGCTATTTTTCTAACCCTCACTGTTTTCTTACAGTCCCAGCGACCCTCTACGAGGCCACATAGGTTTGGGGTCCATCCGTGGTTCGCATTCCACTTCTAGAGTATATGGTTTGTGTTGCCCCTATCGCTATGTGCCCCCATGGCATTCTATTGTGACTATACATTGTTTGCACTGTTTTCTATTGCTATTACTGCATATTTTGGTATTGTGTACATATATCTTGTGTATCTTTGCTATCCTCATACTGAGGGTACTAACTGAGATACTTTTGGCATATTGTCATAAAAATAAAGTACCTTTATTTTAAGTATATCTGTGTATTGTGTTTTCTTATGATATTGTGCATATGACACTAGTGGTACTGTAGGAGCTTCACTCGTCTCCTAGTTCAGCCTAAGCTGCTCTGCTAAGCTACCTTTTCTATCAGCCTAAGCTGCTAGACACCCCTCTACACTAATAAGGGATACCTGGGCCTGGTGCAAGGTGTAAGTACCCCTTGGTACTCACTACAAGCCAGTCCAGCCTCCTACAAGGATCCTGAAAGCTCTTTTAAGTATTTCACAGCCTCAGGCCCTGCCTTGCCACACAGAATGCTGGGGGGATTGTGCCGCCCCAGCCTTGCTAAGTAAAATGCACTAAAGTTCACCCAGTCGCACTCCTGCATGGCAGAATCCTGAAAGAGCTTTTAAGCGCGTCACAGCCTCAGGATGCTGGGTGACATGGTTCCATGCCAGCCTCACCAGATAATATGCACCGGAATTCATTCAGTCTCACTCCGACTCTGGGATCCTGAAAACACTTTTAAGCGTGTCGCAGCCTCAGACCCTGCCTTGCCACACAGGATGCTGGGGACATAGTTCTATCCCAGCCCCGCCAGGTAAGATGTACCGGAGTTCACCCAGTCTCACTCTTCCTTCCACTCTGTGGTTTGTTATCCATAAAAATAGATGTCTTTTATTGACATCCCAAAACAGAACAGCATGGTATCACATACTGATTGTGGGCTATTGCTAATAATTGATATCTGCCATTGTAAGAAAGTATATTTAGGCCCTCATTCTGACCTTGGCGGGCGGCGGAGGCCGCCCGCCAAAGTCCCGCCGTCAGGTTACCGTTCCGCGGTCGAAAGACCGCGGCGGGAATTCTGACTTTCCCGCTGGGCTGGCGGGCGGTCGCCTTCAGGCCGCCCGCCAGCCCAGCGGGAAAGAGGCTTCCACGATGAAGCCGGCTCGGAATCGAGCCGGCGGAGTGGAAGCTGTGCGACGGGTGCAGTTGCACCCGTCGTGTATTTCACTGTCTGCGCAGCAGACAGTGAAATACATTTAGGGGCCCTCTTACGGGGGCCCCTGCAATGCCCATGCCAGTGGCATGGGCACTGCAGGGGCCCCCAGGGGCCCCGCGACCCCCCCTACCGCCATCCGGATCCCGGCGGTCGGACCGCTGGGATCTGGATGGCGGTAGGGGGGGTCGGAATCCCCTCGGCGGCGCAGCAAGCTGCGCCGCCATGGAGGATTCAATGGGGCGGCGGTACACTGGCGGGAGCCCGCCAGTGTTGCCGGTCCGACTGCGGCTTTACCGCCGCGGTCGGAATCCCCATTGGAGCACCGCCGGCCTGTCGGCGGTGCTCCCGCGGTCCTCCGCCCTGGCAGTCTTTGACCGCCAGGGTCAGAATGACCGCCTAAGTCTCTTCTATTTATATTGATTCATGGAGTGCTATAAGTTACTATTTTGAGAAAACACGTTGAAACATTTAGTATAACCTTATAAGGTAAGTGTGCGAAGTATAAAATAGTGACAATTTAGATAAAGCTGGAAACTTTCAATATTTACAAATATGTTTGCTTTTCTTTGCATTAGTTCTGAAGAGGTTGAACATGACAATTATTTTATCTTAAGTTCAGTACATAAAAAAGAAGACAGTGCAATTACATTGGTAGCATTTTTCAGGTGATGCCCTAACTTTTTAGATGAGTCTTGATTAGGGAGTTATGGTTCTTAATGCACTGCCTTTTTATGTGATATATGGCAACATTAGCAAACAACATGTAAGAAATTGGGTTAAAGGCAATGTGTAAGGTATTTGTGCAACACTTCAAACAGAAACAGTGAAAACACACTATAAAATGAGCACACAACAGAGTTAGAAGAATAGAGTAATTTAATTAAGATTTTAGTGAAAATAGCGCCAAAAGATGTAAAGCTCCAACTGTGGATGTCTGGTCATGCCGGACTGGGACAAAGTCACAAGTATGGGCCAACTGCAGTGAAACGTAGACCGGCTACAGGGGCCCAGTCCTTCAATCCTGGCTTGTGGATCATTCAAAAATCTGCATTACAGAGGCAAATTGTCCCAGCAACTTGGGGCAGTCACTCTGCTGCTCTGTGGTCAAGCTAGGGGAGAATTTGACATCCTCCACTGACCCATTATGCTCTTGGGCAGACACGAGGTCCAGGAGAGGATTGCTGTTGTCTTCACCCCTCTGTCTGTCACTAGCAGCATGCTTACTTCAGACCTCTTAAAGTGTGGTTTGAGGTAATTCACATTGAGCACCTCTGAGTATTTTCTAGGGGTCTTTATATACACCAAGTAGGTGGACTCCCCCTTCTACTGTTTCACCTAATATGGGCCTGTGAAATTCTACTGGAGAGCTCTGGGCTTCACAGGCTCCATAACCCACATCCTCTGGCCAGGCTGAAACTCTACCAAAGTAGCATACTTGGCACACCAGGGCTTCATAACTTCTTGACTGGCCTCAAGGTTGCTTTTTGCTTTCTTCCACAAGTGGTGCACCTGGTTGCGGAGGGCCAGCATGTAGCTGGCCACATCCTTAGGGAGTTTCCTGGGAGCTTGTCCCACCCCTCTCTCACAATGTTGGGAGGTGCCCTTTTACAATGTTCCCGCCAGTCTGACCAACGGGAATATTGCAAAAGAGCTTTCCTGCCGGTCAGAGTGGCAGAAACAGTGCTACGAGATAGCACCAGGATCCCTTAAAGGAGCAAAGTGCTATCTCATAGCACAGAGGGGGCCCACCAGCACCCTCGGAATGTGAACTGTCTGCAAAGTCATGAGCATGGGCATAGGCAATGCAGGGCCTCCCTCTTTTGCCCCCCAGTACACCCTCACTGCCAGCCTTTCCATGCCGGTCAGACTGCCATGGAAAGGCTGGCGGTTAGGGGAGTTGTAATCAGCCAGGCATTTCTGAGTTCAGCACCACCCTGGCTGAGTACAACTCGGACCACTATCATGCTGACGGAAACCGTGCCCCCTGGTGGATCTGTCCGCCAGGGTTGTAATTTGGCAGTCAGACCACCTGGATTCCGGGGGTCCAACCATTAACATGAGTGCGGTGGTCCTTGGACAGCTACACTTGTTATGAGGCCCCTAGTGTCAAAGGGTGCAACAATGTCGATGTCTGCCCTCTCAGAGGAAATGCCAACAGCAGATAATGGGTCAGAGGAGCCTTGAACTTTTTCCCTGACTTCCCACTGACGTGGCAGGTGGGACAGGACCTACAGAGTGCATCTGAAACTGTCTTCATTCGGGACCAATAGAAGTGGGCAACATGCATGTGAAGGTATTGTCTTGCCCCAGATGTTCTGCCAGGGGTATGTCATGAGCCAAACCCTGTAGGAAGGTGCTCCAACACTGGTGGACCACAAGTGCACAGCCGGCCCCATGTCCAGGAATTTTAGGCTTACTATATGGCTGGTTGTTCTCCCAATAGATAAGATGATTTCCAGAGATGTCACCTGCTGCCTTGGCTACAACTTGCCCCCACAAGGCACCTTGTAAAATCATTCTGTGGTGGGCCCACCTTCAGCTTGCCAGTAGTAAGCTCAGACAGGTCACCCAGGGCAGCAGCATCTTCCCCGGTTGGTTCAGGTCTGTCCTCCTCAGATGCCCCTTCTACTTGGGCTGGGAGAAATCCAGGTGCTCATCTCCCATGTCCTATGCTTCTTAGCAGTTGCCTGGGCCATTGTTTCAGGCTCCAATCTCCTTTGACTCCCTTCCTGGGTAGCCATGGACCCCGTGGCCATACAGACCCATTCAGGCAATACCATCATCTCCAAGTGTGACCTGAGCTCTACCTCCCTCCAGGTAGTGTGCTCCAGGTTGGGCATTTCCCACAAGACAATCTATAGGCATGGCACGGTATGCAGCTACATTTGGTGAACCTATGAACCCCCACTCAAAAGGAGCCAGAGCGATGGCTCTCTCGGTTGTCTGTGACTATGACTTAGTGGAATGTGTTAGGGAGGGCTTGATCTGAGGACATGCTCCAAGAACACCAGCTGGCACCTTACAGTAACATTTGGGTCCTGAGCCCCTCAGAGCCTCCACCAATTGTGCATTGAAGGTGACCTATTGCCTGTATTTAGAAGTATGGGCATGAATATGGGCTTTCAGCACCATCTCCTTATCTCCCAGGAAAACTAGGATCATCTCTCTGTTCCCCAAAGCTAACTGGGACTACCTCTTCCTAAGCGGTAGGAGGCTGTGCCCTATTCGCACATTTGGAGTCACCATAGGGTGCCCATGCTTGTAGCATTCTGTTCATTGGGGCACAAGCCTCTCTGTCTGCATACCAAAGACCCCTCCTTTTCAGGCTCAGACTGGGACTGGTGACTGCTGTTCTCTTGGGACATTTTTGGGGGGAGCTTTTGAGATCTGTTGGGACCCCTTACCAACTTTGTGGGAATCTCCCCCAGATACATTTTTGGACACTCTGGTGCTGATCTAGAGGTCTGCTTCCTCAGCAAGCTTTTCCTGGGGTCAGTTAGCTCTGGAAAACAAATACTGAGCATGTGCTCTCTCAAAATTAGATTGTATGTCAATAAACCCTTCTTGCTTTCTCCATAGGGGGGTCTGGCATGAGGGGGGTATGTTGTGTTGCCCTTGTGGCATTTAATGGCTTCCTATGATGCTGAGGAAAATATCCCTCAGGACCCATGGATCAATTGAGTATTTGGTACACTAGTAAACCTAGGCCTTGCATAACTTTCCTTTTGTAAACACTGTGGGGAATAAGAACATGTGTTTTCTTGACATTTACCTGTCACACTGCACCTGCCTTTTCCCAAAGGTCAAATCCGTTGCACTAACAAACACGTTTTACCCAAGGGGCACATTATTTACCTACACATCTACCGCATGCACCACGTGACTCACAGGAACAAGCTACATGTGTTGGGACTCAGATGCAGTATTTAAACAATGCTCAAACCATGAGGCAGTGCTTGACCTTGCTCCTGCTTCTAAGCAGGCCTCTCTCTTCCCCACTCACCTTCAGAGCTGGCTGGATTCATTCATTCCTCTAGACTCTGGCATTCGGGGTCTTAACTGCATTTCCTGTGGTCTTCGCAATGCCAATGCCTTTGTCTCCTCCTCTTCTTGCATAGCGGTTCCAGTTGTTCTTTAGCTCCCTGCACAGTAGTTCACACCATGAAGTCCCCTCCAAATTCCTGAAAAGAGACAGACATGGTTAACTACTATGTTACATGTTGGTGGGCACTATTCGACATTTAACAAAAAAGAAAGACAGATCTAAAGGTAGTGCTTTGAGGATTATTGACATTGTTTTTTTAGGACTATTAGTAGAGCTCCATAAGAGCTTCAGCTTTTCAGCACGCTACTTGTACAAGTACGGACATGCATTTAAAACAAAGATAGCACTAGAAATAAGATAGCACTAGAATTGACAGTGGAAAACAGTAGTATTTTGTCTGATTAACACAGATGTGTAAAGAGAAAACGTAAAGGGTGCATGATATGTATGACAGGTTACACAAAAGAAAATTAACCCAATAGTGGTGAACTTGCACTAGGTGATTCTTGGGAGTGGCATAAACTCCCAAGCCTATAATCTAGAATTGTTTCTTAGTTCCCTGCAGTAAATTTGAGTAAACCTGTAAGTGTATGTTAATGGGGGGTGTTAACTAACAACTTATAATATGCTGTGATCTGCCAATATACTGGTGGTATCTTCCGCTTCTATTTCATCTTGTTATGTTGCATCCACACTACCCTAATGATTCCAGAGTGCAATATTCATTACACTGGGTCGTCAAGCAGACATAGCAGACCCAGAACCACAAGTCTCCCTTTTCTCATTTTGTTCCAACCCCCCTTCCCTTCTGGAGCAGTGTGTGACTCAAAGGTATAGGTCTTTGATCATCCGCTGCCCTGGGACCAGCATCGCCTCCGCAGTTGGAACCAGGTGAGTCCATGACAGAGAGCCAAGCCTCACATATGTTTCACCATTCAGGCGATATGGATGACCAACTACACATCCAAGATCTTGCTCAGGCTCTTGCTAACGACACTCCTACCCTATTAGATTTAGCGAGGGCATTATCTAATGTACAAAATGTTAGGAAGTTCAGTCATTGCAACAGGAAAACCAGTCGCTCAAGGATGTACTAGTGTGAAAGCACCCTCACCACTCTCTGTGGCTATCTGATATAGGGGATGGAGCAATCCCTGAGGTACACCTCCCATGGTGCACCCCCCACACTTTGGAGATTTAGGACTCCAAACAAATACCTCCTTGACTGGTAATACAGATCTGGATCATGTCAGGGTCATTACTCCATTCCCTATGCGTTTGGCCCCACCAGAACAGTTTTTTGGGGGCTGTAATAAGTTTGATGCATTCTGGAGTCAGTGCCAGTTGTAATTCCTGTATAAAGGAGTCTTTCCTTCAGACACAGCTAGAACTGCCTGTATCATATCCTACCTTGGGGCATAGCTGGTAATTGGGCTATTCCACTCATTCAAAACAATGACTCAGAGACGATGCATCGTCTATTTGGCAAGACACACTTTTGTCCAGGCCAGCAATAATGTGCTATTAAACTTATGTCAAGTTAGAAGGATCTACACATTTACATTGCAACCTTTTGTAAGTTGGTTACCGAAACCCAGTGGGCTGAGAAGAAGAGTACCTTCCTCTTTTTTGGAGGGTTAAGGGTTGACTTAAAAGATTCATTGACACTTATTATAGATCCCCCATCCTTGTGTTCTGAATTCATTGATTTAGTTGTTAGGCTCAGTGTGAGAAAACAGGGCTGATTGCAGAGGCCCCCTAACTTTTTGCCCCCATTTTCCACTTTTTGCTGGTGTTTTACTGACTCTGATGGTGCCCTGGGTACTGCTAACCAGTCCCAGAGCCTGTGCTCTGTGTAAAATCAATATGCAAATTAGGCTAATTATAATTGGCTAAGTCAACCTACCAATAAGTCCCTAGTATATGGTAGGGCATGTAGGTTTAGGGACCACAGCATAGGTAGTGCACCCATAGGTGCACTGCTGAGGTGCCCAGTGTCATTTTAAAGGCAGGCCTTCCTTGCTGGCTGCTTTTAAATTAAAGTTATATGCAAATTCGACTTTGGAATTAAAGTAGTTCCAAAGTCTTAAACTACCTTATTTGTACATATAAGTCACCCCTAAGGTGTGCCCTGTTTGCCCCTCGGGCTGGGTGCCATGTAACTATAAGCAGGGACCTTATAAAAATAGTTTTATAAGCCCTGGTGAGGTAAAAACAGCCAAATTCATTTTTCCCTCATTGTAGTGAATGGCCTTCATAGGCTAGAATGGGGAGACTTTATTTTAATTTTAAAAGTCCCCTTAAGTGACAGATACTAAGAGTTTGGTATCAAATTAATTGTTATAATAAATCCTACAACTTCCAGTTGTTGGATTTAATATAACTTGTTCAGGTAAAGAGTTTTAAACTTTACCTGAAAAGTTGCCCATTTCAGCCCTGCATTGTGTTTGCTGCTGTGCTCTGATTGGCCAGCCTCTGGCAGCCTGGCCAGGCTGCCTTGATATGGTGTGAAGTGGCCTGGCTTCACACAAAGAGATGTGCCTATGGGAGGGAATCTCCCCTCAGCAGATGGTGAGGCAGGAAGGGGGAGGGCTGCCAAACTGGTCTTCAAAGGCAGAGAAGGACATTTGGAGCAACCCAGCAACACCCCCACATCCTGCAACCCCAGACAACTAGGTGCCCTCTTGATTAGATTAGGAGAGGGCAGGACAGGGGTGTGTTTATGATTTTTAACCACACCAGTGGGTGGGCTCAGCCAGATGTAACCTCCAAAAATCACTTTCAGCCATGATGGATTTTTGAGGAATGTTGCCTCCTGGGATTGATTTTTGCCAAAATTCCCAGGAAGTGGTCATCACAGGGGGAAGGACCCTGCGCCTGATTAAAGAACCAGGACCCCCTTGCTTTTCACCCAGGAGCAAGGATAAAACTGGCAGACCTGCACCCACACCTCAGTTCCCTATCACATCCAACAAGGAAGAACCAAAGGAGAAGAAGGACTGCCCTGCTGGACCCCTGGCCTGCACTCAGAATGACTGCACCAGCTGCACACTTGAGCTTCACCACAAGAAGGACTTTGCCTGGCTTCAACTGGTTCAAGGAGGGACTCCCTGTTTGCTACAGGTAAAAAATTGCTAACCAGAGTCCCCTGCACCAACTCCTGAAGAAACCGACCAGCTGACCACTGCCCAGTGGGCAAAAAGGAGTTTGCGCCAGGTGCATTCTGGGAGTTGTAGTCCGCACCCCCAAAGATCATCTCAGAGCTTCTGGACCCTTGGGGGAGCTGTGGACCCCAGAAGAACCTCAAAAGAACATCTGGGAGAAGACCCAGAAGTTGGAGAACTTTTGAAAAAAAGCTCCATAGAGGGACCGACCCGCCGCAGCAACTCTAGCCGGCTTGCCTCAACCGCGACCGGCCTGATTTGCAGGTTCGTCCCGGGGAAGAAAATCTCCAAAAAAGAGACTAATGCCCTCATTACAACATTGGCGGTAAAAGCCGCTTACCGCCGTGCAGAAGACCGCAAACACACCGCCGCGGAAAACCGTCACAGCTATTATGACCCACATTTCGGAATCCGCCAAAATACAGACACCCACACAAGTCCACCACACCAAAAGTCAGTGATAAACTGGCGATAACAAAACCTCCACCGTCACGCCAACAGAAATACGCCCACACTATTACGACACACGAATCCACGCGGCGGTCTTTCCACCGCGGTATTCCATTGGCGGTACACACCACCGCACTCAAAATACACACACCTTTACAAAACACAACCACATTGGACAATTACAAATACACACACCTGATACACATCCACACACCACTCCCACACACCCATTACAATGTAAAACACACACCCACATCACCCACAAACCCCTACGACAAAAAATCTTGAAAGAAGGCCAGAGAGAGACACCACCAGCAAGCACAACAGCATCCACAGGCACGAAATACCATCACCCACAGAACTTCCACACACCTCACACAACACACCACTACATATCAGCACACTTATCACCACACAATCCACCCCACACATCACCTACACCACCCCATGACACGGCAAAGACACTCCAGGTTCTCGGAGGAGGAGCTCAGGGTCATGGTGGAGGAAATCGCCCGGGTAGAGTCACAGCTATTTGGATCACAGGTGCAGCACTCCTCCATTGCAAGGAAGATGGAGCTATGGCGAAGAACAGTGGACAGGGTCAACGCAGTGGGGCAGCACCCAAGAAATCGGGAGGACATCAGGAAGAGGTGGAACGACCTACGGGGGAAGGTGTGTTCCGTGGTCACAAGACACCACCAGGCGGTTCAGCGGACTGGTGTCGGACCCCCACCTCCTCACCCACAACTAGCAACATGGGAGGAGCAGGTCTTGGCGATTCTGCATCCTAAGGGCCTCGCAGGAGTAGGCGGAGGAATGGACTCTGGTAAGTCAAATCTTAACTATTACATCCCCCACCCTACCTGCATGCTATCACATACTCCCATCCTCACCCCCAGCACCCCAACTCCTCACATATGTCCCAACATCACAAACCACCCATCCCAACACCAAGCCCTGCATGTAACAACAGAGCATGGACACCCATCACTAAAGCATGCACACTGCACATACCCATACAACCCCCTAAACCACCATCACACAAGCTCCCACACAGGAATGCAAGCACTGGGGTACACGCTCACCCACCCATTGCACACCATGACACATACAGATGTAATAACCATCCTTTTATACCCCTGCAGGACCCCTACCCAACGTCACCGGACAGGAGGGTCCACACATGTCCACACCACCAACAGAAGAGGCCATCAGTGATGACAGCTCCTCTGTCCAACTGGATCTAGATGACCAGCCCGGCCCGTCGGGGACCTCTGGACAGTCGGTTCCCCTCACACTGCCACTGGCCATCACAGATCTTCCCCACTCTGGAAACACCAGCACAGCACCCACCCAGCGGGCCCATACCTCCGTCCCCAGGACACGTCAATCAGCTGTATGTCCACCACTACAGGGAACCCAGGCTAACCCACCACCCCAACAACAACAACAGGGACCTGGGGGCAGTGGTAGTGGGCACACGATCCAGGGGATGGAGGCCCAGGAACACAGGGGAACTGTGAGGGCTGCTGTGCGACAGGGGCGGACAGGCCAAGGGAACCCACTCTCCACGAGGCCCTCTCCTCCATCATGGGAGCCTACCACCACTCCCAGGAGACGATGGCAACGGTACTGGCCAAGTTTCAGGAGACCCAGCGCCTGTAGGAGGAACAGTATATGGGCTTCAGGAAGGAACTCAGAACCATCAGCTCCACCCTGGGCACAATCGTCGGGGTGCTGAAGGAACTCGTGAACACCAGGAGGGACACTGTGGCACTACAAGGGGCCCCTGACACTAGCATGGACGGTGAACTGCCCACCACCTCCGCCGGCGCTAGTGGACAGGACGCCCCGCCACAGGACCACCGGACAAGCACCCCACCCCCTGCAGAGGGAGAACCGCCCCGCAAACGGTCCCTGAGATCCAGGACAAAGACAGAGCACAATGCCAAGACCCCCGCCAAGAAATGAGACCACCCTGATTGTCATCCTACAGTCCCACTTTGTCACCCTGTCCACACTTAAACTGCCCAACCTCCACTTCCTATGCCTATTTGGGCAATGCACCTGTGAGACTAATAGACTGGACTCTGCCATGGACATTCCTCCGCCATCACCTCTCACCATTTCACTACCCCCTCCAATATTGAGCACTTAAATAAATACACTTAAAACACAAAACAATCTGCAGTCTGTCTGTTATTTCGAAATCGTGTATTAGCAATTACAGTGGCAAAATGCTCTTTCAATTGTAATGTCAACATACCTATGTCACACAGCTCAAGTCCATGAGGAATCAAAGCAGATGTCACACAGTGGGACCCACATCTGTGAAATCGTAAGGGAAAGTGACAACTCAGTGACCATACACTGGGTGAAAACGACAGACAGTAGAGAGGTAGTAGTGTTTAAGTACATGTAGTAGACAGGTCTGTACTCTTACCTGTGTCTCACTGGAAATATTGCTGGATCACTGAGTCCCTGTTGTTCATGTCTTCTTCCTCTGCTTTCTTGTCTTCACTATCCACAGGCTCCACAGCTGCAACAACACCGCCATCTGGACCATCCTCCTGCAGAAAAGGCACCTGTCGTCGCAATGCCAAGTTATGAAGCATACAGCAGGCCAAGATGATCTGGCACACCTTCTTTGGTGAGTAGAATAGGGATCCACCTGTCATATGGAGGCACCGGAACCTGGCCTTCAGGAGGCCGAAGGCCCGCTCGATCACCCTCCTAGTTCACCCATGGGCCTCATTGTAGCGATCCTCTGCCCTTGTCCTGGGATTCCTCACTGGGGTGAGTAGCCATGACAGGTTGGGGTAACCAGAGTCACCTGCAAATGGCGAGGGACAAGTATTAGACACACACTAACCTGTATGGTAACCCCAGACAACCATTTCCACTGTCTTGCTTCCAGGTGCTCACCTAATAGCCACACACTGTGCCTCTGGAGTTGACCCATCACATAAGAGATGCTGCTATTCCGCAGGATGTAGGCGTCATGCACTGAGCCAGGGAACTTGGCATTCACATGGGAGATGTACTGGTCTGCCAAACATACCATCTGTACATTCATAGAATGATAACTCTTCCGATTTCTGTACAACTGTTCACTCCTGTGGGAGGGGGGCAAAGCCACATGTGTCCCATCAATGGCACCTATAATGTTGGGGATATGTCCCAGGGCATAGAAATCACCTTTCACTGTAGGCAAATCCTCCACCTGAGGGAACACGATGTAGCTCCGCATGTGTTTCAGAAGGGCAGACAACACTCTGGACAATACGTTGGAAAACATAGACTGGGACATCCCTGATGCTATGGCCACTGTTGTTTGAAATTACCCACTTGCTAGGAAATGGAGCACTGACAGCACCTGCACTTGAAGGGGGATTCCTGTGGGATGGCGGATTGCTGACATAAGGTCTAGCTCCAACTGGGTACACAGTTCCTGGATTGTGGCACGGTCAAGCCTGTATGTGATTATGACATGTCGCTCCTCCATTGTCGACAGGTCCACCAACGGTCGGTACACCGGAGGATGCCGCCATCTCCTCACATGTCCCAGCGGACGGTGCCTATGAAGGACAACAGCGAGCACAGAGTCAATCAACTCAGAGGTACGTACCCACAGTTTACACAGAACACCAATCATACACAAAAGGTGGCCTGTATGTGTGTTGAGTCTAGGCCTAGGTGTGTGTGACGCAGTTGGAAATGAAGCCATGTGGGCCCCTGAAATGGTGTGTGCCTGACCTCTAATGTGGGACAATGGGATGTGAGGTAACTGAGCTGGCATTGTACACCGTTGAGGTAGGCGGTCGAAGACATCGGCACACTGGTGCATTGGTTAACATTGGCCCCTATGGGTCCCAGGAGCCAATGACGATGTGCGCCGGCGGTGACGGTACGCACCACTGTGGACGTGACCGCCATTTTCTATCTGTTCAATCACTCGATACCTGATCTTCGACAGGAGAGGACCTACACTGCAAGTGCTGCTGTGACCTCGGTCTGGAATAGACAATGGCTGCTGCGTCTGGGGAAAGGGCCCCTGCCTTCACTGCTCAGGAGTTGGAGAAGCTCGTGGACCGGGTCCTCCCACAGTACATGCTACTCTACGGTCCTCCAGACCAACAGGTAAGTACACAGGGAGCATGTTGTATGGGCTATGCCTGGGTGGAGAGGGCTGGATGTCAGTAGGAAGGGGGCAGAGTTCAGGGAACATGAAGGACTGTGAATGCATGTGCCACATGGCAAGGGTAGGGATGGGGGCCACCCACTTCGACGGTGCTGTTGTTAATGAATTCTCTTCTTCCCCTGTACATGTCATGTAGGTCAGCGCCCACCAGAAGAAGGACATTTGGCGTGCCATCGCCAAGGACGTCCGGACCCTGGGGGTCCACCAGAGACGGGCACCCATTACCGGAAAAGATGGGAGGACATTCGCCGCTGGAGCAAGAAGATGGCGGAGGCTCAGCTGGGGATGGCCTCCCAACGTGGGAGGGGTGCCCGTCGAACCATGACCCCCGATGTTCCGGATCCTGGCAGTGGCCTACCCTGAGTTGGATGGGCGCTTGAGGGCATCACAGCAGACACAAGGGGGTGTGCACTCTCATTCTGCGGACTTTGCGCGCAGTGGAGGGGTCTGGGCGGGGGAGGAGGGCTGTGGGTTTCCCTAGGCCAGGTCGAGTTCCATAGGCTAGGCCCCTCCGTAATGCAGGCCATGTGGCACTCCACCCCACCACTGTAGAGTGCCAAGTACAGGTATACATGCCCCTGTGTCATCTATGTGTGCAGATGACCACCATAGCCATGGAGGGCAGATCCCAGGAATTGCATCTGTAGAGGCCAAGAGCACGGAGTAGTGCAGGGGGCTGCTGTGTCTGTATTGTCCGCCAACGGCAGCGGTAAGCCATGCACTCAACCTGTCTTTCTTCTGTCGTCCCCCCCCCCTTTTTGTGCTCTCCCTGTTCTTGTGTGCATCAGCATCATCAGGCGGAGGTACAGTGGCACCGGAGCACGAGGGAGCTGCATCCCACATGGCCATGGAGGGCCACACCACAGACTCTGAATACACCAGTGGGACGGAGGACGAGGGGAGCTTCACGTCGGTCACTGGATCACCAAACAGTGACACGGACTCGTCCGCCGATGGGAGCTCCCTTGTGGTGGTGGCACCATCTGTGCCCCCCACTTCTATAGGTACAGCCGCCACCTCCCCTACCAGCACCGCCCTCCCAGCAGCCCCTCAGCCTTCGCCCCGTGCCCGCTCACCCAGGAGGGTGGGCATCACCTTCGCCCCAGGCACCTCAGCCCCTGCCCCTGTCACCCCTGCTGCCCTCAGTGAGGAGGCCATTGACCTCCTCAGGTCCCTCACTGTTGGGCAGTCTACCATTGTGTATGCCATCTAGGGTGTAGAAAGGGAGTGTGGAAGAGACAATGGCTCGAGTGCCTGGGGAAAGGGCCCCTGCCTTCACATCGGAGGAGTTGGAGAAGTGGATGGGGTCCTCCCCCAGTACACGCTACTCTACGGTCCTCCAGACAAACAGGTGAATGCACTGTGAGCAAGCTGTATGGGCTATGACTGTGTGGAGTGGAGTGGATGAAAGATGGGGGGGAGATTGAGGCGTGCCTGAAATAACAGTGAGTGCATGTGCATCATGGCAAGGGTAGGGATGGGGGCCAATCACTTTGATGGTGCAGTTGGTAATAACTACTCTTTTTCCGCTGTACATTTCATGTGGGTCAGCGCCCACCAGAAAAAAGATATTTGGCGTGCCATCGCCAAGGACGTACGGACCCTGGGGGTCTACCACAGACGGAGCACCCACTGCCGTAAAAGATGGGACGACATTCGCCGCTGGAGCAAGAAGACGGCGGAGGCTCAGCTGGGGATGGCCTCCCAACGTGGGAGGGGTGCCCGTCGCACCATGACCCCCCTGATGTTCCGGATCCTGGTGGTGGCGTGCCCATAGTTGGATGGGCACTTGAGGGCATCACAGCAGACACAAGGGGGTGAGTACACTCTCATTCTGCTGACTTTGCGCACAGTGGAGTTGTCTGGGTGGGGGAGGTGGGCTGTGGGTTTCCTAGGCCAGGGCGAGATCCGTAGGCAAGGCCCCTCCGTAAGGCAGGCCAGGTGGCACCCTAGCCCACCTCTGTAGAGTGCCAAGTACACCTAGTCATGCCCCTGTGTCATCTATGTGTGCAGATGTCGTCCATAGCCTTGTAGGCCATTTCCCAGGAATTAAACAGTGGAGCCCAAGAGCGCGGCGTAGTGCAGGGGGCTTCTGTGTCTGTTGTGTCCGCCAACGGTAGCGGTAATGCATGCACTCAACATGTCTCTCTTCTGTCTTCCCCCCCTTTTTGTGGTCTCCCTGTTCTTGTGTGCATTAGCATAGTCAGGCGGAGGAGCAGTGGCACCAGAGCAGGAGGGAGCTGCATCCCACATGGCCCTGGAGGGCGACACTACGGAGTCTGAATTCACAGTGGGACGGAGGGCGAGGGAAGCTCCACGGCGGGGACAGGAGCTGAGACCAGCGACACGGACTCGTCCTCTGATGGGAGCTCCCTTGTGGTGGCGGCAACATCTGTGCCCCCCGCATCTACAGGTACAGCCGCCACCCCCCCTACCAGCACCGCCCTCCCAGCAGCCCCTCAGACTTTGCCCGTGCCCGCTCACCCAGGAGGGTGGGCATCACCTTCGTCCCAGGCACCTCAGGCCCTGCCCCAGTCACCCCTGCTCCCCTCAGTGTGGAGGCCATTGACCTCCTCAGGTCCCTCACTGTTGGGCAGTCTACCATTTTGAATGCCATCCAGGGTGTAGAGAGGCAGTTGCAGCAAACTAATGCATTCCTGGAGGGCATTCATTCTGGTCAGGTGGCCCTTCAGCGAGCTTTTCAGACTTTGGCCTCAGCACTGATGGCAGCCATTGTCCCCGTCTCTAGCCTCCCCCCTCCAACTTCCTCCACCCTGGCCCAATCCCCTCTACCTCAACCCATCCCAAGCACACCTACAAACTAACATGCACGCACGTCAACACCCAAGGGTAGTTCAGGCAAACATAAGCACCACACATCCCACAGGCATTCACGCAAGCATCACCCACATGCAGACACACCAACATCCCCTGCCTCCACTGTGTCCCCCTCCTGCTCGTCTCCCTCCTCCCTCCCAATGACGTCTACACTCACACCTGCATGCACTACCTCTAAAGCCACTACGTCCCTCTCCAGCACACCCACCACCACAACCCACTCACGTGCAGTCACCACCCCCACTACCATTCACACGTCCCCTGTGTCCTCTCCCATTGTGTCTGTGTCGCCCCCGCCCAAGATACACAAACGCAGGCACACACCCACCCAACAGCCATCCACCTCACGACAGCCTCATGCACCTTCACCCAAAGTCACCAAACGTACACCTCCTACAACCACCACCTCTTCCTCCACTCCCAAACCCCCTCCAGCTACCCGTCCCAGTGTGTCCAAAAAACTTTTCCTGTCCACCCTTGACCTCTTTCCCACACCTCCCCCACCCTGTCCATCTCATAGGTCCATAACTAGCACCTCAGCAACAACATCTCCGGGACCAGTGGTGCCTGTAGTCACCGGAATCTGGAGTGCACCGGCCACCAGGGCAGCCAGTGTGGCACGGAGCCACAGCACAGACAGTCCCCCACCTATGAAGCATCAGAAGTTGGCCAGTGCCCGGCGGAAGAGGGGTAAGACTCCAGCCACCAAAGCCACTCCCAGGGGTCCCGGTGGGAGTGTGGAGTCAGCTGTGACACCTTCCAAGGTGGGGAAGGGCCACAAGAAACCTGGCAAGTCTGGGAAGAGCAGCACAGCGGAGAAGACCGCCATCATCCCCGCTGCCCAGGAGGCCACCGCCAGCACCAGCCCAGTAGCCCAGGAGGCCACCGACAGCACCAGCCCTGCTGCCCAGGAGGCCACTGCCAGCACCAGCCCAGCTGTCCAGGAGGCCACCGCCAGCACCAGCCCTGCTGCCCAGGAGGCCAGCACCAGCCCTGCTGCCCAGGAGGCCAGCACCAGCCCTACTGCCCAGGAAGCCAGCACCAGCCCTGCCGCCCAGGAGGCCACCGCCAGCACCAGCCCTGCTGCCCAGGAGGCCCCGCTAGCACCAGCCCAGCTGCCCAGGAGGCCACCGCCAGCACCAGCCCTGCTGCCCAGGAGGCACAGGGCACCGCCATCTCAAGCACCGCTGAACAGGGCACCGCCGTCTCAAGCACAGCTGCACAGGGCACCGCCATCTCAAGCACCGCTGGCCCATGAGCGGCAAGGGCACTGACGCAACTGAGACTGTCACGGGGTGAATGATGCACTCTGGGCACCATGCCTCCTCCAGAACCAGTGGAGAGATACATCCACTCCCTCTGTCCTTAGCAGGATGAAGCACTCTGGGCACCATGCCCCCTCCAGAACCAGTGGAGAAGGCATCCACTTGAGAGACTGTGGCTTTGCACTCCCCAGGATTGAACAGTGGGCAGCCCACCCACTGTAGAGGCTTGAGAGACTGTGGCTTTGCACTCCCCAGGATTGAACAGTGGGCAACCCACCCACTGTAGAGACTTGAGAGACTGTGGCTTTGCACTCCCCAGGATTGAACAGTGGGCAACCCACCCACTGTAGAGACTTGAGAGACTGTGGCTTTTCACTCCCCAGGATTGAACAGTGGGCAGCCCACCTACTGTAGAGACTGGAGAGACTGTGGCTTTGCACTCCCCAGGATTGAACAGTGAGCATGTGGCCCCCTCGTGGATTTGTCGTCGTGCACTCAAGCGGCTGAGGTGCCCCCCTTTCCCTCCCCCTGAGGTGCCTGTTTAGTTGCTGTCTGTTGCCCCTGCAGTGTTCTCTCCATCACGGTCGGGGATCTTGTGTGGGCCTCGCCCATACCGTGTGGTCCCGGTGTTCCACGGTCTTTCTTAGAACACTACCTGGACTACTATGCTTGGTATATATTATGTACATGGTGTATATATCTATTTCTGCCTACTTGCTTTTAATATATTACAATGGTTACACTCATTTTCTATTGTCTTTGCATTCTTCCGGAGGGTTTGGGGTGCATAACTGTGATGTATTGATATGCATTAGTGTGTGTGTTGTAGTGGGTGAGGGTGTGGGTGGGGGTGTTGCGTGTGTGTGTACCTGTTTTTTCCCTCCCCCCTCCCCTGTGTCATAGATGCAGTACTCACCGTGGTCTTCGCCGCCGGCGTTCATGCTCCTGGTATAGGAGCAAGTAGATGAAGGCTGGGAAAATGTGAAGCTCTGGTTCCATGGCGTCCTCGTTCCTCATGGAGTGTGTAGAGGTGAGCGTTTTTCCTTCGGGATTCCTGTTTCCACAGTGTTTTTATCCACGGTGAATCCGCCCTGGCCTGTCATAATAGTGTGGGCGGTACATTGTCTCCCTCCTGTCTGTTGGCGGTGACCGCCACGCTGTTTGTTTGTACCGCCATGGCGGTCGGAGTGTTAAAGTGGCTGTCTTTGTTGGCGGTTTCCGCCACGGTCGTGATTCCAAATATTTTACCACCAGCCTGTTGGCGGTCTTACCGCCGCTTTAACACCGACCGCCAGGGTTGTAATGACCACCTAAGTCCGAATGGACAAAGTTGACCTGGACCTCCCAGCCAGCGTATCCAAGGAGGGCTCCAAGGACTTCGGATCAAGATCCAGGTTTACCCCGGTCGAAGGATTTTCACCTCGAAGAAATGACTATGTCCGACGGTTAAAATCTCCACCGAGGATTCCCGCGATGCGTATCTAGAGAAGAGTTCCAGGAGGTCGAATTGGACTGGCAGGTTCGTCCCGCTGAAGAAAATCTTCAGAAAAACGACTAAGTGCGAAGGTAAACTTTTGACCGAGGCCTCCTGCGGCCTATAGCCGAGCTGGGCTCCATCGCGGTCGGCCTTAAACTTTGACTTTGCCCCGGTCGAGGTGCAACTAGATGACCCGATTGGCGCTTTTTGTTTCTAGGTGCTAAAAAAACAATCATTCTTAAAAAAATCATATCTCCGGTTCCCCTTATCCGATTTTATTCGTTTTTGTGTCATTTTAAAGATAAAAATATAATCTGTTTTTATGAATTGGTGTTGGATTTTTACACAGTTTCCTGTGTTTTATTTAATTACTGTTTTGTGATATTTGAATGCTTTACACTCTGTCTCCTAAGTTAAGCCTTGACGCTCGTTGCCAAGCTACCAATTGTTGAGCTCGGTTTAATTTACTGAGACCTAACTGGACCTAAGTGGAGGTTAGTGGCCTATTGCTAAGTGTAGGTACCTACCTGCCCTTACCAATAGCCCATTTTCAACACTCAGCCATAGATTAACAGAACGCAAGGGACAGCAACCCCAGGTGAAGCCCAAATTGCTGATTGTCCGGCCCATGCAAAAGGAAAGAGAGTCCAAAAAGCATGAGAATGCAGAACCCATGCAAATTGGGGGATTGCACAGTCCATTGACCACCAAGGAGAAGGAATGTAGAAGAAAGTAAAATTTATATTTGTATTACGATGAGACAGGATACTTTGGGGGTCATTCTAACTCTGGCGGGCGGCGGAGGCCGCCCGCCAGAGTTCCCCCTCCAGAACACCGCTCCGCGGTCCGAAGACCGCCGCGGTGATTCTGTGTTTCCCGCTGGGCTGGCGGGCGACCGCCAGGAGGCCGACCGCCAGCCCAGCGGGAAACCCCTTCCCACGAGGAAGCCGGCTCCGAATGGAGCCGGCGGAGTGGGAAGGGTGCGACGGGTGCAGTTGCACCCATCGCGAATTTCAGTGTCTGCTAAGCAGACACAGAAATTCTTTGTGGGGCCCTCTTACGGGGGCCCCTGCAGTGCCCATGCCATTGGCATGGGCACTGCAGGGGCCCCCAGGGGCCCCACGACACCCCATACCGCCATCCTGTTCCTGGCGGCCGAACCGCCAGGAACAGGATGGCGGTATGGGGTGTCGGAATCCCCATGGCGGCGCAGCAAGCTGCGCCGCCATAGAGGATTCCTAAGGGCAGCGGAAAACCGGCGGGAGACCGCCGGTTTCCCCTTTCTGACCGCGGCCAAACCGCCGCGGTCAGAATGCCCTTGAGAGCACCACCAGCCTGTTGGCGGTGCTCTTGCGGTCGTTGACTCTGGCGGTCAATGACCGCCAGGGTCAGAATGACCCCCTTTGTTCAAGAATGCACAGCAAAACCAAAGGGATTCCAAAACATTGTCACTTTGAGATCTGATTCTGTGCAGGAAAACTAAAGAGCCGGGCTCGCACAAAGGTCAGCACGTCAGGTATGGTTCATGAACAGATCACACATTACCTGGCCAACACCTTAACTAAGGGTCCTCAACGTCTAATGATTTTAGTCACCATAATAATTTTGCCACATCAGAGTAAGATTCTTCCTATCCTGCTTGACTCCCGGGCTATTGGAAATTTCTTAGGCATTGTCCTGGCCAGTTCTTTACATATTCCACGAGTTAGGAATAGCAAACCAGAGCTTGTTAGAGCTGTGGATGGCTCTGAGCTCTCTTCTGGGATGAATAAATACCAGACTACCCCACTATCTCTATTATATGAGAATGGGCATACAGAAACTCTGACTTTTGATCTCATAGACACACCCACATTTGGTGCAATATTAAGAGTTGCTTGTCTTCAAGTTTACATTCTCATCATTGACTGGTTCCTCCCCCTCATTTCTTTGGATTCCCACTTCCCACTATTGTCCCACTATTGTCTGGCCCATTGCTATAATACATATCATGGTTCCACTTATTTGTACTCACTAAAAATATGAGATAGGAAGCCTTGTGCCATTATACCCCATTAGCAGGACACCCAGCAATTTAAAAGACCCTGACTAATTGCCAGCATTGGTTTTAGTGGCCAACATTGTCCAAGGATGTGCATGACTATGTTCAAACCTGTTCTGTATGTTCCCGCAGGTTATTTATGAACGTTACCTTACCTTACCCATATCCCCACACCCATGGCATACCATCAGCACAAGTTCATTACTGACCTCCCCAACTCCAATGGCTACACTGCAATCTGGGTAATAGTAGATCTATTTTCCAAGATGACACACTTTATTGCCCTTAAACAGATGCTCACTACCAAGACCCTTTCCATGTTATTCATTGAACATACAATTCTATTAAATGGGTTACCTTCCGTTATCTTTTCGGACAGAGGCAATTAATGTCACAGTTCTAGCACAGTCTTTGCAAATCATTAAACATTAATGCTCGGTTCTCGCCTGCCTGTCACCGACTGACTGACGGGCAGGCAGAATGGGTGAATCAGTTTTTGGAACAAACACTACAATGTTTATTAACATCTACCCCAGTTGGGTGGGTAACCTTGTTACCATTTGCTGAATTTTCTTAAAATAACTCCAAGCACTCTGCCAATGGGTATTCTCATTCTACTGTGTAACTAGTACTCATCCACGTGTGTTATCTGAAAATGTTGTAAGAAATACTGAAAGGGTACCTTCCATACAAGACTTAGTACAACATCTATCACAACAACAACAACAACAGATAATGACACAAATACATCTGACCAAAGTGGACATCAGACCAAAGTGACATGGAAAAATACGCTAGTGGACATCAGCAGCAGCAGCCTAAATACAAATTTGGAGATCAGGTTTGGCTGGCCACTAAACACCTACAGTTGCAGGGTCCATATAAATTACAACCCAGATATGTGGGTCCATTTTCCATAGAACAAATGATTAATCCAGTAGCTGTGACATTACAACTGCCAAAAAATTTACCCATTCACACATTGTTTCATGTATCCTTATTAAAGCCCTACTGTGCCCAGACCCATCCCGCACTCCCTCCACAAACTATAACACTGGATAGACATTTGGAATTCAAAGTACAAAGAATCCTTGATTTAAAACATGACAATGGTCATTTGTTTTATTTAACTGACTGGAAGGGGTATGGTCTTGTCCATGCCTTTCATCTGGTTTGATCTTACATGCCCATCACCCTGAAAAGCCACACCCCGTAGGTCATTCTTTGCTGGGGGGATGTCATGAACCGCTCTTGCTCTCTCTGTATGGTGAGTCTGGCATGCAGGGTGCATGTTGTATTGCCCTTCTGGCATTTAATGGCTTACTATGACACTGAGGCAAACATCCTTTGGGACCCACAAGTGTTTCGCCCTCTTTTTCAAGATGGCGCCTTACTAAGTCACGGACACAGCAAACGAGTGACATCTTTCTTTTTTGGATTAATGTTAAGTATTTGGGCCATGTACTACATGGTAAGCTGCTACACATGACTACTACAATGACCGTTCAAGACATGATGTGCAACTTTATATGAGTACTACAATGCCCTGAGGAAGCCCTAGGTGGATTCACCATAGAGGGCGAAACGCGTGTCGGCTGTGTTTTGGTCTACAATCTTCAACTCTCCCTGATATTTTGAAACCAATGAATAAAAGCTGTACTCAGTTTGCAACTTGTTAAGTCCTTTTCTTACAACTTCATTCAAACTCTTCTACAAATTACCTGATGAACTGCACGGCCACCTGATCACTGAAAAGACTACATTAAGAATTATTCTTTTCATATTATAACTCATTGGAGGATCTCATTCTCAACCAGTTTTGAACTTCTATTTTTTTAGGGGAATGCGGTCCATACCCCCTGTTTGAGTCCCTACCGCCAAATTTTCAACTCTTATGTGGTATTTACACAGGAAGGAAATATGGACCTTCCATTTTTATGGTAAATAAATTATAATCTAGACTTGTCGCCTAGTTCCCTGCAGTGCTTTGGACTAAACCTGAAAGTGTGTGTTACTGGTGTTAACTAGCAACCTGTAGTATGCTGTGGTCTGGTGATATAATCCTCTTCTTGTTATTCTTATTACGTGGCATCCACACTACGGAAGGTGTTGAGAGTGCACATTTCTTTACACAGGGTGGTCAAGCAGACCAACCAGATCCAGAACGGTAAGTTTTTCTTTTCTTATTTTGTTTTAACCCCTCTTTCCTTCTGGAGCAGTGAATGACACACGGTATAGATCCTTGATCATCCACCGCCCCAGGATAGATCAGAAATCCAACATTGTCTCCATAGTTGGAACCAGGTGAGGGCATGACATTTTAGAACTTATTGTAATCATTAACTTTGCTACCCTGCACCAAACCATTCAGAGCCTTGCTAGAGTAGTCCACTAAGTCCACCGAGGAGTGGTTCAGGAGCTTCTTACTGTCCTTGAACCTCTTGTGGTACTTTTCAGGGATTCGTCCAAACTTAGCAATCAAATTGGATTTCATGGGGTGTACTTGGTTTGATCCCCAACCTCTAAAGTAAGAAATGTGTCTTACCCCACTCTAGGCATGTGTTTTGACAAACCACCCCTCCTCAGTGCTCTTCTGGGATCTTGTGAACCATTGGGGTTACCTCACACGCAGAAAACCGTTTATCTTACCATCTCCCTCCACATAACTAGGCACCAGATCCTTGGGGATATAGACCTTTTTATCTTATTCAGACATTGCAGATACGCTGCCACCAATGCTGCTAGAATTTGCCTGCTTTGCTTTTCAGTACCAGCTCCTTTCCTAAACCAAACACTTCGAAGCTAGTTTCTCCTCTATGGCCAATTTCTTCTCCCTCATCCTCAGCTTGGCCATCTCCAGCCTGAACTCTCTTTCCTCCCTCCTTTCTGCCTGCTCGTCAGAGACAGGCTGTGGAAAAAGGGCAATCAAGGATCGTTTAAACTCAAATTGGTCTTAGAATATTTATGTGGGGTAGTGGTGCTGGGACACTGCTAGCACTGGGACACTGCTAAGTAGCTGCATGCTCTACAAATCCCCTCATTCATTAATTAATTCAGTGTAACACAAGATTACTGTAAGGCACTGCACAAACACAAGTGTAAATCCTTTACACTGAAAACCAATGTAAGAAATTAAGTTGTGGGTTGAGGGGGGTGAAACCCTTCTCAAGCAGCAATTATCCTCATGGTGAAATCACAAGCAAACTCTAAAGTATCCTGTGCTCAATTCTCAGGTACCTTGGCACAGATCAGTCAGTCTTAACTCAGAGGCAATATGTAAAGTATTTGTGCAACACTTCAATCAGTAACACAGTGAAAACACACCACAAAAAGATTAGTAAAATTTGTTCCAAAAAATATAAAGTGGCAACTATGGATATCTGCTCATACCAGAACGGGACAAAGCCACACGTCTGAGCCCGTCACAATAGGATGCAAGCAGGCCACAGGGAATCAGTTCAGCCCGCTAAACAATGTTCCTTCAATCCTGGTTTGGGGATCAGTGCGAGGATCCGCACCATAGAAAGGTCGCACAGCCAAAGTGATGCGTTGGTTCCATGATGCATCGAGGCTTCAATTTGAGGTCATGTGGTGTAATCTTTGCATCAACAAAGGTTTGTGATGTGAAGTTCGGTGTCGGGGTGCATCGCACAGTTGGGGTGATGAGTCAGTTCAGAGAGGCAATAATGCAGAGTCTGGCATCATTGTTTAGGTTACCATCTGTTAGAAATGGGGTCTTTGGTTGGCAGTCAGGTTACCCCCGTCCAAGCAAGGACCCTCACTCTAGTCAGGGAAATAGAGAATTACCCTCAGCCAACCCCTGCTTACCTCCTTGGTAGCTTGGATTGAGCAGTAGGCTTAACTTCAGAGTGCTAGGTGTAAAGTATTTGTACCAACACACACAGTAACTTAATGAAAACACTACAAAATGACACAACACGGGTTTAGAAAAATAGAGAATATCTAAACAAAACAAGACCAAAACGACAAAAATCTACAATACACAAGTCAAGTTATCACTAAAAATGCAAAAAGAGTCTTCATGTAATTTTAAACACAACGCTAATGCATTAAGTGTGAAAATATACCTTGGGTGAACCAAAAATAACTCTGCTCGGGCGAGTGTGCATCAAAAAGGGCTTGCGATGCGTCGATTTCACTCACAAGCGATACCTTGCTTCGTTTTTCCTTTAGTCGGGTCGTCGTGCGTCGTTTCATCTCTCCACAGTAGAGCAATGCGTCGATCCGGTCAGCACTCTCGGGTCCGGGAAGGCCTTGCGTCATTTTTACATGCCCAGTGGTGTTTGCATCGGAAATCCAGCCACACGGTGATCCGAAAACCACGCAGCACGGTTTGCAATCTCACCAGCCTCCGTCAGTGATGCTGCGCTTCGTTTCCCCAACTCCGGGCATCGATCTTCTGGTCGCGTTGCAGGCGAGTGTCGATTTTCAGATGCAGATTGGAGTCGCGTCGGTCTTTTCCCCGCACGCCGGTCTGTGCATGGATTTCTCACTCTTGGGCTGCCAGCTTCTCTTCTTAGGGTCCCAGGAACAGGATGGGCACCGCATGGCAGAGTAGGAGTCTCTCCAGAGGCTCCAGGTGCTGGCAGAAAGAAGTCTTTGCTGTCCCTGAGACTTCAACCAACAGGAGGCAAGTTCTAAATCAAGCCTTGGAGATCTTCACAAGAAGAAAGGCAACACAAAGTCCAGTCTTTGTCCTCTAGCACTGGCAGAAGCAGCAACTGCAGGATAGCTCCACAAAGCACAGTCACAGGCAGGGCAGCTCTTCTTCCTCAGCTCTTCAGCTCTTCTCAGGCAGAGGTTCTTCTTGGTTTCCAGAAGTGTTCTAAAGTCTGTGGTTTTGGGTGCCCTTCGCATACCCATTTTTCCCTATTGAAGTAAGCCTACTTCAAAACAAAGTCTCTCTTGTTTGTGAAATCCTGCCTTGCCCAGATCAGGCCCCAGACACACACCAGGGGGTTGGAGACTGCATTATGTGAGGGCAGGCACAGCCCTTTCAGGTGTAAGTGACCATTCCTCCCCTCCCTCCTAGCACAGATGGCTCATCAGGAAATGCAGACTTCACCCCAGTTCCCTTTTGTGTCACTGTCTAGTGATAGGTGCAACCAGCCCAACTGTCAAACTGACCCAGACAGGGAATCCACAAACACTTTCTAAAAGTGGCATTTTCAAACACACAATCTCAAAATCAACTTTGTTAAAAGATGTATTTTTAAATTGTGAGCTCAGAGACCCCAAACTCCACATGTCTATCCGCTCCCAAAGGGAATCTACACTTTAATCAGATTTAAGGGTAGCCCCTATATTAACCTATGAGAGGGACAGGCCATGCAACAGTGAAAAACAAATGTTAGCAATATTTCACTGTAAGGACAAATAAAACACATTACTATGGGGGTCATTCCGACCCTGGCGGTCCATGACCGCCAGGGCCGGGGACCACAGAAGCATCGCCAACAGGCTGGCGTTGCTTCCAGGGCCATTCTGACCGCGGCGGTAAAGCTGCGGTCAGAAAAGAGGAACCGGCGGTTTCCCGCCGGTTTTCCCCTGGCCCAGGGAATCCTCCATGGCGGCGCTGCTTGGGGATTCCGACCCCCTTCCCGCCAGCCTGTTTCTGGCGGTTTACACCGCCAGAACCAGGATGGCGGGAACGGGTGTCGTGGGGCCCCTGGGGGCCCCTGCACTGCCCATGCCACTGGCATGGGCAGTGCAGGGGCCCCCTAACAGGGCCCCATGAAGATTTTCACTGTCTGCTTTGCAGACAGTGAAAATCGCGACGGGTGCTACTGCACCCGTCGCACCCCTGCAATACCGCCGGCTCCATTCGGAGCCGGCTTCTATGTTGCAGGGGCTTTCCCGCTGGGCCGGCGGGCGGCCTTTTGGCGGTCGCCCGCCGGCCCAGCGGGAAAGCCAGAATGGCATCCGCGGTCTCCTGACCTCGGAGCGGCCATTTGGCGGTGACCGCATGGCGGGCGGCGACCGCCGCCCGCCGCGGTCAGAATGACCGCCTATATGTCCTACCTTAACCATCCACTGCACCCTGCCCTTGGGGCACACCTTAGGGGTGTCTTACATGTAAGAAAAGGGAAGATTTAGGCCTGGCAAGTGGGTACACTTACCAAGTAAAATTTACAGTTAAAACCGCACACACAGATGCTGCAGTGGCAGGTCTGAGACATGATTACAGAGCTACTTCTGTGGGTGGCACAACCAGTGCTGCAGGCCCACTAGTAACATTTAATTTACAGGCCCTGGGCACCTCTAGTGAACTTTACTAGGGAAATACTAGTAAATCTAATATGCCAATCATGGATAAACCAATTACATACACATTTTGTATAGGGGCACTTGCACATTAGCACTGGTTAGCAGTGGGAAAGTGCCCAGAGTAACAAAAACAGCAAAAACAGTTGAGCACACATCAACAACCTGGGAAACAGAGACAAAAAGTTAAGGGAGACCACAGCAAGTATGAAAAAGTCTAACACCGCCAATGAGAGATGCAAGGGTCTTCACCAAGGTTGCAGTGCCAATGCAGTGATGGGCTGCGATGCTGGTCTTTGCAATGGTTTCCTGATCCAGACAGCAGCGGTGATGCGTCAGTTCCGCTCAGGGTTTTGCTGTGCAACAGAAGAGATGAGTCAGTTGCGCTGAGTCCACAGAGGCTGCCAGAGCACCTTACTCCCAGGTCGAAGGCTCTAAGACTGGGCTGGCACCACTTGGCATGGCAAAGTCCAGGTGTAGGTGCAATTTTGTTGGAGCTTTCTGTCCCTGATTCTCAAGTCAGGAGGACAGCCCACTAGCCCCTTGAGTCTCTCTGGGTTTCTGGGTTCAAGAGATGCAGGTTCAGTCCTTCTCACCCAAGCAGGAGGGCAGCAGGTCAGCACCGCAGAGCAACAGCACAGCAAGGCAGTAGTCCAGCAACGTGCAGTTCAGCAGAGTGGCAGTCCTTCAACAGCACAGCAGTCTATCTTCCTGGGAGACTACCTACAGGTCCAGAAGTGTCCTGAAGAGTTTGTGTCTGAGGTTCAGTATTTATACCCAGTTGTGCCTCTGAAGTGGTGGAGAAGCTTCTAGAGGTTTCCCTTCGAGGTCTCTGGGCACACTGCCTTCCCTGTCTTGGCTCCAGACTAACTGCAAGGGGCATGGGGGGTATGCAACCCTTTGCGTCGAGGCAGGGCACAGCCTATTCAAGTGTAAGTGGGACTGTGCCCCGATCCTCCCTCCCATCCAGCCAGTCATTGGCCCATTCAGGTACACCTAAGCTCCCTAATGTGTATGGCTGTCTAGGAGGAATACACAAAGCTCAACTGTCACCATCACTAATTGGCTAAGGAAGGAAAATGTTAACTTTCTAAAAGTGCTATTTTCAAAATGGTCATAAAAAATCTAACTTCACCATAAGTTAGGATTTTTCATTGCACTCCCAAAGACACTTGTGAACTGATTACCTGTTCCCACCTTGCAATGGGTTTTCATTCTATACCAGGTATACAGCAATTAATTTGCTAAAATATATAGAGTGAAAAATAGGTATTAAGAAAACATTTGTATTTCTAAAATGGGTACAAGATAAGGTGTTGAGAAGCAGTGGTTATTTGCACATTTCTCAATTCCGGGGTGCCCATATTAGCATGTGAATTGCAGGGCACTTCTCAAATAGACGTCTTTTTACACACTGCTTTACATTTGGAAGGAAAAAATGTAGAGTAAGACAAGGGGCAATAACACTTCATCTGCTATTCTGTGTTCCCCCAAGTCTCCCAATAAAAATGGTACCTCACTTGCATGGGTAGACCTAATGCCCGCAACAGAAAACGCAACATGGACACATCACATTTTTACATTGAAAACTGATGTGTTTTTTGGAAAGTGCCTAGCTGTGGATTTTGATCTCTATCTCAGCTGGCACCTAGGAAAACCTACCGAACATGTACATTTTTGAACACTAGACACCTAGGGGAATCCAAGATGGGGTGACTTGTGGGGCTCTCACCAGGTTCTGTTACCCAGTATCCTTTGCAAATCTCAAAATTTGGCCCAAAACCACTTTTTCCTCACATTTCGGTGACAGAAAGTTCTGGAATCTGAGAGGAGCCACTCATTTCTGTCCACCCAGCATTCCCCCAAATCTCCCGATAAAAATAGTACCTCACTTGTGTGGGTAGGCCTAGAGCCCGCAACAGGCATTGTCCCAAAACACAACATGGACACATCATATTTTCCCAAAGAAAACAGAGCTGTTTTTTGCAAAGTGCCTAGTAGTGGATTTTGGCCTCTAGCTCAGCCGAAACCTATTGAAACCTACCAAACCTGTGCATTTTTTTAAACTAGACACCTAGGGGAATCCAAGATGGGGTGACTTGTGGGGCTCTCACCAGGTTCTGTTATCCAGAAGCCTTTGCAAACCTCAAAATGTGTCCAAAAATACTTTTTCCTCACATTTCAGTAACAGAAAGTTCTGGAATCTGAGAGGAGCCACACATTTCCTTCCACCCAGCATTCCCCCAAGTCTCCCTATAAAAAAGGTACTTCATCTTTGTGGGTAGGCCAAGTGCCCGCGAAAGGAAATGCCACAAAACACTATCTAGACACATCAAAATTATCAAATACAAAACCTGTTTTTGCGGGTAGGGTTACCTGCATTTTTGGCCTGGGCTCAGCAGCCATATAGAGAAACCTACCAAACCCAGACATTTCTGAAAACTAGACACCCAAGGGAGTCCAGGGAGGTGTGACTTGTATGGATCCCCCAGTGCTTTCTTACCGAGAATCCTCAGCAAACCTAGCATTTTGCTAAAAAATTAAAAAAAATCCACATTTCTGTGTGGGATCACCACACCGGGACAAATTCCCTACTACCCAACGTTCCCCTCAGTCTACCGGTAAAAATGATACCTCACTTGTGTAGGTGGGCCAACTGCCTGTGACAGGGAAGAGCTAAAAACATGTTGAAATTGAGGGGGAACCAAAGAGGGTCCAAAAGGGCAGTTAAAAAAAAAAAAACATTTTTAGGCTGACAAGTGCAGCAGAATTTTTATCGGTATAGATGAGACAATGCTGGGTGGTATGAATTTTGTGAATTACTGCAGATTCCGGAAGGTTCCACAACAAAAATGTGGGAAAAATGTGTGATTTCCAGCAAAGTTGGAGGTTTAGGGGCATTGTGGGTAAGAAAATGGTGCGGGGTGCATGTGAAGCAAACCACCCTGAACTCACCGAAATGTTAACTTTTCAAATTTGTATAGGTCTTGTGGGGTTTTCTACATGGCAGCATCCCAAAGTCCAAAAAGTGAAGCCCTCACCATTCCAAGTGGGATGATTTTGAGAGTTAGCCAAGCTCTCATGGCCCAAATTTAAAACCAAAACCCAAAATAGTCAAAGTCCTCTTGCTTGCTGTAGGATAGGATGTTTTAGTGTGTGGGGGGAGAGCTGAAAATCTGTTATCCCCTTCAGTTGGGGTGGGAGCATAACCATGCTCATACTGGTTAGTAGCCACCACCCCACTATTTATTTTAATTCCCTGGCATCTAGTAGGTGTCTGCCCCCCGCGGAGGGAATCAGAGGTAATTGCCCAATCTGCCCACCGGTGGGCAGAACATCTTTAGCCCCATTTATTTGGGGTGGGGGTATGGCTATACCCCCACCCTCTTTAAAAAAAAAAAAAAAATCTTCCCTGATCTCTGGTTGGCTTTCTGCCCCCCTTGGGGGCAGATAGGCCTTCCAAAAATAGGCCAATCTCCAGCCAACAGTAATGTGACCCCATGGGGAGTGACCCTTGCCCAAGGGGCTGCCCCCCAAACAAAACACACACATACAAACACACCAATCCCTGGTGCCTAAGTTGTTTCTGCCCCACCGGGGCAGATCAGCCGAAAAGAAATATGCTGATCTGCGGGGGCAGAAATGGTCTAAAATAAATTTGCCCCCCAAGGGGAACAACCCTTGCCTAAGGGGTCGCTCCCCTTGTGTGAAATTGACGCAAAAAACCCCATAAAAATCCCTGGTGTCTAGTGGTTTCTGCCCCCTTTGTGGGCAGATTGGCCTAATTACAATAGGCCGATCTGCCCTCAAGAAGGGCAGAAATGGCCTAAACCAAATTTTTCCCACCAGGGGAGCGACCCTTGCCTAAGGAGTCACTCCCCTCACATGAAACTGCCATAAAAAAAAAATCTCTGGTGTCTAGTGGTTTCTGCCCGGCCTAATAAAAATAGACCATTCTGCCTCAAGGGGGCAGAAATGGCCTAAAAACAATTCTCCCTCCCCCTTCAGGGGAGCCAACTTAACCTAAGAGGTCGCTCCACACTTGTAAAACATAAAATAAACCCCAAAAAAGTCTAGGGGTTTCTGCCCCCCCGGGGGCAGTTCGGCCTAACTGTAATAGGCCGATCTGCCCCCGGGGGGACATAAAAGGCCTAAAAATATTTTGCCCTCCTGGGGATTGGCCCTTGCCCAAGGGGCTGCTACCCTTATACATAAAATAAAAAAGCTCTCTGGTGTCTAGTGGGCATTTTTGCTGCCCGATTGCATTGCGATCGGGCAGCAGAAATGTTCAGAGAGACATGAAAGGAAAGGAAAGGCCTTTGCTTTCCTTTCATGCCTCTCTTGCCCCCGCCACGTGATCAGAGGAGAAATGCTTCCGATCTGCCCTGGAAGCTGAGCTTAGCTGAGCTGAGCTTCCAGCGCGATGAAAACGGACTCTGATGAGGTCAGCGTACGATTGCACGCTGACGTAATCAGATGACACTGGATGTCAGGGCAGGTGGGGGTGGAAGGGGAAGCGATTCCTTTTCCATCCCTGCCCAGGGGAGGGTGTGTCAGGCCCTCGGGAGGAGCTCTAGCGATCCCCTCGTAGGCCCATAGCAGGACAAGCTGGTCTCATCCTCGTCACCGGAGAACAGTGGCCAAGGGCGAGACCAACTCGTCCTGGGCACGCAAGGGGTTAAATAAACTTATAGAATATTGACTGCATTATTATCACCAACATATTCAATAATAAATTTGCAAAACACTTTTTACTCAAAACAACCTAAAACATTTCATACACATATTTAAAATAAATACAACTTTATTATATCAACAAAATATTTACCATTTACCCCAAAAAATTATGTAACTAAACTATTAACAATACACCCCCCAAAAATGAGCATTAACTGGAACCATTTAAACACGGATCAAAAACATTACCTAACTTTATGTTTACCATAGAAGTATCCAACTGATAAAAATCAAAGTACAACTAAAGAACCACTGAAATACAACTATAAACAACTTTAACCAACAAAATCTAACAAACAATTAAATAAACTATATTAAATGCACACTAATTTAAACAACTAAATACTTCAAAAATGACAAACACTACAAAATGAGGAAGTTCTGATGGATTCTGTCACCAGACCAATAAGAAGAAATATTTATACCTAAACAACTACCTAACCAAATAAGTATCAAATAAATATGAAACCACTCTCCAAATTCTCTCTCTTTAAATAGACTTCCTAAAACAGACAAAGTGATAAGCTTCTGTAAAATTGCAACTATCTCAAACCAGCAAAAAGCAATAAAAAAGTAAGTATACATAAATTAATAACAAAACAAGCAGTTACAGAGGGACATGCTTAGGAACATGTGTGAATAGATGGAGGCCCACAATTCAAACATTACCTTCCCAACAGGGGTGTTGAGGGATATAAACACCACCATAAACAGGTCTTTTCAGAACCAGTATACCCCTTCCTTTGACTCATCAGCAGCAGGCCCATCAACATTGGTGCTAACTAAAGGGGAGAAGGAGGGTTAAATGGGACTGGGTCTATCCTCCTTAGAACTTCGGTAACTGTACAAAAAGGCCCAGTCCGAGGGAACTTCCATAGGGAGACAAAAAGTTTTTTTTGTATGAAAAACCCTCACCCACCAGGGTAACCCCTTGGTGGCATGCTTCATCATTGGGTTTCCTCCCATTCTGCTACAGAGCAAGGTGTGCTGCAACCGACAGAAAACGTGGGAGCACTGTTGCTTTCAACAATGTGAATACTAAAGGGGATAGGTGTGGTGGGGTCCAGGAGAGTTAAAAATACTGCCATCTGGATAATATTACTAATTTAATACGTCTCACAGGGGTAGTATGGTTAAAAAGGGGTGTTGAGAAGGGGGTACATAATGTACCTTACCTCCTAAATGGTCTATATGTTTCGAGTCTACCCCTAGACTCCTCATCAGGAGCAAGGTGAATTCCCTAGTGTCTCTCCTTGTACACCTACCACTAATGAAAGCACTATTACTACATGCTATGTGGTGTGGTTAATATATACAAATGTCAACACCAGAGCAGTACGCGCTCTATTGGCGACAAAAATGCAAAAACCCAGCACTCTCAAAACAAAGTAATTTATGCATTGTGCTGATATGTTGTGGTTTAACCTTTTGAATTGCAGAGTTCAATCCTGAAAACTTATTTTTAATATGCTTACAAATACTGTTCCTTTGCAATGTATTGCTGCAGGTTTTCAGAGTGTGTTAAGGTGTGGCCCCTTTCCAGGGCCTTCCAGAGACTTTCCCTGCAACATGCTTGGGCGTGGTTCTGGGCTGGGTCAAGACTCTATAAAAGAGAGCCAGCCCAGCTCCCAGTGCTCACTATTCAGAGGTCCCGGTGCAGAACAGCAGCTTCTTCCTGAGCTCCTGTCCCGGCAGCCTATTTGGATCTTCCAGTCTTCCGCACTAATCCTTCATTGGTGATCATTGTTCCAGGCGGTAAGACAGTGGTTGGACTGTCCCGACACCGTTATTTAGAATTTTCATATTCTTGGTTTAAATTCTTAAATGAGTAACAGATGACTTGCGCGCTACCATTTCTTGACATTTATATGGTAGTTTACAAATAGGCAAGACGCACAATTTATTTCATAAAGGTTTGACTTTGTTATTCATTGCGCGCTACCATTTCTTGACATTTACATGGTGGCTTAAGAATTGGCAAGACGCGTAATTCGTTTTATGGTGTTTAAACATTGTTGTCCATTGTGCGCTACTATTTCTTGACATTTACATGATGTTTTACGAATTGGCAAGACGCACAACTCGTTTCATGAGCATTTAACTTTGTTGTTCATTGCGCGCTACCATTTCTTGACATTTTACATGGTGGCTTAAGAATCGGCAAAAGAAGCGTGATTCGTTTCATTGTACTTTGATATTGTTATTTATTGTGAGCTGTTATTCCTTGACATTTAAATCGTGTTTTACGAATCGGCAAGACGTGCAATTCGATTAATGATGATTTGACTTTGATGTTCATTGTGTGCTACCATTTCTTGGTATTTTACATGGTAACACTCGCGTTGGCAAGACGCACGATTCTCTCCTCGAGTTTAATTCATGTTGTTTATTGTATGCTACTATTCTAAGATATTTATTATGTAATATTAGAGTTGACAAGTTATGTGAATTGTTTCCTGAATCCATATTGTGTTATTCATGGTGCACAATCCTTTTATGGTGTTTAATATATATATATATATATATATATATATATATATATCTGCAATATGCGCAATTTGTGTTGAAACATTTTAAGAGTACACAGAAGGCCAGAGTTTCTAGATGCAATATTGTATGGTCCTAGTATACATTCTCAAAACATGATTTATATCACTGGTTTAAAATGTAGTCAGAATGTTTTTTTTTCTGATTCTCATGTAAAGGAAAGTACTTGAATGCTACTATTCTAAGATATTTATTATGTAATATTAGAGTTGACAAGTTATGTGATTTGTTTCCTGAATCCATATTGTGTTATTCATGGTGCACAATCCTTTTATGGTGTTTAATATATATATATATACATATATATATATATATATATATATATATATATATATATATATATATATGCAATATGCGCAATTTGTGTTGAAACATTTTAAGAGTACACAGAAGGCCAGAGTTTCTAGATGCAATATTGTATGGTCCTAGTATACATTCTCAAAACATGATTTATATCACTGGTTTAAAATTTAGTCAGAATGTTTTTTTTTCTGATTCTCGTGTAAAGGAAAGTACTTGAATAAGAAAGTTTTCCTTTAATTCATCTTGATTCCCCTACAGGCATCCGGCCATCTTGAAACTTAGCCATTATAAACTTAACTCTTAGATTGTTCATGTTTTCAGAGTGACTAGGCTTAGAATCATAGTCTAGTATTGTTTTCAGGAGATATAATTTTCATATTGTGTGTTCTAACCTTTTTCTTACTACAGGTCTCCTTCCCAGCTGTTCCCTTCCTAATCCCCTCTTCCCCTCTTGAACTCTCTCAGTCTCTGTGATTTATCTATCAGAGTCTTGGCGCTGTTCAGTGGTGGACGTGTTGGGAACGTGCACAGACCCTGAGGATCTGGTGACTCTGACAACAACTAAATTAAATGAAATAATACCCATAGGTATCATTGTTCTGCTGGACAAACTTTTAGTGTCAACGGTATTCGCCTCTTAGATCCTCCCAGAGGGGAGTGTGCTTGTATATACACATTCATTCAAGCAACACTCCCCTTCAACATTGGTGCCAGCCACAGAATGGGAGGCCCTGACAGAGAACAACAAACCACAGTCACCCCTGCCTTTGTAGCAGCTGATCCCCCCGCAAGCGGGATGTCCAGCAAAGAATCCAGGAGGTTCATATGGCAAGACACCCACCACTGCCAGCAATAACCTGGCTCCTTAAGTACCTCTTTTGTGTGTTACACATTCATTCTGGACTGATCCTGAATTACCTACCATTTCCAAAAGGAGGAGTACTTTGGACTTCCAGTGGTGTGGCATCTACTGCAGTGATTTCATTTACCATGACTGACCCCTTCACGTTTGAATCTTTCTTGAGTCATGTCACATATAGTTTCAAGATAAGATATGTTGCATGTACACAGAGTCCAGCCCAGGATTGTAATCATCCCCAAACACATACATATAGTGGGTCATTCTGACCCTGGCGGCCGGTGGCCACCAGGGCCACCGACCACGGGAGCACCGCCAACAGGCTGGCGGTGCTCCAATGAGCATTCTGACCGCGGCGGTTCAGCCGCGGTCAGAAGCGGAAAGTCAGCGGTCTCCCGCTGACTTTCCTCTGCTCTTTGGAATCCTCCATGGCTGCGGAGCGCGCTCCGCAGCCATGAGGATTCTGACCCCCCCTACCGCCATCCAGTTCATGGCGGGAAAGCCGCCATGAACAGGATGGCGGTAGGGGGGGTCGCGGGGCCCCTGGGGGCCCCTGCCGTGCCCATGCCAATGGCATGGGCACGGCAGGGGCCCCCGTAAGAGGGCCCCGAAAAGTATTTCAGTGTCTGCCTTGCAGACACTGAAATACGCGACGGGTGCCACTGCACCCGTCGCACCTTCCCACTCCGCCGGCTCGATTACTCCGCCGCCCGCCAGGGTCATAATGAGGCCCATAGTGTCTGGTCAAAGTAAACATTTTATTACAGCATTGTGCACATAGGCTGTCAACATGTCTGAACTATTTGAAAACATAAATGATTGACTCGTACTGAGTGAAATGAACATATTTACAGGTACATACCCCAGACCTCAGAAGGAAGGGATTTGCCAGACATTGTCCTGTAGAATAGGCAAACATTGAAGTGGTTGATGTCACCAGCTTGAACCTTATTACATACCACACCAAAGTAATTCAACATCACATAATCCAAGATAAAGACAGATGGCAGTACAGCAGTCCCTGATCACAGGACCATCATAATCCAATGCTCATGCATCTGGCATTTAGAAACAAACATATGTCAGTGTTGTGGCACAGGCACTGTGGCCTACAATGATGAAACAAACAGATATATAAGGTCACACAAAAAGAGTGTTTAGCCGATGCGAAGGGGAAGTAACTTGGTCGTGGTCTCGGACTACATATTTTATGCACACTTGATGACACATATGATGCATCAGGTCCACCACAGTATGCAAAACAAGTGTAAGGGCACTTCTGACCTTCCACCCAAACACTGTGCAAGCTGTCTTGGCACAGGTCTCATACACCCAAACTTTCCGTCCTACATTACCTGGAACAATTCATGTCCACTTTGAATGTCAGAACAGCATTACATACCTGCCAATGTCACAACTCTGAAATGCCCATGAAGATGTTATGGTGAAGGTACCTGTACAATGAACAAAACAAGGAATATAAGCTTTGGCTGGTTATTGCAGAGTGTCATCTCCTTAGCTGTTTCCAAAACACTCAACTCCACACATTCTCACAACTACAGTTCATTGTACAGTCACAGTCATAACATCACATGACACACCTATACTAATGAGAAGAAGCTATGGATGAGATCTTCTCACAAGTCAGCTCCTTCTTCATCACTGTCATCCTTAGTTGGTAGGTCAGGATTCTCACCCGGTGGCACTGCAGCCTCCCCCTCCTCTGGGATGTACAGGATATTCCGCCACAGGAGGATGTTGTGGAGCATGCAGCATGCCACAGTGATATGGCACACTTTCCCTGGTGTGTAGAGGAGGGCTCCAACAGTCCTCTCCAGACAGCAAAAAATGGCCTCCAGGAGCCAAAAGTCCACTCCTCTAGCCTCTGTGTTCTTCCATGGGCCTCATTGAAGCAGACTTCCCCTGGTGTAGTTGGATTCCTCAGCAGCGTCAACAACCAAGGACGGTTTGAATATGCTGAGTCTCCTGTTAAGGAATGGGATATAAGTGAAACAATGAGTCACTCACTTCATGATTGTAGCACTTGACATTGCTCACACACAATCAGGACAGATGTGACTTACCAATCAGCAAGGCCCTCTCTGGTTGCAGTTGTGACATCACTGGAGTATCGTGCTGTTCAGCTTTATGAAGGAATTTTGGAATTGCATTTTCCTGGGAACCATTTTGGGCCTGTTGGGCCCTGTGATACCCAATATCAACTAGACCTCTTTCTGTTGAACAACTTATAACCAATGTGAATTGTGCTTACTGATATATTTTGATGTTGCTCGGAACGCATTATGTTGCAAGGCTTGCTATTAGAAAAGCCACCGTGAAATATCATTGCATGCTAGCTGAAGCAATCTTCCCTCTGGAAAGTACTATCCTGTGTACGTGTTGTTTTCAGTTCTGTCTTAAGATGTATCAGGCGATATTAGACACGTAGGACATATTATGTAATTTCCTTGTCTGTGCTTCAATTTACTATATATGGTGAGTTATGAAGAATTAACTGTAACACCTTTAGAATGTTGAGGAAATGATCATACGTCAATGTCAATAACCAATGAAATGTACTAATTTGTTTGTGGTTTAATAGTATAAAAGATCATGTATTACTTCCTTCGTTAAACTGTTCAGGCTTGATCTCCCAGGCTGTTCAGTCTCCGTGTACATGTAGTAAATTACTGTATTTTCTCGACGGGGCAGGCTGGTCTTTGGTTTCTGGGCTGATCTGAGCTGATTTGGCTTCAACAGAATCATGTGCTGATCTTGGATAATCGGCACACACATTTCAGATGTACAGATCTGCCAAACAGACAGCTTGCATGTTGATGAAATGGAAGTTCTTTCTGTTGTGATAGACTTGTTCAGTGGCCTGCGGTGGCACCAAGCCAACGTTTGTGCCATCAATGGCCCCCATCACATGTAGAAGGGGAGCAAAACCATAGAAGTCAGCCTTCACATTAGTTAAATCCTCATATCGGGGGAACCTGATATAGCTGTCAATCTGTTTCAACATGGCTGAGAGGAAATCCTTCAAAACTAGACTAAACATAGATTGGGACATACCAGCAGATAGAGCCACTGTATGTTGGAATGACCCTGTGGCCAGGAAGTGCAATACTGACATGACTTGTAATCCAACCGCCATGCTCAAAATACACACACACTTACAAAACTACACCACATTGGACAATTCAAATTACACACACCTGACACAGAAACACCCACCACACCCACAACACTATAAAACACCCACCCACATTACCCGCAACCCTTTACGACTAAAAATAAAATTGCGAACAGAGAGAGACACAAGCCTGGAGCACCCACTCAATCTGAGCCACAGAACACCATCAGCCATACACCATTCACGCAACTCACAGCACACACCACAACACAGCACCCCACACCTCACCCCACACATCCTCACACATATCACTCACACCACATCCATGGCACCCCAAAGACACCCCAGGTTTTCTGAGGAGGAGCTAAGGGTCATGGTGGAGGAAATCATCCGGGCAGATCCACAGCTATTCGGATCACAGGTACAGCAGACATCCATTGCAAGAAAGATGGAGCAATGGCAGAGAATCGTGGACATGGTCAACGCCGTGGGACAGCATCTAAGCACAAGGGATGACATCAGAAAGAGGTGGAACGACCTACGGGGGAAGGTGCGTTCCGTGGTCTCAAGACACCAGATTGCTGTACAGAGGACTGGGGGTGGACCCCCACCTCCTCCCCCACAACTAACAACATGGGAGGAGCAAGTATTGGCGATCATGCATCCTGAGGGCCTCGCAGGAGTAGCAGGAGGACTGGACTCTGGTAAGTCAAATCTTTATTACTTTATCCCCCTACCTGCATGCCATCACAAACTCCTACCCCCATCCCCACCAATCCACCAACTCATATATACCCCACCAACACAACACCCCATTCCAATACCAAGCACTGTATGCACCTCCAATGCATGGGCACCCATCACAGACCTGCATGGACACCCATCACCCCAGCATGCCCAATAGAGAGACTCACCCAGCCCACAAAATCACCACTCACACAAGTCTAAGACGACAGGGAAATCACATTCATAGAGGGAAACACAGCCATGCATAAGATGGCACACACAGATACATTGACAATGCATTTTCCTCCCAACAGGACCCCCACCCAACGTCACCGGAAAGGAGGTGCCAGCCACATCCAGCCCCCCCCCCCCAGAAGAGGCCCACAGTGATGACAGCAGCTCTGCATGCCTGGATCACGATGACCAACCTGGCCCATCTGGGACCTCCTGACAGTCGGTTACCCTGCCACAGTCCCAAACCACCACTGAGCCTCCCCCTCAGGAAATACCAGCACAGCACCCACCCAGTGGGCCCATCCCACTGTCCCCAGGACACGACAATCAGCAGTGTGTCCACCTCTACAGGGACCCCAGGCAACCGTACAAACACAGGACGATCAGGGACCTGGGGTCAGTGGCAGTGGGCATACAGTTCAGGGGACAGAGGCACAGGACAACAGGGAAGCATGGAGGACTGCTGTGCTACAGGGGGATGACAAGCCCAGGGAACCGACCCTCCACGAGGCACTCTCAAACATCATGGGAGCATACCACCATTCCCAGGAGACCATGGGCCAGGTACTGGCCAAGTTACAGGAGACCCTGCGGCTGCAGGAGGGACAGTACCTGGGGATCAGGGAGGACCTAACAAAAAATATGCACCATCCTGGTCACCATTGCAGGGGTGCTGGCTGACATGGGCAAGACAATGAGGGAGGCAGTGGCACAACAACGGGCGCCTGACACTAACCAAACCGAGGAACAGCCTTCCACCTCCGCCGGCACTAGTGGACCGGAGGCCCTGCCACAGGACGAACAGGCAACCAGCACCCCAACCCTTACAGAAGGAGAACCACCCCACAAAACGGTCCCTGCGATCCAGGGAGAAGACAGAGAACTTGCCAAGACCACCGCCAGGAAATAAGACCCTCCTGATTGTCACCCTTCTGTCCTACCATGTCACCCTGACCACCTTGAACTGACATTGTTCCACTTTATATGTCCCCTTGGACAATGCACCTGTGATACCAATAGACTGGACTCTATCTCTGACTGGACATTCCTCCACCATCACCCCAGCCCTTTGCACATACCCCGATACTTATTGTCACGAAAATAAACACCCTTGAAACAAATACCATATTGGAGTCAGTGTCATGAATCGAAAAATGCATTAGTGCAACATTATCAAAGCATTGCAATGTATATGCACAGTGAAATATACTACAGGATGACCTTTGGTGGGCAGCAGTACATATAGCAAGAGCCAGAATGGGGCCCACAGATCTGAGAATAGAGCATCCAAAGGGTAGAGTCAGTGTCCATAGACAGAGGGTAAGAGGCTGCCATGTACAATGTCCAAAAGATTACTGAAAAGTAAAGTTGAGTTACAGTCTCTGGAAATACTGCTGTATAATGTTTGTTCTGTTGTCGACATCTTCTTCATCTGCCTCCTCTTCCTCACTGTCTACAGGCTCCACCACTGCCACAAACCCATCTCCAGGCTCATCTTCCTGCAGAAAAGGCACCTGACGTCTCAAGGCCAGGTTGTGTAACATACAGCATGCCACGATGATCTGGCACACCTTCTTCAGTGAGTACTACAGGGATCCACCTGTCAGATGGACGCACCGGAACCTGGCCTTCAGAAGGCCAAAGGTTCTCTCAATAATCCTCCTTGTACGCCCATGTGCCTCATTGTAAAGTTTCTCTGCCCTTGCCCTGGGATTCCTCACTGGGGTGAGTAGCCATGACAGGTTGGGGTAACCAGAGTCACCTCTAAATCTCGAGGGACAATTGTTAGACACACACTAACCCTTAGGGACAACCCCATACCCAGACACCTACTTATAGTGGGTGGGGACCTTGGGCTCACCTATTAGCCACACCCGGTGCCTCTGGAGTTGGCCCATCACATAAGGGATGCTGCTATTCCTCAAGATATAGGCGTCATGCACAGAGCCAGGATATTTGGCATTCACATGGGAGATGTACTGGTCCGCCAAATACACCATCTGCACATTCATCAAGTGATAGCTTTTCCTATTCCTGTAAACCTGTTCATTTCTCTGGGGGGGTACCAAATGGCAATGGCACCAATGATGTTGGGGATATGTCCCAGGGCATAGAAGTCAGCTTTCACTGTGGCCAAATCATCCACCTGGGGGAACACGATGTAGCTGCGCATATGTTTCAGCAGGGCAGACAACACTCTGAACAACACGTTGGAGAACATTGGCTGAGACATTCCTGATGCCATGGCCACTGTAGTTTAAAATGAACCACTTGCCAGGAAATGCAGCACTGACAGAACCTGCACCAGAGGGGGTATTCCTGTGGGCTGGCAGATAGCTGACATCAGGTCTGGCTCCAATTGGGCACACAGCTCTTCAATTGTGACATGATCAAGTCTGTATGTGATGATAATGTATCTGTCCTCCATTGTCGACAGGTCCACCAGGGGTCTGTCCACCGGAGGATGCCGGCATCTCATCATCTGCCTCAGTGGTTGTAGCCTATGGAGGAGAACGGTGAGTAGAAGGTCATATTTCCACATAGAATGCACAACTGTTGCTGAATTTAGGTCACACAAGCAGTATGTGAAGTCGACAGTCAGTTGATGGGCCAATGTCTGCTGTGACGCAGTTAGGTGCCATGCCATGTGCCCCCCTGAAATGGCAGCTGCCTGACCTGTGAGGAGGGACAAGTGGAAATGAAGTAAGTGCGCTGGTGTTGTGCACCGTCGCAGTAGGAGGTCAAGACCACCACGCAACTTCGCATTCATTATCATTTGGCCCTATGGGTTCCAGGAGCCAATGGCAATGTATGCCGGCGGTGACGGTACGCACCTCCGCGGACGTCACCGCCATTTTCTCACTGTTCACTCACTTGCTTCCTGACCGTCAACAGGATAGGACCTACACTGCAAGTGCTGCTGTGACCTGAGTCTGGAAGTGACAATGGCTACAGTGTCTGGGGAAAGGGCCCCTGCCTTCACTGCAGAGGAGCTGGAGAAACTGGTGGATGGGGTCCTACCCCAGTATACGTTACTCTACGGTCCTCCAGACAAACAGGTGAGTACACTGAGAGCATGATGTGTGGGCAATGCATGTTTGGAGTGGTGTACATGTAAGCCACATGTTGGGGGGTGCTGAGGCGTCCTGGCCTGAGTGCTGCATGAGAGGTGGTCAGTGTATGTGCATCAGGGCATGGGTGGGAACTGGGGGACAGTGAGTATGCCAGTCCAGATGGGTGAGTAATTTCCTTTCCCCCTGTCTTTTCCCTCTAGGTGAGCACCCACCAGAAAGAGGATATTTGGTGTGCCATCGCCATGGAGGTGCGGACCCTGGGTGTCTATCACAGGCGGAGCACCCACTGCCACAAGAGATGGGAGTACCTGCGCCGCTGGACCAAGAAAATGGCAGAGGCCCAGCTAGGGCTGGCCTTCCAACGTGGAAGGGGTGCCCGTCGCACCATGACCCCCCTGATGTTCCACATCCTGGCGGTGGCCTATCCGGAGTTGGATGGGCGCTTGAGGGCATCATAGCAACCACAAGGGGGTGAGTACAGATTCTGAATCCTGACTTTGCCCGCTTTAGGAGCTTTCTGGGTTGGGTATGTGGGCTGTGGGTGGCCCTAGGCCAGGGCGATCATGGTAGGTCATGGTAGGTCCCTTGTGTGCAGGCTCTGAAGCACTCCAAACCCAATGGTGTAAGTGGGCATATACTACCGGGCAGGGTCCTGTGGGTGTCAGGTGTGCAGATGCTGGTGGTAGCCATTGTACCCCATGGGCTTGTGACTACCTTAGTGACTGGTTGGGCATGGCCTAGTGCATATGGCCGCTCCCTGTATGTTGTGTACACCAACGGTAGTGTGTTGTTGCTGGCATTGACCAAGGGTATCCTCTTGTCTCTCTCCCCCTTTTTGTTTTCACCCTGTCCATGTGTGCATTAGCATCATCTTGCGGAGGAGCAGAGACACCGGCGATGGAGGGAACTGCATCCCACATGGCCTATGAGGGCGAATCCACTGAGGGTGAAGGCACCAGAGGAACGGAGGGCGAGGGGAGCACCACGACGGGGACAGGAGGGGAGACCAGTGACAGCGACTCCTCCTCCGATGGAAGCTCCCTGGTGGTGGCGGACACCTCTGTGCCCACCCCAACAATAGGTACAGCCACCAGCCCCCTACCAGCACCGCCCTCCCAGCAGCCCCTCACCATGTTTCCCGTGCCCGCTCACCCAAGAGGGTGGGCATCTCCTTCGCCCCAAGCACCTCAGGCCCTGCCCCAGTCAGCCCTGCTGCCCTCAGTGAGGAGGCTATTGACCTCCTGAGATCCCCCACTGTTGGGCAGTCAACCATTCTGAATGCCATCCGGGGTGTCGAGAGGCATTTGCAACAAACAAATGCATACCTGAAGGGCATTCATTCTAGCGTGGTGACCCAACAGAGAGCATTTCAGGCTCTGGTCTCAGCACTGATGGCAGCCATTGTCCCTGTGTCTAGCCTCCCCCCTTCAACTTCCTCTACGCAGTCGCAATCCCTTTAACCCCAGCCTATCCCAAGCACACCTTCAGACCAACAATCACCCAAATCAACACACAGAAGTGGCTCAGGCAAACACAAGCACCACACTTCATCACACCGGCACTCACACAAGCACCATCCCGATGCAGACACATCAACATCCACTGCCTCCACTGTGTCCCCCTCTTCCTCGTCATCCACCCCCTCCCAGTATCGTCTCCACTCACACCTGCATACACTACATCCTCATCCACTACGTCCATCACCAACACACCCCTCACGAGCAGTCACCACCCCCGCAATCATGCACACGTCCCCTGTGTCCTCTCCCAGTGTGTCTGTGACCCCTCCTCCCAAAGTACATCAACGCAAACACCCACCACCCAACAGCCATCCACCTCACAACAGCATCCAGCCCATGCACCTTCACCCAAACGCAGCAGAAAGACACCTCCTACAACCACTTCCACTTCCTCCACTCCCAAACCCTCTCCATTTTCCCATCCCAATGTGTCTATAAAGCTTTTCCTTGCAAATTTTGACCTCTTCCCTGTGCCTCCCCCCTCCCGACCTTCTCCTTGGGCCAGGGTGTCAAGATCCCAGGCCGGAATCTCAGCCACCAAGCCGCTGTGGTACCTGCAAGTCCCAGGGGATCAAAGGGGGCACCCGTCAGGGCTGCCAGCTTGCCAGCGACCCCTGCAAAGGACCAACCCATTCCACCACCTGCCAAGGTGGGAAAGGGCAAGAAAACCCAAGGCAAGGCACTTCAGGCCTCGGAGCCTCCAGGTGAGGGACTGGCGCCCACCATCAGTACCGACAGCCCAGCAACCTGTACCGCAGAAAGCACCGCCATCTGCACCGCCACCTGCACCACCCCCTGCACCGCCACCTGCACCGCCGTTGCACAACAACAGTCAGCAGCATCATCCCCAGTGGGCAACCGTGCGAGGCTGCAGGAGACGGCCTGGTGTCTCCCTCCACTACTACCAGCACCTGTACCACTGCCAGCATCTGCAGCATCTCCACCGCAGACACCGCCGCAAACACCGCCACCTGCGCCGTCATCTGCACCGCAACATGCCCAGCCAGTGCCATTACATCTATCATCAGCAGCATCCCCAGTGGGCAGCCATCTGGGGATGCAGGAGGCGGCCTGGACCCTCCACCCACCACTTAAAACACCAGCACCGGCACTACCAGCAGATGGCAGCCTAAGTCGCCGTGGGATGGAGTCTGGCTCTGCCTCCATGGAGTATCATGCTACCTGTTCCCTGCACATCTCGTGCCTCAGACACCCAGGTGAGGGAATGGAAACTGCCACACCCCAGGTGTTGTCACAACCTACTTGTAATCTGTGTCTGTGACCCACAGGAAGTGTGGCAGACTTCTTGTTCTTGTAAGTTCTGCCTTGACCCAAATAGGGGCGACCCTTTCTGGTAGCCGTGGTGCTTCTAACCCCGAGGGAAAAAACCCCAAAAGGGGAAAAAAACCTCAACAAGAGGGAACACCTGAAACAAACAAGAGTAAAAGAAAATCAGAACAAAAGGAAAAATGACCAGGAAAAAGATGGAACAAAATCAGAGTTTCAATAGCAGATGCAGAGAAACAGGAGCGAAGATCACCACCAAATAGGAAGTGTTGCAGCGCAAAGAGAACAAGAATCACACACCTTTTATACCCCAGGAACAGGAAGTAACTGACAGGAAGTAAAAAGGTGCCATCTTGAATTGGGATCAAGTGTTAGAATGCTATAGAAAAAATACCTATAGTGAATAGGGAACCAGTGCATGAAGGGAAAAAAGGAAGCATGCTGGGAAAAGAGAAAGAAACATGGGAAAGATAGTAAGTATATAAGGAGCTTTAACCAAGGGCGACAGGAAAGAAAAGAAGAAAGAAAAGAGGTGAGTGGGGGAGCAGGATCTACTGGGGAAGCGCTGCACTGAAGAGAAAACGAGGCCCCATGCCCAATATGGGGCCTCAACAAACATATGCAAGGCTCGGGCGTGGTGCATCCTGCTGCTGCGCACCGCATCCCGAGCCGAACCTTCGGCTCGCGGGGCGGCACGCTGCACAACAGGTGCAGCATCATTGGGCACAAGGCCCCCTCCATAACCAGTGGAGATATGCATCTACTATCACTTTCCATGGCAGGATGCAGCACACTGGGCACTAAGCCCCCTCCAGAACCAGTGGAACATGTCACCCACTTGAGATACTGTGGCTTTGCACTCCCCAGCACCAAGCAGTGGGCAAACCACCCACTTGAGAGACTGTGGCTTTGCACTCCCCAGGACCAAGCAGTGGCAAACCACCCACTTGAGAGACTTGAGAGACTGTGGCTTTGCACTCCCCAGGACCAAGCAGTGGGCATGTTGCCCCCTCCAGAAGCAGTGGCATAGTACCATCTTCTGGCTGAGGTGTCCCCCTCCCTTCCCCCCTGAGGTGCCTGTGTGTTTTCGAAATGATGCCCCTGCAGAGTTCTTTCCCTTTTGAGGCAGGAGTCAAGAGTGGGCTTCGCCCATTTTTGTTTGCCCACTGGGCCACGGACATTTGCAAAGGACAGTGTATGGCTTTCTGTACATATTGTAACTATTTGTATATACTGTTGTTTACAATCGTTAACTTTATCTGCATATTTTTAAATATCACTATTTGCACTCAATTCCTTTTGTCCTTGCGTTCTTCCATTGGGTTATGGGGTGTAAATGTAATGTTGCTGCATGTTTTTGTGTGTATGGTGTTGTGGGTGAAGGGGGGGTGGGGAAATTGCGTGTTGTGTGTGTGTGTCACTCTCTTTTTCCTCCCCCCTCCCCTGTGTGCTAGGTGCAGTACTCACCGTCGTCATCGCCGCCGCCTTCTTTCATATTCCTGGTGTATTAGCAGATACACCAGCATCGGCAAGACCTGTTGGTCGGCTCCATGGCGTCCTGGTTCTTCGGTGAGTGGTTTCCCCTTCTGTGTACTGTTTCCGCCGTGCTTTTGATGGCATTGGTACATTGTCTTCCGCCCGTCTGTTGGCGGTGACCGCTGTGGTATTTGTTGCTTCCTCCGTGGCAGTCTAAGTCTTAAAGTGGCTGTCTGTGTTGGCGGTTTCTGCCGTGGTCGTGATCCCATTTTTTTTACTGCCGGCCTGTTCACGGTATTACCGCTGCTTTAACATCAACCGCCAGGGTTGTAATGAGGGCCTTTGTGTACCCACCATGCCAGCCCCTCCATTCTCACTCAAGTGTAAAGGTGAAGTCTGTACTATGGAAGTTGCCTGTATGAACTGTGTACAGTAAGCCAATGTTGCAGCGTGTAAATGTGTTAGTCCAATCAGGCCTAAGGAGTTTACTCTTCAGAAGCCACATTGATAGGTAGTGTTTCATTGTGGCTTACATGTTGCTGGCGCATGGGTTACCTGATATGAGTAGGCTTGCTTGGTCATTGTGGGCCATGAGCAGGGTAGTGGGTTAATCTGCAGATGGATACAAATGTGTGTGATTATGTCCCTGTACTTATTGGCATGAGTGCTTTACACTTGTGGTGTGCGGACAAATTGACCAGTTTTTGCTTGGTGTTTCTGACATGTGTGTGACACAACCATTTGTGCAAAAACTTGTGATTGTAAATGCGTGATTTGTCTCCTGCATCCATACAGGTAAATGCCATCAGAAGAAGGAGATTTAGAGAGCCGTAGCCTGGAATGTTTGGACCCTGGGGACCCATAACTGGCAGAGTGCCCACTGTTGCGAGAGGTGGGAGGACCTGAGATGCTGGACCGGGAAGATCATGGACGTCCAGCCCGGGCTATTCTTTCAACGTGGGCAGGGTACACATCAGACAATGGCCTCCCCTAATGTCCCACATCGTGGGGGTGGCGTACCCGGACCTTGATGGGTATTTGATGGGAGCACAGCAGCCACAAGGGGGTGAGTACAGGACATATTCCTGCCTGTCACATTGGCAAGTTGATTTGTTAGGTTCTGACATCTCCCGCGGAAGATTAGGAATGGGCCATGTTTGACTCAGTAGTTGAGTAGCTGTTTGTGTAGATGTATAACCTGGTGCCTACTGATGTTCCTTGTCTATTGGCCCAGGGACCTAGGTCACAACTGGGTAAAATCAAAAAGCAATTTGCTCACATGGCTGTGTACATTGGTCAATCAAGTAATGTTTGTTGTTGCATTGGGTGTAAATTCTAAGAAAAAGAAGTGATGGATCACTGTCTGCAGCCATGTGTCTCGTCAAATAAGTAAATTGGCATCTGCCCCCCAGAGGCCACTTTTCTTCAGTGTGTGATGAGTGCTGGTACCTTACTACTGTCTGTTATGTGAAGGTGGCCATCATACATGTGACAGAGCATACATTGTTCTTTAAGTGAAGTTACAGATCAAAACTTTCCCTTGGTAAGATTTATGTGCCATCACTGTTGCCAAAATTCCTTGTGCCTACATTTTAGCATGTGTTCCTTTCTCTTTTGACAAAATGTGCACACTGCTCTTTCATGCATGATCTACCTGGGTTCATGGGATGATTTCTGTATTACCTCACATATATGTGCATGCCAACCTGTGTTTGGAATAGGACGTTTGCAATAGGGGTTACATTTCCTATGGTGCCACAGACAGGAGATTGTCATCAATGATTGTTGGCTCACACATACCCTCACCTGTCAGAGCATGACATTTGGCATGCACAACTGCAGTAACAATGAGGGACAAGACGAATTGAGTTTTTACAGACAATGTGCATTTCCATGCGATTGATGTGGCATCATGTGGAAAAGTGCACTGCACATTTGTAATGGGTCAGGTTTGTTACCTGACTGTTGGCATTCATGATGGAGTGACTTGTAGATATGTTGGATTCATATGTTGTTCGGTACAACCATTCATTCATGGACATCTTGATTTGCAAGACAGTGATGTAGCTTCCCATTGTGCAACATGTTGAGGGATTTCTACAAGTACTTGCTAATCTCTGGGCCTCTCCAATATACGAAGGATTAATGGTGTTTACTGATGCAATCAGACTATGTCATTGTAGGAGGTGCCAGACATCAGTGGTGATTTCCTGGGGTCTTGCTGATTCATTGTGTTGTGGATTTTAGAGACATATTTCCCTGACATATTGTACATTTTGTCTACAGTTTACATTTCCATGCCAAATGTGTAGCATATCTGAGCAACATAAGTACTACCCCAATGACTCCATTAGAACAAATTACACATGGTGAATTGTGCAGGTTGATATTTTTCCAGTGTGACATGAGTATTTCCATGTCACCTTCTTTACGCTACTGCGCTGCTGTTGTTGTGTAGCCATTTTAGTTATAGCTCCATGCACGTTGTTTTAACACACTAGGCCGCTGTGCACTTTAACCCAGATATATTTTATTCATCTTTGCTTTATTATTATTACAATAACCATTTTTATGGTCTTGTTTTATTTTCATCTATCTAACTGTTTTTGCCTAAGCCAGCACTCTGTTCTCAAACAAGACATTCTTGATCACTCTGTGCTTCATTCAAGGCTGCAGCTCGGTACATTGCCAGTGAACGTGGTAGAAGTATAGTCTCCAACATTCGTAGAAAATACACATCCTTACGTAGGGACATTTTCTCTGAACATCAGCTGTGTTAATATATAAACACTTCCTTGTCCTTTATACGTTAGAGGGAGATTCCAGCCAGGGAACCACAACTGCATGCTGATTGCTGAATGCTTCGCTACAGATGCTAAAGCAGACCACAGGCCTTTGCTCAGGTATGGGGGGTGATGTCTTCCCAGGGGAACCTGAAGGGCAGAATTATAGCTTAACATGCTGTGCTCAAATTACAACCTGGATAGGAAATAGTCCATCGATAATAGTGAGAATATGATAGCGTTGTTTTTATGCTTCACTCTTCTCGTCACAATTTTAATACTGTCATGTTGTGTCGTCCTGGTTATTGCAGCTCACGCTTTGCTATCTAAGATGCAGTTGTTTTATTAAACTCATTATTGAAACATATACTGCTTCTTTTTGTCATTCATGTATGAGACTAAATTGTAAATGAGAGAACCGGATGCGACCTGAGTGACCATGACTTCCCTGAGAAGCCTGGTATGTCATGCGCTCGGCTGCCCAATCATCACTATCCTTTGATAGAGACGAGGCACTGCTAGTTAGCTGGAGCAAAACCTGGATTGGAGCGACAGGTGTCACCCTCAGTGGGTTGGACTCAGTCTCCCACACCACGGGCGATTCTGCCGCTCAAAATCCAGTAGTCTCATTAGAATAATGAGAGCCTACGCGACACTGTCAGCAACGTGTCAGGTTTTTAGATAATAATTTCTTGTTGTTGTGTTATTGTGTATGTGACGAATAGATATCTGCATGACCGTGTGTGGGATCTGTGGGAATGAATTTGGGATTGGCCTACTATTATGTGGCAACAGGTAACTGAGATCTGCTCCATGAGGCAAAGCACTGAAGGTGGTCAGACCGCCAGCACCGCTAGGATTGTGGATCCTGATGCCAATGTCGTCACTACCATTCTGATCACGACTTGCCTTTCTGCCAGGTCTTTCAATGCAAAGACAGGGTCACAGAGGGGCTTCTGCACAGCCATTGCCCATGTCATTGGCAGTGCAGAGTCCCATGGAGACAGTGTGCATCCAACTGTGCATAGTCTGTGTAGCTGGCATTTGCCTCTGCTCTCTGTCAGAGCCTCTGCCAATGCCGTCACACTGACTGTCCCACCAGCTCTGCTGGAAATTCATAATAAGACAGTCTAGAGTCCACTGACTTGGCAGCATCCTCCAACGATTGGACTGCCAGGGACATAATCAGGCTCTAAGTGTAGAATATTTCAGGAACAGCCAAATGGCCTTTAAAATAAAATAAAAAATGATAGCATTAGCCTGTGTTCCTGTCACAGAGATAGCCAGCCACTACAATTTACTAGTAGTAAGTCCTTTCTGCCAACAAAATGAAGGCAAACTTAGGGCCCAATTATGAGTCTGATGGTCTGAAGACCGCCAGACTCGCAGTAGAGGTTGGACCACCGCAGCTGTAGCCAACCACCATATTACAAGATTGTATAGGAGCCAAGTCCAATGCCGCCACACATTTTCCACTTGTCATCCCAGTGGAAAACTCGTAATTGGCTGGTGGGGAGACCTGCAGCTCCACGGATGTCTCCACACCATGGGTCTGGCAGTCGGGTTTTCTGAATGCCAAACTCAGTCCCCTAATGGACTATTTCAAAGATACTTGGGTTGGCAGACTGCATTGCTCTGCACACCAACGCCAATCCAATATCATGGTGGAATGTCTATGACAGCACCTTGGCACAGGAAGCTATAACAAACACAGGAGTGGAGGGATGGCACAATGCCTTTCAATCAACACTAACAGAACACGTCGATTTTGAAATAAAGATAAAGGTCAGACAAAAAAGTCACATGCATGGCTAAATAAGTCACAGAGTATAGAAGGTATAGAGGATATATAAGATGGGTTTGATATTAGATACGCTGAGTTCCTCTAATATAATTATAATGTTTGCATTCACCATAATATAGTAAAGGTGTATAACTGTATTGGACTCGGAACAAATTGAATAGTGTGTTATTTCACTTGAATGTTATTGAAATTTGAGCATGAATAACGATGGGAACACTGAAAAGGTGTGGATTGGACATAATAGTGAACAGGGTGCGAAGCGCCCCTGGCGGCAACAATCACGGTGCAGTGTGAATTATGATTAAAGAGTAATATACCTCAAAATTGTACATTTAGGTACTGCTTCAGATGTCCTGGGGAGGCTAGAAGTTGAAATGCCGAAATGCGTTGACTATTAATTTGAGGAGTGCTATGAATTTTGGAACCACGAAATGATGATAATGGGACTATACCGCAAATAATTGACAGGAACAAATGCCCAGGAATGGTGGTATTAATCACCACTACCTCATTTGGAACACTGCTCACTTAAAAAAGGCTTAGCAGCCCACATTTATAAACAAATTTGTTGGAAGCTGCAAACGATTTTTAAAGCACTGAGTATCAAGTGGTATATGTCTTACCATCATGCATTTAGCACTGAGATGTACATAGTGATTATTTTTGGATGTTTTGTATATTTTATGTGATTAATATGTATGTATAATTTTGATATATTTGCCTGAAATAGCAGAGCGAGACAAAGAGAAACAAATATTAATTTATAATAAATGCTAAGTTTGAAAATAAGAAATTCTGTTCAGTGATCAATTGATATTTTCACTTAGATATAAATTGTATATATATTTATCCCTACTGTATATTCATATTCCAATCAACACTAGGCAGAACCCAACCTACACTCTACAAATTTATAGAAACATTACAAAAAGAAAAAAACTACCAAGAACTATGAATGGAGTAATCTGTTAGCCCAATTGGCCTTAAAAATAGCAAACAAACCAAAAGAATGTACGGATTGCTACAATTTAAAGTCAAACTCCTCATAAATAACAAAGGAGTACATTACTTAGAAAAGGTAGCCAAAAGCATATTGTAAAGTAAATACTAATCTACCAAAGTCCTCAAAATGTATGACAAACAGTAAACCAGCATACCAAGGGCCTCTCTACAAGTTTGGCGGTCTGACAGGGAGACGGCTGCGTTGGTGGCCGACAAAATACTGCCATGTGTGCGGTCATAGAGTGCACCGTATTACGGGTTACACAGCCTGTCCCCCCAAAAGATAGACTAAAATCCTGACACAGCTGGGACTCTGGAGGACGGGAAAGAGGCAGCTTGACCGCCGGCCCGCCAGCCCGACAACCAACCACCGAACCTATTACGAGTTGAAAATTGCCATGGTGGTCTTGCCATGGCGGTCTTCTAATGGCGGTGTGAACCGCAGCGGTGGGCGGTCCCCACAGTAATACACTACACCACATTGGATAGATTTGAAAACCATACAGCTGACACACATTCACACACTGGACACACCAACCAACCACACTTTAAAACACACCCCTTCACACCCTATAATCTTTTGTATCTCAACACCGAACACAGAAGGTAGAACAACAATAAATGAAACCCAACCATAGATTTGGCACTCCACCATTTGTCACAAAGCACATATCAAACATCCTTACAACACCACCAACACAATGATTTGCACCTTATCACACTAGTTATGCCTGTTACACCCATCACACAGCACCTACAAAATATTGATTTGCATCACTTCTTCACCACCCCCATGTCACCACAAAAACATATCTGTTTCACAGATGATGAGTTAAGAGTCCTGGTGGAAGAAATCATTAGAGTAGAGCCACATCTATTTGGATCCCAGGTCCAGCAGACTACTGTCACAAGGAAAATGGAAATGTGGCAAAAAATAGTGAACAGAGTGCATTCTGTAGTCAGCTATCCGTGCACAAGGGATGACATCAGGAAAAGGTGGAATGACCTCAGGAAAAAGGTACATTCCATGGCATCCAGGCACCAGCTGGCAGTCCACAAGACTGGCGGTGGTCCACCACCTCCTCCCCCACTGCTCACATCATGGGAGGAGAAGGTCTTGGCCATCTTGCATCCAAAGGGCTTGACAGAAATACATGGTGGTGTTGAGTCGGGTCAGAAACCCCTATCTGGCCTCCAACATGCCAATCACACCCACCTGGGGAAACAACAACTCTGTACAGTGGGTGTAGTACAGGGGTTGACAGCACTTCATATCCGAGCAGGCACCATCCTACCATCACAAATACCAGAACAGTATAGACCGTTCACATTTACCTCCTGTGTCAGCTCCACTTTGGAGTGTATCTACCTGAGTGGATTTCAACTGCAGGGTGTGTGAGTGAAACAGGCAAAGACAGCATTGCCAAACTCAGCAGTCACTGGAAATGTCACTACACTCAGGCAATACTGTCTTCTCTGCTGCAAGGACCATTCTCCCTCTACTCAGCCTTGCCATGTACTCACCTATGGGGATATCAACTGGATAGTGTGTGAGTGGGACAGGCATAGACAGCAATGCCAAGCTCAGCAGGCACTGGGAATGTCACTACACTCAGCCAATACTGTCTTCTCTGCTACCAGGAACATTCTCCCTCCACTCCATCTTTGCCATGTGGTCAACTATGGGCATATCAACTGGATAGTGTGTGTGTGCGACAGGCAAAGACCACAATGCCAAGCTCAGCAGGCACTGGGAATGTTACTATACTCAACCAATACTGTCTTCTCTGTTACTAGGACCATTCTCCCTCTACTCAGCCTTTGCCATGTACTCACCTATGAGGATATCAACTGGCTACTGTGTGGGTGGGACAGGCAAAGACAGCAATGGCAAGCTCAGCACGCACTGGGAATGTCACTGCACTCAGCCAATACTGTTTTCTCTGCTACTAGGACCATTCTCTCTCTACTCAGCCTTTGCCATGTACTCACCTATGGGGTTATCAACTGGATAGTGTGTGGGTAGGGCAGACAAATACAGCAATGCTAAGGTCAACAGGCGCTGTCTACTCAAAGCAACACACCTGCTCACTGTTCATCTATCTTAACATCTTCGTACATCAACTCGCTATGAAAGTCTACTCACCTTAGAGGATGACTTATGTATGCTCTGTCACAATACAACCTAACATCCTGTCTCTCACTTCAGCAGGTCTACCTGCCACTGAGTACCCAAACACCAATCAACAGCCTGCCACTCCCCCATGGATAAAGCCCTCAGTGAGAATATCACTCCTGTATGTGTGGACTTTGAGGGTGGCCCTGGCCCATCTGGGGAATCTGCTCAGATGACACCTGTCAGCCTCACCCTGATCACAACTAATCCTCTTAGCCCTGTTGAATCAACATCTCTGGGTCCCAAGGACAGATTCTACAATCTTTTGCCCCCCAGTCCAGGTACCTCAGTCAAATCCATACACCTCTGATAATGATTGACCTGGGCCCAGTGGTAGGGGCCAAACTGTGCCAAGGGTACAGGCATGAGGGGGTAGGGTACATGGGAGAGATGGTGTGAGCCAGCTGCATGAGGCTGCTGGGGATGAGTCTGGCAAGGTACCATCACACAAGTCTTGGGAGCCTACCAACAATCCCAAGGCATGATGGATCAGGTTCTCACCAAATTCAGGGAGATCAAGCAGCTGCATCTACCTCTTCAACCTCTGTGGCAGCCAGTGGAAGGGAGGCCTTTCTATGGGAAGGAACTGCCTCAGACACCCCTGCCTCTGTAGTTGAAGCGCAAGCCGGTACGTCCACCCAAACATCCAGGAGGTGCAGATGCCAAGACCTCAACCACTGCTAGGAAGTGACCTCTTCCTGATTGAACCTCTTTGTGTGCCACAGATTCACTCTGTTAATTGTTCTTCAAACACTAACCATTTTCCAAGATAGTAGGACACAGGACTTTGGACTTCAAATGTTGTGGCAGCTACTCTAATGGTTACATCCACCATAACTGATCCCTTCACTGTATGACTTCTCTTTTTTTACTTTACTTCCACCGTTATGTTCATAGTACATGTGAATAAACACAACTAGCACACAATCAATGCCTAATAGGTATTTCTCATCACTGTGGGATGTACAGTGTGAAATTCATGTGATGCAAAGGAGGAGCTCTTAAGATGGCAGTGTAAGGAGGGATAAGTCACAGAAGGTGTCAGGCTGAGAATTATTAGCAACACAACAACACAAGTGGTCACAAAATGTTTATTTACACTGTACAGCTCATAAGCAGAAACAATCTCCAAACTGTCATTGCCAGGAATTAAAAAACATTGTCGCATCTGGCTCAAAGTAGCATCCACCTGGCCACAGGAGAAAGTGCGAAGGCAGACCTTGTCCCATAGTATAGACAAACAGATTGGTGGATGCTGTCATCAGCTTGACCCTTATCACATACCAAATCCAGGTGCATCCTACTTAACATACCCCATGACAAAGACAGAGTTCAGTACACCAGTCCCTAGTCACAGGCCCATCCTATCACAATGGTGAGGCATCTAGTGGCATGTTACACACCTTTATCAGTGTTGTGTCACAGGCACTATGGCCTTTAATGAGGATTCACATCGGGAGCTACATACAGGGCATACAGGATTATTATCAATACAATGTGAACAGAGAATGGATGGACTGCACAGGATGACATGTTAGCAGGCCACATGATCACACACATGAAACCGTTGGATCAACATACCAGGCCAAACAGGTCTAATCTCTGGTTCAGATTACTGCCTCACACAACCCAAATTTGCAACAAGCAGTACCTGGATCAATTCCATGTTCCCTTCACATGTCAGACCAGCTACAGCCACCTGCCAACTACACAACTCTGAAATTCTCACATGAGGATGGCATGGTGTAGAGACCTGGAAGAAAAAGAAAAGTGACATACAAGGAGGTTAGGCGGGCAAAGGCATACATGAGACACTAAACTCATTTTAAACTTCTGTTGTATCTCTGACAGTGCATGTGACTGCCCCAAAGAAAGGAGATTCTCAAGAAAGTAACATCTTCAAGTCTGATGTAGCCAGCAAACCTTGGCTGTATGATGTCTTGTATGAGATGCCCTGTCTCACGGTGACTGTGATACCCTTCTCCAGAAATCTTGACCCCTTACAGTACTCCATGCAGTCAAAGTAATCCTTCGGCGAGCAGGAGCAGCGGCATGATGTTCAGGAATGGCGGCTCCGGACATGTGTTGCTGTGTGCATGTGAGTGTCCCCCTTTATAATGCTTGTTTCTGCCTGCTGATCCGTGGTGGTTGGACCTCGGCGGTCACATTGGTGGTATGTAACCTTGTAATAGGTCCGGTGGAAACATGGTCTACGCTGGAAGACAGCGGTGGTCTGTGCTGCCTGGTGGTGGTGGCGGACTGCTGGCAGTCCTCTGTCTCTTTACCCATGAGACTCATAATACAGCGTTCCGCTCTGCCAGCCCAACATGGTGATCCTCAGACTACCAAACTCGTAATCAGCCCCCAAATGTTTTTAATTTTTTTAACCTGGAATAATAAATATACTATTATATTACCTGTCAAAAATGAATCAAAATTCCAATGTTAATGAAGAGTGGAAAAAGCTATTTTAAGAAATGTAACCGTCACCAACCAAGAAAGTTAAAATCAAACTCAATTCAATCCATCACATAAATTACAATACATAAACTAAACAATTCCAACTAACAGTTAAGATATTTCTCAGCCAAAAGAAAATAAGTAAAACATACTGTTTTGTGGCTACAGATCTTCCTCTGTATCAATGTAATAAAAATAGCATAAACCTGCAATGACCATCGGATAACCTCCTTGACAAAAACCTGTAACATAAATTTAAAAACCCAGCCACAAAGCACATTACATTCCAATAAATGCTTGTGCATAATAGTTAGTCATCAAAATATATCTAACATAACACAATCTAACATAACATAGCAAGGCATTACAAAAATAATGTACAAAACGCCAAAACTACAAACCGGTGAAAAATAGTAACACTAATACATCTAAATATATTTAACAAACCCACACACAACACTGTAACAAACTTGTAGACTTTCTCCCTAAGCTCCCCCACCTTCAAGACTGGCAGTGGGCCCCCACCTCCTTCCCCACTTTCACATCATGGGAGGAGAAGGGCTTAGGCATCCTGCATCCTGAGGGCCTGGCAGGAGTACCTGGGGGAGTGGAGTCTGGTATGTCCCAAACCATTATTGTCCTCATGAAGTTTTGTCTTGCATGCCCACTGATTCTTTGGTCACCTCAAAAACCAACCCACCCACCACCCCTGTGTCCAAATGTCCAAATACCACTCTCTGGCATGTCTCATGTCAATGGAACTCACCTGGGGGCACATTGTCTGTGTATGGCTTGGGGAGTACAGGGACTGCCTGCACTACAACTCCCAGCAGGCACTGTTCCATCTTTAAGAAAAACAGAACAGTCTACTACAAGTAAAATAGCCTTGTATATTAAACTAACAATCAATTCAGCACACCTGAATGCACCACTATTGTATAGTCTATGGCAATGACATCAATGCTATGGCCTACTACTAGTACTATTAGAAGCAACACACAGCTACAGCTGTGTTCCCTACTAAACTGGCCCTTGAAATTACCATCCAAAAAATTTCATATACACACCTGGTGTGGAAAACTAAATAGGAGGTTGGATGTACTTACAGTACACCCATAAAGAGGCCCAGGTTAAATTGTAACTCCCATACTGTTGCCTAGCTCTGTCACTATACTACATTTAGCAGCTGTTAGTTGACTAAATGATGCTATACACCTTACTAGGAGAGAACTTTACGTTGTCATGTCTTTACTCAGACAACATATGTGCCAATGAACATCTAACCGCCAAGATACTACAAGATCTTGGAGCCTGGTGTACGCAATTGGATATTTCTGTGACCTACATTTGGAAGCAGGTGTCATTGTCATGTCAGGGATCATGTAAAGGCTTTCTGTGCATGTCATATAGCATATCTAGCAGTCAAGCTTTGATATCAGCTGTTCCATAACTTACAAAAACCGTGCGTTCCACTTGTCCTACAGGTAACCCTGCCATTGTCACCATGGAGAGGACACCACAGACTACCACTACCCATCTGGATGAAGGTCCCAGTGAGTGTGGACATTGAGGATGAAGCTAGCCCATCTGGGACACCTGGCAGTCAACAACTGTGAGCCTCACCCTGCCCACATTGACTCCTCCCAGCCCTGTTGCATCAACATCACAGGTAGCCATTCGCCCCTAAACCTGTGTCCCAAGAGTAGTGTCGCCCATCTTGTGCCCCCCAGTATAGGTACCTGAGTCTCCTGTTGTGAACCCAGGCAATGATGGACCTGCCACCAGTGGGAGTGGTCAAACTGTGCCTGGGGCACAGGCACGTTGGGATAGGGTGTGTGGGAGGGATGGTGTGGGCCAGAGGATGAAGGATCCTAGGGAAACAACTGGCCGGGACACCACCTGCAAAGTCTTGGGATCTTACCAACAATCCCAAGGTGTGACGGGCCAAGTACATACCATGATGGGGAAGAACAGACAGCTGCAAAGGGACAACCAACGGGAAGTTATGCAGCAGGGGCAGGCCCAAAATGCCCACTTGGCTTCCATTGCAGAGGTGCAGAGAGACATGAATTCCACCCTGAGTAGGTTTTGTACCCAACATCTGGCCTCTTCCACTAGCAATGAACCATCAGCCCTTTCTACATCTGCCAGGGGAAGAGTATGCCTCAGACAGGCCAGCCTCTGTAGCTGAAGAACCTCCTCACAAACCCAGACGTCCCACCAAACATCTAAGATGAGCAGATGCCAAGACCAAAACCAATGCCAAGAAGTGAATCTCTACTTATTAGTTCCCCTTGTGTGGCACCCTGTTGACTGTCCTGAGACCTTTCCCTTTTCCTATGGGACAATGACACTGGACTTGTGTCCACAAATGTTGTAGCAGCTACACTGATGATGTCATCCATCATGACTGAACCCTTCACTGTTTACTTTGTGTTCTGTTTTGTTCCAATTCACTCATTTTGCTGTGCACACCCCAATAAATACCACTTAACCACAGATCATGTGTAAGAGTAATTTGTGAACCATATATAACTGTCATGTATAACACCTCTTGTACAAAAAGTATCTCTCAAACGTATTACCTTTATAATGTACCACACACATGTACTGGATAACCAGGCTAGATTTTGCATTGCCTTATAATGTAACACATATCTTAAATCACCTGTAATTCTTTTTCCCACAAATAGGTTGTGAGAATGCCAAGGATCACACAGTGAAGTACTTCTGCTAACTTCAGAGTTATAGCATAGGTGGCATGCAATATCCAACACACAGATTTCTGAAGGTAGGGACATGTCAGTTTTACACTATCCCAGGAGGCAAACATATTGTTTTAGTGTATGATCAGCTAAAGCCTTATCACATACCTATGCCATAGCTCCCAAATGACCATACCCCATGAAACAGAAGATGTCAGTCCAAATGTCGCCAGTCATGGAACCTTCCAACTTACTATGGTCAGTTATCTGCAGGCTTGCCACTCACCTATGTCAGTCTTCAGACACATACACATTAGTCTGCAATGAGGAAAAACACTGACAGGTACATACAGGTTTGTTTTTACCAACACAAACCATTATATGATGTTAGAGGGTATGGATAGTACATGATGACATTTTTCAGAAAAGAACGAATACACGCATTGCTCCAAGGGCCCCACATTTAGGTGGTCATTACAACCCTGGCGGACGGTGTTAAAGCTGCGGTAATACCGCAAACAGGCCGGCGGGAAAAAAAGGGAATTATGACCGTGGCGGAAACCGCCAACATAGACAGCCACTTTAACACTCCGACCGCCACGGTGGTACAGACAAGCAGCGCGGCGGTCACCGCCAACAGACAGGCGGAAGACAATGTACCGCCCACAGTATCACAACCCACCAATCCCCCACCTTTTCCGGGGCGGATTCACTGTGGATAAAAACACGGCGGAAACAGCTTTTGCAATGGGAAAACGCTCACCTTAACGCACTCCACGAGGAAGGAGGCCACCATGGAGCCCGAACTACAAATGCTCCCTGCGCTTGTCTTTCTGCTCCTCTACGATCACCATCTACGTAGGCGCCGAAGACAACAGTGAGTACTGCACCTATGACACACACATGCAACACCCCCACCCCCAACCCGACCCTCACCCACTACAACACACACACCAATGCATGTCCAAACAGCACAGTAACAACCCACCCCCCCAAAAGAATGCAAAGACAAAAGCAAATCAGTTCAAACATTGTAATGTAGCAAAATACAGTAAGCTAATATATACAGATATATATATACACATTCCAGAATTGATACATTACGATTAGTAGTGCAGGTATGCACATATCAATGTCCGTGCACCACAGGGCCCAAAATGCATGGACGAGGCCCACACTAGATACCTGTCCACAAACGGAGAGAACACTGCAGGGGCATCAGATAGAAATACAACAGGCACCTCAGGGGGAAAGGAAGGAGGGGCACCTCAGCCGGATGAGTGCACTACGCCAGATCCACGACGGGGCTCCATGCCCATTGATGTATCCTGGGGAGTGCAAAGCCATAGTCTCTCAAGTCTCTACAGTGGGTGGGTTGCCCACTGCATTATCCTGGGGAGTGCAAAGCCACAGTCTCTCAAGTCTCTATAGTGGGTGGGTTGCCCACTGTACCATCCTGGGGAGTGCAAAGCCTCAGTCTCTCAAGTCTCTACAGTGGGTGGGTTGCCCACTGCATTATCCTGGGGAGTGCAAAGCCACAGTCTCTCAAGTCTCTACAGTGGGTGGGTTGCCCACTGTACCATCCTGGGGAGTGCAAACCCACAGTCTCTCAAGTCTCTACAGTGGGTGGCTTGCCACTGTACCGTCCTGGGGAGTGCAAAGCCACAGTCTCTCAAGTGGATAACAGTCTCCACTGGTTCTGGAGGGGGACTGGTGCCCAGACTGCATCAGGCTCCCCGTGACGGTTCCTGTTCCGTCACTGTCCCAGCTGCACATGGGCTAACGATGCTTGATTTGGCGGTCTTTGCCCTGTTCAGCGGTCTTTGCCCTGTTCAGTGGTCTTCACAATGGCGGTCTTATCCCTGTTCAGCGGTGCTTTGCCATGGTGGTCTGTGCCCTGTTCAGCGGTGCTTTGCCCTGTTCAGCGGTCTTCACCATGGCGATCTTTTCCCTGTTCAGCGGTTCTTTGCCATGGCGGTCTGTGCCCTGTTCAGCGGTGCTTGACTTTGCAGTTTCTGACCTGTTCAGCAGTGCTTTGCCCTGTTCAGCGGTCGTCACCATGGCGGTCTTTTCCCTGTTCAGCGGTGCTTTGCCATGGCGGTCTGTGCCCTGTTCACCGGTGCTTGACTTTGCAGTTTCTGACCTGTTCAGCGGTGCTTTGCCCTGTTCAGCGGTCTTCACCATAGCGGTCTGTGCCCTGTTCAGCGGTGCTTGACTTTGTTGTCTGACCTGTGCATTGGTGTGTGGCATGACGGTCCCTCATTGCCCAGCGGGGCTGTGGCTGCCCAGGCCTTCCAGGGCACTGACGCTGGCGGTGCTCTCCGGACCACTGACTACAGTGCTGTCCTCCAGGGCACTGACTCTGGTGGTGGTCTCCGGACCAGTGACTACAGTGCTGCCCTCCAGGGCACTGACTCTGGCAGCGGTCTCCGGATCAGTGACTGCAGTGCTGCCCTCCAGGGCACTGACGCTGGCGGTGCTCTCCGGACCAGTGACTACAGTGCTGCCCTCCAGGGCACTGACTCTGGCGGTGATCTTCGGACCAGTGACTACAGTGCTGCCCTCCAGGGCACTGACTCTGGCGGTGGTCTCCGGACCAGTGACGATTGTGTTGCCCTCCTGGGCAATGACTCTGGCGGTGGTCTCCTGACCAGTGACGATTGTGCTGCCCTCCTGGGCAATGACTGTGGCGGTGGTCTCCGGACCAGTGACGATTGTGCTGCTCTCCTGGGCAATGACTCTGGCGGTGGTCTCCGGACCTATGACGATAGTGCTAGCGGTGGCATCCCGGCCACCGGGGAGGATGTCGCCCTTCTCCGCCGTGTTGCTCTTCCCAGACTGTGCAGACTTCTTCTGACCCTTCACCACCTTTGGAGGAGTCACAGCTGACTCGGCACTCCCCCTGGGACCCTTGTGAGCAGTTTTGCCGCAAGGAGTCTTCACCCTGTCCCCTCGGCCACTTTTGTAAAGGTGCTTTACAGGGGGTGGACTGGCAGTGCTTTGGCTCTGTGTCACACTGGCTGCCCTGGTGGCCGGTGCACTCCACACACCTTTAACACGCACCACTGGTACTGGACTTTTTTGGGCTGAGGTGCTACTACGTGACCTATGAATTGGAAGGGTGGGGGTGGTGGCAAAGAGGTCAACGTTGCTGAGGAAGAGTTGCTGACAAAGACTGGTATGGGTAGCTGGAGGGGGTCTGGGAGTGGAGGCTAGAGGAGGTGGTTGTAGGAGGTGTAACTTTAGGTGATTTGGGTGCAGGTGCAGGTACTGGAGGCTGTCGTGAGGTGGATGGATGTTGGGTGTGTGGGTGCCCGCGTTTGTGTACTTTGGGAGGGGGCGTCACAGACACACTGGGAGTGGACACAGGGGATGTGTAAATGGTAGTGGGGGTGGTGAGTGCATGTGAGCGGGGTGTGGTGCTGGGTGTTCTGGTGCGAGTCCTAGTGCCTGTAGATGTAGTGCATGCAGGTGAGAGTGTAGACGACACTAGGAGGGAGGAGGGAGACGAGGAGGGGGACACAGTGGAGGCAGTGTATGTTGTTGTGTCTGTATGTGGGTGATGCTTGTTTGAGTGCCTGTGGGTTATGTGGTGCTTATGTTTGCCTGAGCTACTTTTGTTTGTTGAGGTGTATGCATGCTTGTCTGATGGTGTGCTTGGGATAGGCAGGGGTACAGGGGACTGGGTCTGGTGGAGGAAGTTGGAGGGGAGGCTAGACACAGGGACAATGGCTGCCATCAGTGCTGAGGCCAGAGATTGCAGGGTTCGATGAAGGGCAGCCTGACCAGAATGAATGCCCTCCAGGAATGAATTACCGTGTTGCAACTCCCTTTCTACACCCTGGATGGCATTCACAATGGTAGACTGCCCAACAATGAGTGACCTGAGGAGGTCAATGGCCTCCTCACTGAGGGCAGCAGGGGTGACAGGGGCAGGGGCTGAGGTTCCTGGGGCGAAGGTGATGCACACCCTCCTGGGTTAGCGGGCACGGGGCGAAGGCTGAGGGGCTGCTGGGAGGGCGGTGCTGGTAGGGGAGGTGGCGGCTGTACCTGTAGAAGTGGGGGGCACAGATGGTGCCGCCACCACAAGGGAGCTCCCATCGGTGGACGAGTCTGTGTCGCTGTTTGGTGATCCAGTGACCGACGTGAAGCTCCCCTCGCCCTCCGTCCCACTGGTGTATTCAGAGTCTGTGGCCATGTGGGATGCAGCTCCCTCGTGTTCCAGTGCCACTGTACCTCCGCCTGATGATGCTGATGCACACAAGAACAGGGAGAGCACAAAAAGGAGGGGGGGACGACAGAAGAAAGACAGGTTGAGTGCATGGCTTACCGCTACCGTTGGCGGACAATACAGACACACCAGCCCCTTGCACTACTCCGTGCTCTTGGCCTCTACAGATGCAATTCCTGGGATCTGCCCTACATGGCTATGGTGGTCATCTGCACACATAGATGACACAGGGGCATGTATACCTGTACTTGGCACTCTACAGAGGTGGGGTGGAGTGCCACATGGCCTGCATTACGGAAGGGCCTAGCCTACGGAACTCGCCCTGGCCAAGGGAAACCCACAGCCCTCCTCCCCCACCCAGACCCCTCCACTGCGCGCAAAGTCAGCAGAATGAGAGTGCACTCACCCCCTTGTGTCTGCTGTGATGCCTCAAGCGCCCATCCAACTCAGGGTAGGCCACCGCCAGGATCCGGAACATCGGGGGGTCATGGTTCGACGGGCACCCCTCCCACGTTGGGAGGCCATCCCCAGCTGAGCCTCCGCCGTCTTCTTGCTCCAGCGGCGAATGTCCTCCCATCTTTTCCGGTAGTGGGTGCCCTGTCTCTGGTGGACCCCCAGGGTCCGGACATCCTTGGCGATGGCACGCCAAATGTCCTTCTTCTGGTGGGCGCTGACCTGCATGACATGTATAGGGGAAGAAGAGAAGTCATTAACAACAGCACCGTCGAAGTGGGTGGCCCCCATCCCTACTCTTGCCATGTGGCACATGCATTCACAGTCCTTCATGTTCCCTGAACTCTGCCCCCTTCCTACTGACATCCAGCCCTCTCCACCCAGGCATGGCCCATACAAGATGCTCCCTGTGTACTTACCTGTTGGTCTGGAGGACAATAGAGTAGCATGTACTGGGGGAGGACCCCGTCCACGAGCTTCTCCAACTCCTGAGCAGTGAAGGCAGGGGCCCTTTCCCCAGACGCAGCAGCCATTGTCTCTTCCAGACCGAGGTCACAGCAGCACTTGCAGTGTAGGTCCTCTCCTGTCGAAGATCAGGCATCGAGTGATTCAAAAGATAGAAAATGGCGGTCACGTCCGCGGCGGTGACTTCCACGGCGGTGCGTCTCATCACCGCCGGTGCACTTCATCATTGGCTCCTGGGACCCATAGGGTCCAATGTTAACCAATGCAGCATTGCGCCGCGGTCTACGACCGCCTACCGCGACGGTGTACAACACCAGCGCAGATACCTCACATCCCATTGTCCCACTTTAGAGGTCAGGCAGCCGCCATTTCAGGGGCCCACATTGCTTCATTTACTACTGCGTCACACATACCTAGGCCTACAATCAACACACATACAGGAAGAGTTTTGTATTTGGTGTCGTGTTCTGTGTAGCTATGGGTACATACCTGTGAATTTGTTGACTCTGTGGTCGCTGTTGTCCTTCCTAGGCACCGTCAGCTGGGACATGTGAGGAGATGGTGGAATCCTCCGGTGTACCGACCGCTGGTGGACCTGTTGACAATGGAGAAGCGACGTTTAATCATCACCTACAGGTTTGACCGTGCCACAATCCAGGAACTGTGTACCCAGTTGGAGCCAGACCTGATGTCACCAATCCGCCATCCCACAGGAATCCCCCCTGACGTGCAGGTGCTATCAGTGCTCCATTTCCTTGCAAGTGGGTCTTTTCAGACAACAGTGGCCATGTCATCAGGGATGTCCCAGCCTATGTTTTCCAACGTGTTGTCCAGAGTGTTGTATGCCCTGCTGAAACACGTAAGCAGCTACATCGTTTTCCCTCAGGTGGAGGATTTGGCTACACTGAAAGGTGACTTCTATGCCCTTGGACATATCCCCAACATCATAGGTGCTATTGATGGGACCCATGTAGCTCTGGTCCCCCCCCGCAGGAGTGAACAGGTGTACAGGAACCGGAAGAGTTATCATTCCATGAATGAACAGATGGTATGTTTGGCAGACCAGTACATCTCCCAGGTAAATGCTATGTTCCCTGGCTCTGTGCATGACGCCTACATCCTGCGGAATAGCAGTATCCCGTATGTGATGGGTCAACTCCAGAGGCACTGTGTGTGGCTATTAGGGGACTCTGGTTACCCCAACCTGTCCTGGCTATTGACCCCAGTGAGGAATCCCAGGACCAGGGCAGAGGAATGCTACAATGAGGCCCATGGGCGGACTAGGAGGGTGATCGAACGCACCTTCGGCCTCCTGAAGGCCAGGTTCAGGTGCCTCCATATGACAGGTGGTTCCCTATTCTACTCACCAAAGAAGGTGTGCCAGATCATCATCGCCTGCTCGATGCTTCACAATCTTGCTTTGCAACACCAGGTGACTTTTCTGCAGGAGGATGGTCCAGATGGCGGTGTTGTGGCAGCTGTGGAGCCTGTGGAGCCTGTGGACAGTGATGAGGAGGAAGCTGAGGAAGAAGACATAGACAACAGGGAGTCAGTCATACAGCAATATTTCCAGTGACACACAGGTGAGAATTTTTTTTTTTATTATTACATTCACTTTCACACTTCTACCTCTATCCTGTCTGTCATTTAGTAGCAGTATTTGGTAACTGAGTTGTACCTTTCCATTACGGTTTCACAGGTGTGGTTACCAACGTGTGTCATCTGCTTGCATCCTTCATGGACTTGTGATGTGTGACCTAGGTATGTTGGCATTACAATTGAAAACGCATTTTGACACTGTCATTTATAATACAAATTTACCAAATCACCGACTGACTCCAGATTGTTTTGTGCTACAAGGGTGTTCATTTAAGTGCTCAAAAATGGAGGGGGGTTGTAAAATGGTGATGGGGGATGGTGGAGGAATGTCCATGGCAGAGTCCAATCTATTTGTCTCACAGGTGCTTTGCCCATATGGGCATAGGAAGTGGTGCTGGGGCAGTTCCAAGCTGGACAGGGTAACAAAGTGGGACAGTGGGAGGACAATCAGGGTGGTCTCAATTCCTTGTGGGGTTCTTGCCATCATGCTCTGTCCTGTTCCTGGATCTCAGGGACCGCTTGCGGGGTGGTTCTCTGTCTGCAGGGGGTGGGGTGCTGGTGTGGTGGTCCTGTGGCGGGGCTTCCTGTCCACTAGCGACGGCGGAGGTGGTGGGCAGTTCATCATCCATGCTAGTGTCAGGGGCCCCTTGGAGTGCCACGGTGTCCCTCATGGTCTTTTGTATGTCCTTCAGCACCCCTACGATGGTGCCCAGGGCGGAGCTGATGGTCCTGAGCTCCTCCCTGAACCCCAAATACTGCTCCTCCTGCAGGCGCTGGGTCTCCTGAAACTTGGCCAGGACCGTCGCCATCGTCTCCTGGGAGTGGTGGTATGCTCCCATGATGGAGGAGAGGGCCTCGTGAAGAGTGGGTTCCCTTGGCCTGTCCGCCCCCTGTCGCACAGCAGCCCTCCCAGTTCCCCTGTGTTCCTGTGCCTCTGTCCCCTGGACCGTGTGCCCACTACCACTGCCCCCAGGTCCCTGTTGTTGTTGGGGTGGTGGGTTATCCTGGGTTCCCTGTAGTGGTGGACACACTGCTGATCGACGTATCCTGGGTACGGAGGTATGGGCCCGTTGGGTGGGTGCTGTGCTGGTGTTTCCAGAGGCTGGAAGGTCAGTGTTGGGCTGTGCGAGGGGAACCAACTGTCCCGAGGCCCACGATGGTCCGGGCTGGTCATCTGGATCCAGTTGGCCAGAGCTGCTGTCGTCACTGTGGTCCTCTTCTGTGGGTGGAGTGGAGATGTCTGGACCCTCCTGTGTGGTGACATTCCGTAGTGGTCTTGCAGGGGTATATGAGCATGATTATTGCATGTGTCATGGTGTGCAATGGGTGGGTGTGCGTGTACCCCAGTGCAAGCATTCCTGTGTGGGGGTTTGTGTGATGATGGTTAGGGGGTTGTTATGGGGATGTGCAGTGAGCATGCTTTAGTGAAGGGTGACCATGCTTAGTTGTGTCATGCAGGGCTTGGTGTTGGGATGGGTGGTTTGTGTTATTAGTACATTAGTGAAGAGTTGGAGTGATAGGGGAGGGGGTGAGGGTGGGGGTGTGTGATAGCATGCATGTAGGGTGGGGGATATGATAGTTAAGAATTGACTTACCATTGTCCATTCCTCCACCGACTCCTCCGAGGCCCTCTGGATGCATGATGGTCAAGACTTGCTCCTCCCATGTTGTTAGTTGTGGGGGAGGAGGTGGGGGTCTGCAGCCAGTCCGCTGTACCGCGATGTTGTGCCTGGAGACCACAGAACGCACCTTCCCCCGTAGGTCGTTCCACCTCTTCCTGATGTCCTCCCGATTTCTTGGATGCTGTCCCACAGCGTTGACCCTGTCCACGATTCTGCGCCATAGCTCCATCTTCCTGGCTATGGAGGTGTGCTGCACCTGTGAGCCAAATAGCTGTGGCTCACACCCGGAGGATTTCCTCCACCATGACCCTGAGCTCCTCCTCAGAAAACCTGGGGTGTCTTTGGCGTGACATAGGGTGGTGTGGGTGATGTGTGGGGTGGTGTATGTGTTGATGTGTGTGGTGATGTGTAGTGGTGTGTGGTGTTTTATGCGTGGAATGTTGTTTGGGTGATGGTGTTGTGTGCCTCTGTGTGATGGGGTTCTCAATTGCTGTGCTCTCTGTCTCTTGGCTTCCTCAAGATTTCTGGTTGTAGGGGTTTGTGGGTGATGTGGGTGTGTGTTTTATATTGTGTTGGGTGTGTGGGAGTGGTGTTTGTATGTGTATCAGGTATGTGTATTTGGAATTGTCCAATGTGGCGGTGTTTTGGAGATGTGTATGTATTTTGAGTGTGGCGGTGTGTACCACCAATGGAATACCGCAGTTGAAAGACCGCCGCGTGGATTCGTGGGTCGTGATAGCATGGGCGTGTTTCTGTTGGCGTGACGGTGGAGGAATTGTTTTCGCCAGTTTAACACTGACCTTTGGTGTGGCGGACTTGTGTGGGTGTCTGAATTTCGGCGGATTCCGAGATGTGTGTCATAATAGCTGTGGCGGAATTCTGCGGCCGTATTGGCGGTCTTCTGCACGGCGGTAAGCGGCTTTTACCGCCAATGTTGTAATGACCCCCTTAATGCCAAACTGGTCTTTAGTGTGGAATAGGACACTACCATCCCACTGTGCTGACAGCCTGGGGATAGAAGTCACACACAACAAATATCAAGCCTGACAGTGCCTGGTTCCTCCATGTCCATCTCATTTGTCAGTCTGGAAATCCCATCTGCCTGTGGCATTGTCTGATATTGCCAAATGAGGTTGAGCCTGTTCACTTAATCTGCAATTTGTAAGTGAGAAACGTAAAATATAGGCCACCTTGATACATAAACATCCCACAGACAATTCATACATACAACTGTGACTCTGATTGAGCATTGTGAAAAATGTAGACCATGTTGATCGAATGGCTGAACACTACACCATGTAAAAATCTGCTTGCACAACTGAGTCATCTACTTTGGAACTACTGATGATGTCTCTGATGGTCATACTAAGACCCTTATCAAGCATTCCTAACCTCACCAAATTCCCCACTTATTAACTCTAATCACATACCTGAAGTCAGGTGAAGTGCTGATTGATTATATCAGCCATGACGTCTCCAGCTTCATCCTCATCATACGTATCTCACTTGGCAAATCTACATTTTCACCCACCGGAATTGCTGGCTCTCCCTCATCTGGTATAAATGGGATTTGATGTCTCAAGGCGAGGTTGTAAAGCATGTAGCAGGCAACAATGATTTGACATAGTTTGGTGGCTGATTATAGGAGGGGTCCTTCGGACTTATCAATGCAGCCAAATCTTGCCTTCAGGAGCCCAAAAGTCCGCTCCATGACACGCCTTGTCCTACCGTGGGACTTCCCCTGGTGTGGTAGGATACCTCACTGGTGTCAACAACCAAGGACGGTTTGGGTTGTCAGAGTCCTCTGTAAGGAATAGTCACAACAAGTCAAACATAAATCTTGGACATTCACATATCTGGTCACAGATATAAGTTCCAGACACACATGACATATGTGACTTACCAACCAGCCAGGCCCTCTCTGTGTATTTTCGTGTCACCAGCAGTATGATATTGCTATTCTGCATGGTGAAGGAATCATGGGCTGACCCAGGGTCACTTGCACAAACTTGTGAAATGTAGAGGTCAGCCAAACAGACCACTTGGACATTAATGGAGTAGAAGTTTTTCCTGTTACTATATACCTGTTCATTGGCATTAGGGGGAACCAAGGCTACATGGGTACCATCTATGGCCCCAACCACATGTCCCAAAGCATAGAAATCTACCTTTACATGGGACAAATCATCACGTTGTGTAAATCAGATGTAGCTGTCCAAGTGTTTCAACAATGCAGACAGTACAGCCTTCAAGACCAGACTGAACATAGGCTGTGATATCCCTGCAGTTAGGGATATGGTATTTTGGAAAGAGCCAGTGGCCAGGAAGTATAGCACTGACATTACTTGTACAATGAGAGGTATGCTATAGGTATTATGAATGGAAGGCCCCCCCAATGGCTGGCTCCAACTGACGACAGTGATACATGATTGCATGCCTATTCTGGCAGTCGATCCGAATCACGTCACTCCTCCAGGGTCTACAGGTCTTCTATTGGACGGAACACTGGAGGTTCTCTCGCTCTTCTCATGCCAGGGTAACTATGTGGGAGAAAAATCGGTATGTATGTGTATCACTCATTCTGTATAGCATAGGTATGGTCACACCTAAGCCACATATGAGGGTAAATATTTAAACATGTAACTGTACCTACATTGTACACAGCCCATACCTGCGCAAATAATGGCTTATCACTGCATTCACATCCCCTAACTCCTATCATGTTTTTGAAACAGAGAAACATGTCACTGACAGTCTATGTGACTTTAACTTTCTTTACATGTTGCACATATTTGGTACACCTATACCATTTTCAGATTGTTATCACTCTACTGACAATACTATTACATGTACGTAACTCAGGATACATCAAATTAACATCCTGTACATGATACATGCATATTTCTACATTTTCACTTAAAGTCAGCAGTGCACACAATGTCATAGATATGTTTCACAGCTTGTGACGCAACTTTAATAACTTTTGTGTTCAGATATGAGCCTTAAAATGACAGCTGCTTGATCTACTGTATTGGACATTAGGAAGTGACTTAACTCCGCCGGGGCATGTGGTCATGGCAGTAGGTGGATGCAACCGCAGTGGATATTGCAATTAGAACACATTGCTGCCTTTGGTATTATTGAGCCAATGGTGATGTCCACCAGCAGTGATGGTCTTGTATGAAGGGGCTGTGATGCCATCTCATACTTCATCTCTCACTTGACTCCTGACACTGCTACCAGCAAGGCCTCCACGACCTGAGCTGCTGTGTACGGCCTCTGGGAGCAATCATGCCATGTCCTGCATGTGATAGGGCCCCTGCCTTCTCGGTGAAAGAGCTCGACAAGCTTGTGGAGGAGGTCCTACCCCTGTGTGGACATCTCTATGGTGCAACAGAGGAGCAGGTAAGTGCAGTGCAATACCAGTGTTAAAATTGTTGAGTGCATGATGATGTTCAGGAAATGTGGTTGAATGAATGATTGAGGTAATATGTTTGGGTAGATGGACATGTGCGCATGTGCATAAATAGATTATGAGTCCTGAGACATGGTAGAGAGTGTGTACCCTATCACAACTACATAATGTATTAGATGATAATTGACAGTGATAAAAATATTTGAACAGATATACCATGTTTAGAGATATGCTTATGGTCAAATCATATGTTTCAAGCTGACACCTGATGCTGGATATGTAAGTTGTATGCCTGTCTCAACGTCACACATGGACTGACTGCAGATGGTCATTCCTCATTGAAGGGGATGTTGTAGGCAGTATGTGTATGGCCTACTTGCACTAACTTGTATTTTCATCCTTCTTGTTTTAGTACAGGTCATGTGGACATGACAATCACTTCTTGTCTGAGTCAACACCCGTCAGAAAAAGGGGATTTGGCTTCCCATCGCCAAGAAAATGTGGACCCTGGGGGTCCACTGCTGGCAGAGCACCCACTGTAGGAAGCAGTGGGAGGACCTGAGATGCTGGGCCCGAAGATCGCAGAGGCCCAGTTGGGGATGTCCTCCCAAGGAAGAAGGGGTGCCTGTCGGATGTTGACCCCCCAATGTCCCTCCTATTGGCGATGACCTACCTGGAGTTGGAATGGTGTTTGAGGGCAGCACAGCAGCCACAAGGGGGTAAGTACAGACTTAACACATTTTCATCTCTTTACCAGGTTAGAGTATGATGTGAAAGATTCTAAGCTCTGACTATTTGGTAAGTGCAAAGGGTCAAATATCTCCAAGGAACACATAGATGTACAGTCCCCACAATTGGTACACAGTCAATCAATCAATCAATCAGTGCTTGTATAGCGCAACTACTCATCCACTAGTGTCTCAAGGCGCTGGGGGGGCAAGTGTAGTGTGTACCGGTGAGGTGGTTCTTAAAAAAGCCATGTCTTCAGTTCCTTCATGAAGCTGAGGAGGGAGGTGGTTTGTCTCATGTGGAGAGGGAGGGCATTCCAGGCAGTGGCTACGAGGTAGGAAGAGGAGCGTCCTCCTGTTCTGGTTTACCTGATGCGGGGTACTTCTGTGAGAGAGAGCTGGGCTGAGCGTAGGGTCCTGTGGGATACGTGGAGGTTGAGTCACTGTTCAGGTAGGCTAGTCTAGTGTTGTGGAGGGCTTTGTGTGCGTGGGTGAGGATCTTGAAGGTGATTCTTTTCTCTAGGGAAGCCAGTGCAGTGTACGCAGGTGTTGCGAGATGTGGCTGTGTCGAGGTAGGTCGAGGACCAGTCTGGCGGTGTCATTCTGGATGTTGTATAGTTTGCAGGTGAGTTTCACGTTGATTCCGGCGTAGAGTGGGTTGAAATAGTCTAGTCTGCTGGTGATGAGGGCGTCTGTGATGGTCTTTCTATGTTCGAGGGGATCCACTTTATGGACGTGCGTAGGAGGCAGAGAGTGCGGAAGCAGGTGGATGTGACTGAGTTGATTTGATGGTTCATGCTGAGGTTGGAGTCCAGGATGATTCCTAGGTTGCGGGCTTGGCTGGTGGGGTTGGGCAGGTTTCTGAGGGTGGGTGGCCACCAGGAGGCGTTCCACGCGTTGGGTTGAGGGCCCATGATGCGTACTTCTGTTTTGTTTGCGTTGAGTTGTAGGCAGCTGTTTCTCATCCAGTTGGCGACTGTTTCCATGTCTTCGTGGAAGTTGTGTCTGGCTTTGTTGGGTTTGTTGGGGAGGGAGAAGATGAGTTGGATGTCGTCGGCACACACAGGTGTGCACATTCTATTGTGTATAGGGAGATATTACTCACCTATGATGTCCCCTCTGTACAGAAGCATGACAAGGCACTTGTGACTGTGTCATATGTTTACCGCTATACAACTTTTCAAACCCTGCTGGTTGTTCCTTCCCACCAACAAATCAATACTCCAAATATCATGATGGTAAGTTCTCCAGGTCTTTGTCCTCTGTCCATTCCATTGTCCCTTGACCCATGTCAATGTGCACCATGTAGCCTGAGAACTTAAATCAATTCCTACTTTTCATTAGGTTTCTGATGAGTGACAGCATCATGCGAGGCTGTGATGTCCATCTGGCATTTCACATGCGTACTTGCAAAAGTTATTCAGATCTGTTACAAGGTGAGTGAGGGATGTACATAGTCCTCTGTAATGTCTCATCTGAGTGGACATCCTACGTGTGGGTAACCACAGAGGTATTGCTAGACTCCTATTGAATCACATACATAGTTGTCAGAGCTATGAATGTTAATACCATGTTCATGTTCTGTAGATGTGAAATGGCTACACAACTATTTCCTTAACTATTGTGTTGTCAGCATGATAACTAGGCCAAAACAACAGCTACAATCTTAACAGGTTAATGCCAACATCATGTGTACATTGTAAGATTCAATCTTCAATCCACATTGAAACAAGTATTAAGCATAATTTGAAGTGCTATTTCGGACATGCTTTGAGTCCTTGTTCTATGGAAACCCTTTTGTTTGTACCAACTACATTGTGGTGCAGCTGTGGAACTTCACAGAGACATGTGAGTGGAATGGTATGTGTAGCCAGGCATTTAGCTTGCATCAAGGTGTATGTCTCTGTCATGGTGGCCTCAGATGTGGATTGTGTCTCTCAGGTTTTTTCCTAAACAGTTGTAAGTCATGTCTGATGTTTGGATAGTCATTGGGCTCTTGATGGAATAATAGCATGATACATTGAATTACATGTCACCTTCATGCACATGACAGGTGTCCATTGTATTGAAACAGTAGTCATACTACCTGTGAACGTGCGTGGGTGAATGCTCTGAGATAATTAGGCCCTTACAATCATGCTATACTTTGATTTCAGAAGGCCAATGACTTAGATGACTTGCTCCACAAAGTATGTAACATTCTTTCCTACATCGCTAATGGTACATACTTAGGTGACATGTGTTCTGACTCTATCATATTCAAATTTTGGATATGGAAATTAGAGTAGTTGCATGTTTGCAAATTTCCTTTGTGAATGTTGGTTACTCAGTGACATGAAGTGGGTATGGCTTGTATGCAGCATGCTGTCTTTTGTTTCCCATACAATGCGGTCCCTTGCCTCGTACTTAATATTAGGTAATAATGTTAGTATGTGTTTAGTTTGTGTACGTGATATATAGAAATGTACGTTACCTATATTACCAATAGCCTGGTTGTTGGTTGACTACGTTGCTGTGGATAGGGACCCAGTATCATGTGGGCAAGTCACCTTGAAATTGACTATTTGGTGTGATAGTTCTACTGATATCATGGTATTGTAGGTGTGATATAGGCAACATAGCTGGTGTGTGAAAAGGGTTCATTGAGGGTTGAACATTGTATCTTGTTGTGACATGATTTTGGCATTACAATGGTACTACCTGGGGGTGTTATACAACTAGATATGATGATGCTGAGGCACGTGGTATGTAAAGAATGTGATGACCCTACCTCACTTTCTGTGTTCCAGCATCAGCATCAGCAAATGAAGGAGACCAGGCACAGCTGAGTGGGGAAGCTGCTGGCCATGGGACCTCCAGTCATGAGAACACTGACAGCGAGGGACCTAGTGGCCTGGAGGGTGAGAGGAGTGCCACAGGAGAAACTGGATCCAGTTATTCATTTTCAGAATCCTCCTTCAGTGGACACTCCCTGGTGGACCCATCTGGGACCACCCCAGTACCATCTCTGTCTGCAATCCCCCTTTCCAGCACCACCCTCCCTGTAGCACCCCACCCAGTTGCCAGTGCCCGCTCACCCAGGAGGGTGGGAGTCTCCTTCGCGCACAGGCACCTCTGCTCCTGGCTCAGTCAGCCTTGCTGCCCTCAATGAGGAGGCTATTGACCTCCTGAGGACCATCTCTGTGGGGCAGACAACAATTGTGAATGCCATCCAGGGACTGGCATCCCAGATGTAGCAGACCAATGCGTTCCTGGAAGGCATTCATGGTGCCTTGTCTGGCCTCCAGAGATCGTTTCAGGATCTGGCCTCCTCGTTGACGGCAGCCAGTGTCCCTTCATCTTCCATCCCCCCTCCAACTACCTGTTCCCAATCCACATGCCCTCTCCCTGCACCCATCCAAAGCACACAACACACACGCATACACCTAGTACAACAGACAAGGTGCGCAAAAACAGACATGAGCATCACAAACGTTCACACAGGCATGCACACACACACACACACACACACACATCTGCAGACACAACAACAGACACTTCTCCCACCACCTCCTCCCGTACAGTCACATCTCCACTCATTCCTGCCAGCACAGCATCATCACACACTGGTCCTGCTGTCATTCATGTCATCCCCTCAATCACCACAACAGCAGACTCACAGTCACACACCCTACACACCAGATCTGCACTCACCACAACTACTGTCTCTGCCACCTGCAGCACATCCACCTCACGTGCACACACCACCTCAACATTCACTCATAAATCACCCATTCTCTCTCCCTGCATCTCTGCCCCTCCCAAGAAATGCATACATACCCACTGACCCACCCAACATTCAGCCACCACACACATCCAGACACTGCACACACCAGCATCCACGTACAGCACACACACATGTCCTGTGACCACTCCCTCTACCTCCACTCCTAACCCTCAATCATGTGACCACCCGGTGTACCCAAGAGAGTTTTCCTTGCCACCCTTGACCTCTTCCCTACTCCTCTCCCACCCTGGCTGCCCCATAAACAGTGTGACCTGCCCCTCTCAGGCCCTTCCACCTCCCATTCCTTGGGTCCCCCCTCTGGTGTTACCCTTGCTCCTCCATCCAGAAAAACATCCACCCCTCACAGTGCTAAAGTCACTCCTCCCACACCCTGGGACAAAATGTGCACCTTCCACTTCCAAGCCTCACCCACTACCCCCTCACCCATGAGGTGCATGTCTGTCCCATTGCTGCCCCTATGTCATGGAGGCCTAGCTTCTGTCAGGAGTCAGGTTGGGCCATTCTTCATGGACAATGTGTCCTTCAAAATTGGACATTTGGACTTGCCACTGGGACCTTTGTATATAGTTTTTTTTTAAATACAACTGCCACATTGCTGTGGTTGGCAAGTTCAGGTACTTGTTCTGGTTTCCTTCAACATTGTGGTGTGACATCTGTATACAAGGCTGTGTGGTATCTGTGTGTGGAATGTGTGTGTGTTGTTGCATGTGCTTGGTAGATGGTTTGGGCCATGGGGATGTTGTGATGTGTGTGTCTACTTTCTTGTGTGTTTGTATGGAGTGTTGTGTGCGTCTGTGTGTCTAGTGCTGGATGTGTGTATATCCTTTATTGTTGATTGTATGTGTTGTGTCACCTGTATGATTGTCTGGATGTGTGTTCACAGCTATTGATTGTGTGTCATTGATACATGGAGTGCATGGAGTGTGTGTATGTGTGGTGTTGCACAACGTGCCCATCTATGCCATGGTTGGGGTGTTTGTGGGGTAGTTGTTGTGTGGTTGTAGGGTGTGTTGGTGGTGTTGTTATGCATTGTGCTGTATGTTTGGAACGTGCCTGCATTGCTTTGTGTGTGTATTGGGTATTTGGCATTGAAGTATGTTGTGTGTGCGTGTGTGTGGCCTTCACTGTATGTGTGGGGTATGTGTGTTGTGTGTGGGTGTGTATCACTGCCATTTCCCTCCCTTCTGTGCTAGAAATACTTACGGTTGTCGTCTTCATCGTCGTCGGTGTTCCTGAAGCTGTATGGCGAGACACAATGCTGGGAAGACTAGGAGTTCATTTATCATGGCGTCCGCGACGGCGTCTCTGTGCCTGGAGGTGGGTGTTTCCATTTATACTTTCTGTTTCCACCAGGTTTTTCATGGCGGTATGGCCCCACCAGATATCCTGGCAGAGTAGTTACTCGGAATATGGAGGGCGGGACGTTGTCTGCCTCCTGCCTGGAGTTATCTTCCCCTGGAGGTTGCAGCTCGTCAGCGGTGGTGGGGCTGGCGGTGAGTTGTCTGTATTGCGTTGGATTCATAACGTTACTCATTATTTAGCCGTCTGCACTGCCACCCTGCCGGCGGTCACAAGACCGCCATCAGCGTGGCAGTTCAGTTACCGCCAAACTCGGAATGAGCACTTAACTCTCTCTAAATCACAACAAATACCCCAATGTGTTTCTATAATTTCCTGACATCATTTACATTTCAGCACATACTAACTCTTCTTTAATGTCTAGATGGCTTCCATAGTTTAACTTGACTAAATTATTTGTATTTCCTGTATAAAGCTATAAAGAAACACAGAACCAGGGGTATGGAATTACTATAGCCTGACACCCAGGACATATTGTTTGGGGTCAAGGACAACAAGTTTTCTTATTTATTTTGTCCTTGTGACAGGCCCAACCCCCTGCAGCACAAACCCTTTGGCTACCAGTTGCAGTACTACATTATAGATCAGTAAAGGACATTGTCTGATGTTAAGGTAATGTTTGTCCATATGGTAATGCCATTTGACCTTGTATTTTTTGCTAATTAATGCAAAGCCTTTATTATTAGGGTAAGCACACTAAGAAAATACTGTAAGCTCCGACTACACTGCTGACAGTACTTCCAATATAAATACGTGTACACACATTTGCAAAGTTTAACAACATGAGGCTACATGTAATGCTCCCAGAATGCTCTCTGATTAGATGCAAATATTTACAGAAGCTTGAATGCAAGATTTTTGATTCTTTGCTTTAAATATAGAGGGGGTCATTATGACCCTGCGGACCTGCCCTGCCACGTCGGTGGTGGCAGCCAGACCGCGGACAGCGTGGCGGTGCAGGACCGCCAAATTATGACAACGGTAGTGAACTGGCTGCCAGTTTACCACCTGTACCGCCAAGGGGGTGGGACTGCCTGGCCGAAGGTTGACCACCTTTGACCCGGCAGTCCACCTAACACCGCCTGCGAAATTTTAAGTATCCTTACCGCCAGGAATTCCCTGGTGGCAGCCCCACCACGAAATCCCTTGCGGTAAGGATACTAGTGACAGGAATACTCATTCCTGTTGCCACAACAGGACTCCTGTATTCCCCCTCCATGTAGGAGCCTTCACCACCCCTGACCCCATCAGAAGCCCTCTGCCCCTGCAGCAGCGACATACCCCTCCCCTGATTGCCCGTTCTGTACCCCCACCGCATCAACGCACGCACACACCACACTTGCATACATGTACGCTCATTTACAAACACATGCACACACGGTCACAACATCCCCTCACCCCCGCATACACGCACACATACTCCCCCCACCCCATGCATACACACAGTCACACAGGCACACAGGCACTTCCACATACACACACACAAACACACACAACACCCCCTTCCCCCTTACCCCCTCCATTCACCCCCACACACACACCCATTCACGCACACAACACTCAACACCCCCCTCCCCTGTCGGTAGATCACCTTACCTGGTGGTCGCAGTGGTCGTCCAAGAGGGAACGGGGTCCATGGCGCTTGCTCCACAGCCAGTGCCCCGCCAACATAGCACTGCTACGCCATCTGCAATGTAGTAATACGGCAGGCGGTGCTGTGGTGATCTGGTGGTAGCAATGGAGCAAACTCCACTAGACTGCCGACCGCCAGTATGACTGCTGGCAGCTTGCCCGCCAGATAGTGGTGGAGAGCAGGCAGCAGCCATAATATGGCAGTCTGAAGACCGCCAACACTGGCGGTCATGTAGCGGGCGTGACTTCGGCGGTCTAAGAAAAAGACTGCCAAAATCATAATTAGGGCAATGATGTTCACAAAAAAATCCAACTATGAAAAAATCTTTAGCATCATTTAGTAAAATGTGCTGATGCATGCCAGTATTTCAAAAATGTATATTCATAATGTAAAAATCAGTGTAGCCAGTTTCAGCAGGGTTATGGGGAACATGAAAATAGACAAACATTGGCAAAAAGCACAAATATTTTTTGCCCTCTAAAAGCACACATTCCCACAGTAGTTCCTGGCATGATTGAAAATACTTTGCACCAATATGCTTCTTGTGGAAGAGCAGAATGCTGTCACTTACTGTGAAGCAAGCCGATAAATAGATAGAGTTGAAATAAACACAACATTTCTTGGATAAACAATTTGGGGTAGAATTCCTAAAGAAATTCACAAATTGTGCCCATGGTATCTGTCCTTGCATTATTGCAGATTTACAGCTTTTATGAATTCACAAGCATTTACAGAAGTAGACCAGGAAATCATACTCCTAGTAAATATTTGTAAACGTCATTTTTGCAGGAGAAAATATTCATGTGATCTGTTGAGCACCTACAAGGTCAGTTTCCCTCCAGCGACGTTTTCCCAAACATGGAAGAAGATTTACTTCTGGTCTTGTCAGGAGCAAAGTTATAAACTTTCTCAGTATTGGTAAGGACCAGAGGAGAGCTGTTGAACATGCAAGTTAGCGGGTTTGCACAGACTCAAAAGGGCTCTACAGTTCTAGAATTGTTGTTTGCCCCTATCTCAGCACCAGTATTTAGATCTACTGAAAGTTGGCAAAATAAGGGAATTGCTAAGGCACGGCTATTATCAGAGTTCTTGTATAATGAGATTGCTGACATAATTTGTCACCGCACTACATGGCACCAAAGGGACAAGTGGATTTTTTCACACGCCATTTAGATTTATGACTCAACCTGTAGTTATTTAAAAATTCCACACCCCTCACAACACATTTTTGCTGCAAAGAAATCCTCTGGTCCCTCAAGACTAAGGCCCTGATTGCGAGTGTGGCAGATGGGAACACCTGTCCGCCAAACTCCAGATAGGGTGGCCGCCACTTTAGTGGTGACCTCCCTGCCAGCCCCATTATGACTTTACTGCTGGGCTGATTTGTGGAAACCAAGATTTCCGCTGGTCAGCTCAGCAGGAAAGTGGCTGTAGCATTGTCGTCGGGTCCTAATAGAGCAGTTGGCAATGCTGTCGCCCACAGGGGGCATCAGCACCCACACAATGCGCACTGTCTGCCCAGTGGGAAAGTCGTAATAGGGCTGGTGGGGAGATATGCCACAGTTCTGGCGGTCAGCAAACCGACTGCCAAACTCGTAATCACACCGTTAGTCTAGTGCCAAACGTTAGCGTAGTATTCAAATTAGTGGTCATATATTTAAAATATGCTTGTTTGGTCTATTCCAGTATCAAACCATATTACTTCAGTGACTGCAGTTCTTTTTTTCATACAGTCACGTCATCATTTTCCATTAAACCAACAAATTGAAAATTTTAACTTCCTTCTGAAGAGATCCAGATGTAATTGTCAGCTGCCTGGTGTGATATTTGTTGAGAGCCAGCTTACATGCCCTTGTTACTGCATCAATAATGGAGGGGCATGTGTTGGACCATAACTATGCTGTGTGGTCCTCGGGCCTCTGATCCTTGTGTGTTGGTTCACTGCATAAAATATGTTGTCAGTGTAGGGTGGCAGTGCATTTATTGTATGGTACGGCTGCCTTTGTTGGCTTCTGTCTCTGCATCTCCTACCCAACCAGGGGCAATCAGCCTTCCTATGATCAGTCTGGTTGCAGTGAAAGCATGTCCCCAGCGGGGGCTGAGAGGAAGCCTCACATGTGATCTTTGCCCCAACCTCTGTCTGAAGCCTTCCATCAATCTCTACTCTGCTCCCCATTAGAAAACGTCCCCTGTGCCATCTTCAACTTGACCTTTTCTCTCTTTGTTTTTTCTGTCTCCAATCCCTGTGCATGTGACTTATAGTCTGTGCAGTACCTGGCTGCAGCCAGCACCTTTTCTAGGGGTTCTTGTTGCCACCAAACAAAAGATATCTGCAGGTGTGTTTGATTTGGTTGCTGTAGCCCATAGACAAAGGTTGCAACAAAGGCTGGTATAGACTCACCTAGTGTGTTTTTCCTCCCACTGCTTTGTTGATAAACCTGTAAGAGGTGGTCATAATAAGAATTCATGCTTTCATTCTTTTCTTGCTTGGTATGTATTATCTTTGACCAGTCTATCTCATCTTCTGGCACTGCCTCTCTTATGTATCTCATCACTTCTTTCCTGAATTGGTTCACCTCATTTCCTGGGACTCCACCTTTTTCCCCTCAGTGGCTCCTCTGTGGGCCAGTTTATCACTTTTGTACAAACCTTCAACTAATATCTTGGTACAATAGTGCTAATCAGTGTATCCGGATCCTTCCAGAGCAGCCCTCCCATGGCTAATATTCTGTTTAATTCTGTGTACCACTTGTGTGGCTCTTTCCTCAATTTAAGAAAATCTTTTGTGAATGACATGATGGGTGTGGCTTTTGCGTTCCTTCTCTGACTGCCGCTGTGCAGCCAGATCAGAGTGTTCGGTCCCTGTTGTGGTGCCCTCAGGCTGTAGTGTATTTCCCATCCGAATATCAAACTGTCTTCAAGCAAAACCTATGGGCCTCATTACAACCCTGGCGGGTGGGGGAGAAGTGGCGGTAATACTGCCAACAGGCCGGCGGAAAAAAAAGGAATTATGACCATGGCGGTTACCGCCATGGTCATCCACCACTTCTCCACTCCAGCTGCCAGGGCGGTGATGACCGCTGGGCTGGAGACTTCGGTCTCCAGCCCGGCGGCCATCACCAGACCGCCGGCAGTATCAGGACCCTGCTTACCGCCATGGATTTCAGGTGGTTTGGAACCGCCATGAAATCCATGGCCTTAGGCACTATCGATGCCAGGGAAGGAGTTCCCTGGCACTGATAGGGGTCTCACCCACCTCCCTCCCCCACCCCGAGTCCTCCTCCCACACCCCTCACACCCCTGCCACCCCCCAAAGGTGGCAGGACCCCCCTCTCCACCCCCACCCGCCAACATGCACATACACACACCCCCTCCCCACCCCCAACATGCACATACACGCACCCCTACATGCACACATAGACTACAACACATACCCGCACACATACAAACAGACATGCACAGAGACCGACCCGCACACATTTCCCATACACACAACACCCCCCACATGCATACACCCACTCACACACCTCCTCTACATACTCACTCGCACACCCCCATGCATGCACACAACACACAAACCCCCCCCTCCCCTAACGGACGATCAACTTACCTTGTCCGTTGATCCTCCGGGAGGGGACAGGATCCATGGGGGCTGCTCCGCCGCCAGCACCCCATCACCAGAACACCGCCACGCTGAATCATAGCACGTGATTCGTTGGGCGGTGTTCTGATGACGGGCGGTGGAGGTGGAGCAGCCTCCAATTCCCCGCCGACCGAGGACAGAGGGCTATCAGCAGTCATAATACGCTGCGTGGAAAACCGCCTGCACTGGCGGTCTTCAGCGCGGCGGTACCTCAGCGGTCTTTAAAAAAGACCGCTGAGGTCGAAATGAGGGCCAATGTGTTTGTTCCTGGGGCAGTGCACTCACCACAGGAAGATAGCTTTGAAAGCCCCTATTCTCTGCCCTTGTGTTCCCCCACACTCTGGAGGAAATCTTTGTTCAGTTCAAGCAGTTGTTTGTGTACCTTATCCTTCACATACAGGACAGAGCCTCATTCAAGGGACATCTCATAGTCTGCTAGAATGTAGGCAGCATTATAAAGCACAACACATGTCCACAAAGTCACAGTAATAATACTGTCATTTTCCTAGCAATGTCAAAATACAATCCCTTAAAAGACGCCCTTACCAGGATAGAACAGACATACAAAACTGAACAGTATGGAAAACAATATGATGCTACAATTTGATAAAAGGCAACATACCATGCACAGTAATTATATATTGAAAAAGAATCCAAGTACCCCTCCTGCCACCCACCTCTTGTACCCAGGGCCAAAAGCCCCTGGGGACAATCTGGAGGTCCCCTGGGGACCAGGCATCCAGAAGAGTGGTGCACAGAAGAACCAAACCGAGTTGGTGACAGGCAAACCAGCAGCGCACCACTAGCGTGCTGTACCTGGTGGACCACTACCACCCCCATGGGCCAGATAGCTAAAACACAAAGGCCCTCATTACAACCTTGGCGGGCGGATTACTCCTGCCGCGGTCATTTTGAGATCCCCGCTGGGCCGGCCGGCGGAAACCTGGTTTCCGCCCACCAGCCCAGCAGGGATCACAGCCGCAACACAGAAGCCGGCTTCAAATGGAGCCAGCGGTGTTGCGGCTGTGCGACGGGTGCAGTTGCACCCATCGCGCTTTTTACTGTCTGCATAGCAGACAGTGAAAAGCTGCAGAGGTCGCCAGGGGCCCCGCGACTCCCCGTACCGGCAGCCTTTTCCTAGCGGTTCAAACTGCCAGGAAAAGGCTGGCGGTAGGGGGACTCGTAATCCCCTGGGCAGCGCTGCTGGTGGATTAAAACCGCCGGGACTGAAGTGGCGGTAAACCGCCGGTCCCGGTGATGCGACAGCGGCGCTTCTTCCGCGGTCGTAATACCATGGGAAGCACCGCCAGCCTGTTGGCGGTGCTTCCGTCGGAACAGCCCTGGCGGTCTTTGACCGCCAAGGTTGTAATGAGCCCCATAGTGTGCAACCTGCTTGAGCAGCCCCACAGGCTGTGAAGAAACTGAAAAGAACCAAAAAGAATGGAGCCCTACTCTCTCCTGTGGCCCCGCTGGCCGAATAATCAAGATGTGGTGCCACCTGCACACACCAAACCAAGGGCACAACCTGCCCCATGGCCCCACGGCCAGTAAAGGGGTCTGTGTACCTCTAACACACCACCCCATCACCCTTCAGCCTGCGGAGGATGCAGAATTGTGAGCAACTGCAGTAACTAGGGCGTTGTTGCACCGGGCACCCCAGTGGGAAGTGAAAGGCATAAGACCACCAGCACCAAAGATGCAGAAGCTTGGCAAAATCAGAGATAAGGACAGAAAAGATAAAAGAAAAATGTAACGTTACACGGGGACTGCTGGCTTGAAAAGACGAGTCCAAAAAGTCTGAATTGCGGAACTCCAATACAATCTTTTATGCATGAAAACCAGAAAGGCGTGAAAACACATCATCCAATCAGAACAACAGAAAATGAATTTCTTCATCAAGTACATGGTGTGATGTTGATCAGGAGATGCATGGTGTTACACATATATTAGGCATCTAACCAATCACATTGAAACAACATTTCATGATGGCAGCATGATACAAGATGACCACAAGCGTGACCTTCACATTACTCACTTGATTGGGACTTTCCAAGGTATCACCAAACCAGTTCCTTCATACCCTCTCTTAGGCCTATGTGGATATCCATATGTCTGTCTGTTGCTGGGCGAATGAAGCAATGCATATTGTGTGAGGTGTCTCTGTCAAGCAAGTCTTGCATTATAAGCTATCTGTCAGGGTAAATTAATTTAGCAAAGGTCATCCAACCTTTTGAATGTGTTTTTCAGGACTGTTCATCATTGAGAATCACAGGATGAGCTCAGACCTGGGGAGAAATAAAATAGGTTCTTTAGCCAGTTTCCACAGCATAGCATAGGCAGTAGAAGGAAAGTAGACAAAAAGATGGCAGTGTTTATTTAGCAATGTATGTATAGAGCTGGATTTGGGAACCTTTGGTGCTCTGTACACTGGGCTTGCTAATGCACTGTGCCCAGAGTCCATGACAACATCTTTGTCAACTTCCTGCTACCCTCCACACAAGATTGAGATGAGAGTACAGGCAGGGTGAGTCTATGTACCGGACACAGCACCACATTCTTCTTCTATCACTCTGTTTAGAAATTTAGAGTGCCCTGCGTATTTTGCTACTTTGAGACACAAAATTGAAAACAAAATAGTGCGTGGTCTTGGCATCTCATCACCAGTCTAGAGGGATTCCTCCTTAAATTGAAGGAGCTCTTAGAAATAGGTCTGGCTTTGTGCGGCTCCACTTCACTGCGGACCAACGAGGTCTGTTTGCTGCTAGGCTACTGCATGTTGTTACTTCTCTGTGGTGCTGTTTGCCTCTCACTGCCTGCACTATCACAACAATTAGAAGCTGCAGCTTATGCTGCTTTCTTGATAAATGCTTTGCGTTATCTGGTGATGTACCTTTATTGCATTTAATGTAATCTGTATATTCATTTACTTGAGTGGACATTTCTCATATATAAATGCATGCTGCATTTAGTATTGTTTGTACATGTATAAAGTAAATCATTTGATTTATAAAAGTTTGAATCAAAGATTCATGTATATGCATTAACATGGTTTATAATGCCTTATAAAATTAAGTAAAGGTGTTAGAAGATTACTAATTTAATTCTGGCATTTGACATAATTGTGAAACCTGCCTTTTTCAAAGTAATCAGAAAAGTGTATTTAAGCCGGGTACAGAGAAGTATTAGGCAGACAAGAAAATCTTCTGTTTTCCTAAGAGACTGGTTTGATACAAGCAGAGCTGTAAACATCTTATTCAATGGTATTGGGTAAACATCTTAAACAGTGTTGCATTCTTTAAAATAGTTTGTCTATTAATCACTTTCATGTACACTATTTTATTCATTTATATAATTAGAACCAGACACATTATTTGCACTAGAATGGTATGTTGATTTTAATATGACCATATAAATACACTATTAGTATGCATTTCTGAGTTAGAAGAGAGTTGGAACTCACTCACCGCAAATATTCCTGTGAGTCTCACACGCCTGATCATTGCGTAGAATACATCATCTTCATGAAATGCACAGGTGGTTCACGGGTTAACAGTTAATTGGCACCGTATGGCCGGGACGATATTTGATTAATCCTGAGTGACACACACACAACATTACCAAAAATAACTAATAGCGATGACATTCATTGAAACAATGGTTTCATTTCATAGTTCAGACAGAAGCTCAATCTCTGCTGTGTGTTAGTTAGACGCTAGACTAGTAAAAGATATTCCCCATTACGATTTCAATTTTGAATCTCATTTTGAATCTGCTCTGCAATAGTGGTACAACCTGCTGTGATAAGACTAGGGGCCTGATTTAGATCCTGGTGGAGGGGTTACTCCATCACAAATGTGAGATATATCCCGTTGACAGTATCATGATCCCCATAGGTTATAATGGAATCGTAATACGGTGAATGGGATATCTGTCACATTTGTGAGGGAGTAACCCCCTCCGTCAGGATCTAAGTCAGACCCTTAATTTCAAAGCACCACTAACACACCATGTCACAGTAAGGGGTTTCCCTTAGACCAGGGAGATAGGAGTGAAATAACTTTGTTCATAGGTACACATGCTCCATACACCTTCGAAATATTTTACTCATGGGTTGAGCTTCATCCTCTTGATTCAAAGAGTAGGCACTTTCATTCACATAAAGCCTACCATAAGCCTACAGAATATGAACCTTATCAAAGCCTAGAAATCCTGTTACAAATCAGGGACACCCCGCTTGGTTTAGTGGACATTTATTACATACAGTGAAGAATGTCAGGCTTGGCCTCTTAATTAATCGAGAGGTTAATTGGACAGTGTTGGCTGGTTATACAAATTTTGGTTGTCCAAAGTAAATCAATAATCTTAATATCTTTACCCTGTACTTAAAAAATAAAATAACTAGTATTGAATACAAGAATGTAGTATAAAGATATCTAAAATACCTCAATTTAGAAAAGAAAAATGAAGACACACTAAATATCATGACCACATTAAAACATGTGAAAGATAACAGAAACATTGAAAACTGGCTAATCAACAACAAAAACATTGTTGCTATCAAATAGAAAAAATAATAATTACTCACATAAATTTGATCAATACATAAAAACCAACACAAACAAACCAATTAAAAAGTAATTATTTTTTAAGCAAAGGATGAATTAAAAAATATACAATATTGTTTCAATAACTACTAAATATATTACATTAAAATGTGCATTAAATTCCATTAGAATATTAATAATAATAAAATATAGATTTTACAAGCCAGGAAAGGTTTATTTAAACATTAAAATATTTAGATGTTATATATGTAATTTAAATATTAAATGTGTATTACCTAGTGGCAGTTGTTACTAGGAAGATCTAGTTAAGACCATGTTTCCATAGAAAAAGCATTTTTTGATTTGCCTATATCGTTGGCACTGTTTGATGAATTTACCCAAAAATGTGTGCCGGTGATTCTTGTTGTGTAAGGAAAGTGTCAGGGCGCTCTGTAAAGCGGGGGCCAACAAAAAGGGGGTGATCAAAAAAGTTGCATTTCCCATGTTCATTCCCATTGGACCTTTAGACACGACTAGAGCCCGAACTACAGGGTGGAATTTCACCAGATTTGTCGGAAAGTTAGCTTTCGGTACTCAGATGGTGTACATAAATTTCAGTAGTTTTTGAGGTATTAAAGGGAAATAAAGTGTATATCTCGTGACGCAGATCCTTTGCGATGTATTCACGAATAATGACAAACTCGTGCAGGGAAATGCACAGCCCTGATTGGCTGGCAACACTTCAAACCAGTAAGTGTTGGCAGTCATCTTGGGACTCGGCATCAGCCGAGTCCAAACAAAAAAAGTAAAAAAACAAACAAAAGGACAAGAGGTCAGGGTAGAGTCACTCTAACCCCTTAGCTCTGGTGGTGGGGTCCCAGAGTGATGCCCCCATGGCTAAAGAGCATTTAAAAAAAAAAAAAAGTTTGGGCTACTACCTTTGTTTCTGTGAGGCCCCTGTGTGAGCCAGGTCCCGGGGGCATTTACCTTTTTAATGCGGGGAGGCCCTCTGGTCCTCCCACAGCCTTGAGGACCACAACCTCCCTGTATTTAAAAAAAAATGAAATACGGGGGGCTGCCCGGCCACACAACAGCCCCAGGGACCACCGGGGCTTCACACAATTGTAATGGGGAAGAAGCCCCCACTGCAGCCCGAGGACTGCCACCTCCCTGGGTCTTTAAAAAAATTAAATGCAGGGGGGTCACCTGGCCACCCCAACACTGCATTGATCATCACCTCCCTGAGACCTCAAACAATTGCAACAAGCCCTCCCACTCTCAGCTCTGGGCACCACCACCACCCCAGGGCTTTAAATGCATATAATGCGGGGAGCCTCTCACCCCTCTTCCTGCAGCCCCAGGAACCACCACCTCCCTGGGGCATTCCTGTTATTATGAGCAGGTGGTTGTGCGCCTGGCCCCAGCAGCTCCAGAGACTACCACCTCCCTGGGGCACCTTCAATTGTATGCAGGGACTGTATGACCCCCCACTGCAGTCCCAGGGACCACAACCTCCAGGGGGCAAATTTTAAACAAAGAATAGGGGGTTCATTTTGGACCACCACCTTCCCAGGGCTATATGTGTTGGACGGGGGGCCACAAGCCCCCCTCGCGGAGCCACTGATGCCCCTGGGGACCACCACCCTGCCAGGCTGGATTCTGCTATGTCTTAGGGTGTCCACCCCTGGGACATTGCTGCTTGATGTGGCTTAGTGGCAGCTGTGACAGCTGCTGCCAAGTAACATCAAACACTGTGCTTGCAGCAACGGAGCAACGGAGAGCTGTCAAACAGCTCTCCCTCACTGCGAGCAGAGACTTCCTCTGTCTCACTGCCCATGGAGATGCAGGCAGGGAGACAGAGGGAACATTGCTCTCATACATAGAACTGTCACAGCAGTGTTGGCTCTCAAAGGAGGTGGGGAGCCAGCTGAGCCCATGGGGGCCTTCAGGCTCCCCCCACAATCCCCAACATTGCTATTGGGTGCCCTGGGGACACCTAGGTCACATTGCCTGGCCCTGGGGGATGGGATCCCTGGGGCTGAGATCAGCCTGGGGAGGGGGCCCACATGGCACCCCCCCCAGACAAAATAATAATTAGGCCACGCCCCAGGGAATGGGGTCCCCGTGGTGAGATAGGCCTGGGGAGGCCGTGCAGGGTTGGGTTGTCAAAGGGGTTGGCCACAGGGTCTGGATGCAGGCCAGGCCCTGCGACAAACCCCGCTGCACTCAGTTGGGTGGTTATAGGCATTGGCCGAAGGCCTTGTGCAGTGTAGGGTTGGGTTGTTATAGGGGTTGGTATAGGGGTTGCCCGCAGGGCCTGGCCGAAGGGCATGCAGGGTGGTAGATGGATTAACACACAGTAATGAAAATTACTTTATATTAAATTTACTGAAAAAATCAAAGGCTACAGGGACATTATAGTTAGGAATTAGAATTTTAAAAAACCTTAGATGTTCACTAAAAAAAAAAGGTTACAGAGCTGTTATAGTTAGATTCTGAATTTAATCATACAAAACCATAGAAATTTAGCAGCTATAGTTAGTTCTTTCAAGTAACTATAACTTGTCCCAAAAGGTAGCTAAAACTCACCCCCTTGCCATTCACTGCTAATTAGCTCAGATATTACATCAGTCATGAGAACTTCTATAACGTCCTTGAAAGTGTAAATGAAACATTAGCAGTCACATTGTTGAAGAAAAACATGTGCATGGTGGGGGCGCAAGTTATAGTTACCTTAGAGAGCGAGTTATAGTAACTTGAAAGAATTCTAACTATAACTGCTGAGTTTCCGTGCTTTTGTACGAGTAAATTCAGAACCTAACTATAACGTCCCTGTATACAACTTCAAAGAATCAAATTGTTGAAAATGTTGAAAAGCACAATCATCCCCCAAGCATCAGAGAGGCTAGTATGAGCTCAAAACTACAGGAACAATGTTAACAAATCATAATACCCAATGTCCCTGATTATGCTACAGGACAACGCCCTGCCATACCTAATTTAAAAAGACTGAAATTCATAATTACAAGAGCAACCAGAAAAACCCTGGTTCCTCAAAAAGATTTGAGGCTATAAATATGTCTGAAATTCACCTTTTCTGCATGGTCACCCTGACCTTTTTGCTGAACCCTATTTTGTTGGCTTTAGAACTGCACTTTACACCTGCTAGCCAGTAGTAAAGTGCCTATGATCTCCCTGGTCGAATTGACATGCACTTATTTAACTATCCTATATATATTCCAGGGCCTGGAATTAGGGCCTGATGTAGGAAGGCTTTTGCGCCTCGCAAACGGCGAAAAAAACGCCGTTTGCGAGGCGCAAAAGCCCTTACGCGATGCAGAATCACATTTTGCGAGTCGGTACCGACTCGCAAAATGTGATTCCGACTCGCAAATAGGAAGGGGCGTTCCCTTCCTATTTGCGACCGCATCGCAATGTAGAGTTGATTTGTGACCGCGAAAGCGGTCGCAAATCAACTCGCAGGTACCATCCACTTGAAGTGGATGGTAACATTCGCAAACGGGAAGGGGTCCCCATGGGACCCCTTCCCCTTTGTGAATGCAAACAAAAATATTTTTTTAGAGCAGGCAGTGGTCCTATGGACCACAGCCTACTCTGAAAAAAAACAAAACAAAAAGGTTTCAGTATTTTTTCTTTTTGCTTTCCTTTAAGGAAAACGGGCTGCAAAGAGAAAAAAAAAACTGCTTTATTTAAAAGCAGTCACGGACACGGTGGTCTGGTGTATCCAGCAGGCCACCATCCCCGTGAGTGCCTAGACTCGCTATGGGGTTGCAAACTGCGACCCACCTCATAAATATTTATGAGGTGGGTCTTTGCGACCCCATAGCGAGTCGCAGAAGGTGTTTGAGACACCTTTCTGCATTTCCTTTTGCGAGTTGCAAATTGCGAGTCGCTGGGACTCGCAATTTGCAACTCGCAAAAGGATACCTACCTACATCTGGCCCATAATTACCACTAGTGGACTGCAGCCCCTAATGTGCAATCCACTACAATGGTAGTGCAAACTTGGATTCAGGCCTTCCACTGAAGCCTGACTGTAGCTGACTGTAGCAGTTTAAAAAACTGCAATTTGCCATTTGACAGGCGATCAAAAGTTCCCTTTTAAAGATTGATTGATCACCCTTATGTAGACCTTACAGCCTATAATCTAGAGTGCCTGGTGCTTAAAAGCAGGGCTTTTTGGAGATATGTTTTATTTAAAATGTAAAAATTAATTTTTCTGGATCCCATTATTGGAATTTTTGTTGTTTGATGTAATTTTATTTATTAAAATATTTTCTATTTTTCTAAACTGATTTAGGATGTTTATTGTGTTGTGTTTGTTCTGAATGTATTACTCTTTTGGTACTGCATAAATACTTTAAACAATGCCTGTAAGGTAAGTCTTTCTGCTCTGTGCCTTAGCTTGCAGGGGGCTGAGCTCAGGTTAATTTAGTGACTTTAGTGGCTCACCCTGACAAGGATTGTGTTTATTACTTGACGTGGATAATCTCACCCCTTTAATTTATCATCAATTTCTTACAATTTGTCAGGGTGAATCACTAAGATACAAGCCCCAAACTGCTGCAATACGATATTGAGTGTTCAAGATTAATCAAGGAGATATTAGTTATCTGTCCACAGAGGTGGAGAAAGAGTGGATTTTGTTGGTTCACTAATGCACTCTTATGGACAAAACATAAATAATTATAGGTTTAATGAACCAGGAAAAGGATTAGGTGTGTGACAAGTAAACTGATTTTGTCACCCTTTTATTAATAAAGAACTGTTGCCCAATGTCATCAGCATGCTTCATCATATGGTACAGGCAAGTATTTGCTTAAATACAACAGGCACCTACTCTTGACAAAGTAAGAGAGACATATTGTCCTAGATTGTTGCTTTTCCAATTTTCTTTTGCCTCTGCTGTAATGAGGTTATGTTAATACATTCATATGTATTTTCTAATTTTCATAATGCAGTATCTGACTACAGGAAGGTGCTCCATCGCTCTATCTCTGAGGCTTAATCCACCCCATTTTTTACGCTTGAGATAAGGATCAGTGTTCTGTTCCAACAACTAGATGTGTGTTACACTTTGCTGATTTGCAGTTAAGCTCTTGGATTAGCACCCACAATGGGATATTGGATAAATAATACATTATTACTGTTGGACCTGGGCCTTTTTGCAGGGTCATCCTCAAACTTTTTGCCTCCTTCCTCCTATTTTTCCTGACCTGTTTTTGTTGGCTTTTGAACTTCGAGCACTTTACCACTGCTAACCAGTGCTAAAGTGCATATGCTCTCTGTGTAAATTGTACTGTTAATTGATTTATCCATGACTGGCATATTTGATTCACTAGTAAGTCCCTAGTAAAGTGCACTAGAGGTGCCCAGGGCCTGTAAATCAAATGCTATTAGTGGGTCTGCAGTACTGATTTTGCCACCCATATAAGTAGCCCTGAAATCATGTCTCTAACCTGCCACTGCAATGTCCGTATGTGCAGTTTTAAACTGTAAATTCGACTTGGCAAGTGTAACCACTTGCCAGGCCTAACCCTTCCCTTTTCCTACATATAAGACACCCCTAATGTAGGCCCTAGGTAGCCTCATGGGCAGGGGGTGCAGTGTATGGTTATGGTAGGACATATACTATTGTGTTTTATATGTCCTGACAGTGAAATATTGCCAAATTCGGTTTTCACTGTTGCAAGGCCTATCTCTCTCATATGTTAACCTGGGGGCTGCCTTTAAACATGATTAAAGCGTAGATTCCCTTTGGAAGCAGATAGACACATGGAGTTTGGGACCTCTGAATACACAATTTAAAAATACATATTTTAGTAAAGTTGGTTTTGAGACTGTATGTTTGAAAATGCCACTTTTAGAAAGTGGGCATTTTCTTGCTTGAACCATTTTTGTGATGCTGCCTGTTTGTGGATTCTCTGTCTGGGTTAGTTTGACAGTTGGGCTGTTTGCACCTCTCTCCAGACAGTGAAACAAAGGGGACTGGGGTGTAGCCTGCATATTCTGATGAACCATCTGTGCTAGGAGGGAGCGGAGCAGTGGTCACTCGTACCTGAAAGGGCTGTGCCTGCCCTCACACAATACAGACTCCAACCCCCTGGTGTGTGTCTGAGGCCTTGCCTGGGCAAGGTAGGATTTCAAAAACATTTGAGAGTTTTCTTTGAAGTAAGTCTACTTCAATGGCCAAAATGGGTATAAGAAGAGGACCCAGAACCACAGACTTTACACACTTCTTGGGGTAGACACTCTGCCTCACAGACAATTCTGGACAAGAAACCTGCTGGTGAAGAATCCCTGAACCAGACCTGCCAAGAGGAACTGCCTGGCTGCCCAAAGGACTTGCTGGGGCTGCTTTTCTGACAAGAACTGCTGCCTGCTGTTGCCCTGCTGCCTTGATGCTCTTTGGCTGTGCTGAGATGTGCTCTCCAAGGGCTTGGATAGAGCTTGCCTCCTGTTCCCTGAAGTCTCAGGACCAAAAAGACTTCACTCCTGCAACTGGACTCCTTGTGCGGTGAAAAGTTGATGCACCGCCTGCTAAAAACGATGCACAGCCTGCACCGCGGTGAAAATTTCACTGCATGCCGAATCGGAATGACGCAGCCTGAATTCGCAAGGAGAAGATCGACACAGCGCCTGCGTTGCGAATGGAACTTTGACGCACGGCCCACCAGATTGAAGCACAGCCTACCTGGGATGATGCAGCCCTATTTCTAGAGAGGAATTGATACAGTGCCTGCTGTGTGGGAGACATTTCCACGCAACGCCCACTGGATCGACGCAGTGCTTGTGACTTCGCTGCACAAGCCCAGGATTCCACGCACAGCCCCCGAGGTGCCAGAAAACCCGCAACCCGAAGAGGAACCAAGTCCACGCGCCGGAACTAAACACAAAGCCTTCTCCTGCGTGGAAAATAACAATGCAAGTCGGTGTGCGAAGGGGTGAAACCAACGCACACCTCCCCGTTTTACACACATTGCCTCCTCTGTGGTCCCTTGTGGACATTTTGAACGCAAACCAGGTACTTTGTGCTTGCAAGAGACCTTTATTGTTTTTAAGAGACATTCGTTTGTTTTCCAAAAACCTAAGACACTTTATATCACTTTTCAGCAATATCTCAACATTTACTTATTACATCTTTAATCGTTTTCACCTGCATCTTACCAGTTAAATATTTTCTAAACACTGTGTGGTGTATTTTTGTGGTGCTATATGGTGTTATTGTATGATTTATTGCCCAAATACTTTACACATTGCCTTCTAAGTTAAGCCTGACTGCTCAGTGCCAAGCTACCAGAGAGTGGGCACAGGATAATTTGGATTGTGTCTGATTTACCCTAACTAGAGTGAGGCTCCTTGCTTAGACAGGGGGTGACCTAACTGCCAACCAAAGACCCCATTTCTAACAATTACCATAATGTGCCATGAGAGTCTGCTTCTGTGGCATTGTACTGTTTGTATTTTATTCATCAGGAAATACCTGATTTATGTCATCAGCAACAGTGAGTATATTTAGTATATTATGGCACAAGTTATAGGGGGTCATTCTAATCTTGGCGGGCGGCGGGAGCCGCCCGCCAAGCGGGAACCGCCAGAAGACCGCCGCGGCGGTCATTCTGAGTTTCCCGCTGGGCTGGCGGGCGACCGCCAGAAGGCCGCCCGCCCGCCCAGCGGGAAACCCCCTTCCCCGGGGATGCCGGCTCCGAATGGAGCCGGCGGAGTGGAAAGGGTGCGACGGGTGCACTTGCACCCGTCGCGATTTTCAGTGTCTGCTATGCAGACACTGAAAATCTTTGTGGGGCCCTGTTAGGGGGCCCCACGACACCCGTTCCCGCCAGCCAGGTTCTGGCGGTCACAACCGCCAGAACCAGGCTGGCGGGAAGGGGTGTCGTGGGGGAAGGATTCTTCAGGCCAGGGGAAAACCGGCGGGAAACCGCCGGTTTCCCTTTTCTGACCGCAGCTTTACCGCCGTGGTCAGAATTGGCCTGGATGCACCGCCAGCCTGTTGGCGGTGCATCCGCGGTCCCCGGCCCTGGCGGTCTATGACCGCCAGGGTCGGAATGACCCCCATAGTTACTTGAGATACCCTTAACTAAAACAGGTGAGTTTCTATCGTTTTGTATGTTTAAAAAGTGAGCCTAACTATAACATCCATGTAACCTTTGTTTTTTTTAAGTGAATTTTTATGTTTTCTTTTAAATTCTATTTCCCAACTATAACAGCCCTGCAGCCTTTGATTTTTTCAGTCATTCATTCATTTAGAAACACATAAAATCCATGTTTCTGTGATCTGCTGATCGGTCAATCTGTCAGATTATGTAAAACCAGCAGCCAACCAATAAATAACCTAGGATACTTGGAATCAGTATTAAAATGATGTTACTACCAGTTCTTATTGTATAAATACCTTGGAGCAATTTATAATCCAAAAATATATTAAACAGAAACATGGTTTGTGTGCAGGCATAGTTCTCAACCCTTATGCGTTATGCAGCCTACACATACCTGGCATCTCTACTCTAAAGCGAAACACAGGAATAAATATCCAATATGCCAATGTGTGAAAAACCCTAACAGAAATGTCAGCACTTTAAAAGTCTGTACAAAAACACAAGTGTCACGTTGATTTCAGAAACAGAGATACAATTTCCATGAATATTATCCTCCAATGGTTTTGCTGCCTTTGGTTCCATTTTGAAGTTATTTTCCCAAAGGTCAATGGGACAGTAAAACGCAAAATGTGGCGAGGTTTGGGAGTAAGTGAAACCGTAGTTTACCTTTTTGTCCCTTGCTGTCTTTAAAACTACTGTCTCAAATAAACCTCTAATGATATTTGATTGGAAAAAACCTAGTAAGTTATATATGCTTGGTATCTTTCCACGCTGAAGATTAAAGAACATATATATTTGGGTCATACCTGCCTCTTTGCTGTTTTTCTCTGAAGAAAAAGTTTATTTTCATTGAAGTTAGCCAAAAGCAACAATCTCCATAAACCACTTTATGATGAGCAGAATCATAAGATATTTGTGTTTGTTTGTTGCTTCCGCAGGCGCCTGCAAGTTTCTGACATATTTGGTCTTCACCCCCTCTTTACTGCATTGATTTCACCTGTGCATCTGCATCGGAGAAATGCTTACATTTCCAAATATGCATAAAATATCTGGCAGGATAGTAAAATGAATGCATGATTCTTCTGCACGGAAGCTCTGCGGTAATAGCCCTGGGCCTATATTATATATAGGGACCACTGTCATTAAAGCACGTGCCAACAGGGATAATTTGCCCTTTTATAATGAATGTGCCGACCCCAGAACAGCCATGAACTCAAGCTGCCATGGGAGCATCGCAGTCAGTGAAAATGTAGAGTGGCTGCTTCAAAGCCACTAGGTGCTTCTATGTGCATAAAGTGACCTGCCTGCACTTTTAGGAGGGGTTAGGGATCCCCTTGCAGGTGAGATCAAGGAGTGACTGCACCCACCCGCAGGGGGATTAATGTGAGTCAATGGGATCCCCCTTGAGACAGCTGCACTCTGGGATGCAGAGTCAGTGCCCCTCCTAAGGGCACATTTTCCTCCCCACCCACATTGGTAATACAGTGGGGGCACAGAGCAGGGCCGAAAATGGAATCCAACGAACCCCTGTCAAGTTTTTCTGACCACTGGAGGGGATACTTTTGCACACATGGTGAGATATTAAAACTACGTGCAAAGGTACCACACACAGTTTTAAGATTTCACAGGGGCTGTGGAAGCGCGAGCTTGCTGCTGCTTTTGTTACTTGGGGCTGAGTTTACAATACTGCTGCAAAACTAGCCCCCACTGCCCCAAAACCGGCCCCACACTTCCAGCTCACTGGGAAACGCCCGATGCCCACTGCAGCCAGCCCTGGCACAGAGGCAAAGTGATTAACTCACCTGGCGGCCCCATGCAAATGAGGGAATGCCCTCACAGTACAGCACTGGTGCTGCATTCAGTATCAAAAAAGGAGCCGCCCAAGTGTCTGCCAGCCCATTCTGTAATCACATATTGCTTCAGGGGTTCAAAAACCAGGAGCACATGCCCATTGTCAACCAGGACATTGTGGTGCACAAGTCACTGGCACATAGTTTCCAAAAGAACTTTCAACATCTTGTACCAATATTTCAGTTTGTAGCCAGATTTGACTTGCCCATCCCTGCCTCATTCAGGCAAATGTAACAATACCAATTGTGCATTTCCAAAGTTTCTAAAAGCAACAAGCAAGTGGTGCCTTATCTTATGTACGGAAGCTTGTGAACGTGTAGGTGTGGAAAGTGGCATGGGATGGCCTCACCCTCAGACGCTGCTGGGGTCTCCAAGCTCAAACTTTCCAATTTGAGCTAATCAAAAGACACTGACAAATAGAGGACAGTGCAAACCAAACTTCATAAAAATGTCCACCCAACTTCTAAAAAAATAACAGAGACTAACAGATGCTGGCTCGGAAGAGAAGGCTCTGCAAGCCATCGCACACACATCCGTTCACACACACAAAAACACCAAGCCCAACACACAAATAAACGGACAGATAGACATTCAATGCGGCTGAAAATATAAATAAACTAATTTGTTTGCTCTTGGAAGTGTGTCCGTTTCAATGCAGCAGGAAAATGCACCTTTGCTAGTGGTTAGACTTCACAGACAAAAAATAAGGTCATGCGGGATTGTTGAGGGAAGACACATGATTTTGGAAGGAGTAAGTTCTAAACGTGTTTGGAAAAGTATTATGACATTAGTGTCAAATGAGTGTCCTTGCTCATTTCCCAATTCACCTACAATACTTTCTTAATTAATAGTTCAGAAAACATCGATTTAGAATAAGATTAATTGTTCTTGTGATGAATTTTTTAATATTCAATTTGTACCAAGGACAGAAAACTATTTTTAATTAAACAGAAACTATACAAATGAAATAAATATAATCAATCATGTTCATTAACCTTGTTCTTACTTGATTAATCACTTTCACGTGGATTACTTTTTTATATATTTATACAAGCAAATTAATATCAGAGAAATAAAGATAACTATTCGGTTAGAGCTGCATACTCAAACTTAAAGATTGTGTTTTGTTTCGTGTTTTTTTGTTTTTTTAATAAGAAAGCAGTATATTTAAACTAGAAATAACAAATCACATATAAAATGAAACACACTTTCATAGTACTTGCTATTGAATTTATTTCAGACATTGCAAATTGTGTGTCATTGTTATTCAGCATGAATTGGTATTGTGTTGCTGGACCGTTCTACATAGTTGTGCAACAAAATATTATTTGTTATATCTCAAGTAATTTTATCTACGAGGTTAAACCTCACACCAACAGTCACATTGCTTAATGGTAGTAAAGTGGTGTAAAGAGGAAATAGTATGCATCAGCCCAGGCATGGTCAAATTTCACACAAAATTGTATGTTATGTATAAATTTGAACATATTTGCACATTTCGTAAAATGTGAAATTTATGCGACATCACAGCAGTATGAAAAACATTTTTGCATGGCCTAGTATGAATACTAGTTTCAGTTGGTAATTTCTCAGAGTTTTATGTATTAGGACAATAGTGGGCTCATTCTGGCATACAGCATGTGATCTGTCCCTTAATGATGCAGTTATGTGTACCATTCATCACCAAAACCACCAAAGCCTACTTCATCATCAATATAAATACAATGGCAAACAATTAAACTGTCTCCATGTGGAAAGGGAAAGTGGAGAATGCTACTAAATTGAAGAATAAATGAGGTCATGGCTAGGATGCCACTCAAGATGGCCGCCTAGGTAGGGAGCTCATGCTGCACTGGAACCGCTGACTTAATAAGTGCGATTCCTGCCATGCTAACTTGAAGAAACAGCACTCGCTCAGCAGCGGAACACCTCCTGCATAGTTTAATCCTTGACTGACAGATTTCTGCAGCAACCTGCCCGCTTTATGAGCAAATGGTGCTGCATTCATAGTTGCGGCCGTCATTTTGATTTTTACTGCATCCAGTAATTCTCCTCAGTGCTTCAATGGATTTTGAGGTCCTCACACGGCATGAACAAATATAGCTTTCCTCTATTATTTCCTATATTTCAACCTTAATTTGGGAAATGTTAATGTCCTCCTCTCCTGCCACATATGGTTTTCTGTATTAGTCTCATGGCAATACATTGTTGATAAGTCTGCCACATCTACAGTCTTTTTATGATTAATATTTTCCAAACTTAGACCCAGAGGGAGCTGCTAGCTTTGTTGTCTGAGTTCTTTCTACCCAGTTTTTAATTTGCTTTTCTTCATAAAGTCGAGTTATGTATAGGTAGAACTAAAAAATCTTCAAAGTCAAGTAATGTCCATCCTATTGCCACATCAGAGTCTAGTTTCTGTTATACAGTATCTTTTATGGGTGGTTCAGGGTCCTCTTTCAGCATGGCTCATTTTGGCACTCCTCACTCGACAACCTGGGTCATCACCTGAATCGAAACCACACTCACCCTCCTCTACCAATAAAAGGCTCAAACAAGACCCTCCGTCTCCTCAAAAATCTGTGTCTCCTGAGACTTTGGAAACAGTATTAGAGGAAATCATGCCATCAGACCAATTATTGAAGAAACTAACAGTTGCATTCAAACCCTGGATGATAAATGGTCACATATGGAGTCTAGGAAAACGTTGATAGAGAAGCGAGTTAGCAATATAAAGGATGAACATATAAAAATAGCAGTTCTGGAAAAAGAGGTCATTTTGTTGAAAAAGCTCACAGAAGACCTGGAGAAAAGATATAGGCACAATAACTTACTTTTATACTGCCTTCCTGAAGATATCGAAGGCGACAATCCTGTTTCTTTTTTCACCTCATTCTTGCCAATTCTTCTACTCTTACCTTCGTCCACCATTTTAAACAGCCAGTGTGCTCACGGATTGGGTCCTTGCCTATCTTGTTCAACTGCTCTGACCAAATCTTGAAGAGTGATCATTGTATTTTTAGAATTCACAGGTCTCTTGAAAGTACTAAATGCAGCAAAATCTAAAAAATGAGTTATGTGGTTGTTGCAATTTTTTTCTTTCTCAGGATGTATCCACGATCATGGCTGAACGACAGAAGAACTTTCTTGATCTTCGTCCTCCATTGCGAACTCTGGGTGCCCACAATGGCTTATTTCATCCATGTTCAAAGTCACGTTTCAGAATAACACTTTCTCTTTTGAAGATCCAGCTAAACTTAGAGAGTTTTTTCATTCTCACTCGATGTTTGCAATGGACAGTGCTGGTCCCTCTATCTCATTTTGATATTTTATGCAATGTTTTAATGTGTCTCTAATTTTTTATTGACTTATGCACAATAAGTTTAATGTTGATTGTTTATTACATGTTCATATCATGTTTTCTTTACTTCCCCTGCAGGCCATTGAACTCCTTCCATGACCGTTTCATATCATTCTGTGTAATGTTCCGATATGGTGTGTTGCATTTTGTTGATTGTGCCGTCTTCATCTGTGTGTCACCACCTCTTTTTCCCTTTCTTGTTCTCTGATAAGGTTTGTGCTTTCAGTCGTCAATTCTGACATGTACTGTCTTTTCTTGTTCTATCTGTTGCTTTCCCCTTTTCTTCTTGCCTCCTTGCTTTACCTGTTTCTTCTCTTCTGATCATTATCTCATAGTCTTATCATCTTGCTGCATACTCCATTTTCTCTAGTTCATATCTCATTAATATCGTTGAACGTATAGTTTTATATCTATTTTACTGTTTATTACATTCAGAGTTGTATTGTAGAATGTAAAAGGTTTTTTAACCCAACTAAGAGGCATAGCATTTTATCCCACCTAGATTCCTATAACCCAGATTTAGTGCCCCTACAAGAAGCTCACTTTACAGAGAAGGAAGCCTTAAGGCTTAAAGTTTAAATGCAATTGAGTGGGTTTGGTGTTTGTATCTCCTACGTCTTATAAGAAAAATAGTGTAATTATTTTATGTCACAAAAAGGTTAAATACACTGTCATCACTCTGATGGTAGGTGGTTGATCGTTAAATTACTTATCAATGACATTCTGGTAATGGTTTTTAAATATTTATGGTCTGATTCAGCCAGATTATTTATTCTGGCTTAAAATATTTAAGAAATGCCTTCAATATAAAGATGAGTTTTTCATTCTAGGAAGTGATTACAACCAAATTATAGACCATTTTTAAACCACAGTCTCAGGTCAGATTTATCCCCCACAACATCACAAACAATTTAACTCTAGTATTTACCTAAATCACCTAGTGTACCATGGTGATTATGTCATCCTATTTTACAAGAGACAAGAGTTTTCTTTTTATTCTCCCCTACACAGTTCACTTTCATGCTTAGATCATATTTTTCTTAGTAAATCATTGACACAAAATCTCATTTCCTCTACTATTGAGCTGATTGTTATTTCAGACCACACTCTAGTTATTGCGGATCTGGATTTGGTCCTGTTACATCCCAAGTTGAATAGGTGGAGTTTTAATAACTCTCTTTTACTTGATTCTGTTTTTTCTACGTCTTTAGCTTCTTTTGGGGATGGATTTTTTGTGCTTAATAAAGACTCCGATACAACTCCCCAATTATTATGGGATACTTTTAAAGCTGCGGCTCAAGGGGTTATCATTGACTTTGTTTAAAAAAAATAAAAGAAACACTTTGCCAAACAACCCAAGTTCCTATTATCTTCTATTAAATGCCTACAATACCAATTCTATACTTCCACCTCAGATTCTAATCTACAATAACTTATTCACATTAAATCAATGTTCAATAAAATATCTACGAATTCCTCATCCATATTACTACGTAGCAATGCCCACTTACGGAGGACATAACAAAGTAGGGACACTCCTATCTAATTATTTGAAGATTTGGGAACAGCTCACTATTATCAATTCTATCCATTCTCCATAAGGGCAATTATTACTATTCAAAGATTTAGATATTTTATAAGAGTTTATGACATGTTATCATAATCTTCATACTGCAGAATCATCCTCTGGAATCCACCTCACATTCTTCTCTTATTGAGGCTTACCTAAAAGACATTGCTCCCCCTTTCCATGAAAATTTGAATTTTGCATCCATAGAAAGTGATTTATCAATCTCAGAAATACCTAAAGCTTTTAACACACTTAAAAAAGGCAAACCCCCAGGCCCAGATGGTTTTACAGTGGAGTTTTATTTACATTTTTCAAATATGTTACTCCCTAAACTGCGATAGCTTTTAACATTTTTCTCTCATACTGGTACAGCTGGAGGTACTTTCCAAGAGGCAATAATTTGTCTTGCTCACAAGGATGGTCGTGATCCTCTAAAATGCAAACATTATCTCTCTATCTCCCTTGTAAAAGTAAATTATAAACGTTTTTGCCAAACTACTGGCTTTGGGACTTAATCCATTTTTACCCAATTTTATTATTAAGGTACAGGTGGGATTTGTTGAGGGAAGGCTTGCCTCTGACAACTCAAGATTATTTTTTGATGTCTTAATAAAACTCCTTATCTTCCTTATTGCTTGGCTGCTGTTTCCATCAATGCAGAAAAAGCATTTGATGGAGTTGGCTGGATCTTTTTACTCAAATTGCTAACTTGGCATGGTTTTGGCCCCAAAATTATTTCACTCTTATCTTTACTTTTTAAAGCACCACAAGCCTCCGTGTTGATCAATTCAACGGATGAATGTCCCAATATTTCCCTCTTCAACAAGGAGTTCATCGGTGTGTCCTTTATCTCTACTAGTAGTCGTTCTAGCCCTGGAACCCTTTCTATCTCAAATTCGAAAGAATAATCCTATAACAGGTTTCCAATAAGGAGATAAGCATTTGAAATTATCTGCCAACACAGATGACATTCTTCTCTTTCTCCCTAATCCTGATGTTACAATTCCTTCTTGCTTTACAAAATTTCTGTGTTTTATTCTGTATCAGGATATAAAATTAATGCTGATAAAAGTGAAGTTTTGCCCATTACTACATATTGTACTAAGCAGTCATAAGACTCAACTGGAACTCATTGGAATAACTCAAAGATTTATGGTCTGATTAAGAGTCTGGCGGTTGGAAAACCTGATCGCCAAACTAGCGCATTCCGATGGTGCTGAGCAGTGCTGGGCCCCCCTCACCCCACCCCCCGGCACTGGCTTTCTGCCAGCCTTTTCATGGCGGGTTCCCGGCCATGAAAAGACTGACAGAAAGTGGGGTTGTAATCAGTCAGGCAGTGCTGAGTTCAGCCCCACCATGGCTGGTTACAAGCCCGACCGCCGCAACCCCACCAGGATCCATGATCCTGGTGGTGACGGTGGACCTCTAGCGGCCCAACTGCCAGGGTTGTAATCTGGCGGTCGTACTGTCAGGAGTGCAGCTGTCCAACCGCCGCTGAGGGTTTGGCGGTCCTCGGACTGCCAAACTCATAATAGGGCACTAAAATTTAGGCATACGGTTTACCAATTGAATTACAGAATCAATTACAATAAATATGAAAGAAGGACTGAATAGAATTGTTAACATTCTATCTTCTTGGAACCAGCTAGGTCGCCGTGACTCGATCAAAATGATTACACCTATTTTGTAATATATATTCTCTCCATGCTCCCTTTATACATTCCTCTTACATATTTTAAGAAAATAGATTCTCATCTTTCCAAATTTCTCTAGAATAATTAAAAATCTTGAATTTCCCTATCATTACCTAAGACCTATAAGACAATAGGTGGTGCTAATTCTCCAGACTTTTGGACCTACCCAAAGCTTCCGGTTTGAAACAGGCCTCTAATTTGCTTCTCTCATTTTCTTCCCTACATACACCTTTATGGTTTAACATTAAACACTCCTTACTTGCACAGTTCGTTCCTAAAGAAGCCTTTTCCTTTTCTTCAAAAAACACCACTACATTTTCACCATTATTCAAACATTGGTTTATTATTTAGTGCATCCTTTTTGCAATCTCATCTTTGGTATAATCATCTTATTACTATTAATAACAGACCTCTATATTGGAAATCCTGGAAAAAAAGATGCATAGCATGGGTTCTTGACTTATTTGAAGGCATTAATCCCAACTCTTTTCCTCAATTCCAAGCAGCATTCAAATGCCCACACTCATTTTGGCTTCCATTTTCTATTCTCATAATAATCATTATTGACAATCTTTACACACTCCCATCTGATTCTCCCTCTCCCTCATCTGACACTCCACTCTTAACTATACTTGCTATTAATCCTAAAGCTTCCCCTCTCCACAAATATCCTTGTACCTCAGTTCTCTCAAGCTAAAACCAAGATAGAACTTAGTTAGGAAACTGATTTGGGATATGCTGGGTAAATCTCCTTTTTGAATAAAAATTGGTCTAGAATATTCATAATTACCAGAATTACCACTACTACATAATCCCTGTTCTTTTTATATCATAGGTTATAATTTACTCCTATATCTATAGCCAATTTTTCCTAAATAACTTTATGCACCTTCTATTCTCATGCCTTTCCATGGATTAATTTTGGAAGAAAGTTTGGTCCCACTTTAAAATAATTTTAATTTGCACTCTCCTTTGTCACCATTATAGCTTTTCTAGAAAATCCTTTAGATGTTGTACAGTTAAGTTACCATGAAAAGGAATTATTTGACCTTAAGGTAGCCTTGGCTTTTCAACAAATTACAATTCATTGTAAATGTCCATCTCATATTTCTTTTAAAGCTTGGTGGTTTAATACTTGTCATTACCATAGATTAGATGTAGCCTTTGCCTCCTCTTGTATTCCTCGCATAATACAGATTTATGTTGGCTGTCATTAATACATTTCTTGGATAGAGCTCTTAGACTAAAAGTTAATTATATGCACTTCAAAACTTGCAAACCTCCGTAAGGTGTTCGTTCTCTGCTTTCTTTCAATTGTATTTCTTTCAATTGTTCTGTATCTTCTCTACCGTGTACTTTAATTGTTCATATTCTGAGATAGTGAGTGACTGAGTCAGTCAGTATACATGTTGCTGCACCTTACACTCACTTGGATCCAGTCCAGCCGGTCACACATTTTGCAGGGACCTCACCAGGTCAGAAGCTTGGAGAATTCAACATCAGGTGTCTCCAGAACTGATCACTCCTACAGACCTCCCAGCAAGAAGCCCCAACAGCAGAGCTCTACAGGAATTTTTGGAAGTACAGGAAGTTCTGAAGCCATCCCTGGCAACAAGAAGTTAGACTGGTGGTACCATTGGGGTTTCTGGATGTCAGAGTATCCACTCTGCACCCTGAACAATTAGGAACCACCACTTCTAGACAGGGTAAGCTAGTTACACAATTAAAGATACCTGTGCTCACTCCCTGCTAGCTTGGCACAGAGACATCAGGCTTATCTAAAGAGGCAATGTGTAAAGTATTTGTGCAGCACAAACACAATAAAACAATGGAAACACCACAAAAAAACTCCACACAGGTTCAGAAAAATAGCAATTTTTTATCTGAGTAAAACAAGACCACAATGACAAAAATGCAATCAGTAGAAGTTGAGGTATGATTTTCCTAAAGAATAAACTAAAAATAGTGCTTTCAAGTCAATAGTGGGCAAAAAGTTACTTGAGGTCACCAGGGACCGGTGCAAATTCAAACTTCAGGCCAACTGTGACGGAGGGTAGGCCAGCTACAGAACCCATGGAGCATCTATTGAAAAAGTACCTTATATGAAGGAAGGGTTGAAGAGTAAATGCAAAGGCGATGCATCGGTTCTGATCCACACAGTTGGGTCTAAGCATCTTAATCTAGCCTCGCAGTTGGGCCCTACGTCACCATTGAAATCTGTTGAGATGAAAGCAATGCATCATCATTGTGCCATACAGAACGTCGTCATCGGGCCGTGCAGGCTGTGGATCATCCTCAGTGTCAGCGTGGAAGGACAATGCACAATGGTGATGATGCATCGGTTTTTTTAGAGGGCAGCTACAGACTTCAGGCAAGGGTACGACTCACAGCACTAGGAGATTTGCAAGGAGTCTTTTGTTTCCCTGACACTTCGGAAAATAGGAGGCAAGCCAGCAAGCTCTGGGTAAGAGCGTCACGTCCTTGCCCTCAGAAGGGCTAAGGTCAGCAGACAGCAGGGCAGCTCAGCAAAGCAGAGAAGCAGTTCCTCAGAACAGTCAGTACAGTCAAAGTGGCAATTCTTACAGCAAAGCATTCTTTACCCCAGCAGAGTTCTTCCCATGTCCAGTAGTATATTGACTTGGTATGGTCAGAGCACCATTTCTTTTACCCAAATATGCCTTTGAAGTAGGGCTGACGTCAAAGAAGAGTCGTTGAAGCACACAGAGTTCCTTTCTTTCTTAGCCTTGGCTCCAGATAACCAGTAGGGGGTAATCAGCCCTTTGTGTGGGAACAGACACTTCCCTATTCACGTGTGTCAGCTTCCCTCCACCCTTCCTACCCAGGAAGGCCCATCAGAATGCAGATTAATGCTTATGAGTGCTCATCCTTTTGTGTAGATAAAGTCACCCTAAGTGGCCAGGGTATGACCAGATGTGGGTCCCTTGCTCACTGTGCCACTGGTTTCAAGCTAGCCTGGCTGATGGGTGATACCCCTAAACTGGTCCCAGGATTGTTGTTTCCGGTCCAGAGAGGACCCGGCCTGGCAGTTTTGGCAGCACTGTTCCAGTGGGGAACAGGGTCAAGAATGATTTGCACATGGTTGGGTCCAAACTGGGGTGGCATGGTGAGCAATAGAACAATGGGCTAAACCCAGATCTGTGACTGGGGGTGAGTGTTTGGAAAGTTTCAGCACACCTTCCATCGCACTTTTGTGTAGCCACTTTCTAAAAGTGGCATTTCTAAAATAGTAATGTAAAATCTGATTTTACCTTTAAAAATAATTTATCATTACCATTCAAATTAACAGGAAGATGATGTAGCTACACCTTTCTGATCAGGAACTGCAGCTTAAAAGTATATTAAGGAATTCCCAATGCTGGCCTATGAGAGAAGCAGGCCTCACAGTAGTAAAAAAATGACCTTGAGAGATTTTCACTACCAGGACATGTGAAACTTAAAAGTACATGTCCTGCATTTTACTTACATAACACCCTGCCCTATGATCTACCTAGGGCCTACCTCTGTGGTGAAATATGTGTAATGAAAAGGGGTGTTTAAGGCTTGGCAAGAGGTTTAAGTGCCAGGTCGAAGTCACAGTGAAACTACACAGGTTCTGCAAAGGCAGGCTTTTCATGGCTTTGGTACCGCCCCGGAAAAGGTGGCGGATTGTGCTGTCATAATATGGCGGGTGGAACTTTGCCTTCCACCTGGCTGTAGGCAGCTACCGCAGTGGTGACTGTTGTTTCTGCCCTGGCGGTCAGTGTGGTACATTGGCTGTTTTTTGGAGATCTAACCACCAGGGTCATAATTTGGCTGTACTTACCGCCAGCCTGTTGGCGGTATTACCACCACTTCATCACCAACCGCCAGGGTTGTAATGAGGGCCTTAGCCTTTAAACTGGTTTGACCCCCCCCCCAACTTTCTTGGGGAAAGTAAGACCTCTGATGGGGGATGCGTACCTGGGCTTTGCCTGTTAGCGATGGGATACTGTTCGGAGTAGCCGTGTGCTTTACAATTTTCACAGGTCATTCAACTTTCAATAAAACCGTTTCGACCATGAAAACCTCCTGGCAGTCTGCAAAAGACTGCACCTGCTCCATCAGCAATGGTACCCCCACATTAAGCACTTCCTTGCTGCCCTGTTTCATGTACTTACAGCGTGCACACACCCGCTTCCTAATTAAAGGAGGAGGTCAGGCGGGATTTCAGATAACCCTACCTGTGCATCCAGCCACTCTCACCTTCCAACAAAATGTTGACTGGTCAGCCAGACAAGCCCTTAAATTGTCCCTTGACCCACTAATCAGCTAATCCCTCACCTGCTGTCTTCCCCTAGACTGCACCACCTGCCCAACCAACCCAGTGGTTATGCCTCCCAAGGGCGGGTGCCCCCCAAGAACCTATTGTGAAATGAGAGGTTTGGCAGCATATGTTATTCTATAGAGGAGGCTACGATCAGTGAAAGCCTTTTCTACAATAGCTCAGGGTGGGGCTGTCTGAATAAGGGCACTGGCCACTCTTTTATCCTGAGTTGTGCTTGGAAAAATTACTAAAACTAAACTCCCAAAGTCAAACAATTCAGTGCTAGCCAGATGAAAAACTACAGCCCCTACTACTCACGCCTCAAGAATTTCTAGTGTGCATAGTGTACGATGCTCAGGACAGACACCTTAAAAGTATTACTACTACAATGTCCAAAAAATAATGCACGAAGTACAGCACACAACAAACGGAACACAAACATTAGCATTAAGCACCTTTAAAGTTTAAATAGTGCCTATTTTAAAAACAAATGTAGTAGCTGAAACTTATGGGAACTGCAATGTTTGCAGTTCCGAATTTAGCTTAATCCCCCAAAACTGTGGCCAACAAAGAATGTGCTCCGCATTCGGTCACCCTTACTTTATTTTAGAGTGAAATCACAATATCACAAACCTCTAAAGTATATATGTTATATAGAAAAAACATCCACTCAGAAATCACGTGGAAGAGAATGGTATTGAACAATCAATGTTTATTACAGTTTCCATTTGTTATTCTACTGTCACTCTGCATATGCCTGTTTGTGAAAGCTCCACACAATATATATTACATAAGAATCGATCGCACCTCTTATTTATTGTTACTCCATCACTGCCAGCATAGAATTAGAAAAACATTAGTGAATTACGAATAACATGTCAGATTGCATAATGGAGTCTTGGGTCTCACTGTGATAGTGAAACATTTGTGTCTGCCAAATGAGTACAGCTCCTTTATCCAGGAGAAGCCAATTGTAAAAAATGAAACATGATTACATACTTTAATCATATCATGAGAGTGGTCCAGGCAGAAGTATTCGGTGCGCAAGGGAATCATGTCTGCCGTCTTCTGTTTCAGATCTGCATGTCAACATCCTTTCTAGGTTGAAACATATTAGCCCTTTGGCTTATGATCACGCAAGAGATTACTACAATTGTTGTGTGACGTTTGTAACTTTTGTAACATGCTGAAGGAAAAAGTATTAAAAGTATTAAATATGCAAGGGTCATAGGGCCATATGTACGAACACATTTTCCCATAGACACAGAATAGGTAAAACCCTTTGGTACATCTGGCCCATAATTACGAGAGTATGCAGTGCTTAATTTGTAAATAAAAACGTGCCTGTGCTGAAAGCCCTCCTCATAAACATGCGGTTGCTGCAATTAAATGTGCGAACATGGAATACTGAGGCAGCGTAATCCCGAAGCTAGCTCGAGCCTTTTCAATCCATTTAAAGCCCCTCCCTGCCCCTTCAGATCACTCTTGCAGCTTTCTGCTTTCTCCCATTGTGAAGCTTTTTCGTGTTTCTCTTCCTCCTTCTTTCCCATATGTGTCTTTTGCTCGCAGTAAATGCTTGAGGCAGAAAAATAAGTCACAGCCCTCAAAAATAAGTGCTGGTGGTTAGCACCGGTTACAGCAAGCACAAATTAAGCACTGAGCGTATGAGGTATTTACCAGACTCAGTAAACACCAACGCACTGGATTGGGTGTTTCTCGGGTCCATTAAATACATCCTAGCCAGGGTTGTTTTAACTCAGAAATGGAACATAGCATGCTAGAATTTGGTAACAACCACACCAAATTCAGCATGTCTGGGCAATTAAAAAGCATACTACCCCAGTAAACTTCAGCAGGTTGGACCATCCCACTACTAATTCCACTAAGGCCCACATTACAATCTTAGTGTTAAATTTCTATCCCTGTGTAAATTTGCTTTGAACAGGAATTGAAATCATGAGTAATATTAGATACGGGAGATGCATTATCACCAGATATATCCTGTCTACTTTTCTGCCACGATGCACCTGGAGTTTTCCTAGGTTTTTTTCCTGAAATGTGTTCAGGTAAATATCCCAAAGTGAAGATTTTCCATATATGTTTTAATCCCAATTTCATTCCTAACGCCCCTTAGTGGCACATCTAGATTCATGAGAAATATGTTATGAGAGCAGGAGTCTGAAAGTAGCTAATGAGAAGTTGGTGGGGTAAGTTTAAAAACTATTTGGCTTGTCTCTGTGCATCCATGTTTTGGGTGGTGAGGGAGCTTGAGTAATGTACATAAATGGTTTACCTTTTTTTCCACCTCTGTTTGTAAAAGGACTCCCCACACATAAAGAGACTTTCACTAATATATTGTCCGTTCAAATATGACCAGTGTTGGAAGGGATAATTTGGTCTAGAGGTTAACTGATCACCTCTGAGAAACACATGCTGTTCAGATTTATTTACCATATTGGTAGGAACCTTTACAACCAGACCATTTAATCAGTTTTGAACTCATCTGTTATAACTATGTGGCACAAAGATAATTCTCAAATTGGAAAACCCAAAGTAAACAGGAAAGTCAAAGCTTAACACGTGACTCTTAGCTGTAGAACAATGGATGACATGGAATCATGTCAAGTTAAATGTATCAAAAACCGAAATACTGCCCTGTGGTGAATGGAAAAAGCATCCACTGTCTTTCTGGCTAAATCAACTTGGACCTCTGCCAAAAATAGCATTGGAAGTACATTCAACTCTACAATTCCCATGAATGTTCATGAGGACTAACTGTTTCAATCCACTTTCTGCACAGTGAAAACACTTTGACAAATCTTTCTGCATTTTGGATTTCCTCAAAAACTACAAGCAACATTGCTAGTCGTAAACTTAAATATTGTAACAGAGTATACCACAACATTCCAATGTGAATCTTGAGAAGGCTGCAAAGAATCCAGAGGAATTTTGCTGCAAGACCATTTTACATGTAAATATATGTGTCTGCATCTCTTCAGTCCTGAAGGCTCTACACTGGCTCCCAAATGCAAGAACTTCCTCTTTCAAGCTAGAATGCATCTCTCACAGAGCAATAACCTGCAAAGGACTGGAATTCTGTCAACCATAAATCTTCAAATACTTACAACAAGGACCGTACCTTCCAGGATGGCAACACTTGTATTAATGCCTGCCCACAGAAAGAAGACTAGTGCTGGCAATTCTTTCTCTGTTCAAGGCACCAGACTATGGCACTCCAGACCTGTACCACCTACAAACATGTTTTGGTTTCAGACAGATCCGTTACAGAATGAGTAATTCAAATGGCAGCACTCACCTACCTCAGCATGCTACCTGAATATCAAAACCACAATATCAATGGGACATAGAATTGAGGGCAGAATATCAAAAATAAAATATTGACAGGTAAATAAGTCTAGATTTTCTATATCTAACTCCATATATTTGCAGATACACAGTACATATATCTTCAAGGTATCTAGATGTGGAGGTCGGAATTGTATATGTATACATTAGACTTTATGTCCTTCAATATTCTTCTATCTTAATATTGTTGGTGTCAACATTCAGCAGTACAATCATCCACTCTGATGGCCATTCAACACAATTGCTGCTTAAATGGAACAACCAAAGATGCAACAACAAATAGCACCTTTCCACCATCACAAAGACTCTTTTTTCTGCATCCTTTGATAGCATGCTATCTCAAGGGCCTCCACCCACTATACTGCTAAATTCCAGAATAAAGTCTGTTTGTGAATGACATCCCTTGATGGCTCCCCCTCATTTGTTTATTTAGAATGACTCTCTTCTTACCCTGAATCCTCTTCTTGCCTTACTGCCTCTGAGTGTAGCCTTATCTGTTGCATGACTGTTCTCCTTACTCTCCACTATATGTCTGCAAACTTGCCATACCTCTCCTCAAAAAAACTCATTCTGTGCAACCATACCTAGCTATTGAACGCTACCTAACCTCTTCAAGCCTATCTACTCCTTCCAGTTTCCATGTGATACAATTATAATTATCACACCTAAGCCCCATTAATTTAATCTACCACAAATAAACTGGAAAAAATGCACGGAACAGTTTCCTGAGAACGCAATGATAATCTCAATATACAACAATAATTAATACCCAGGGTAGCACTGAGGGGCGGTAAGTATACCATGAATGCAAATACAATATAATATATGCATCAACGATTAAATTCCATTATGAAATAGTAGTACACGTTTAGCCACCGTTGTAATTTGCATTTTCTCTAGCTTCATTGACAGAAGATGAAGGAGATAAATAGGCCAAACAGTTTAGAGAAAAAACATTAATTCACATTGATTTCTTTATTTTGTTTTTGCTGTGTAAAGTTCTACAGACAAAGGGTGGCTCCTGAAGTTTTTGCTTTTGAAATATGTAAATGTATATATTCTAATTTACAGAAATATATAGCAAAAGGAAGTGATGAAGTAAGTTTTGCTCTGTAACCGTTTATCTCATTAGAGGTGTAAGGTTCGCGCTATACTAGTTTTCTTCATTTAAGGAAATGTAACATTTAACAGCCAGCTGCAAGCAGTAGTGAGAAGCGTTGAGACATTCCAGAGTCAACGCTAGATCAAGCAAATGCAATGCATGTCACGTGATTTCAGTTAAGAGTGGGCGGAACTTGCAGAATTTGACTCTGCAGAATTCCACTGAGTTATATGAAAACTCTGTAAGGTTCTGCCAAGAGACAAAAATAGATATGTTGCACTGTGATTTACAGCAGCTAGCACGTTCTGCCATGAAAAAGCAGCACAAATGGCACCATTTGTTGCGCCAGAGGGCGCAGCTACTCGAGTTGATTTTGCTGCCACTACTCGAGCGGCAGCCTCTGACCGCAAATGGTTGCCATTGCCCACAATAGACAACTCTCACTGGATGTCCTCCTAGGGACCAGAAGTGCTTTGAGGGATGCCAAAACTCATTCGCCAACTTACTCTTTTAGAGGCTCGCACGAGAAAAAAATGGCGATTGGTGGAATTGGGCCGGAACTCTGCCATACAAGTCACACAGAGTTGCCAAATTCCAAGAATTCCGCGGTCCGAAAGGAATATTCCGCCCACCCCCAATTTCGACAAAACATTTATTTCCAGTTTGCCAAATACATGTACTGCATTTTTCTGGATACTGTGCAAATTAACTTGGCTAGTAAGGTGCATTGCTTGGTAAACCTCTTCTCTTTCGGTGAAATAAAAAAACACAGATTGCACGCTGGTGACTGTACTGAGCTATTCTCCAGGATTTCCAATTTCTTTCCTTCTTATGACATTTCCCCGCTCTGCAGAGTTCACAGCGCCCAGTTGTTTGCTGATTTTGCAAGCACGGATGCCATTTTGCAGGGCTCATTAGTTTGAGGCGGAACGCAGCGCTCGCAAAAGCTGGTCACAGAATCGATACCTTGCTTGTTCTCTCACTGTCACTTCCAAATCCCTGCTTTATTGTGCTAATTGTAGTTCAGTGCAGGCTCTCGAGTTTATCAATTTCTAGTGCAGTCCCTGGCGGCTCCGAAGTGTTGCTGGTTAATCCTGTCTATTAACATGTTGGCGGTTGTGCGCGCGCATTGGTACTGCAGCTGCAGAAAGTGCGCAGCCTGCAAATGTGGAGAACTCTGCGGCCTTTTACAAGTACAAACTATGCATTTAAAATGACTTAAGTATCGACTCGTCCCTTCACGTTTGTGTAAACAAGTACGAAAGCAGCGGGGAATCTCTTTCTAACCAAACCGTACATTCAGCAGCTTCTTAAACGACGAACTTCAGCTATATGCTTACACAGTTGTATTGAATGGAGATAGAGACGTTTTAGAAAGCTTTCTTCTCCTATTTAAATAAGATTAGCCCCATGGATTACTTTATCGAATATTTCTTAATTAGGTAGTAAAGACTTTGAATCTTAATGGAATTCTATATTGATTCTTCCACATCTGTCTCTAATGTAAAGTATTTCATTGCTATTGTGCTGATAGAAAATGTATTAGAGAATGTTGTGGGTGTATGTGTGTACAGAGCTACAGTAGTCAATGTCCCTTTAAAGGGACTGTGCAGTATATATATGTATATATGTATATATGTATATATATATATATATATATATGTGTGTGTATATATATATAAATATATCAATATATATATTCACTTAAAAAAGCAAAGGTTACAGGGACGTTATAGTTAGGCTCACATTTTAAACGTACCAAACTATAGAAATTCACCACTTGGAGTTATCTCAAGTAACTATAACTCTTGCGCTACGGTAACGCTATAATGCACGCACCCGCCATGCAAGTTTTTCATCAAAAATTTGACTGCAAATATTACATTGATATTATCAATGATGGGATGAAAGATGTCATGAGTGCCCTAATTTATGAGTTATTTAGCAATGCATGGCGAGGGTGCAAGTTATAGTTACCTTAGGGCACGAGTTATAGTTACTTGACATAACTCTAACTAAACAGGTGAATTTCTATGGTTTTGTACATTTAACATGTGAGCCTAACTATGACAACCCTGTAACCTTTGTTTTTTCAGTGAATTTCTATTGCTTTTTAAACATAAAGTAATTTTCATTACTATATGTTAATTCAACCACCACGTGCTGTCTGCAGGCCAGGGCCTGTTGATAACCACCCAACCTTGTGCTGCGCATGTCCTTTGGCCGTGGGCAGTGAGGTTGGCCGCAGGGCCTGGGCTGTGGCCAGCTCTTCATCCCACTCCCCTAACCACTCAAACCTGAGAGAGAGAGAGAGAGACAGAGAAAATGAGAGACAGAGAGAGAGAGAGAGAGAGAGAGAGAGAGAGATTTCAACTTTGATGAATGATAAACTTAGATTGAGAAATTGAAAAGAAAAATTATTTTGTCAATTAAAAAGAGTGAGCTCACCTTTCAGTATGTAACTTCAAAATAAATAAAAATTCCACAGACTCACCTAGACTCGAACCCTTCATCGCCAGCATACATAGCTGAGATCTTAACCATTAGGCCAGAAGTGACTCCTTACTATGCATTGTTCAGACTTAGCTATCACATTCAACCCATAGATTTTGAGGGGGAAAAACTTCAATGTTACATCACTGTGAATGTTTAAAAGTCAAAACACTGGAAAATAAACAGAAGCACTGCCATGAGATACAATGTTTTGAACCTTCAGCCTACTGAATGACAGTCCAAGAGCTTTACCATTAGGCCAAAAGTTACCATGGTCTGCTGTCCATCAAAGCGTTTGGACCAAACATCTTGCTAATTTGATGCTTTAAGCTAATTGCATGGAGTGACCATTGCAATAACAATCTCGAGTGACAGGACCGCAGGGGGAGCCTCAAAGCCCCCGGGGTCGTAGCCTGCTACCCACGTCCTGGGGGAGCTGGCATTGCTCCCACAAGAAGGGAGCTGCTGTAAGTAGCAGCTCCCTGCTTGCAGGAGCAATGTTTTAATCTATTTCCCTTCACTCATATTTACCTGCAGGAAAACAGATGAAAACTTCACTTTCTGCAAGTGAGAGCTGCTTGATGGTCCTCACTTCCAGAAAGTGAAGTGTTTGCTGTGACTTGGCAGGAGCTGTCAAAGCTCCCTCAAAGTCGGAGAAAACAGCTTCTTGGGACATAGCAGGAGTCGTCCCTTGGGGGTGACGGTCCCCAGGGCCATCATTGGCTCCTTGAAGAGGGCAGTGCGGGCTGCCTCCAATGTGTATTGCCCTGGGGAGGTGGTGTTCGCTGGGGCCAGGGGTCCACAATAGACCTCCCTCATTGCTTTATTTTAGCCCAGAGAGGTGGTGGTCCCTGTGGCTGCGGGGGCGGGCGGGCAACGAGGCCCCTGTATATAATTTTACATTGGCCCTGGGGAGGTGGCAGCCCCCAGGGCTGAGGGGCCAAGCAGCCCCACCTACATAATTAGTTTAGCCTTGGGGTGGTGGTGGTCCTAGTGGCTTTGGGGGCCGCGTGCTCCCTCACACACAACTGATTGTTTGATTGTTTGCCCCAGGAGGTGGCAGTCCCTAGGGCTGCGGGAGGGAACCCTATATGCACAGCCCCAGCATATCATTTCACATTGGACCATGGGAGGTGACGTTCCCTGTGGTTGTGGGGGAGGGAGTTGCGCTTCCCCCCATACACATAAATAGCTTAACTCCGAGGAGGTGGCGGTCCCCAGGCCAAAAAAACAACCTAGGCGGGGTGCCCTGTGCGCCCCCCTCCTTAAATTTTACATGCCTGAGTCCTGGCCCACCTGGGGTCTTCCTTAAAAAAAGAGCTTAAGCCTGTTTTTGTTTTGTTTTTTAAAATGCTCCCAGGAACTTGCAACAGTGTCGTGAATGTGCAGCAAAACATTTTTTTAAAGTGTTTTTTATCCCTCGTGGGGTCCCTCTAGGAGCCTATCTCCAGGGCTAAAGTAAGTTTACCCCGGCCCTTTGTCTTATTTTTAAACTTCTTTTGTGGGACTTGGTTGAAGCCGAGTCCCAAGATGGCTGCCAACACTTCCTGATTGAAGTGTTGGCAACCAATCAGAGCTCTACATGAGCTTTTTATTATTAGCGAAGTCGTTGCACCACAGATAAACAAATTTGGATTTCTTTTAATTTCTCAATAAATACTAAACAGATGTACACCAAATAACAAGAAGCATAACCTTCCTGCCAAATTCAGTGTAATTCCGCCCAGTGGTTTTGGCTGTAGTCGTATTGAAAACTCCTATGCGAATCAACATAGGAGTTGTATAGTGATATAGATATAGATATACACATATACAGATGTATATATATATACATACATACGTACACAGCATATATATGCATGCAAGTTTTTTGTGATTTGGTGTAAATCCGATCAGTACTTATGGAGATATTAAGGGACAAAAATATTTGTAAACCTGGACGGTTGGGTTTGAAGTACTCTTGCGAAACAGCTGCTCCCCCTGGGTGGGAGCAATGCCGGCTCCTGCAGCAGCCAGGTTGAATGCGGCAAGACCCTGCAGCCAACCTCATGCCATGCATGGCAAAACGCCGTGGGTGGCAGGACGTTGGCTTCCCCCGGGGTGTTGGCTGCAAGGTCTGGCTGCTGTGCAGGCCCTGTGGTCAGCTCCACAGGGGTTGCTTGCCTGCAAGAAGTAGGCCACAGGTCATGTGCGGCCGGGGTCAGCATTAAGTATGGTAATAAAATATTAGTTTACATTTAAAAAAAACTGAAATTCACTTATTAATGTTCGGTGAGAATTTCAGTGACAGCGCAATATTTTAAACTAAAATGGAACACTGGAATTTATAAGTTATATTTATCTGCACTAACTAGAACTCATGCCCAAAGGTAACTAAAAGTCATGCACATATATATATATATATATATACATGCCTAAAAGACCAAAGGTTACAAGGACTTCATATTTAGGTTCACACATTTTATTCGCACAACACCACAGAAATTCAGTAGTTACAGTTATGATTATGTCAAGTAACTATGACGTGTGCCCTAAGGAGACTATAACCCGTGCCCTCCCCATACACAGTTTTCTACTCAATAGTTTTGCTGCAAATATTACATTTATATTATCAATGATGTTATCAAAGATGTCATTAATGAAGTTATATGTGGAACATTTAGCAATGCATGTCAAGGGCATGAGTTATAGTTACCTTAGGGCACACGTTATAGGTACTTGAGATAACCATAACCATAACTGCTGAATTTATATGGTTTTGTGCATGCTAATATGAAGCTCCCTACATGCGGGAGCAATCTTTCGTCAGTTCTCTACCCGCATGGTAGCTGACAGGGAAATAGATGAAAACTTCACTTTCAGCCAGCAGAAGCCCTTGATAGCTACCACTTGCTGGAAGCGGAGTTAGTGTTTGCTCTGTCACAGCTCCTACCAAGCGAAAGCAAACAGCTGTCTCCGAGGGTGGGCATCTCAAGATAAAGTAGGAGCCAGCCCTGGGGGATGGCAGTCCTCAGGACCATTAATGGTTCCAGGAGGGGGACTGCAAGGCTCCATCTTTCTTGTGCATGGTCTGGCCCCAGGGAGGTGGTGGTCCCCGGGGCCATATACAGCCCGGGAGAGGGGCCGTATAGCCCCCATTCCACTTTAAATAATGTAACTGGCCCCCAGGGAGGTGGTGGTCCCCAGGACCCGGGAGGTCCAGGCACCCCCCAATTCAATGTTTTTTTAGCCCTGGGGAGGTGGCTGTCCCCAGGGCTCAAACAGCCACAGGTGGGTGGTCTGCGTGACCCCTCATTAATATAAATTGAGCCTTGGGGAGGTGGTGGTCTCAGGAGCCTCAGAAGGGGTGCCCCATGCATCCCCCTTTATTTTCATAAATACGCTCATGCCCCTGAAACCTGGCCCACCGAGGACTTTTTATTAAAACAAGCATGGGAGCCCACACTTGTTTTTTAAAAACATTTTGCAGGAAATTTGCAAGTCCACCATGATTTTGTAGCAAAATGTTTCAAAAAAGTGATTTTTTTGCCCTGGCAGGACCCAGCTCCAAGGCTAGGGGGCTACTCTGGCCCTTTTCTTTTTTTCTGTTTTATGTGGGACTCGGCTGAGCACCCGCGGTGACTCTCATTTCTCCCACAGCGCTTCCTTACCATTGGGATCCCTGGGACCATGTGTTTTGTGTTCTCCGTTTCAACCAGAAAAGGAGACCCTTAAACAATACCTCCTCGAAAACCACAAAATTGCACATTGTTCCCAGCATGCTGTGGGGTGATTTGTTTTTCCCAATCCACCATGGCATTTTCTCTGTTTTTTCTTATGGAGCACTTTGTCTATCCAAGATGGCGATCTTTCTCTTTCCTGTTTCGTCACTTCCTGTTTTTCAGTATAAAAGGGTCCAGTTTCCTTCTTTCCTTCCATTGCAAACACTCGTTGCCTTTTGGTGTATCCTCAATCCTGCTGACTGTTGTTGCTGTTCCAGTTGGTGTTTCCTGTTGACTACTCCTGCTTGCTTCTGTGTCTTCTTCCTAGTCTATGGTTTTTGGTGTCTTTTTGGATCCTTCCATCTTAGGGTTCCTGTTCTCTGGAGGTTTTTTACCTTCTGGGTTTTTCCTCTGTGGGACTCCTTCTAGGGGTTACAGTGTGCCTTGGCATTCTCAATGTCAGCAACACTGTGGCTACCGGAAAAGGTCATCTCTACCTAGGACGGACAAGAACCAAAGTCAAGCTCCTAACAAATGCAACAAGAGAGGTAAGAGGTGATCAGAACGTGACAGGGAGGAGACAAAACATAATTAATTACATCCTCATGATATGCACAGCAGTGATAATAGTCAAATTGCATTTAGTATTTACCAGTGTCAACAACCTGGCGCATAGTAGTATAAATGGGACAAACCCCATGAAGTAGTACATTTAGTGCTGTAAGTTAAGGGGAAGACTGGGCATCTAGAAGGTTGTAGTATCAAGTCTGAGTGGTGGTGTTAATTATCATACTGGTTGTGCCTAGAGTTTGGGGGAAGGGGAGCAGGGGTTAGGCTAAGAAATGGGGTCATGCAATATAGTGTAATGAAATCAATACTATCTTGATTAGAGTTGTTTGAGTTAGAATTTGTCAGAAATAGAGCTTACAGGCACCAATATATTGGATTTCCCTTTAATCCTCTGAGTCTTCAATGTAACAGTCAAGTGTCTTCTAGATATGTTGGGGTGGTTTTGGGCAACCTTACCTTAGTGTTGTTTAAGGATGTGCGTGTGCTTCTTAGGTAAGTCACCCATGCCTACCAGGTGTGATAGGATACATTTTTGCGTGATTCACTTAGTATCACTTTGGTAGCAATGTTATGTAATAAGTCAAGGAGAGAGAGATCCATGGGTTGGAATTTTAACAGAGGGCCAATTATATATTTAGCATCACATACAAACTCTTGATCCACACCTACAAGGCACTGCACAACATAGGACTGGCATACCTCAACTACCGCCTTGCCTTCTACATACTCAACAGACATCTCCGTTCCTCCCAGCTTGCCCTTGCAGCCATCCCCAAGATCCGGAAAAGAACAGCAGGAGGAAGACCCTTCTACGTGGCAGCTCCGACATAGAACACGCTACATCTCAAGCTCAGGCAGACCGCAACACTGAGGCAGTTCAGGACGGACCTCAATACCTGGCTCTTCAACTTGTAGTGTGGTTAGTTTTACGTATTCATTGCGCTTTAGCTTCAGGCTTTAGGCCTTTGTGCATTTTGCCCTGAATATATTTTATTCATTTGCTGACAGCTTAGAGCCTCTGTGCACTCTGCTCTACATGCTTTTTATTAGGCTTCGTACTGTTATTTTTCAAATAGCCAGTTCTACGGTGTTGTTTTTTATTCATATCACACTGTTTTGCATACTTCAGCACTGGAGTTCTCCATAACATATTTACTCTGTGCTTCAGTCAAGGATACAGTCTGGTACATTGCCGATAGACGTGGTAAGAGTTTAGACTTGGCATTCCTGCGTAGGGACATTTTGTGATCACGTTGACATGTTAGTTATAAAATCACTTCCTTGTCCCAATACACGCGAGAGGGAGATTCCGACCAGGGAACCACAACTTGACGCTGACTGCCTCGTTGCAGATGCTGAACCAAGATCACAGGTCTTTGCTCAGGTATGAGGGCTGATATCTCCACAGTGATTCTAATAGGCAAGCTAGGAGCTTAACATGCTGTGCTCTAGATAGAACAAGCAGAGGGAGAGTAGAAACTGTTTGACAATATGATAGCATTGTTTTTATGTTTTACTCTCCTGGTAACTATTACAATCCTACTGTGTTGTATCGTTCTGGTTATTGTGGCTCACGCCTTAATATCTAAAATACAGTCGTTTTATTAAAACATAATATAAAACTTATACTGTCTTTGTCATTTGTATATGAGATCATATTGGAAATAAGAGAGTTGGTTTGGATCTGAGTAACCACGACTTCCCTGAGAAGTTCCAAAGATGTCATGCGCTCGGCTGCCAAATCATTCCTTCCACATGGGAGAAATGAGGCACTGCTAGTTAGCCGGAGCAAAAACCGGATTTAGGGTGACAGAGTTCTTTACACGTGGGTCAGACTCAGTCCCCCACACCGTTATCGATCCTGCTACCTAGAAATCCAGTAGTCTCATTTAGAATAATGAGAGCCCACGCGACATGGCGCCGCCAACGTTTGGTCTGGCTCTAATGATTAGGTCCGACTGACTCTCTTGGTCTCATATATATTTTGACTCCTCGGTTCCGTATACGGAGACGTCCGTGGGGCTGAGGGTTTCCGCCGCCACGGCATAGGTGCTTCCTATTGCTTAGTGGTTGGTTGTTCAAGCTTGAACTTTGAAAGGAATAAAACCCCGATATTGGTGTGCCTTCTCTGACCTGTAGCTGTTTTTTATAAAATGGCGAATCCTAATGTAGTGAACATAGCAATTAATATGCAACATCCGCTTACGGGACATCTATTGACACATGGACTGACAGTCCAGGGGGGTCCAGTCACTTTTGTGGTGGACGCCCATGCAGCCTATAGAACGGAACTTTTTTATTCTTGGGTCGCATTTCCAGCAGTGGATGGGGGAACAAATACTTTTCACGAATACACAGTTGCGAATGTCCCTGGACAATACAGGGCTTACGCTTATTTAGAAATACCTCTATCTTATCAAGAACACCATAATTGGCTTGATGGCGCCCTCCCACACTCAATAGCACAAGTTAGGTTAGGTCCACTGAGTAATGATGGTCCTACCTGGCCTTTATTGGCTACATATACACCACATCCTGCGGTTGCTCAATTGGCAGTGGTTGAAGTTCGTCGTTTATATACAGAATTAACGGCTACATATAGACGATTAGTTCAGTTTGTGATGCAGACATTAAATACGAATGCAGCGCGTGCTGCTCCAGCGCACCCACAGGCTGTGGTTCCGGGTCTTAATCCGGCCACTGTACACTCGGTTATGGGTAAAGTACCGGCTAAACGAGAGGAGACTCCGTTTTGGCTGGCGCAAAAAATTAATACGCTGGAAGCAGTATTTCCCCATACGGGACCTCAGGATAAACATAGAATTTTGACGATGTGTTTGCCGTACGGGATGGTTCCTCCGGTGGACCTTTGTAATACCTGGGGCACGGTGTTTGCCGCGCTCTACACTACGGCACACGGTACACCGACATTAGCTAGTTTACCGGACGTACTTAAACAGATTCAGGATGAATATGGGGCTGCCCCTGCCTTGGATTTGGGCATGCAGTTGCTGGGCAATTTTGCCACAGTTTCTTCTATTATTTTGAGTAATCTCAAAGGAGAGGCAGTAGCACTAGCAGTGCGTATGCGTCTTCGGGATGTACCGCTGCTTAATCAGGAGCGGGAACTTCCGAGAATAATAGCGGAAACATATTCTAGTATTGGTCGTGATAGCCTAGGGGCTAGGCCACAAAAACCCCAGTTACAGGGTAAAAATAATAAAGAAAATGCTAAACAGCAACAACCTGAGGGTTCGAAAAAGCGCTGGGAAAAGAAACAGCAAACACCGAAGAAAGATGGTGGGCAGTCTCCGCAACCGGAGACCCCACAGAATAAATATAATCTCAGGAATAGGGATACTTTGAAGACGCCTGATAGATATCAATATACTGATACACGCCAATCTCGTTCCTTTCAGGACTCCTCGGAAAAGAGAAGTGAGAGAGGTGGGCGGTCAGAGTGGAGGACGGAGTACGTGAAACCGAGACAGGATTCACAACGCTCAGCGGAGGTTTCTATTAAACAAGAAGAGAAACCGCTGCAACAGAAACAGCAATTTAAAAAGAAGAAAGTGGCAGCTGTCTCAGTTAGACATGCCGCTCAAGAAGAGAGTTCTCTTGACGAACAAGACATGGGCGTTAGCTCTGTTAGACAGCGCGGCAGAGGTCACAATAGTTCGCCGGAGTCTTCTAGAGCATCTGGAGGTGAAAGCAACTGATGACTTCATACAAGTCGAGACGGCGGATATGCGTGTCTCTGATCCTGATAGAGTATATGAAGTGACTATGCGATTGGAAGGGGACATTGACCGTGTTATAAACGCCATTTTTTGGGACCATGTGGTAAAATCATATGATGTTCTGTTGGCCGAACAAGATTGGCCACCTGACTTTGTTCGCGACTGTCCAGTTGGGGAGGAGGTTATTACACCTTCCTTCTCACCACTTGTTCCGAGAGAACTCGCGGAGTCCTATAGTAAATCATGGGCTCTAGCACAGGCTCCTGCCTTGTATAGAAATAACGTGGGGTGGGACAGACAATCACCTTATCATGTAATACCGATAAAGGGCGAACCTCAGCCACAACCGCAATATCCTATCAAATTTGAAACTAGGGCATCGGTTAGGAAAATTCTTACACAATTGGAGTATCAGGGTGTGATTGAGCCCTGTGTCTCGCCGATGAATAATCCCTTGTTTCCGGTTGCTAAACCGGACCATTCATATAGGATAGTGGTGGATTACCGACATTTAAATAGTCATACACGCACATATGCAATACAGAATTCACACAGCGCAGCGCTTATGAATAATATAGTGCGTAAAAAATACAAGACAACATTAGATATCTCGAATGGATTTTTCTGCCAGAATATAGCGCCCGAGAGTCGGGACTATACCTGTTTCAGTGCGTTTGGCTCTCAGAATTTTTTTGTCGTTTGCCTCAGGGGTATAAGAATAGCCCAGGACTGTTTTCGGCTCATGTAACTGAAAAGCTGCATGAGTTCGACCCTGAAGCATTATCATATGTTGATGACATATATCTGACAGATGATGAGATTCTGCAACATCTAAGGCGTGTATCGCGCATTGTTGTGGGGTTTGCTGATATTGGCTATAAGTTTAATTTTAAGAAATCAAAGATTGCCTTCCTCAGTGTCATTTTCCTGGGATATGAGTTGTCGAGTGAGGGCAAGAGCCTAGCGCCTCATTTTTTGGAGAAATGTGCTTTATTGCAGCCACCTAATACGGTTCGGAAGCTCCAGTCATTGTTGGGGTTTCTGAATTTTGGCAGAACTTACATTCCTGATTATGCAACGCGTATAAAACCCTTATACGAGTTGATTCGGCCGAATTTTTCGAGTACATTTTGGACGATTGAACATACACACATACTGCGAGAATTGCAGAGTGATCTCTTAGCAGTAAAACACTTACACACATGGGACAATAAGACACATTTAGTGATCAGGGTGATACCCGGGGCTGTTGGGTTTACATATGTCACCTTTAATGAAGGGGAGACTGTCCCGATTGCATACAAGTCTCACTTGTATTCTGTTGCAGAGCAACATTTTGCACAAACTGAGAAAATTCTCACTGCAGTACAGATGGCTGTTATTAAAGAAAGACCACTGGCCCAGGGTCAACGCATAGTTGTCGTTTCCCCGGTTCCGGCCTTAGAGGCTGTTACAAAAGCGAGTGTTCCTAATTCGAAAGCTTTACACCCGCGATGGATACAATGGGCTACGTCTTTGACAGCCACTGATGTAGATTATGTATTTGACCCTAAACTGCAGACTCAAGAATTTCTTCAATACGAAATAGAATACCCTGTTCCTGCTGGTACATTGCCTATTGACCAATATGAAGTGGTCATGTATACAGATGGCTCTGCGCAACTAGCGGTTGGGACTAAACAACAGTATTCTGCTGCATGTGCGGTGGTGAGCGGCACTATGGAGGGGGAAGTGTTCTGCCCCGACATACTTATACTAAAACCTTGGGAGATTGCACGGTACAGCTGGCTGAGCTCAAAGCTCTATTGTTAGCGTTGGAGCATGCGGATCCGGCACTTTTAACCTTGCTGGTCTGTGACTCCTACTACTGTGTGCAGTCTTTCAACGAATATTTACACTATTGGAAGATGAATGGGTTCAGAGATTCTAAAGGCAACACCATTAAGCATAAAATGTTGTGGGGTAAGGTTGCGGATATGAAGGAAACACTTCCTAAAGTCCATGTTGTGCATACACTTGGACACCAGCGCGTTGGAATACACGTTGCTGGTAATACTTTGGCTGATGAAGCCGCGAAATCGGCAGTGGCTGTCGCCACTGTGGCCGCAGTGACTCGTTCGAGTTTCAAACCAGACACAGAAATTTCAGCTGCCATAAAGGCTACAGCTGATGGCACGCCTTTTCCTAAAGGATTTCCTTCAAAATATAGTTACTGCTTGAATGGTGCGCTAAATGCTACTGTTACAATTCCAGGCATTGATGTACGTGAAATTCCCAATAAAATTGAGAGACCCCGATTGATTTCTGCAGCACATGAGGGGGTGGCAGGGGTGACTTCTGCACATGCTGGGGTGGCTGCCACAATTTCACTTTTACAGGCTCGTTACTGGTGGCCTGGTCTCTATAAAGAGACGAAGCAATATGTGCTTTGTTGTGACGTTTGTCAACAAATTAAAGCATCGTCGGCTAGACGCCCGCAGCAGATGCCCCTTCTGATTTCAAACAAACCATTACAGTGTGTGTACTTGGATCATTGTGGTCCGCTGACACCAGATAGTGCATACAAATATATATTGGTTGCTGTAGATTCGTGCTCCAGATTTGTATGGGTATGGCCACAACGCTCGGCTGACGCTCGAACTGTTATTAAAGATTTGCGCATCTTTGTCAATATATTTGCAGTTGCGGCTTTTCATTCGGACCAGGGCCCTGCTTTTGCCTCTAAGGCATTCAGGGACACCATGGCTTCGTTGGGGGTCCAACTCCAATTCTCGTCTCCATTTCATCCCGAGGGAAATTCTGTCGTGGAGCGTTTAAATCGTGATTTAAAGCAGTCCTTAACGGCCAGAGTTATAGGTACGGGTCGTGGTTGGCTAGCCCACCTATATGGAGTACAGAGAGCACTTAATAACTTGCCTAGAAGGTCACTGGGGGGTCGTACTTCATATGAGTGCCTGTTTGGAACACGAATGTATGTTCCTGATCTAGATGGTCCTGGTGTGGAGGCGGCAGATACGCCCTTTGACATAAATGATCGTGTCACTGTTTTGCAGGATTTACAACAATTCCGTGAAGTTAACTCTTCTGCCAGTGCTGCCTCCTCAGGAATTAAGGATGAGCCAGTAACACCTACTGGTTGGATACCCAGGATTGGGGATCTGGTGCGTGAAAAGGTCGCAGTTAAAAAATAATTTGGTCCTTCTTATCGAGAACCTGTCCCTGTGTTGGGGGTGAGCGGCACGAGAACTGTGATTTTACCGCCGCTGAGAGGGGCCAAAGGAAATCGCTTTGTTTCCATTGATAATGTCAAGTTACAACATGTGGCCGATTCTGCACAGCAGACCAAGAGGGACACCCAGTAGTTCCGGAATCCCTCTCACTACTGGGGAAGAAGTCCCGCTGCAGGTGATTTTCACCTACACTGTTTCCTCTCCGAGCTTGGGGAGGGTGGATGATGATCTTGCGATTGTTCCACCGACGGCGATTAATATGGAATCTTGTGATCAAATTGCTGTACGTTCTACTGATGTTTCTGAACATGTGGTTTATAGCGTGCCACGGCGAGAGCCTCCGTCTGCTTCTTCGTTCATAGTTGCACCTTTTGCTAGAACTGCTTCTGGCTGCTTCAACGACGCTGATAATGATGGGTCCGGCTCCTCGTCTTCGATGTCTTCTGTCCACGGTCCACGACGGCTGCTGGGATGGCTTAAACGAACATATTTTGTTTTTCCTTGGAACTATTTTTGGCTGTTTTTGGCCGTGATGACTATTTTATTATGGTTGGGATTTGTGGTTACTTTTTTTCTGATAATACATGGTCATTTTCTTCCTGATCGATCTGACATTGAGCACGTGGAGACTGTGTTAAAACCACATTTTTCGTCTCATATGCTTCGAAGAGACTTGTCCACAGTGAACATTTCTGCTATACCAGTTCCGGATGAAATTGTGTGGGATAAAGTAATGTTTGATATATATGGTCCCACTGAATTGATTCAAATACCGTATGTCCTCAAATTATCAATGAATGATATTGTTATACCTGGCATTGTTTCTGATGATTGGGATGTGAAGACAGTAGATTCTATGCTAACGGATTTGCAATATTATACTGTCTATGACGATGAAGATGCTTACCAGTTTAGAGATAATCATGGTGACATGTTTTGTTACAACTATTATGGACACCACTTTATTCATAAAGCTAGTAGCCCTAAGCCCATGTTTAATTATGTGCAATGGGAACATTGCTCGACTCCTCCACAAGGGAGTTCAAAAACGTATTATGAAAAATTTGCATATTTTGCTGGGCATGATCCACGTAATGCTAGGTCCTACTATTTTGAAGTTACACCGTATTCTAATAAGCAAATGTTATTGACCGATACTAAATTACTGTATTCCAATTTGTTTGTATCTAAACTGTCGGTCGAGGGATATGAATACTGGTTTAAAACTGTTGACTTGAAAAGTGTTTGGGGTACGAAAAATTGGCAAATGCAAGGCAGGGACACGTTATTTAGAGCATGTATTATCCCTGTGCAGATGATTTTCCTCAATGACACAGTACAACAGACTAGCTGTTTGGGCTTAGCGACGATTAGGGAGTTAACTTTGCCTAGTATACCTGTCCCTTCTAAATTAAAAAATTGGCAGCACTATGTGAATGCTACTTTCAGTGACTTTACACATTGGGTCCAGAATGGTACGCTTAACACTTCATCGTTACATCCAGGCGGGTGGTTATTATGGCCTGTAGACACTAATAAGTGTCATCAAAGTTTTGTCACCTCTTCAGGGGGGTTCAGGACTAGTAGGGCAGACCCTCGTTATGTTTCACCAGAACATGCTGATATAATAACTACATACAGTGTGGGGAAGCTTTGTCAGCAATGGTTGAAGTCATCCACGCTGGATGCAGTTAAGTCACATCTCATGTTACTGTCTAATAATACTGATTTACAAGATTTTTTGTCAGGTCCCAGAGTACCACGGAAGAAAAGGTTCTTATACAAGGTTTATAATGAGATTTGGAAGCTTTCACAACAAGAAGCTGCAGCCCGGTTGAGGCAGATTGATCAAAAAAATCTGATGCAGACTTTGTCTGTTGTAGATAATGGCATGCATACCCTTTCTGAACGTGTTTACACGATTGACAGCATTGTTTCCTCTGCCATTGACATTATTAAATCGGACATGTCTTCTTTATATCATGGGCAGAGTCAGACGTGGTCCATCATGCAGCTGGGTTGGACTCTTCAGACCTTGAAGGCGGGTCGCGTGCCATGGCAGCACGTTCGTGCCAGAGAGATCTTTATCTCTTTTAATTTAACTCGTCAACAACAACTGATGGCTAAAAAGGAAGCGACATATGTTATGTTAAATATTGAGAAATTAGAGAAACTGCCTTTCACAGTAGCTGAGATTCCGTCAGCTGAATGGTTGATCCATGGGGTTATTAATTTGCCTATCTCTACTTTGCAATTTACTTCGTGTTTGAAGCACATTCCGGTGGGTAGATATGAACTATTGGGAGACAGTTACATACACGAGGTGTGGGACCTTCCCTTTCAGTACAGATGTGTTAATGGTTTGAAGGAGGTTTTTCTTAGCGGCAGCGAATGCGAAGCTTCTGTCAGCCATTCAATGGTTTGTAAACAGCTGTCCTTGCACGGGGCGTGTAACGCTTCGATTGCTAACTTAGCTTGTTATCTGAAGGGAGTTCCAGTCCCGGTTATTAAAAACACTTTCCAGGTGCTTTCTAACAGCAGTTACATTGTTCTTAACAGCGAACGCTGCTGTGGCATGCGTGCCGGAATAGTTTACATCGTCGTTGTCAACAAGGCCGTTACGTGCTGCGGGAATGTGTTGTTTCCCCCCACTCAATTTAGGGAGGTAGCAGACATCTGGCCTCATATTGCTACTTCCAAGGTTGATTTCGACAAGTTGAGTCGGCTAAAAGCTTTATTGTTTCAAAAGCATGTGGCCCTTACATCTGCTAGCGAGACCTACGCACTTCAGGTGGCAAGGTCGTCGGCGGAGATACAGTCCCTTTTGAATACTAACTTTCCGAATCACTTCGGTGAACTTGTGGGACGTATATTTAATGCATCCAGCACCGCTGGTATTGCAAATTTTTTCAAAGTCGTTGGTGTTGGTTTTGCTCATACCTTCTCTTCCATATTCGGTCTTGCTGTTGTTGCTATTTTTTCGCAATGGCTGTCCCGTCACGACGAGATCCTGTACTGCTGCTCCCATCAGCGCAGCTGTGTCGTGAACGCATGATGCAGCATTTTGGAGCAACACTCCTGGGACATTTGGAGTGCGACTGGTCTCTGTCATTCAGACCGGTTTTGGATTGTGTGCAACCCGTGTTTCGATGCCTTTGGTGCTCGTTTGAACATGCACTGGCTCTCTGTCTCTCATTGCAGTGCCCTCCAATGGTCGATACTGATCTGTTGATGTTCCCAATTAGGGTTCATTCCCAGACTTGTGCACTACGGATGCGCTTGCTTCGTGAGGCAGTTTATGAGATTCCCTTCCTGGAGGAAGATGGTATTGTCTCTTTCATAGGCCCTGCACGGGGTGCCGCCCTGACTGGTTTTGGGGCTTTGGATCACACCTGCTCCATGGCACTTTGTGGCGTGGATCTTCCGATATTGACATATATCGAAGTGGAGGAACTCCTGCGTTCTATTGCTTCTGTCTGACGATTGGATTTTTACGAAATTGACACTTTATTGAATTTGGTTTTATGCTCACATGTTACCTAAATTTATGACTTTGTTGTCTTCTCACCTTGTCGAAATACTTGTTTTAGATATTGTTTATATTTAGGGCATCCTTTTATATTATTGAAACCACTTGCTACCGACAAGGGGAGGGTGTAGTGTGGTTAGTTTTACGTATTCATTGCGCTTTAGCTTCAGGCTTTAGGCCTTTGTGCATTTTGCCCTGAATATATTTTATTCATTTGCTGACAGCTTAGAGCCTCTGTGCACTCTGCTCTACATGCTTTTTATTAGGCTTCGTACTGTTATTTTTCAAATAGCCAGTTCTACGGTGTTGTATTTTATTCATATCACACTGTTTTGCATACTTCAGCACTGGAGTTCTCCATAACATATTTACTCTGTGCTTCAGTCAAGGATACAGTCTGGTACATTGCCGATAGACGTGGTAAGAGTTTAGACTTGGCATTCCTGCGTAGGGACATTTTGTGATCACGTTGACATGTTAGTTATAAAATCACTTCCTTGTCCCAATACACGCGAGAGGGAGATTCCGACCAGGGAACCACAACTTGACGCTGACTGCCTCGTTGCAGATGCTGAACCAAGATCACAGGTCTTTGCTCAGGTATGAGGGCTGATATCTCCACAGTGATTCTAATAGGCAAGCTAGGAGCTTAACATGCTGTGCTCTAGATAGAACAAGCAGAGGGAGAGTAGAAACTGTTTGACAATATGATAGCATTGTTTTTATGTTTTACTCTCCTGGTAACTATTACAATCCTACTGTGTTGTATCGTTCTGGTTATTGCGGCTCACGCCTTAATATCTAAAATACAGTTGTTTTATTAAAACATAATATAAAACTTATACTGTCTTTGTCATTTGTATATGAGATCATATTGGAAATAAGAGAGTTGGTTTGGATCTGAGTAACCACGACTTCCCTGAGAAGTTCCAAAGATGTCATGCGCTCGGCTGCCAAATCATTCCTTCCACATGGGAGAAATGAGGCACTGCTAGTTAGCCGGAGCAAAAACCGGATTTAGGGTGACAGAGTTCTTTACACGTGGGTCAGACTCAGTCCCCCACACCGTTATCGATCCTGCTACCTAGAAATCCAGTAGTCTCATTTAGAATAATGAGAGCCCACGCGACAAACTGAGTAGCACACCCACAAACAGTGCCTTGAGAACCTATGGATAATTACCCGAACTCTACAAATCTATGATTGATTATAGGCAGTCTCAATAGAAGTATCAGTAGGGAGATCAGGATGGTCAATTTTAAGATATTCTGGAGTTGTAATGCCACCTCTTTCCAATAAGATCATAGGTGTGGGCAGGAGTAGAACATATGTTCTTCATCTCCTGGAGACGAGTCACAGACCCAGCATGTGTTAGCGTTGTTTAGTTTTAAACTAAATAGTTTTGCTGGAGTCCAATAGCCACGGTAAGCCACAAAATATCTGGTTTGGGACAAGGAAAGTATTAATTTGTGTTTTGTCAGTTGTGAACCTCTTTTGGCCAAAGTATCTGGACCTATTGTGCAGGAGTTAGGAATATTTAGTTTCTTATTGCACCAAAGTGACATTAGGGTTGAATTTCGGGTATTAGTCTTGAGAGCAGTGGCAACCACAAGAATGGCAGAGACCGTATCTCTAAAGATTGCTTGAGAATGAATATATGGAAATTGAGACATAGATTGGGTTGATATCAGAGGGTAGGTTTGACAAATGGAAGTTTCTATGTTAAGCCAGACTGTTTTTTTAAGCGGATTAGTGTCAAAACATCCGGTGCCTTGAAAGGCTAGATAGGCCATGTGAAAACGGTACCAGTTGGGTGGCTTTCAGCTGCCAAATTCCAGAGGTACTCTCAATTTCTTAAGGCTAATCCTGGGGTTTTGTTCTTCCAGAGGAAATTCTGAATGGTTTTATCACCCTTAAGGAAGAAATCCAAGGACATGCAAGTAGGTAGCATACTTGATAAGAAGTGGATTAAGGGTGAAACCATCATTTTAATGGTTTCCAATCTACCCCACCATGAGAAATTCTTTGGTGACCACGCTGACAGTAGGTCTTTGATTTTGTTAAAAGTTTTCCCTTCATTAATTATGATTGATTGGGCGAGGTTATTGCAGAACCAAATTCCAAGATACTTGATATTTGATTCCTGTTGGAAGTTAGATAAACCCCCCATTGAGGTATAGTAATTAACCTTCAGTGGGAGAATTTCAGTCTTATCTCTATTTAGGGTGTATCCTGAAAATCTGGAGAAATGCTCTACACAGGCCAGGGTTTCACTAATTGCTGATTCTGGGGATATAATAAATATTAGTATATCATCTGCATAAGAGGCTGTTTTCTATGTGTCATTCTTAAAAGATATACCTGGTATATCAGGAGACTTTTTATCATAAGGAGTAACTGATCAATGGCTATCAAAAAGACCAAGGGGGCTTGGAGGTATCCCTGGCGGGTATTGTGTTGTAGGAAAAAGGGTTGAGAGAGTGCTCCATTGATTCTAATTTTAGCTGAAGGGTTGGAATAAAGTACCATAGACATTGTGATGAAGTCTTTTCCTAGAGAGTGTCTTGAGAGAATGTCTTCAAGGAATGGCCATGAGACCTTATCAAAGGCCTTTTCTGCATCCAAGGCTATGGCTATTGTTGGAGGGGAAATAGGATTAGAAGTTTTTTCAACAATATGGGCAAAGAGACGTATATTGTTGATAGCAAGCTGGCCTTTAACAATGCCAGATTCAGTACCATGGGTTAGATTAGGTATCAGTAGGGTAAGGTGGGGGTGCTGAAATGTTTGCACACATCTTTGCATCTATGTCAATGACAGATATTGGCCTAAAGTTTTTGGGTTCAGTGTGGTCTTTGCCCTCTTTATGGATCAACACGATGTTGGCTTCAGAGGCGGTCCCTGATATTGAACCATGGGCTGCGAAATGTGTGAGGGTCAATTTTAGCGGCGATATGATGATACTTACAAATTATTTATAAAATTCAATTGGGAAACCATCAGGTTGTGGCACTTTCCCTTAAGGAATACTTTTGATTACTTGGAGATTCTCCTCTTTGCTAAAGGGTTTAGCAAGTTCGGATTGTTCAGAATCAGAAATGTATTTCATTGGTAAGGGTTCCAAAAATGGAATACAAGATGCAATGGAAGCTGATGCTGAGGGAGTGTATAGTTTTCTTGTAAAATCTCTGAAAGACCTTTAAGATCATATCCGTTGAAGTTTGTATGTTATTATGATTGTCTCAAATTTTTTGGATGATGGTATCCTTTTTTGAAAATTTCAGATATGCGGCTATGGTTTTTCCGGCTTTATTGAAGGAGAACAGCTTTCTGGTATGCTCGTTTACGAATGATAGTATTGAATTCATATTTAAATTTCTTTAGTAGGGTCAAAATGGTTGGGTCGCTATTTTGCCTGTAAGCCAATTCTTTGTATTTAATTTCTAATGCCAATTGGTTTAGGGCATTATAGATAAGTTTATTCTTCTGCAACATTTCACGTATAATTTGACCTCTATTATAAAATTTGAAAGCATCCCAAAAGGTGACTGGAAAGGATACTGAGTTCTGATCGGTCTCGATAAGTCAAGCTGTTTCTACTTTTAGCTATGGCAGTATCTGGTTCTTTTAAAATTCCTCCATTCAGTCTCCAGTGAGGTGTAACGTGATGGACGCATGTCTGAAATAGTAATTGGTTCTATAGAGGTCTGGGTAGCATGGGTAAGAGAGTCCGGTCAAGTACTAGGTAATACATTCTGGAAAAAAGAAAGTGTTATGACGGGGAGAGAAAAAGGTAAAATCACCACCAATGGGGTTGTGAATTCTCCATACATTGGCTAGCTTATGAGCCACGCATAGCTGCTGGACTTTTTTCTGGGATTTAGGAATCCTATATCTGGAGGCCGTAGTCTGTCTAGAACTGGATCCATTGGTAAGGTGAAATCTCCTCCCAATATTATCCAGGCATCAGGTGGGAAGCTAGCTAATTTGATGACATTGGATTCCAAATGTTAGGGTCATCTGTGATAGAGGCATAAGTGTTCACAGCATATATTTCAGAGGAGGAATGTTGTAGTCTTGTAATCAACCATCTGCCCTCATTGTCTGGTTCAGGTGAAATAATAATAGAAAATCTTGAGTTTTTAGAAAGTAACTCCATTCTTTTTTGTCACAGCAGAGGAACAAGCAGTGTCTGATACCCACCTGGTACGCAGGGAGAGGGCTTCTTTATAACCAGTTTTGGTCTCCTGTAAGAAAACTAGGTCACCATGGAGAGAGCAGCAGTAGTCTGAAAATATATGTCTTTTTACGGGGTGATTAAGACCTGTGGCATTAAGGGAAATCACATTAAGTGTTGCAATATTGGTTTTTGACATTGGCCATAATAAAAATGTACTTGATCTTGTGAAAAAGATGGAGTAATGGTATGATGTAGCCGAAGGAACGACTTATCACATGACTGGACCCAGAACAAAAGAAGGGAAGGATAGCATATTGATGGAAGGTTGTGGGTATACAAAGAGGAAAGGAATAATCTCCTTCAAGGAGAAGGGGAAGTCCGAAAGGACAAAGTGTGTATTGTGGGGATGTGTGTAATGTTCGCAAGCATAGGGAGAATAACAACCAGATTTGGTAATAAACTGAAGGGGGCACAAGCCGATCGTCAACATTTGACATAAACATTGTTGGACTTTTTTGCTTATGCAGGGTCATCCCCAATCTTTTTGCCTTCTGCCTCCTATTTTTTCTGACCTGTTGCTGTTGGCTTTTGAACTCTGAGCACTTTACCACTGCTAACCAGTGCTAAAGTGCATATGCTCTCTGTGTAAATTGTAGTGTTGATTGGTTTATCCATGATTGGCATATTTGATTTACTAGTAAGTCCCTAGTAAAGTGCACTAGAGGTGCCCAGGGCCTGTAAATTAAATGCTACTAGTGGGCCTGCAGCACTGGTTGTGCCACTCACATAAGTAGCTCTGTAATCATGTCTCTGACCTGCAGTGTCTGTGTATGCAGTTTTTCACTGTAAATTCGACTTGGCAAGTGTACCCACTTGCCAGGCCTAAACCTTCCCTTTTCTTACATGTCAGACACCCCTAAGGTAAGCCCTAGGTAGTCCCAAGGGCAGGGTACAGTGTATGGTTAAGGTAGGACATATAGTAATGTGTGTTATATGTCCTGACAGTGAAATATTGCTAAATTTGTTTTTCACTGTTGCAAGGCCTGTCCCCCTCATAGGTTAATATGGGGGCTACCTTTAAATCTGATTAAAGTGTAGATTCCCTTTGGGAGCGGATGGACATGTGGAGTTTGGGGTCTCTGAGTTCACAATTTAAAAATACATCTTTTAGTAAAGTTGATTTTAAGATTGTGGGGGTAATTCTAACTCTGGCGGGCGGCGGAGGCCGCCCGCCAGAGTTCCCCCCTCCAGAATACCGCACCGCGGTCAGAAGACCGCTGCGGTTATTCTGTGTTTCCCGCTGGGCTTGCGGGCGACCGCCAGGAGGCCGCCCGCCAGCCCAGCGGGAAACCCCTTCCCACGAGGAAGCCGGCTCCGAATGGAGCCGGCGGAGTGGGAAGGTGCGACGGGTGCAGTTGCACCCGTCGCGAATTTCAGTGTCTGCTGAGCAGACACTGAAATTCTTTGTGGGGCCCTCTTACGGGGGCCCCTGCAGTGCCCATGCCATTGGCATGGGCACTGCAGGGGCCCCCAGGGGCCCCACGACACCCCATACCGCCATCCTGTTCCTGGCGGGCGAACCGCCAGGAACAGGATGGCGGTATGGGGTGTCTGAATCCCCATGGCGGCGCAGCTTGGAGGATTCAGCAGGGCAGCGGAAAACCGGCGGGAGACGCCGGTTTTCCTGTTCTGACCGCGGCCAAACCGCCACGGTCAGAATGCCCTGCGGGGCACCGCCAGCCTGTTGGCGGTGCTCCCGCCGACCCTGGCCCCGGCGGTCAAGGACCGCCGGGGTCAGAATGACCCCCTGTGTGTTTGAAAATGCCACTTTTAGAAAGTGAGCATTTTCTTGCTTATACCATTTCTGTGACTCTGCCTGTTTGTGGATTCCCTGTCTGAGTCAGTTTGACAGTTGGGCTGGTTGCACCTCACACTAGACAGTAACACAAAGGGAGCTGGGGTGTGGTCTACATTTCCTGATGAGCCATCTGTGCTAGTAGGGAGGGGAGGATTGGTCACTTACACCTGAAAGGGCTGTGCCTGTCCTGACACAATGCAGTTTCCGACCCACTGTTGAGTGTCTGGGCCTGGCCTGGGCATGCCAGGATTTCACATTCAAAAGAGACATTACTTTGAAGTAGGCCTACTTCAAAGGAGTAATTGGGTATAAGAAGGGCACCCAAAACCACATACTTTAGATCACTTGTGGACATCAAGAGGAACCTCTGCCTGGAGAAGAGCTGAAGAGCTGAGAAGTGCTACCCTGCCTGTGACTGTGCTTTGTGGAGCTATCCTGCAGTTGCTGCTTCTGCCTGTGCAAGGGGACAAAGACTGGACTTTGTGGTATATTCCTGCTTGATAAGGACTCTCCAAGGGCTTGGACTGAGCTTGCCCCCTGTTCTTAAGTCTCAGGGCCATCAAAGACTTCCCTTACTAGCACCTGGACTCTCTGCTGAGACTCCTGCCCTGACAAGTGGTGCCCTATCCAGTCCCTGGGCCCTTGAAAGGAAAAGCTGGTGAAAATTCAAGGAAATCGACTTCGGACGACTCCGGACCGACACCGCTGTTGAATCCGGTGACGCCACCTGCAACCGACTCCCTGAACTTCGCTGGAACGAGACGACCTTCGCAGGCCCGACACCGCTGCAGCCCCACCGAAGTCCGTGACTTTGTGGAAGTGGCTGCACCACGTCGTGACTGATGCTGCTCGAAGTGCGCACATTTAACGTTTCGCACAGATGCCGCGATCCCCGACTTCGCGCTTCGGCTTGTTTCCATTCTTCATCAAGGTACTGTACTTGGGGGTCTGCGTGACTCTGTGTCCAGCGCCGCTGGTGTCGGATTATTGGGAACAACTCCATCATGACGCTGTGTTAACACCTCCTCTAAGCATTTTTTGTTTCTAAGCGCTATTTTTTACTGTAATCTTTACAAATTCATGACTTGACTTGTGTATGTCGGATTTTTGTCGTTTTGGTCTTGTTTTGTTTAGATAAATATTTCCTATTTTTCTAAACCTGTGTTGTGTCATTTTGTAGTGTTTTCATTAAGTTACTGTGTGTGTTGGTACAAATACTTTACACCTAGCACTATGAAGATAAGCCACATGCTCTGCCAAGCTACCAAGGGGGTAAGCATGGGTTAGCTGAGGGTGATTCTCTTTTACCCTGACTAGAGTGAGGGTCCTTGCTTGAACAGGGGGTAACCTGACTGTCAACCAAAGACCACATTTTTAACATTGATGATCAGCGGTTGGGATTTGGACTTGTATTTGTACTTGACATACAGTAATTAAGTGTACACTACTGTTATGATTTCAGACCACTACGTGACCACATATTACTTGTCTTGTGATTTTGCTTTTTCTCTTTGGGACTCCTTTTTGTTCTTCTTCCATATTTTTGGTGACCTCTTTGTTGATGTTGGAACTTTGCACTTGCTTACCGTCATGTCTCAATCTGGAGATGCAACAGCTGGAGCTGTGTTTGAATTAGGGACACTGAAGAGGTACTCAGTTGCTCAATTGAAACAGTTCTGTGAAGATCTTGCCTGTTCCGTTAAGAGCTCTGCCAGGAAGGGGGAGCTGCAAAAGGCACTGAGGGCCTGGGTGACAGTCAAGGAGGCTGGGAGGCACACAGAGGATAAGGATGAGGAAGTACAGAGTCTATACAGTGGTGTAGGGGAGGTACCTGTTACACCTGGGGACTTAGAGATGAAAGAGCTGAGGTTAGCTTATGAGCTAATGGTGAAAGAGCTGGAAGTCATAACGGCTGAGTCCTGCTGGAATGGTGGCAACAACAATTTTATATCCAGTGCTGCTGAAGAAGTGCACATGCCCAGAGACATGGTGCCCTACTTGAAGGAGGGAGTTGACACACATCAGGAGGTTCAGTGGTATGAGGTAGCTTCAGTAATGCACAGGGTCCCTGAGGTAGATTGGGGAACTGGCATGGGGAGTCATATTCCTACTAGTGGGAGGGACACTATACTGACTCTAGTTGAGAGTGACAGGGAGAGGGGTTCCCCCCAGGTAGAAGTCCTGGTTATGGAGTGTGAAGATATCCCAAAAGAGTGTGGGTTGAGTGTCAGGGACAGTCAGGTACTGTCTCGCCAGTCTCAGGAGGGTGATGTGGGGTGCTTTTTCAAAGCAGAGTCACTGGATGGTTGGGTGAAGGGTACTTTGGTTAATTCATGTGAGGGTCTGAGTGATGTAATTGCTAGAGAGCAAATGTCTAGTGCTTATTTTCCAGAGCTACGCCAACACCAGGTGGAGTGTGAGTTCTCTGACCCTAGGGAGATTACACTGGAGGCAGACTCCTGGGTGAGTACCAGAGAGTCTGAAGAGGCATTTGGGGGTGCCCCTTAGAGGAGTGGTCTAGGTATTTCCCAACCAGGTGAGGTAGGGAAAGATTGTAGTGTCCCAGGTAGGTCCCAGTATAGTTGGATGGGTGAGGGACCCCATGTCCAGTCTCAGAGGAGAGGGAATGGGGATGGGTTGAGGCCCAAAGTGCCCAAGATCCAGTCCCAGGTCCTGGAGGGTTCCATGAGGGAACACCAGGAGGGAAGACTAGCCTGTACCATAGGGCCATCTATTGAGGGAGACCCCACAGTGTCAGGAGAACTTGGAGGGGCGGCTGTAGCCAGTGTCCCACCAGTTCTGGTGTCTGGCAGTACCACTCCTAGTGAGGGGGTGCAGACATCCAGACAGAGAGTTGATAGGGGGTTGCGGACCCCGGTGGAGAACCTGGAGGGTCTGGGGTCAGCTCTGAGAGCAGAGCCCCCAGGAATGACCTTGGTGAGACCATTTCTGGGTTGGGGGAAATCCAGGCTCTGTCAGATGGGCAGAGGTCAGGAGACCTGCGCCAGCCAGACCCCCTGGTGAGAGTTTGGGACTTGGCCTGGGCAAGGCAGGATTTCACATTCAAAAGAGACATTACTTTGAAGTAGGCCTACTTCAAAGGAGAAATTGGGTATAAGAAGGGCACCCAAAACCACAGACTTTAGATCACTTCTGGACATCAATAGGAACCTCTGCCTGGAGAAGAGCTAAAGAGCTGAGAAGTGCTACCCTGCCCGTGACTGTGCTTTGTGGAGCTATCCTGCAGTTGCTGCTTCTGCCTGTGCAAGGGGACAAAGACTGGACTTTGTGGTATATTCCTGCTTGAGAAAGACTCTCTATGGGGTTGGACTGAGCTTGCCCCCTGTTCTGAAGTCTCAAGGCCATCAAAGACTTCCCTTACCATCACCTGGACTCTCTGCTGAGACTCTTGCCCTGACAAGTGGTGCCCTATCCAGTCCCTGGGCCCTTGAAAGGAAAAGCTGGTGAAAATTCAAGGAAATCGACTTCGGACAACTCCGGACCGACGCCGCAGCTGAATCCGGTGACGCCGCCTGCAACCGACTCCGTAATCTTTACTGGAACGCAACGGCCTTAACAGGCCCGACACCCCTTGCAGCCCCACCAGAGTCCGTGGAAGTCGCCGCACCATGCCGTGACCAACACCGCACGAAATGCGCAGATTCAACGTTTTGCACAGATGCCGTGATCCCCGACTTCGCGCATCGGCTTGTTTCCATTCTTCACCAAGGTACTGTACCTGGGGGTCTGCGTGACTCTGTGTCCGGCGCCGCTGGTGTCGGATTATTGGGAACGACTCCATCACGAGGCCGTGTTAATACCTCATTGAAGCATTTTTTGTTTCTAAGCACTATTTTAAATTTAATCTTTACATATTCATAACCTGACTTGTGTATGTCGGATTTTTGTCATTTTGGTCTTGTTTTGTTTAGGTAAATATTTCCTATTTGTCTAAACCTGTGTTGTGTCATTTTGTTTGTGTTTTCATTAAGTTACTGTGTGTGTTGGGGTAAATACTTTACACCTAGCACTCTGAAGTTAAGCTTACTGCTCTGCCAAGCTACCAAGGGGGTAAGCAGGGGTTAACTAAGGGTGTTTATCGTTTACCCTGACTAGAGTGAGGGTCCTTGCTTGAACAGGGGGTAACTTGACTGTCAACGAAAGACCCCATTTCTAACATACATGATAGCAGTGGCATAGGTATTATAATTATGAAAGTAAAAGGAAAAGACATGTGTGTGAAGCTGGACTTCACAATGTGTAAATACATGCAAATACTCACTAGAAATCGGAACAGTATTTGCTCAACATTATAATAACAACAGATGAATTATTTCTTGGCATTTCTGGGCCTTGATGAGAATTGTATGAATAAGCAACTCAAAGTGTGTGTAGAGCTATGTGTGCATCCTGATTGTGTGTAGCAGTGAGCTGGTCGGAGTAAGTCGCTACAACTAATGTATTAAGTAGTTAATTTGAAAATAAGGACTGATGTTAGTAGTGAAAGTGGGCAGATCTGATATAACATATTATTGCATGGCTAACAGAGCCAAGTAAAGCACTGGGAGAGCAGGTATAGGCGTTATGGACCAATCATGATGTGGCAGTATCCCCCAATGTTAATAGAGGATTTTAATACATTGGAGAGAGAGAAAAAGAAAGGACTGTTTTATCACACAGATCCTCTGGAAGAGTCATTCAAGCTGGTCTGCAGTGCGTTTTCAAGGAAAGTCTTACAGTCTGATGGCTCCGAGAAGATGTGGGTCTGGACTTTATAGAAAATCTTAAAATTGGTGAGCCAATTAAGGAATGCTGGATCGCTCTTTCTAGTAGTGAGCATTAGAGCGATAAAAAGCCTTTCCCTCTAGTGACCGTGTACTTAACAAGAGTTTTGGAAAAAGTATTCAAAGCAATCTGTACCAGGTCAAGAATGCGGTTTGTGAGTGTTGATATGTATTTATCAATAGCAAGGGTCACAGAACACAAATAGTTGAATCCAATGTTCAAGGGATAAATAAAGATACTAATCAACACCGATGCAAACTACGTAGGTGAAGGAACGAGTGTCCACGTTTATAGGAGAATAAAATATGCTTAGATAGAAATAGGACGCTGTGGCTGACTTCTAATATGGAGTTCGCAAAAGTAGGCCTTCAGGATCGGCACTAAGGTCTTTAGGGCCAGATGTAGCAAAAAAGCAAATTGCGACTTGCAATTTGCGAGTCCGTGCGACTTGCAAATTGCAAGTCGCAATTTACTATGCAGAAAGGTGTCTCAGACACATTCTGCAACTCGCAATGGGGTCGCAAAGACCCACCTCATTAATATTAATGAGGTGGGTCGCAGTTTGCGACCCCATTGCGAGTATAGGCACTCACGGGGATGGTGGCCTGCTGGAGACAGCAGACCACCATGTCCGTGACTGCTTTTTAATAAAGCAGTTTTTTTTTTTTCTATCTGCAGCCCGTTTTGCTTAAAGGAAAACGAGCTGCACTTATAAAAAAAAACGAAACCTTTTGTTTCGGTATTTTTCAGAGCAGGCAGTGGTCCATAGAACCGCTACCTGCTCTGAAAAATTATTTTTGTTTCCATTCACAAAGGGGAAGGGGTCCCATGGGGACCCCTTCCCGTTTGCGACTGGGTTACCATCCACTTCAAGTGGATGGTAACTGAGATTTCATTTGCAAACACTTTCGCGGTCGCAAATGAAATTGCATAGCATTGCGAGTCGCAAATAGGAAGGGAACACCCCTTCCTATTTGCGAGTCGGAAATGCATTTTGCGAGTCGGATCCGACTCGCAAAATGCATTTCTGCATACCGGAGAGGCTTTTGCGCCTCGCAAACTGTGTTTTTCGCCGTTTGCGAGTCGCAAAACCCTTTTTACATCTGGCCCTTAGTTCCTTATTATTTGTAGCCGCAGTGTGAGTTGAAGGTGCTGGCAGATTAAGATTAAACAGAGCGCGAGCATATTTGTTTTGATCCGATAGCATTAAATGATCACCCTTTCAAAAAAAGACTTGCTGGCTGGAGCCTCGTGTGCATTCTGTAGCCACTAATTTGGTGTAACAATCGCCGTGCTAAATAGATTTATGAGATTAATTCCCCTTTGATTATCATCAAGCCAGCAAACAGAGTCTTAGTCAGATTCTCTGTTAGACACAGTACTTATCAGTTGGGCCCCACAGAGTAAAAGCGTTGACCTCTTACCGCGTTGAAGGCTTTTTAGTCAGGTGCTGCTTTTTTGGGTGGGGTGGTTCCTGGAGCCTTGATGAGAAGATCATCTGCGTTGGGAGTGCACTGGTATGAGACTGCCGGCTGTAGAGAAGTCCATACCATGGGTTTTCGCAGTCGTTTGGGGATGTCCGAGATCTCACCCCATCCTGCGCTCATAGATCATGAGCCACCATCTTGGCTCTGATGCTGGTTTCCTGCGTCCATTCTAAAAAGTGGTTTCATGTTGAAGCCAAGTTCGGAGTGCCTACACTATTAGGGGTGGAGGGCTTTGTACAGGTCCTTCTGAAAAGCACTTTAGACCCTCTCAAACATCTGGTTGAACGATGGGCTCGGCAGAGCTTTAGAGACGATCTTGCATGCATGGCATGGTGGGGGCACGAATTATAGTTACTTAAGGCAAGAGGCAAGAGTTATAATTACTTGAGATAACTCTACCCACAAAAGTTGAATTTCTATGGTTTTGTATGTTGAATTTTTTTTTATATATAATTATATATGAGACCAGCTCCTCACGTCTCAAGTCTCTTCTCACAACATACACCCAGGCTCAGTCAGGAAACGGCAAAATCTATTTATTTATGTTGCCTCTCATTACAACCCTGGTGGTAAATGCCACCTACTGCCGTGCTGACAGCCGCCAACATACCGTGACCGCGGCGGTATTCCGCTACGGGTATCATGACCCACACCGAGAAAACCGCCAATGTACAGACACCCACACAAGTCCGCCAGACCAAAGGTCAGTGCTAAACTGGGGATAGCAGAACCCACACCGTTACAACAGTAATACTCTCACAGTATCACGACCCATGAATCACCAGGGCGGTCTTTCAACTGCGGTAAACCATTGGTGGTACACACCGCCGCGCTCAAAATTTACAAAACACCACCACATTGGACAATTCAAAATACACACACCTGACACATATACACACACCACACACTCACACCACTATAAAGCACACACCCACATCACCCACATCACCCACAACCCTTTCAACGAAAAACAAGATTTCCAACAGAGAGAGACACAAGCCAGGAGCACCCACTCAATCTGAGCCACAGAACACCATCACCCATACACCATCCACGCACATCGCAGCATACACCCCAGCATATCACCCCACACATCCTCACACATATCACTCACACCACATCCAGGGCACCCCAAAGACACCCCAGGTTTTCAGAGGAAGAGCTAGGGGTCATGGTGGAGGAAATCATCTGAGTAGAGCCACAGCAATTCGGATCACAGGTGCAGCAGACGTCCATTGCAAGGAAGATGGAGCAATGGCGGAGGATCGTGGACAGGGTCAACGCCGCAGGGAAGCAGCCAAGAAAAAGGGATGACATCAGGAAGAGGTGGAATGACCTATGGGGGAAGGTGCGTTCTGTGGTTGCAAGACACCAGGTAGCCGTAAAAAGGACTGGCGGTGGACCCCCACCTCTTCCCCCACAACTAACAACATTGAAGGAGCAAGTTTTGGCAATAATGCATCCTGAGGGCCTCGCAGGAGTCGCAGGAGGACTGGACTCTGGTAAGTCAATTCTGAACTACTTTATCCCCCCCACCCTACCTGCATGCCATCACAATCAACAACCCCTACCCTCACCCCATCACTCCACCACCGCACATATACCCCACCATCACAACCCACCCATCCCAATAACAAGCCCTGCATGCTACACCAATGCATGGACACCCCTCACAGAGCTGCATGGACACCCATCACCTCAGCATGCCCAGTAGAGAGACTCAACCAGCCCACAAAATCACCACTCACACAAGGCCAAGCCGACAGAGAAATCACAATCATACAGGGAAACACACCCGTGCACAATATGGCCCACGCAGATACATTAACAATGCATTTGCATCCCAACAGGACCCATACTCAACGTCACCGGAGAGGAGGTGCCAGCTACATCCAGTCCCCACACAGATGAGGCCCACAGTGACGACAGCAGCTCCGCACGCCTGGATCAGGATGACCAACCTGGTCCATCAGGGACCTCTGAACAGTCAGGTACACAGGCACAGTCCCAACCCACCACAGAGCCTCCCCCCTCAGGAAACACCAGCACAGCACGCACACAGTGGGCCCAGGCCACTGTCCCCAGGACACGTCAATCAGCAGTGTGTCCACCACTACAGGGACCCCAGGCAACCCCACAAACACATGACAATCAGGGACCTGGGGTCAGTGGCAGTGGGCACACGGTTCAGGGGACAGAGGCACAGGACAACAGGGAAGCTGGGAAGACTGCTGTGCAACAGGGGGAGGACAGGCCCAGGGAACCCACTCTCCAGGAGGCACTCTCCAACATCCTGGGAGCATACCACCATTCCCAGGAGACAATGGGCCAGATACAGGGCAAGTTGCAGGAGACCCAGCGGCTGCAGGAGGGACAGTACCTGGGGATCAGGGATGACCTAAAAAACATCTACACCATCCTGGTCACCATTGCAGGGGTGCTGGCTGACATGGTCAAGACCATGAGGGAGGCAGTGGCACAACAACGGGCCCCTGACACTAGCCAAACTGATGAACAGCCTTCTACCGCCGCCGGCGCTAGTGGACAGGAGGCCCCGCCACAGGAACAACAGGCCACCAGCACCCCACCCCCTGCAGAAGGAGAACCAACCCGCAAACGGTCCCTGCGATCCAGGCAGAAGCCAGAGAACATTGCCAAGACCCCCGCCAGGAAATAAGACTCTCCTGATTGTCACCCTTCTGTCCCACTCCGTCACCCTGTCCACCTTCAACTGCCATTACTCCCCTTTCTATGCCCCATTGGACAATGCACCTGTGATACCAAGAGACTCGACTCTACCATTGACTTTCCTCCACCATCAGCCCAGCCCATTGCACATCCCCCTTTACTTATGAGCACTTAAATAAACACCCTTGGAACACATACTGATCTGGAGTCTGTCAAACGATTCACATATGTATTAGTTCAACATTATCAAAGCATTGCAAGTCAAATGTACAGTGAAATATACTTTGGAATGACCTATGGTGGGCAGCAGTACACACAGCAAGAGCCAGAGTGTGGCACAGAGATCTGAAAAAAGAGATGCCAAAGGGTACATTCAGTGGCCATAGACATAGGGAAACAGGCTGTCATGTACAATGTCCAACAGAAAACTGAAAAGTTAAGTGAAGTTACAGTCTCTTACCTGTGTGTCACTGAAAGTACTGCTGAATTATATTGCTTCTGATGTCAACATCTTCTTCCTCTGCCTCCTCTTCCTCACTGTGCACAGGCTCCACTGCAGCTAAAAGACCATCTCCAGGCACATCCTCCTTCAGAAAAGGCACCTGGCATCTCACGGCCAGGTTGTGCAACATGCAACATGCAACATGCAACGATGATCTGGCACACCATCCTAGGTGAGTAGTACAGGGAGCCACCTGTCAGATGGAGGCACCGGAACCTGGCCTTCAGGAGGCCGAAGGTCCTTTCAATAATCCTCCTTGTACGCCTATGCACCTCATTGTAACATTCCTCTGCCCTTGTCCTGGCATTCTTCACTGGGGTCAGTAGCCATGAGAGGTTGGGCTAACCAGAGTCACCTGCAAATATCGAGGGACAACTGTTAGACACACACTCACCCTTAGGGGCAACCCCATACCCAGACACCTACTCATACTGTGTGGGGGCCTTGGGCTCAACCATTAGTCACTCCTGGTGCCTCTGGAGTTGCCCCATCACATATGGGATGCTGCTATTCCTCAAGATAAAGGCGTCATGAACAGAGCCAGGATATTTGGCATTCACATGGGAGATGTACTGGTCCGCCAAACACACCATCTGCACATTCATGGAGGGATAGCTTTTTCTATTCCTGAAAACCTGTTCATTTCTCCGGGGGGGGGGGAACAAATGCCACATGTATACCATCAATGGCACCAATGATGTTGGGGATATGTCCCGGGGCATAAAAGTCAGCTTTCACAGTGGCCAAATCCTCCACCTGGGGGAACACGATGTAGCTGTGCATGTGTTTCAGCACGGCTGACAACACTCTGGTCAACACGTTGGAGAACATTGGCTGGGACATCCCTGATGCCATTGCCACTGTTGTTTGGAAGGAGCCACTTGTCAGGAAATGGAGCACTGACAGGACCTGCACTAGAGGGGGGATACTTGTGGGATGGCGGATAGCTGACATCAGGTCTGGCTCCAATTGGGCACACAGTTCTAGGATTGTGGCACAATCAAGTCTGTAGGTTATGATAATCTGTCTGTCCTCCATTGTCGCAAGGTCCACCATGGGTCTGTACACCGGAGGATGCCGCCATCTCATATTCAGCCTCAGTGGTTGAAGCTTATGGAAGAAAACAGTGAGCAGAGGGTCATATTCACACATCTGTTGCACTAATTATGATTTGTTTACTTTACGGAAACAAGATGTGAATCCGACAATCAGTTGCTGTGCCAATGTCTGCTGTGATGCAGTTAGGTGCCATGCCCTGTGCCCCCCTGAAATGGCGGCTGCCTGACCTGTGAGGCGGGACAAGTGGAAATGAGGTCATTCCTCTGGCGTTGTGCACCGTCACGGTAGGAGGTCGAAGACCACCGCACAACTTCGGATTTGTTATAATTGGGCCCTATGGGTTCCAGGAGCCAATGGTAATGTACGCCGGTGGTGACGGTACGCACCGCCGTGGACGTGACCGCCATTTTCTATCTGTTCACTCACTTGCTACCTGACCTTCAACAGGAGAGGACCTACACTGCAAGTGCTGCTGTGACCTGTGTCTGGAAGCGACAATGGCTCATGTGTCTGGGGAAAGGGCCCCTGCCTTCACTGCGGAGGAGTTAGAGAAACTGGTGGATGGCGTCCTACCCCAGTACACGTAACTCTATGGTCCACCAGACAAACAGGTGAGTACACTGTGAGCATGAGGCATGGGCTATGGATGTATGGATTGTTGTGTATGTAAGCCACATGTGGGGGGCAAAGACGTCCTGGCCAGAGTGCTGCATCTAAGGTGGTCAATGTATGTGCGTCAGGGGATGGGAAGGATATGGTGAGCCATGAGTGTGACGGTCCGAATGGTTGACTAAGTCACTTTTCTGTTGTCTTTACCATGCGGGTCAGCGCCCACCAGAAAAAGGGTATTTGGCGTGCCATCGCCAAGGAGGAGCGGACCCTGGGGTTCTTTGACAGGCGGAGCACCCACTGCCGCAAAAGGTGGGAGGACCTGCGCCGCTGGGTAAAGAAGATGGCAGAGGCCCAGCTGGGGCTGGCCTCCCAACAAGGAAGGGGTGCCCGTCGCACCATGACCCCCCTGATGTTTCACATCTTGGCGGTGGCCTATCCGGAGTTGGATGGGCGCTTGAAGGCATCACAGCAGCCACAAGTGGGTGAGTACAGATTCTGAATCATGACTTTGCGTGCGTTAAGAGGTACCTGGGTGGGGGATGTGGGCTATGGGTGTCCCTAGGCCAGGGCGAAGATGGCAGAGTAGGTCCTTTGTTGGGCAATCTCTGAAGCACTCCAACCCCAATAGTGTTAGTGGGAATCTACAACTGGGCAGGGTCCTGTGGGTTTCAGGTGTGCAGCTAATGGCGTTAGGCATTGTACCCCATGGACTGGTGACTATCTTAATAACTGGTAGTGCATGGCCTAGTGCATAGGGCTGCTCCCTGTGTGTTGTGTACGCCAACGGTAGTGGTGTTGCTGGCACTGACTAAGTGTATCCTCTGTCTCTCCCCCCTTTTTTGTTTTGTCACCCTGTCCTTGTGTGCATTGGCATCATCTGGCGGAGGAGCAGAGGCACCGGCGACGGAGGGGGGCTGCATCACACATGGGCCTGGAGGCCGAATCCACCGAGGGTGAGGGCACAAGTGGGACGGAGGGCGAGGGGAGAACCATGACGGGGACAGGAGGGGAGACCACAGACAGCGACTCCTCCGATGGAAGCTCCCTGGCGGTGGTGGACCCCTTTGTGCCCACCCCAACAACAGGTACAGCCGCCACCCCCCTACCAGCACCACCCTCCCAGCAGCCCCTCAGTTTGTTTCCCGTGCCTACTCACCCAGAAGGGAGGGCATCTCCTTCGCTCCAGGCACCTCAGGCCCTGCTGCCCTCAGTGAGGAGGCTATTGACCCCCTGAGATGTCTCACTGTTGGGCAGTCAACCATTCTGAATGCCACCCAGGGTGTTGAGTGGCATTTGCAACAAACAAATGCATACCTTGAGGGCATTCACTCTGGCGTGGCGGCCCAACAGAGAGCATTTCAGGCTCTGGCCTCAACACTGATGGCAGCCCTTGTCCCTGTCTCTAGCCTCCCCCCTCCAAATTCCTCTACCCAGTCCCAATCCCCTCAACCCCAGCCTATCCCAAGCTCACCTTCAGACCAGCATTCACCCACATCAACACACAGTAGTGGCTCAGGCAAACACAAGCACCACACATCATCCCACAGGCACTCACACAAGCACCATCCCCCTGCAGACACACCAACATCTACTGCCTCCACTGTGTCCCCCTCCTCCTCCTCGTCCACCTCCCTCCCAGTAGCGTCTCCACTCACACCTGCATGCACCACATCCTCGTCCACTACCTCCATCACCAGAACGCCCATCACTGCTCACCCCTCACTGGCAGTCACCACTCCCACATCCATGCACACGTCCCCTGTGTCCTCTCCCAGTGTGTCTGTGACCCCTCCTCCCAAAGTACACAAACGCAAGCATCCACCCACCCAACAGCCGTCCACCTCACAACAGCATCCAGCCCATGCACCTTCACCCAAACTCAGCAAACAGACACCTCCTACAACCACTCCCACTTCTTCCACTCCCAAACCCTCTCCCTCTTCCCGCCCCAGTGTGTCTAAAAAGCTTTTCCTGGCAAACATTGACCTCTTCCCTACCCCTCCCCCATCCTTCCCCTCGAGCCAGGGTTTCCCGAACCCAGGCCAGCACATCAGCCACCAAGTCGGCGTCCACTGTGGTACCTGCAACTCACAGAGGCTCAAAGGCGGCAACTGTCAGCCCAGCCAGTGTGCCACCAACCCCTAAAAAGGACAAAACCATTCCGCCACCTGCCAAGGTGAAGAAGGAGACAGCATGCAGCAAGGGCAAGGAGCACGAACCACCCAGCAAGACCTCCTCCAAAACTCCAGCTGCCAGAGCCAAGGTCACAATAGCTTCTGACAAGGTGAGGAAGGGGCAGAAAACATCAGGCAAGGCACTTCAGCCGTCGGAGGCTGCCGGAGAAGGCCTGGTGCCCACCAGCACAACCGCCAGCCCCGCCACCTGCACCGCTGGCAGCACCACCAGCAGCCCCACCGCAAGCACCGACACCTGCACCGCCACCTGCACCGCAACCTGCACTGCTGCTAGCACCACTACTGTCAATCAGCAGCATGCCCAGTGGGAAGCCGTCCGAGGCTGGAGAAGAAGGGCTGGAGCCTCCCTCTACCACTGGCAGCACCAGCACCTGCACCACGGCCACCACCGCCTGCAGCCCCACCGCAAGCACCGCCACCTGCACAGCTGACAGTAGGACCACTACCAGCAGCAGCAGCCCCAGTGGGCAGCCGTCTGAGGCTGCAGGAGACGGGCTGGAGCCTCCCACCACCACTGGCAGCACCCCCACCAGCAGCGACACTACGACCAGTTTCCAGCCTTAGCCGCCGCAGGATGGAGTCTAGCCCTGCCTCCATGGACTATCATGCAACCTGGTCCCTGCAAATCTCGTGTCTCAGACACCCAGGTGAGGGAATGTGAACTGCCACAACCCAAGTGCTGCATCACTGGGCACAAGGCCCCCTCCAGAACCAGTGGAGATATGCATCCACTCACCTCCTCCTTGGCAGGATGAAGCACATGGGGTACAAAGCCCCTCCTGAACCAGTGGAAGAAGACAACCACTCACCCTTTCCTAGGCAGGATGAAGCACACATGGCACAAGGCTCCCTCCAGAACCAGTGGAGATATGCATCCTCTCACCCCCTCCTTCCCAGGATGGAGCACACTGGACACAAGGCCCCCTCCAGAACCAGTGGGGAAGCCATCCAATAGTGAGACTGTGGCTTTGCCCTCCCCAGGACCAAGCAGTGGGTAACCCACCCACTTGAGAGTCTGTGGCTTTGCACTCCCCAGGACCAAGCAATGGGCAACCCACCCAGTTGAGAGACTGTTGCTTTGCACTCCCCAGGACCAAGCAGTGGGCAAACCACTGACTTGAGAGACTGTGGCTTTGCACTCCCCACGACCAAGCAGTGGGCAACCCACCCACTTGAGAGGCTGTGGCCTTGCAGTCCCCAGGACCAAGCAGTGGGCAAACCACCCACTTGAGAGACTGTGGCTTTGCACTCCCCAGGACCAAGCAGGTGGGCAGACTACCCACTTGAGAGACTGTGGCCTTGCACTCCCCAGGACCAAGCAGTGGGCAAACCACCCACTTGAGAGACTGTGGCCTTGCACTCCCCAGGACATCGCTGAGGGGCATGGAGCCCCCTCTAAGAGCAGTGGCGTTATTCCATCTTCCGGCTGAGGTGCCCCCCCTTCCCCGTCTCCCTGAGGTGCCTGTGTGTTTTTGACCTGATGCCACTGCAGTGTTCTCTCCGTATTGAGGCAGGAGTCAAGTGTGGGCTCGGCCCATGATTTTAGGCCCAGTGGCCCATGGACATTTGGAAGGGACAATGTACGGCCTTATGTACATATTGTATATTTTTGTAAATACTGTTTTTCTATTCATTACATTTATCTGCCTATTTCTAATATATCACTGATTTAACTCAATTCCTTTTGTCCTTGCGTTCTTCCAGGGGGTTACAGGGTGTAAATGTAATGTTGTTGCATGTGTTTGTGTGTATGGTGTTGTGGGTGAGGGTGGGGCTGGGGGTGTTGCATGTAGCGTGTGTGTGTCACTCTCTTTTTCCTCCCCACCTTCCCTGTGTACTTGGTGCAGTACTCACTGTGGTCGTCGCCGCTGCCTTTTGTATTCCTGGTAGATGAGGAGGTAGACCAGCATGGGCAGGACCTGTAACTCGGGCTCCATGGCGTCCTGGTTCTTTGTTGAGTGTTGAGAGGTGAGTGGTTTCCCTTCAGTGTTCTGTTTCCGCTGTGCTTTTGATGGCATTGGTACCGCCCCGTAAAAAGCTGGCGGATTGGTGGGTTATGATGGGGAGGGCGGTACATTGTCTTCTGTCTGTCTGTTGGCGGTTACCGCCGCGGTGTTTGTTGATACCACCGTGGCGGTCGGAGTGTTAAAGTGGCTGTCTGTGTTGGCAGTATTACCGCCGCTGTAACACCAACTGCCACGGTTGTAATGAGGGCCATTGTCTTTTTTAGACATTTCTTTCACCAAATTGCATTGTGCTGATCAAAAAAATATCCTATGCGTTTCAGCCAGAACCTTCAACTGGGCCATAGAGCATGCAATATAGAGTGTCTTTTTAAAGGGAAACATCCCTCCATACCATCACCCTCTGTTTAAAAACTAGACCGTCCGCATTACATCCTGAGATCACAGATGTTGTCCAAACCAGCTTTCATTTCTAAAATGTCTCAATTTCAAGAACCACTGCCTAAATATGAAAAATGACAGGTGTTTACATTACACAATATTAAGTTCATCCATTACTGTTCACAAAGATACCCTGGAGCAACGTGATTTTGTATTGCATTTGCACTCTCTGTTGTCCACATCAATAGTTAAGATTGCAAATTCATCATTAATACATTTTCTCCTTTTTCCTTACACAAAAGCACGCACATAATGATTTATAATATAAAGTACCTGGTTAAAACATTTAGACCCAAAATAAACTTTTTATATAAGCCCGCATATTTCCATCTAATTACTGTGACCTCATGTGCTTCTTTAACATATACAATCAGCATACATTGACGTTTCTCCCCATAGTTATGATTTCCTAGTTTGAAAAAGTATGTATTAAAAAATATATATAAAAAACTAAAACTTGGAAATCAAATACGGGTAAAAACAATATATTCCGCAATAATGCAAAAAAATGTTTTCTAAACACAAGAGGGCAAACCCTATCATTTTTTAGGTCAATTACCTAAGATGCATGTTTTACGCAAGGACCACACCAGTACTTTTGATACAATCACCCATGTTCTGCTCTAGTGATAGTGGCCTACATATATTAAAAGTATGCCTCATAATTATGATTTCCTATTACATTAAAATACATGAAAATCTTAGGAGTAAAGTACTATTTTAACATGCTACCCAACTACACACTAGGTGGACACATTAAATGTCATCAATCAATATAGTCATGGTTGCCCATAATCTTGCTGACCATTGGCAATGCTCATGTAACTAACTAAATAATGTTTTGATCCCATAGTTACATCCCTGTCACTTGCAGACAATCTTTCAATATAATGCAATATGGGATTACCTTCAATGATTCTTCCAATCAGTGTTTTAAGGATGGAAACAGAACTCATCACCTCTTCACAGCGAGAGGCACAATACAACCTATCACTTCCCTCAAAATGCCAAAATTCCTACAGCCAAATTGAAATGTTTAATCTCTACTCTTTTCTACCTACAAACTGCAAAACATCTATGTCACAAAACTGCAATGAAATCTCTAAAGTCTGATTCGAGTAAAATTTGGTTTATATTACGCCTTTTTCCTTCTCCCATGTCTCCTTGAGACTTGGGACCAGATGTATGATGCATTTTACCAATCGCAAGAGGCTCATCGGGCCGTTTGCAACCGATAAAATGCTCTTTGGCATGTACCAAATGCAAAATGCAACTCAGTAACTTGTTACCAAATTGTATTTTGCTTTTGCATTTCAGTATTAGGAAGAGGTGTTTGTCGGGTGTACCTTCCTAATACTAACTGGTATGTATCAATGTTTTCTGACCGGAAAGCAGTTGCAAAACATTTATACATAAAGGAGGCGGTAACCTATTCACAAATGGGAAGAGGTCCCCCTTGTGAATGTGGGTGAAAACATTTTTAAGAGCAAGCAGTGGTTCTACAGACTACTGCCTACCCTTAGAAAATGGAAAGAAAACGTTTCAGTTTTTTTTTGTAATGCATCCTATTTTCCTTTACATAAAACAGGCTGCATTAAAAAATATATACATATTGCTTTATTTAAAAAGCCATCACAGTCATGGTGGTTTGCCGACCCCAACAAGCCACCATCCCTGTGATTTTGGCCATTCTTAATAGGTTGTAAATTGTGTCTTATTTAATGAATATTAATGAAGTAGGTCCTTTACGACACATTAGGAACCGTGTCTGGGATACTGTTGTATATCACAGTTTGTGATTTCCTAATTGCAAATTGCAAAGATTTGCAATTAGGGAATCACAAACAAATTTACGTACATCTGGCCCCAAGTTCCCTCTATATATGCTACCCTATACTTTCAATATAGCTAATTGTTCTAAAATACAGTGCATCTAGACTCAAAAGTGCAGTGCATTTAAATTGATAAAGTGCATCGGGACCTTTGAAGTGCAATCAAATAAGGTGCTAGTATAGATCATTCCATTTTCCTTTCCCTCTCTCTTATCAACGAAAACTCTGCTCAGCGTCCAAATAAAAATCGTTGATTGATGTTAACAAAAAAAGGTGAGAAAAAGGGAAAGACCAGATGATTGTCAAAGATATAAAACAATAGTCCAAATGAACACAATATAAAAGAGCTAAATCAGTGTGAAAATACAAAAGAGGCTCAACAACAGAGGTATACACTGAAAAGTAGCAACAAACTAGCACTTCTTACCTACAAGATGGATTGAGGTACAAATAACTCATACACACTCATAATCTATTGTTGTCTCAGGTGCTCATAATACACAGTACCAGCCTAAAGTTACCTCCCAAGGCAATTCACAACTGGACAACAATAAGACACACTGTGGCCCTCATTCTGACCTTGGCGGTCTTTTCGCAAGACCGCTGAGTTACCGCCGCGGTGAAGACCGCCGACCGCGGCGGTGTGCCGCTGTGCGCATTCTGACCGCTGGGAGCGTTCCGCCGGAAAACCGCCAACAGCCACACTGGCGGTCGGCGGGAAAGTGGAGACTGGTCAACCTCCACCGCCACGCCAGCAGAACACCGCCCACAGAATTACGACCCACATTTCCGTGTGGCGGTCTTCTGTTGGCGGTCTTCTGTTGGCGGTCACGTCCCTATGGTTCCCGTCGCCTCCCGGAGGACCAACGCACAAGGTAAGTTGATCGTCCGTGAGGGGAGGGGGTGGGGGGGTGTTGTGTGATGTGGGCGTGCATGGGGGTGTGCGTGTGAGTGTGTAGAGGGGGTGTGTGAGTGCGTGTATGCGGGCGGGGGGTGCTGCTGTGTCTATGGGTAATGTGTGCTGTTCGGCAGGTGCGCATGTCGGCATGTATGTGTGCGGGTATGTGTCCCCGTTGTGTATGTGTGTGTAGGGGGTGTGTATATGTGCATGTTGGGGGTGTGTGCATGTCGGGGTACATGTATGTGCATGTCGGGGTGGGGGTGGGGAGGGGGTTCGTACCACCTCTGGGGGGTGGCAGGGGGGTGGAGGGTGTGGGGGGAGGACTCGGGTGGGTAGTGGGGGGTGGGGGAGACCCCTATCAGTGCCAGGGAAGGAATTCCCTGGCCCCGATAGTGCTTACCGCCATGGTTTGCACGGCGGTTCCCGCCCGCAAGAAACCGCGGCGGTAGGCAGGGTCATAATACCCTTGGCGGTCTTGGGACGACCGCCGGGCCGGAGTGCGCAAACTCCAGCCCCGCGGTCATGACCGCCGCGGCGGTCGGAGTGGAGAAGTAGCGGTCGGTCGCGGCGGGGACCGCCGCGGTCAGAATGCCATTTTTAATACCGCCGGTCTGTTCGCGGTCCGACCGCCGTCTCTCCGCCGACCGCCAGGGTCAGAATGAGGGCCTGTATGTCTAGTTCAACATCAGCATTTAATCCCTAAGGCACCTCAGTTCCAACTCTAGTGATCCATCTTAATTCATCTATTCACAGCACCAATTCTCGATCTCCTCCTCTGGGTATGGCAAGTACATTCTGAATACAATAATAACATAGTATGTTTTTATCACCTCCATACTCTTTCTAGACATATTTGCCCATTGCATAGGTATAGTCCCTGTTGGTAATTGCTCTTAGATGATGAAGTATCCATAGCTTTAACTTATTAAATGTGCTGCCAATACATCTCTATCACTCACATTCAAATACATAAATTACATGTGTTGAATCCATTCTTTAATCATTCTTATCCTACCATCTGATGATTTTAACAATGTGGGGAGTGACCATATTGACAGGCCATAAATCTCTGACATTTGGAAAAGCCTGGTGTCTTAAGCCAGTTCTTAGTATCAATTTTCTGATCAGAAAAATAACTTTGAACCAATGAAGCTGTTTTCCAGTATGTGATTTTGGGGTGGTCTGAGACCCGTTCCTTTAGATCCTCACCCTTCTTTACAATACTTCAGTTATTATGCAACAGTTTCATGATCTCTCTGTCTGAGAGGTTAAAATCCACAATATACCTCATTGTTCTTCCCTGATCCTCAAACTTGCTCGTTTTGATCCATCTCCTAATACTGAGATTGGATAAACATGTCTTTTAAATCTTTAAAACATTTTTTGGCCTTGAATCTCAAATTCAATTATTTCTGAACAATTTTGTTTCGCCCTTAAAAACTCTCCATAAAGTACACTCCTCTTTAGTGCATTAGGATATGCACTATTCGCAAATGAAATACTATTACAGCTGGTCGGTATTCTATGATTTCTTGTTCATATTTTTTTTTTATTTTTTTTTATGTACACTTTAATGTCCAGGTAATTCATTTTGTTGTCACTGATTTCATAAGTAAACTGTAATCTCTGAGCATTATTATTGAATGTCTGTAAAAATGATGCAAACTTCCCTTTCCTACCTTCCCAAATTAAAAACAAGTGATCAATAAAATAGACCCATCAGACTACCTTTTTGAGTATTTCACTGTTTTCGACACTCCATAAAGTTTCTGCCTTGCAATGCCCTATGGTAAAAATTGGCATATGATGGTGCAAAAGATGTGCCCATAGCTGTGCCATGTTTATGAATATAATTCTTCCGATCACAAAGAAACACATTATTTGTTTTGTATTATCCACAGAATTCCATAATTTCCATCAACATTTCAATATGGTCTAATAGACTTAATGATCTGGAAAATAGGAAATACCCACAGGCTTTCATACCATTTTCATGTGCTCATGTGAGCACTACATCTATTGTTGCCATTATGTACTCTTTTTGCAAGTTATATCATTTATTTGATTATAAGAATCGGTGGAGTCCCATATATACGACGGGAGGCTAGTCACATAAGGAAACAAAAAGATGTCTACAAACCTTGAAGCATTTTCCAGCAATGAATCACATGAGCTGACTATTGTGTGACCTGGGTGATTTACTAGACTCTTGTAGACTTTAGGAAATTCATAGATGGTTGGCGTTGTAGGGTGGCATTTCTTCATACACAACAGTTCTTCTTCATCCAAGAGTTCTTGTGCATGCCAGTTACTTAATTTCCTGTGAAAGGCTGCCATGATCTCCTTCTTAGGGTGACACTTTAATCTCTCATAATGATGTGAATGACTCAATTGTATTCTGATTTCTTAATAGTATTTACCCCGATCCATGATCACAATATTCCCTCCTAATCGCTGCATCCCGTATTTTCCACCCGATTTATATCAGTGCACAACTTAAGAAAAGTTTGGCTGAAGCCACTACCAAGCTGACCAAGTCTTGCATAGTGAAAACTGATGCCTCTGATCATGCAAAATGACCAGTGCTTTTACAAGGATATAAAGAAGCAACTGTTGCAACATCAGTCAAGCTACTGCAAGAACTGATCATCAATATCTACACGTTATCACAACAAATTGAATGCCCAAACAGTTGTCAAGATCTATAGATTTTTTTTTCAACAGTATGATTTTGTCATAATTTATATTCCTGGTTCCCTCAACATGGTGGATGCCTGCCATCCAGGAGATAGCCTAAAAAATAAGAGCCTCTCCTCAACAAAAGGATACTACCATCAAATATTTTTAAATGCAATTTTCCTAATGAACTCCTTTCTTAAACGTGTACAGAAAAGCAAACAAGAGATGAACAAATGTGATTGGGCTAAAAGAAAGAAAGATGTTCAAGGAGCGAAAGGAATGATTTTTGTTGATAAGACACTTTTTGTATCCACTAAGAAACTTCAAAGGTTTATTCTAAAATGTATGTATGATTCCTTATTAGCAGATCATCATGGTCAAAAAAGGTAACTAAAAATCTTATGGTACATCGGTTTTAGTGGTCCAAAAGACTATGGGGCTAATTACGGGTTTGGCAGTTGAACAGCCCGTCAAGCCAGCAACCTCACCACCATCGTATTACAATGTTTCCACTGAGATGACCGGCGGAAACATTGTATTATGACGTTCCTGCCAGTCAGCACAATGGAAACAGTGCAGCGGCATTGGCCTTGGCTCCCTCAGCATACAGACCCTCAGAATGCGCATTGTCTGCCATTGCAGACAGTGCGCATTTCAATGGTGCTGTCAGAGGGGGTCTCTGCATGGCCCTCCTGTGGCCCCCAACTCTTCCTTTCTGCTAGCCTTTTCATGGCGGGACCCCACCATGAAATTGCTGGTGGAAAGGAAATTTGTGATCAGCATGGCGGAGCCGAACACAGCACTACCGTAGCTGAACACAACTATCACCAATGCCAACCCGTCGAAATCCCTGATTCCAGCGTAGGTGGCGGTCTCCTGGCAATCCAATTGCCAGGATCATAATCTGGCAGTCAGACCACCAGGATTGCAGCGGTCTGACCATCACTGTGAGTAGAACCGCCAAACTCGTAATCAGGCCCTATGTCTTCTCCTGTGGAGTGTGTGCGCAGCCAATGACTACATACAGCCCAAATATGGTCATCTTTCTTCTTTGGTTCTGCCTCAACAACCATACCAACAGATTTCAGCTTTGACTTGCCAAAATCACAAAGATGTACTTCAATCATGGGAACGGTTGAATCATTTACTAAGATTGTTCATTTCTCTCCAGCCCACCAAAAATATCACTGCATTTCAACCAGCACTGTTTTTTTTCGGATAGAGTTCCATTCTACGTCTTCCAAAGAAGATATTCTCAGATAGAGATATATATATGTATCCAATGTCTGGGCTCACTTGACCAATAATCGTCGTATTTAAATGGATTTTTCCACTGGGTTTTATCCACAATTAGTCAAACTGTCTGCAGGAAATGGCCATCTTTCTGGGTGGTTTCCCCTTAATGTTTAACCTATCTATTTTCCTGGCAACAGAACTCTGTGCACTCACCCTTGCTAAATGGAAGTAAAGTGCCTGTAGTTCTCTTAAGCATGTTCAATTTGGATTTAACCTGTTTGGCACAATTAACTTTCCTATAACGCCATAATAGAAGGTGAGGAAATGCTCCCTGGCATTGAAAGGTAAATGCTACCTGTGGACTGCAGCACCAGCCACAACAGTGGCAGTGAAACCTGTGTAGCTTGACAGCAGCAGCTTGAACCCTGATGCATAGACCTGTCAAAATCACTCTATTGACAGTTAGGAAAACCTAATTTTAAATATTAAGTATGTCAACCCTAAGCACACCTTGCTTCCTACATGTAAAGTGCATAATAGTTAAGAGTAGAATATGTTTCCCCAGTTACTAATAACAATGATATTGGGATGCCTAATTTATCAGAAATTATTATAGTAACAAATGTGTTCTCTACTTACAGAGAGTTAATTTATGTGTTTGGAATCCAAGTGTAGAAATACAAAAATCCCTGCTAGACTGACACAAAACATTTTAATCTTGAAAGGCTGAAGGAATGATTAAAAATGACATGCGACACCCTGGAGAATAATTACTACTTTATCCCCTTGGTCAACATGTTGCAGCCATTGTATGGCCCCATCTAGATCCCCTTAAGCTAAGGATTACTCACTCATACAAATGTGGATAAAAATGTTTGAACTGAGTTGCACATCTAAACACTTGAGAATAACAGTAACATAATATGCACCTGTGCTATGGTTTTTGACAGGACACAGAATTCGGAGGACTGAAGTTAGTAAAGTCGCCTAGAACAGTTGGTGTAACATCTACTGAGATTGCAACCAGGGATACATCCATGCTTCCACTGATCGAAATTAATTGGGTAGTGTTTAGGTCTGCTGTGTGATTAAACTACTTGCTTTTACAAAAAGGCAACCACGGAGCTGAACATTAATTAATTGTGTCTTTTGGTTGACTGTCGAGTTCTGAGCTCTTGACCCACACACTACCTTCCCAAGAAGACTATGACTGATCACCCCCTCTACCCTGATAGTCGTGCACGGAAGGGATTGTACTTTGCATTTTGTCACTGTGGCACCACAACGTGATCCGACACCAGGGGTATCAGAGACCAGACCAGGGTGCTGAGCCCGGTGAGACTGTGTTCTCTAAGGCTTCCTCATTGGTGCTCCTCCCCTGCATAGCAACTGACAACACGAGCAGGTGATTTGGGGACAAAGGCCCTCATTCTGACCTTGGCGGGCGGCGGAGGCCGCCCGCCAAAGTCCCGCCGTCAGGTTACCGTTCCGCGGTCGAAAGACCGCGGCGGTAATTCTGACTTTCCCGCTGGGCTGGCGGGCGGTCTCCTTCAGACCGCCAGCCAGCCCAGCGGGAAAGAGGCTTCCACGATGAAGCCGGCTCGGAATCGAGCCGGCGGAGTGGAAGCTGTGCGACGGGTGCAGTTGCACCCGTCGCGTATTTCACTGTCTGCGCAGCAGACAGTGAAATACATTTAGGGGACCTCTTACGGGGGCCCCTGCAATGCCCATGCCAGTGGCATGGGCACTGCAGGGGCCCCCAGGGGCCCCGCGACCCCCCCTACCGCCATCCGGATCTCGGCGGTCCGACCGCCGGGATCTGGATGGCGGTAGGGGGGGTCAGAATCCCCGCGGCGGTGCAGCAAGCTGCGCCGCCGCGGAGGATTCAATGGGGCCGCGGTACACTGGCGGGACCCCGCCAGTGGTGCCGGTCCGACCGCGGCTTTACCGCCGCGGTCGGAATCCCCATTGAAGCACCGCCGGCTTGTCGGCGGTGCTCCCGCGGTCCTCCGCCCTGGCGGTCAAAGACCGCCAGGGTCAGAATGAGGGCCATACTGTTCTTGACTGTTACACATCCATAAATGTATGTAGTGTTCTCGTTTGGGCAAACATGATGCTTAAAAAGTACTAGGAAAGCAAAATGTTTATTTTTGAGAGGCAAACATGAAAGTTCTCTTTTAATATGTTTTGTCTCTGAAAGGCAGTTCCGAGTCAGAGTTGAACAGTGAGATCAAAAAGATAATAACCATCATTATTTCAATTATAATTTTCATTAAAGCAATGTTGTAGCAAGGAGAAATTGCTCCTATTTTCAGTCACTCCATTGACGAAAGTAGCAAAGGTTTATATAGTCGCTTGGAACTTGTGTTTTCATTGCAGCCTAATTATCTACATCTATTTCGACTGAAGCTACCTATTGAGGCATTAAATTAGTACCAGCTTGGATCTGTCTTTATTCGTGATGCTGGAGATGAGAGGATTGCTCAAGTACTGAAAACACATGGGTCTGCTGAATGCATTGCCAAGCAGAAAACCTTACCCCGCATTGCAAAACAGAATGCTAGACTGAAAGACTGCCTGATCACGCTTCAGTGGGTCACAGGCAGAGAAATAGAGCGAGATAAAGGACACACCGTTGCCAGGACCGCTTACATCGAGGAAGAGGTGTTCAACATGCAAATTCCGAACAAACTACAACATTGTGTGGCAAGCGTCAAGAATGCAATGCAAATTGTAAAAAGTCACACAAAAGTACTTACACCGAGTAAAACGTTTTCAGCACATCAGTACTAAACAAACCATATTATGCCTTATTGCCTGACAGTCGGGAAGACTGAATGCAAATCGTGAAAAGCTGCACAAAGTTGTCTCGAAAACTTTGGTACTTTAAGCAACCATTGTCAAAAGCATGGCAAGTGTAGCAGAAACACGGCTTAATTCATACCTTGTTGTAAAAAATGCCAAACCACAAAAAACACCGGCGTCTTTATTGTCGGAGTTTTTGAGAACGATTTTGACTTAGCTAAAAAACTGGTTATAACAGGCGGAAATGGTGTATCTGCTCATTTTGCTCATGTTAGAACTTAATTTTTCATGTTTTTTTAGTTTAAAATTTTATTAGATTGTAATAATCGAGAATGCATAATAAATATAAAATGGCAATATTTTCTAAGTACGTAAACAGCATGTTCAAAATGTAAAAGCTACAGTCTTTAAAGGTCCTAATCTGAAATAGCACGACTCATAAAATATTTCTATTAATCAAAGTGCACATTGTAGGATTCTCAAGGAGAGTAAAATTATGTGAAACCAATATTATAAATCTACCGCTGTTTAGAAACTTCAATTGCACAGGTGAAACAATTGTATGCTCAGAACTGAGAAGGCCTACCGCCATCTCATCTAACGAAAAATTAGGATTCCTTTCTCTGTTGCTAATGTGGCATTAGATGGCCAAAAATGCTAAGCCATATTTAGAAAGTGGCGCAATGCAAGCATTGTGCAACTCTGTAGCCCATGTGCCATATTATGCCTGCGCCAGGTAAAATGTATGCAAGGGGGGGCATTCCCTCATCGGGGGGGGGACACTAAAATGGGGCAAAGAAATCTAAGATATTTCTTTGCATCATTTCTTCTGCCATTTTTAACAGTTACTCAGAGCAGGAGTTAAAAGGGGGCACACCATTATTTATAATGGCCCCCCATGTACTGTTCAGGGTCAGCAACAACATTTTTGCGCTAACCCTGAACAGTACATCAATAACGTCAAAATTCTGACATTATTGTCCCCTAACCTGCACCATGGTGCACCGTATTTTAAATATGGTGCACACATGCTAGAGTAGGCAGTAGGGAGGTGCTAAGTGGTGTGTAGTGTAGGCCCAAAGACGACACAGAGCCAGTTATATGAAATGAGTGTAACTGTTGTATTGCAACTTTACTCTTCACTACTAACCCCCCTCCGGCTGTATGTCAGTCTATTTAACCCTTTCATCCATGGCTCAACTATTGGAGACCACACATTAGGCTTGCCTGAGTACAGACAAACACTACATTCCTCCCCAAATTAAGATACGAACAAAAAAAAACCAAAAGATTCTTCCATAGAATGCCAGAACCAGCGCAGGGATATAAAGGATGCCACAGCAAGAAAAAGGTGTCCTCATCTAGTCTGTCATGAAAACAGCGTATCGTTTGTACGGGTCTGGATTGGATTTCAAATTGTATCGCCCAGTTCCCGATCTCCCTGAGACAGCACCTGTTGGGTCCCACCCATGGACGGCACTTCTCCTGCTGGAAACTAGGCTCTAGCAGCTGTTGAAGTTGAATGTCCTGGTGGTGTCGGCCATTCAGATGCCACATTGTCCTTTTGAAGGGGTCCTTCTTGGATCGGATACTCAAGTGAAGGGGCAGCACCCTCAGGGTCACTCTGAGATTCATCACTCAGAGAGGCAAAAAAGAACTGCTTCAACTGGGACACATTCCTTGTGACACACTCACCATCTCTCTCCACTGTGATCATAGTCCCTTTGACAGTGGTCACTGTCCATAGCTCAGCCTCGAAGGGTAATTGGAATTTCCCCCCTGGGGGACAGTCTTTGACCTGTGTCTCCCACACGGATGGTGCTTTTCCGGGCCCTCCATTTCAGCAAAGCATAGTCATTATTGTGCGACCTCGTTCCATGGATTGATTCTGGGGATTTGCCTGAGTGACCCACATAGGGTGATGTAAGATGTCATCAGTTACCACTCTCCCAAAACACAGCTGGCTTGGGGTGGCTCCAGTGGTGATATGGCACGTTACCCTGTATTCACTGAGAAAAATGTATAAGGCGCTCTCGACATTCTGTGATTCCGCTATAGCAATGCGGATCGTTTTTGATGATGTCTTTACAAATCCTTCAACCTCCCCATTCACCTGGGGCCACCAAGGTGTGACCCGATGATGATTGGCATTCCTGGACTTGAGAAAATTGGACCACTCACGACTGTTGCATGGGGGTCCGTTGTCTGTGCAGATTTCACCAAAGAGGCTGTGGTTGGCCATCATTTTCTCTATCTTTTGGATGACCACTGACGCTGTCATAGATGGCATGAGCTCCACCTCAGGGTATTGGGAGTAGTCATCTACCACTATTAGCATGTGAGAACCATTGGAAAGACTCCCAAAGTCAGCACTGACTCTCTGCCAAGGGGCCATGGGGCCATCTTCGGTGATGACTGGTGCTGGAGGGTCAGACACTCCACTTGCTTGACAGACAAGGCTCCCTTTAACCACATCCTCTACTTGTTGGTCCATTCGGGGAACCAGACCTTGCCTGTTCTTTTCTTCACAATAGCCTGGTGGGCTCCGTGCACTAACAGAATCAACCATGGCCTTAAGCAGGCAGGCAGCACAAGACTGGGGCCTCACAGTAGGCACCTTCTTCATTTACAGCGAGCTCATAACAGACATGAAAGAATGCTTGTAGTTTGGCTTTGGCTTCTGTGGTACGGAACATTGCACGGTGCTGTAGAGGGCACCAGTCGCCAGACCGAATGGCTTCCATGGCCATCTGCAAGCAGTCATCTTGACCAGTGGCTTCCACTACTTCTGAGAGATGTATGGGTAATGGTCTGGCCCAGTCCACCACCAGCCTGACGTACTCTTCTATTTCAAGAGCTTCCTGGGGGATGGCTTGGCGCGTATGGCGTGATAAGAAGTCAGCAGGGTTCCAGGTGCCTGGCTGTTATTCTACATTGAAGTCAAACTCTTGTCATTGTAGCATCTACTTTTTGATCCTCGGCAGCGGCTTGGATGATGACCCTTTGAAAAGAGGGAGGAGTGGCTTGTGATCAGTCACCACTGCGAATGCCATGCCATACAGGTAGAGTTGAAAGTGCCGAATGGCAATGGCCTCACGCTGTATCTGGGAGTACCGCTGATCAGTAGGCATCAGCGTTCTGCTGGCAAATGCGATGGGAGCCCACTCCCCGCAGTCTTATCTCTGGGCCAGTACCGCACCCAAACTAGTGGGGCTGGCATCAACAGCTAGCTGATATTCACATTGAGGATCGAAATACTGCAGAGTACTATCAGCTGAGGGGGCATTTTTTGTGTTCTCAAAAGCTCACTCTTGTTCTTTGCCCCACACCCAGGAGTGGTCGGTCTTGGTCAGATCCTGCAATAGGCCGGTAATGTCAAATAAGTTCCTCATGAAATGCCCACAGTATGTGACCATACCTTGGAAACTTCTAACCTCAGAGATGGAAGTCGGTGCTTGGGTCTCTTGAATGTCTTTCACTTTGGCAGGGTCTGGGCCGATCCCTTGCTCTGAGAACTTGTACTCAAAGAAGCAAATGTCCCTCCTTAAGAACTCACACTTTTCACGGTGTAAGTTCAGTCCGTGTTCCCACAGCCTCATGAATACCACTTATAGGCAAGCCATGTGACTCTTCAGCATGAGGTCGTCACTCACATTTGGGACCACTGAAGGCCCTTGCAGGGCTTCCCTGGTAGTGTGCTGGAACACTTCGGTGGCTCTGTAAATGCAGAAGTTCAAACAGGTGTACCTCCAGAGGTCTTTGTGTGTGGAGAAGGTAGTTATAGGGATGGGAGTCAGGGTGCAACACAATCTGGTTGTAGCCATATCGGAGGTCCATCTTGCAGAACAACTTCAACCCAGAGAGTTCCCCAATGATGTTGTCTATAATCGGGGTCAGATGTCTCTCCCGCTTGATGGCTTGATTCGCCAGATGCATGTCCATTCAGATGTGAACTGCATCTGGCTGCTTAGGCTTCTTAGGCTTCTTTGTGACGTCTGTTGGGGACACCCAGGGAGTGGGCCCAACACTTTCTTGATGATTCCTGCTTGCTCTAGGAGTTGTAGTTCCTGTTCCACCTTCGGGTGAAGATGGAAAGCCTATCCGTCTGTGCCTGAGGGCAACTGGGTTTACAGAGTCATCAATTTGCAGTTTGAGGGGGGGCCCTTTTAGGCATCCAATGCCACTGAAGAGTGCTTTGAATTCTCTGGTAAGGTCTTCCTAACTGCTGGCATGAACGCTTAATGCGAAGGGCACTAGACTTGAGTTTTGTGCTGTCTGACAACTGAGCAGGGACCCTGACCCTTCTTGCTACATGTAGACCTTGGTTGTGAATTTTGTGCTTTTGTGTGCAATGCTCACATAAAAACACCAGCTATCTGTAGTGGTTGTGTGCTCCCAAAGGCGTATACATGCACCTTTGTGGATTTGAGTGGTGGAGGGTCGGCTAGACTGTGGTACACCTCTACGGCCATAAGATTGATCGAGGCTCCTGTGTCTATTAGAGCTGAAATGGGTTGAACAGGCACCACTACTTGGCATTTGGGTAGCTGCCGGCTGTTGATTGCTCCTTTGTCTACTGCTCTCATCACGTGAACCACCTCTTGGTCATAGTCCATGTTGCTGTCCAATGAGGTGGTGTAAAGGGCCGCTACTGCATTGATTGCCTTCTTGGATGTGATTGGTGCTACCCTGGGCCTGGAGCGGCAGACTTTTGAGAAATTATTCAGTTTTCTACACGCACTGCAGGTTTTTCCCCATGCTAGGGAACTGCTAGAGTGTGGCAGGGGGCCACCACACCATCTGCAGAGTCTGTTTCTCGGCTTCGATCTGGTGCATTCAGCCTTGGCCTTGGAGATTTCCGTGACTACAGCGTTGACGGGTTCAGAATTTATTTGGATGGCTGGTGTCTGATCCACATGTGCAGCACGTGCTTTTGAAAGCTCTTTTGAGCAACCCAAGATGAGGATGTCTCTCAAACTCATATTCAGTTCCTGCAAAATGCACTTTCTGAGTTTTGAGGAGGTGCACCCTTGCTTAAACTGTGCCCTGACTTCATCCTCGTCTGGCAAAGTGCAGGTGCTGGCCAAGTCCCTTAGGCATGCGTAGAAGGCATCCATCAACTTGTGAGGCTTCTGAAGTGCTTGGAACAATAGGAACTGTTCATAATCAGGGTTGGCATAGGGTTCAAAATGTGTGCTGATTGCATCCTTCAGCGTGGCATACCTATGGGAGGGTCGCTTCTGCCACTGACTAGGAGATTTTGTGAATGTCTGCCACCCCCAGGTGTAGAAGTAGTGGTCGTTTCCTTTCATCCTTCACTTCCAGGGCTTCAAAGTAGGTCTCAAGGCACTCAATCCAGGCTTTCCAGCATGCAGCCTGTGAGGGGGGCCCCAGTGATCATGAAAGGTTCAAGAGCTGAGATGCCAGACATGTTGGGGGGGTCAGCAAGCTGCTGCTAACCTGGCAGTGTTGTCTGCGTTGGGTGGCCAGGGTCTCCTTGTCTGGGTGCTTGCAGGCTGTGATGACCTGTCCACTTCCTCCCTTAATTGTAGGATGGTGTCCCATGCCTGACACACAACCTGGGCTTGGGTGGGCACTGAGTGCCGCTGGGGCTAGTGGGTGCTGGAGGGCATGTTACTGGGTGCTCCAGGATAGAACCCAGTACCTTCCAGACATCATGGTGAGCACAGCAGGCAGAGCGGTGGGCATGCTGTGTGCCTTAGCCCAGGGCAGGCGGCAGCAGCAGGTCTCTTTACCACGTGGCAGAGAGGCCTTGGTATGCAACGGCGTGTGAGTCTTCCTGGAGGTGGGGCCATGCAGAGCATAGCAGGTATGGCAGCAGGACGTATCAGTGCCGTCCGCAAACTTTAACAGAGCCTGTGCGCATCCAGATATCAGCTGTAGGTGGCGGGTGGATTCTGGCGCTGGTGTGAATACTGCTTCTGGCAGTCCCCTGGCTGGAGGCACTGTTTAGGGATCGCTCTGCGGCATGGTGCAAGGCAGTCGCGGGCACCTAGGCAGGTGAGGAGGGTGGCATGGCCCCCTTCGTCACCAGTGTAGTATAGGCCCAAAGATGACACAGATCCAGTTATATGAAATGCATTTAACTGTTTTAATGCAACTTTACTCTTCACTACTAATCCCCCTCTCACTGTATGTCAGTCTATTTAACCCTTCCCCCACATCATCCATGGCTCCACCATCATGCTCCAGTGAAGAGGGGTGTGGCTACATATCCTCCACCATGGACACCGCACATTAGGTTTGCCTGAGTACAGGCAAACACTACAGGGTGCAAGGAAAGTGGCACTTCACTGGATGCAGCACCACTTTTCTTAAGTATGCCGCTAGTTCTACTAGAATTGTCTGTACATAAAAAATCCACAAAGGAAGACCAGTACTGTAAGAAACTGAGGGCCTGATTTAGATTTTGACAGACGGGTTAGTCCATCATAACGATGAAAGATATCCCGACCACCAAAATATAAATCCCATAGGAAATATTACATTTATATTTCCAGTGTGACAATGTAACCCGCTGCCAAAATCTAAATCAGGCCCTGGGTTATTAGTTGAGTGGGGTGGAAGCCCCACTCAAATAATAAGCACAAATAATCCATGCCAGGGTTAACCACCAAGGTCACTGAATAAACCTGTGCTTAACCTTTTGTGCTAAATCCTCTAGTAGCTTGACACAAAAGCAGTTAGAATAACTTAGAGGCAATGTGTAATGTTTATATGCAGAACTCTAACAGTAATGCAACACAAGGAAACTCCTAAACCAATGTAGAAAAATAGAGTAACATTTGATTATTTAAATGGTACAAGAATAAATAAAATCCAATTAGTGGATCCAACGATATGAGCTTTTAAAGTTTTAGATGAAAAAAGTTTTAATAAGCCAATTTTTACTTTAAAAAAATATATATATTTTAGGTTATGTCTAAAGTGTGGGCACTTATCCCCAGAGGGATATGATGGTGCTAGCTGCGGGCCCTAAAGTTAAAGCATTTGCCTTTAGGCAGAGAATAGGCTGTTTTGTAGTTTTTTTCCTGAACCTGGCCAGGTCTGAGGTCAGATGGAGATCAATGAACAATAAGTTCCATTGAGTGTCTGCTAGATGAGTGAACAAACGACCACCCATTCTAGCATTTTCTGATGCATTTGGCCTTAGCCAGAGCTAAGTTGGATGATCGCAGGGTCCGTGCAGGTCTGTAGAATTCCACTTTACTACATAAGATAGCTTGGCCAGTGTCATAGAGTGCCTTTTAGGCCTGGCATAAAAGTTTAAACTTGGTTCTTTTGCAGATTGGCAGCCAATGGAGAGTATTTACACAAACAGATTCCGAGCTATATCTGTCACTATTACAGATGAGTCTGGCAGCCGCATTTTAGATAACCTTTAGTTGCGTAAAGAGAAAGTCTGTCATGCCCATATTAAGGGCATTGACATAGTCCAGTTTACTTGTAATCAATTTCTGGACTTCTGTCTTTCACCAGTTCACTTGGATCCATCAAAAGAGTTGCTGTAGGAGTCTAAGTAGGACAAATCATCTGCCATAGGTAGAGTTGACCTGCTCCTACATAGAGAGGGAGTCTTCTATCAGGAAACCAAGGTTCTTCACCATTCACTTTGGCTCCGGAGAAGAGATCAGGGATGCTGGCCACTAGGAGGCTTCCTAGTTATGGTGGGCACCGCCAAAGAGTAGTATCCCTTTTTTATCAGTCTTAAGCTTTAAACAATGTGCTTTCATCCAGGTTGCTACGTCTGACAGACAGCAAGTGAGATTCTATTTAGTTTCACTGTGTCTGTCCTCAATGGAGATAACCAACTGAGTGTCGTCGGCATAAGAACATATCTTGAAACACCAGGTTCTGACGATGTTCGCCAAGGAAGAGACATAACCATTGAATAGTGCTGGGCTGAGCTAAGAACCTGCGAGAAGCCAAATTTAGATATGGGGGGATCAATCTAAATGTGTCCAGCTGAACTGATTTGGTCCTTTTATTTAGAAAGGAGCTCGACCATTGAAGGTATTTTGAATGTAGACTGGTCTTATGTAATCTTTTTATCAGTAGGGTGTGAGAGACCATGTCAAAGGCTGCAAACAGATCTAGCAGCATCAGGGCCGCAGCCTCTCCCTGATCCACTTCTAGTTTAATGCTGTCCAGTGTGACAAGTATAGAGGATTCTGTGCTGTCCCTGGCTCTAAAGGCAGTCTGCAACACATTGGGAAGATTGTTGTGTTCTAGGAACAATGTTGGCTCATTATATACTATATCAAAATGAGATATAGTGTGCACAGAGTCCAGGGGTTCCCCAAGAGGCTTGACAGGGGCAATAATAGATAATACTAATGCTCTAATTGTGGTAGTGTGGTCGAACAGTTAGGCTTATCAGAGGGTGGTGTTAAGACTTGTTGTACACACATAAACAATAAGTGAAAACACACATTCAATGACTTAACTCCAGACCAATAGATTTTTATATAGAAAAATATTCTTTTGTTAATCTATTATTAGAACCACAAGATTTAGATTGCAAGTAAGTATATTCAATGAAAGGTTCTTTACATAGGTATAGTCAGAACTTTGAATTAAAACAGTAATGAACACAGTTTTTCATAAAATGGCAATAAGCTATTTTAAAAGTGGACACAATAGAATTTTCAACAGTTCCTGGGGGAGGTAAGTACAGTTTAGTTATTACAGTAAGTAAAGCACTTACAAGTTCAGTGTCCGGGGCATAGGTAGCCCAACATTGGGGGTTCAAGTCAACCCCAAACACCCAGCACCAGCAACACGGGCCGGTCAGGTGCAGAGGTCAAGTGGGAGCCAATGTAACATGGGTGCCTATGGAGAAAGGGGGATTCTCCGGTCCCGGTCAGCTTGCAGGAAAGTACCTGCGCTGTCAGAGGGCAGACCAGGGGGGTTCAGTAAAGCACTGGGGGGGCCCCAAGTAGGCACAGAAAACACACCCAAACAGCACAGGGACAGCGGGTGCAGTGGGCAAACAGGACATTGGGTTTTCAATAGGATTTAAAGGAGGGACCCGTGGGTTACTCAGACGTTGCAGGCAGGGCACAGGGGGGGCCTCTCGGGCCAGCCACCGACTGGGCAAGGGTGAGGGCTGCCCACCTGTCACTGCTGCACTGGAGGTCAGTTTCTCACAGGCCTGGGGGCTGCGGGTGCAGTGCATATTCAGGCGTCGGATATCTTCGTCCCAGGCAGTTGGGGTCAAGGGGGTCCTCGGGATTCCCTCTGCAATTGTCATCGTGGGGGTACAGGGAGGTCAGCCCAGAGTGGACACGTCATTGGAGTCGCCTGGGATCCTCTCCGGGACATTGTTTTCTCTGAACACGGGCCAGGGGCATCGGGTGCAGAGTGGTGGGGGCTCACGCTACTGGAGTGAGATGGGAGTACCTTTAAAGATGGTTTCTTATTTCTTGGTTGGACAGGTCTGATGTCCATGGGAGTTCTTGATCCTTCTTAGGTGCAGGGCAGTCCTCTGAGTCAGCAGAGGTCACTGGGCCCATAGGATGCGTCGCTGGTGAAGGTTCTCTGAAGTAGGATACAGCTGGTAGGGCTGGGGCCAAAGCAGTTGTCATCTTCCGTCTTCTCTGCTGTTTTTTTTAGCTAAGCAGGCCTTCATCTTTGTAGGTTGTCAGGAATTTGAAATCCTGGGTTCAGGGTCGCCCCTAAATACTGAATTTAGGGGTGTCTTAGGGTCACAGGGCAGTAGCAAATGGCTACCTACTGTCATTTAGGGTGGCTACACCCTCCTTGCGCTCCCTCCCTCTGGAAAGGGGAGCACATCTCTATCCCTATTGGGCTAAATCCTCCAAAACAAGATGAAGGATTTTCTAAGGAGGGGGTCACTTCAGCTGTGATCACCTTAGAGGTGGACCTGGGTGAGATGGTGATTCCTCCCTGTTTTTCTCATTATCTCCCCAGACTTGCCACCAAAAGTGGGGGCTGTGTCCGGGGGGCAGTCATCTCCACTAGCTGGAGTGCCCTGGGGCACCTTAACACCAGGCTTGAGCCTTTGAGGCTCACCACCAGCTATTACAGTTCCTGCAGGGGGGAGGTGTGAAGCATCTCCACCCAGGACAGGCTTTGTTTCTGACCACAGAGTGCACAAAAGCACTCACCCCATGTGGTCAGAAACTCGTCTGGATGTGGCAGGCTGGCACAGACCAGTCAGTCAAACACCAACAGTAGAGCTGGCATACAGGGGGAATCTCTAAGATGAGCTCTGTGTGTATTTCTAAAAAAATCCCACACTGACATCAGAGTGGGTTTATTGTGCTGAGAAGTTTGATACCAAACTTCTTAGTATTTAGTGTAGCCATTATGGAACTGTGGGGTTTGTTTTTGACAAACTCCCAGACCATATACTCAATATGGCTACCCTGCACTTACAATGTCTAAGAATTGACTTAGACACTGTAGGGACATAGGTGGTCAGTACAAACCTGGCGGACGGTGTTAAAGCGGCGGTAAGACCGCCAACAGGCCGGCGGTAAAAAAATTACAATTACGACCATGGCGGAAACCGCCAACAAAGACAGCCACTTTAACACTCAGACCGCCACGGCGGTACAAACAAACAGCGCGGCGGTCACCGCCAACAGACTGGCGGGAGACAATGTACCGCCCACACTATTATGACAGGCCAATCCGCCACCTTTTCTGGGGCGGATTCACCGCGGATAAAAACACGGCGGAAACAGGAATCCCGAAGGAAAAACGCTCACCTCTACATACCCCACGAGGAACGAGAACACCATGGAACTGGAACACCAAATTCTACCTGCAATAGTCTTCCTGCTCCTCTACCAGAAGCACGAACGCCGGCGGTGAAGACCATGGTAAGTACTGCACCTACGACACAGGGGAGGGGGGAGGCAAAAAACAGGGACACCCACACGCAACACCCCCACCCTCACACACTACAACACTCACACTAATACATGTTGATACATTACAGTTACACCCCCCCCAAGCCCCCTGGAAGAATGCAAAGACAAACGGAAATTATTGTAACAATTGTAATCTATTAAAATCCAGTACTCCAAAATACACCATAAACAAATATATACACCAATAATACAAGTCCAGGTATTGCACCATTCATAGTTCGTGTACCACTGGGCCCAAAATGCATGGGCGAGGCCCACACTCGAAACCCGATCAAAACAGAGAGAACACTGCAGGGGCATCAGATAGAAATACAACAGACACCTCAGGGGGAAGGGAAGGGGGGGGGGCACCTCAGCCGGATGAGTGTATGATGCCAGATCCACGAGGGGGCTCAATGCCCACTGATGTATCCTGGGAAGTGCAAATCCACAGTCTCTCAAGTCTCTACAGTGGGTGGTTTGCCCACTGTTCAATCCTGGGGAGTGCAAAGCCACAGTCTCTCAAGTCTCTACAGTGGGTGGTTTGCCCACTGTTCAATCCTGGGAAGTGCAAAGCCACAGTCTCTCAAGTGGATAACAGTCTCCACTGGTTCTGCGCGTGCCCAGAGTGCTTCATCCTGTGAAGGACAGAGGTAGTGGATGGATGTCTCCACTGGTTCTGGTGGGGGACTGGTGCCCAGAGTGCTTCATCCTGTGAACGACAGAGGTAGTGGATGGATATCTCCACTGGTTCTGGAGGGGGACTGGTGCCCAGAGTGCATCACTCACCCCGTGACGGACCCAGTTGCGTCAGTGCCCCTGCCGCTCATGGGCTAGCGGTGCATGTGCCTGCGGTCCTTCATGGCCCAGCGGGGCTTGTGCTGGCAGTCCTTCATGGCCCAGCGGTGCTTATGCTGGCGATGCCCTGTTCAGCGGTTCTTGAGTTGGCGGTCCTTCATGGCCCGGCGGTGCTTGTGCTGGTGGTGCCCTGTTCAGCGGTGCTTGAGTTGGCAGTCCTTCATGGCCCAGCGGTGCATGTGCTGGCGGTCCTTCATGGCCCAGCAGTGCTTGAGTTGGTTGTCCTTCATGGCCCAGCGGGGCTTGTACTGGTGGTCCTTCATGGCACAGCGGTGCTTGTGCTGGCGGTGCCCTGTTCAGCGGTGCTTGAGTTGGTGGTCCTTCATGGCCCTGCGGTGCATGTGCTGGCGGTGCCCTGTTCAGCGGTGCTTAAGTTGGTGGTCCTTCATGGCCCAGCAGTGCATGTGCTGGCGGTCCTTCATGGCCCAGCGGTGCTAGTGCTGGCGGTCCTTCACGGAACAGCTGGGCTGGGACTGGTGGTGGCCTCCTGGGCAGCTGGGCTGGGGCTGGCGGTGGCCTCCTGGACAGCGAGGATGATGGCGGTCTTCTCCACCATGCAGCTCTTCCCAGACTTGCTGGGTTTCTTGTGGCCCTTCCCCACCTTGGGAGGTGTCACAGCTGACCCCACACTCCTACCGGGACCCCTGGGAGCGGCTTTGGTGGCTGGAGTCTTCCCCCTCTCTCGCTGGGCACTGGCCAACTTCTGATGCTTCACAGGTGGGGACTGGCTGTGCTGTGGCTCCGTGCAACACTGGCTGTCCTGGTGGCCGGTGCACTCCACATACCGGTGACTGCAGGCACCACTGGTCCCGGAGATGTTGTGGCTGAGGTGCTACTTTGGGACCTATGAGATGGACGGGGTGGGGGAGGTGTGGGAAAGAGGTCATGGGTGGACAGGAAAAGTTTCTTGGACACACTAGGACGGGTAGCTGGAGGGGGTTTGGGAGTGGAGGAAGAGGTGGTGGTAGTAGGAGGTGTACATTTGGTGACTTTGGGTGCAGGTGCATGCGCTGGAGGCTGTCGTGAGGTGGATGGCTGTTGGGTGGGTGTGTGGCTGCGTTTGTGTATCTTGGGAGTGCGCGTCACAGACACACTGGGAAAGGACACAGGGGACGTGTGAATGGTAGTGGGGTGGTGACTGCACGTGAGCGGGGGTGTGCTGGTGAGGGAGGTAGTTGCTGTAGAGGTAGTGCATGCAGGTGTAAGTGTAGACGAGACTGGGAGGGAGGAGGGGGACACAGTGGAGGCAGTGGATGTTGGTGTGTCTGCATGTGTGTGTTGCTTACGTGAGTGCCTGTGGGATGTGTGGTGCTTATGTTTGCCTGAGCTTCCCTTGTGTAGTGAGGTGTGTGCAGGCTGGTCTGATGGTGTGCTTGGGATAGGCAGAGGTACAGGGGATTGGGTCTGGGTGGAGGAAGTTGGAGGGGGGGAGGCAAGAGACAGGGACAATGGCTGCCATCAGTGCTGAGGCCAGAGTTTGAAAAGCTCGGTGAAGGCCCGCCTGACTAGAATGAGGGGGTCCAAGACCACCAGGGCCGGGAACCACGGAAGTACCACCAACAGGCTGGCTGTGCCTCCCAGCCCATTCTGACCGCGTCGGTAAAGCCGCGGTCAGAAAAGGGAATCCGGCGGTTTCCCGCCAGATTTCCCCTGCATGGGCTGAATCTCCATGGCGGCACTGCTTGCAGCGCCGCCATGGAGATTCCGACCCCCTTCCCGCCATCCTGTTTCTGGCGGTTTTTACCACCAGGAACAGGATGGCGGGAACGGGTGTCGTGGGGCCCCTGGGGGCCCACCATGATTTTCACTGTCTGCTTAGCAGACAGTGAAAATTGCGACGGGTGCAACTGCACCCGTCGCACCCCTGCAACTCCGCCGGCTCCATTCGGAGCCAGCTTCATTGTTGCAGGGCCTTTCCCGCTGGGCCGGCGGGTGCTCCTTTGACGGGCTCCCGCCGGCCCTGCGGGAAAGCCAGAATGGCATCCGTGGTCTTCTGACCGCGGAGTGGCCATTTGGCGGTGACCGCATGGCGGGCGGCGACCACCGCCCGCCGCGGTCAGAATGACCGCCTGAATGCCCTCCAGGAATGCATTAGGTTGTTGCAACTGCCTTTCTACACCCTGGATGGCATTCAAAATGGTAGACTGCCCAACAGTGAGGGACCTGAGGAGGTCAATGGCCTCCTCACTGAGGGCAGCAGGGGTGACTGGGGCAGGGGCTGAGGTGCCTGGGGCGAAGGTGATGCCCACCCTCCTGGGTGAGCAGGCACCGGGGCGAAGGCAGAGGGGCTGCTGGGAGGGTGGTGCTGGTAGGGGGGGTGGCAGCTGTACCTGTAGATGCGGGGGCACAGATGTTGCCGCCACCACAAGGGAGCTCCCATCAGAGGGCGTGTCGCTGGTGTCAGCTCCTGTCCCCGCCGTGAAGCTCCCCTCGCCCTCTGTCCCACTGGTGAATTCCGAGTCCATAGTCTCGCCCTCCAGGGCCATGTGGGATGCAGCTCCCTTGTGCTCCGGTGCCACTGCTCCTCCGCCTGATGATGCTAATGCACACAAGAACAGGGAGAACACAAAAAGGGGGGGGGACAGAAGAAAGACATGTTGAATGCATGGATTACCGCTACCGTTGGCGGACAAGACAGACACAGAAGCCCCCTGCACTACGCCACGCTCTTGGGCTCCACTGTTTAATTACTGGGAAATGGCCTACAAGCCTATGGACGACATCTGCACACATCGATGACACAGGGGCATGAAGAGCTGTACTTGGCAGTCTACAGAGGTGGGCTGTGGTGCCACATGGCCTGCCTTACGGAGGGGCCTTGCCTACGGAACTCGCCCTGGCCTAGGGAAACCCACAGCCCTCCTCCCCCACCCAGACAACTCCACTGCACGCAAAGTCAGCAGAATGAGAGTGTACTCACCCACTTCTGTCTGCTGTGATGCCCTCAAGCACCCATCCAACTCCGGGTAGGCCACCGCCAGGATCCTGAACATCAGGGGGGTCATGGTGCGATGGGCACCCCTCCCATGTTGGGAGGCCATCCCCAGCTGAGCCTCCACCGTCTTCTGACTCCAGCTGCGAATGTCCTCCCATCTTTTATGGCAGTGGGTGCTCCGTCTGTGGTAGACCCCTAGGGTCCGGACGTCCTTGGCGATGGCACGACATATATCTTTCTTCTGGTGGGCGCTGACCTACATGTAATGTACAGGGGAAGAAGAGAAGTCATTACCAACTGCACCGTCAAAGTGATTGGCCCCCATCCCTACCCTTGCCATGTGGCACATGCATTCACTGTCTTTCATGCATGCAGCACTCTGCCCCCTTCCTTCTTACATCCAGCCCTCTCCACACAGGCACAGCCCATACAACATGCTCCCTGTGTACTTACCTGTTTGTCTGGAGGACCGTAGAGCAGCGTGTAATGGGGGAGGACCCCATCCACGAGCTTCTCCAACTCCTCCGATGTGAAGGCAGGGGCCCTTACCCCAGACGCACAAGCCATTGTCTCTTCCAGACCGAGGTCACAGCAGCACTTGCAGTGTAGGTCCTCTCCTGTCGAAGATCAGGTATCGAGTGATTGAACAGACAGAAAATTGCGGTCACGTCCCCGGCGGTCACGTCCCCGGCGGTGCGTACCGTCACAGCCGGCATACATCGTCATTGGCTCTTGGGACCCATAGGGTCCAATGTTAACCAATGCAGCATTGCGCCGCGGTCTCCGACCACCTACCGCGACGGTGTACAACGCCAGCGCAGTTACCTCACATCCAATTGTCCCACTTTACATGTCAGACAGCTGCCATTTCAGGGGCCCACATGGCCTCATTTTCAACTGCGTCACACATACCTAGGCCTAGTCTCAACACACATACAGGCCACCTTTTGTATATGATTGGGGTTCTGTGTAAACTGTGGGTACGTACCTCTGAGTTGTTTGACTGTGTGCTCGCTGTTGTCCTTCATAGGCACCGTCCGCTGGGACATGTGAGGAGACGGCGGCATCCTCCGGTGTACCGACCGTTGGTGGACCTGTCGACAATGGAGGAGCGATATTTGATAATCACCTACAGGTTTGACCGGGCCACAATCCAGGAACTGTGTACCCAGTTGGAGCCAGACCTGATGTCAGCAATCCGCCATCCCACAGGAATCCCCCCTCAAGTGCAGGTGCTGTCAGTGCTCCATTTCCTTGCAAGTGGGTCTTTTCAAACAACTGCGGCCATGGCATCAGGGATGTCCCATCCTATGTTTTCCAACGTATTGTCCAGAGTTTTGTCTGCCCTTCTGAAACACATGCAGAGCTACATCGTTTTCCCTCAGGTGGAGGATGTGCCTACAGTGAAAGGTGATTTCTATGCCCTGGGACATATCCCCAACATCATAGGTGGCATTGATGGGACCCATGTGGCTTTGGTCCCCCCCAGAGGAGTGAACAGGTGTACAGAACCTGGAAGTGTTATCATTCTATGAATGTACAGATGGTATGTTTGGCAGACCAGTACATCTCCCATGTGAAGGCCATGTTCCCTGGCTCAGTGCATGACGCCTACATACTGCGGAATAGCAGCATCCCTTATGTGATGGGTCAACTCCAGAGGCACCGTGTGTGGCTATTAGGTGAGCACCTGGAAGCAAGACAGTGGGAATGGTTGTCTGGGTATATCCCTACAGGTTAGTGTGTGTCTAACAGTTGTACCTCGCCATTTGCAGGTGACTCTGGTTACTCCAACTTGTCATGGCTACTGACCCCAGGGAGGAATCCCAGGAATAGGGCAGAGGAACGCTACAGTGAGGCCCATGGGTGAACTAGGAGGGTGATGGAGCGGACCTTCGGCCTCCTGAAGGCCAGGTTCAGGTGCCTCCACATGACAGGTGGATCCCTATTCTACTCACCAAAGAAGGTGTGCCAGATCATTGTGGCCTGCTGTATGCTTCAAACTCACAGGTGCCTTTTCTGCAGGAGGATGGTCCAGATGGCGGTGTTGTGGCAGCTGTGGAGCCTGTGGACAGTGATGAGGATGAAGCAGAGGAAGAAGACATGCAGAACAGGGACTCAGTGATCCAGCAATATTTCCAGTGAAACACAGGTAAGAATACAATCCTGCCTACTAGATGTACTTTAACACTACTACCTCTCTACTGTCTGTCGTTTTCACCCAGTGTATTGTCACTTTCCCTTACGGTTTCACAGATGTGGGTCCCACTGTGTGACATCTGCTTAAATTCCTCATGGACTAGAGCTGTGTGACATAGGTAAGTTGACATTACTATTTCAAAAACATTTTGTCACTGTAATTGCAAATACACTATTTCGAAATCACAGACAGACTCCAAATCATTTTGTGCTTTAGGTGTGTTTATTTAAATGCAAAGTATTGGAGGGGGAAGTTAAATGGTGAGGGGTGATGGCGGAGGAGTGTCCTTGGCAGAGTCCAGTCTATTAGTCTCACAGGTGCATTGCCCATGTGGGCATAGGAAGTGGAGCTGGGGCAGTTTGAGGATGGACAGGGTGACAAAGTGGGACAGTAGGATGACAATCAGGGTGGTCTCATTTCTTGGCGGGGGTCTTGGCATCGTTCTCTGTCTTGTTCCTGGATCTCAGGGACCGTTTGTGGGGTGGTTCTCTGTCTGCAGGGGGTGGGGTGCTGGTGTGGTGGTCCTGTGGCGGGGCGTCCTGTCCACTAGCGCCGGCGGAGGTGGTGGGCAGTTCATCGTCCATGCTAGTGTCAGGGGCCCCTTGTAGTGCCACAGTGTCCCTCCTGGTGTTGAGTACTTCCTTCAGCACCCCTACGATGGTGCCCAGGATGGAGCTGATGGTTCTGAGTTCCTCCCTGAAGCCCATATACTGTTCATCCTGCAGGCGCTGGGTCTCCTGAAACTTGGCCAGTACCGTTGCCATCATCTCCTGGGAGTGGTGGTAGGCTTCCATGATGGAGGAGATGGCCTCATGGAGAGTGGGTTCCCTTGGCCTGTCCGCCCCCTGTCGCACGGCAGCCCTCCCAGTTCCCCTGTGTTCCTGGGCCTCTGTCCCCTGGACCGTGTGCCCACTGCCACTGCCCCCAGGTCCCTGTTGTTGCTGGGGTGGTGGGTTATCCTGGGTTCCCTGTAGTGGTGGACACACAGGTGATTGACGTGTCCTGGGGACGGAGGCATGGGCCCGCTGGGTGGGTGCTATGCTGGTGTTTCCAGAGGGGGGAAGGTCTATGGTGGCCTGTGCCTGTGTGAGGGGAACCGACTGTCCAGAGGTCCCCGATGGTCCGGGCTGGTCATCTAGATCCAGTTGGACAGAGGTGCTGTCATCACTGTGGGCCTCTTCTGTTGGTGGTGTGGACATGTGTGGACCCTCCTGTCCGGTGATGTTGGGTAGGGGACCTGCAGGGGTATAAAAGGATGTTTGTTAAATCTGTGTGTGTAATGGTCTGCAATGGGTGGGTGACCGTGTACCCCAGTGCTAGCATTCCTGTGTGGGAGCTTGTGTGATGGTGGTTTAAGGGGGGTGTATGGCTATGTGCAGTGAGCATGCTTTGGTGATGGGTGTCCATGCTTTGTAGTTGCATGCAGGGCTTGGTGTTGGGATGTGTGGTTTGTGATGTTGGGACATTTGTGAGGAGTTGGGGTGCTGGGGGTGAGGGTGAGAGTGGGGGTATGTGATGGCATGCAGGTAGGGTGGGGGATGTAATAGTAAAGCTTTGACTTACCAGAGTCCATTCCTCCAGCTACTCCTGCGAGGCCCTCAGGATGCAGAATCGCCAAGACCTGCTCCTCCCATGTTGTTAGTTGTGGGGGAGGAGGTGGGGGTCCGCCGCCAGTCCACTGAATCGCCAGGTGGTGTCTTGAGACCACGGAACGCATCTTCCCCTGTAGGTCGTTCCACCTTTTCCTGATGTCCTCCCCGATTTCTTGGGTGTTGTTTCACTGCGTTGACCCTGTCCACTATTCTTCGCCACAGCTCCATCTTCCTTGCAATTGAGGTGTGCTGCACCTGTGCTCCGAATAGCTGTGGCTCTACCCGGACGATTTCCTCCACCAAGACCCTGAGCTCCTCCTCAGAGAACCTGGGGTGTCTTTGCGGTGCCATGGGGTGGTGTAGGTGATGTGTGGGGTGGTTTGTGTGGTGATATGCAGTGGTGTGTTGTATGAGGTGCGTGGAAGTTGTGTGGGTGATGGTGTTGTGTGCCTTTGGATGCTGTTGTTCTTGCTGGTGGTGTCTCTCTGGCCTTCTTTCAGATTTTTTTGTCGTGGGGGTTTATGGGTGATGTGGGTGTGTGGTTTATATTGTAATGAGTTTGTGGGAGGGGTGTGTGTATGTGTCTCAGGTGTGTGTATTTTGAATTGTCCAATGTGGGGATGTTTTGTAGAAGTGTGTGTATTTTGAGCGCGGCGGTGTGTACCGCCAAAGGAATACTGCGGTTGAAAGACCGCCGCGTGGATTCGTGTGTCGTGATAATGTGGGCGTATTTCTGTTGGCGTGGCAGTGGAGGATTTGTTTTTGCCAGTTTATCAATGACCTTTGGTGTGGCGGACTTGTGTGGGTATCTGAATTTTGGCGGATTCAGAGATGTGGGTCAAAATAGCTGTGGCGGAATTCTGCGGCCACGGCGGTGTGTTGGCGGTCTTCTGCATGGCGGTAAGCGGCTTTTACCGCCAATGTTGTAATGAGGGCCTCATGCAACTATGCCCTCACCTGTGGTATAGTGCACCCTGCCTTAGGGATGTGAGGCCTGCTAGAGGGGTGACTTACCTATGCCACTGGCAGTGGGTTGTGGGCATGGCACTCTGAGGGGATGTGCCATGTCGACTTAGTCTTCTTCTCCCCACCAGCACACACAAGCTGTGAGCCAGTGTGCATGTGCTGAGTGAGGGGTCCCCAGGGTGGAATAATACATGATGCAGCCCTTAGGGAACTTCACTGGTCATAGGGCCCTTGGTACCAGGAGTACCGTTTACAAGGGACTTAACTGTGTGCCAGGGCTATGCCAATTGTGGAGACATAGGTACAGTTTTAGGGAAAGAACACTGGTGCTGCGGCCTGGTTAGCAGGGTCTCAGGACACTTCCAATCAAAGCTGGCATCAACAAAAGGCAAAAAGATAGGGGGTGACCATGCCAACAGTTGCATTTTCCTACACAACTCCACTCCCCCAAACAAAAGAGGATGAGATTAAATATTCCCAAGAGAGTCTTCATTTTCTAAGTGGAAGAACCTGGAAAGGCCATCTGCATTGGCATGGGCAGGCTCAGGTCTGTTTTCCACTACAAAGTCAATTCCCTGTAGGGATGTGCTCCACCTCAGAAGTTTAGGGTTCTCTCCTTTCATTTGCATGAGTCATCTGAGAGGTCTGTGATTAGTTTGAACTATAAAGTGAGTACCAAACAAGTATGGTCTCAACCTTTTCAGTGACCAAACCACAGCAAAGCCCTCCCTCTCAATGGTACTCCAACGCTGCTCCCGGGGGAGTAACCTCCTACTAATAAAAGCAACAGGCTGGTCAAGGACATCATCATTGGTTTGTGACAGGACTGCTCCTATCCCATGTTCAGAGGCATTTGTCTGCACAATGAACTGCTTGGAATAAACCAGAGCTTTTAGAACTGGTGCTGAGCACATAGCTTCTTTTAGGGTGTCAAAGACCTTTTGACAGTTTATGGTCCAGTTAACTTTATTGGGCATTTTCTTGGAGGTAAGTTCTATGAGGGGAGTCACTATGGATCCATGTCCCTTCACAGACCTCCTGTAGTGCCCAGTCAAGCCAAGGAATGCACTGAGTTGTGTCTGGGTTTTTGCAGCTTCCCAGTCCAGAATTGTCTAGATCTTGGGTTGTAAGGGTTGCACTTGGCCTCCACCCACAAGGTAACTCAAGTATACAACCGTTCCCTGCCCTATCTGGCATTTGGATGCCTTGATTGAGAGGCCTGCTGCTTGCAGGGCCTGCAAAACCTTCTTCAGGTGGACCAGGTGATCCTGCCAGTTGGACCTAAAGACAGCAATATCATCTAGATATGCTTCTCTATAGGACTCCAAGCCAGCAAGGACTTGATTCACCAACCTTTGTAAGGTGGCAGGGGCATTCTTTAAGCCAAAGGGTATAACAGTAAACTTATAATGCCCATCAGATGTTGACAATGCTCTTTTCTCTTGTGCTCTAGGTGCCATCCTAATTTGCCAGTACCCTGCAGTTGAGTCAAAGGTACTCAGAAATGTGGCTGCACCTAACTTGTCAATCAGCTCATCTGCTTGCTATGGAGTGAGCATCTGTCTTGGCGACAGACTTGAGCCCTCTGTAGTCTCTCTCCATCTTTGGTGTGTGGTTTAGGGACCAGGACCACTGGCCTAGCCCAGGGACTGTCAGAGTGCTCCATTACCCCTAACTCCAGCATCTTGTGGACTTCCACTTTGATGCTTTCTTTGACTTGATCATACTGTCTGAATATTTTGTTTTAGACAAGTAAACTGTCTCCTGTGTCTACATCATGGGTACACAGATGTGTCTGACCAGGGGTCAAGGAAAATAGCTCAGCATACTGTTGTGGGACTTGCCCACAGTCAGCTTGTTGTTGGGCAGAGAGGGTGTCTGAATAGACAACTCCATCTACTGATCCATCCTTAGGGTCAGTTGAGAGGAGGTCAGGGAGAGGTTCACTCTCTGCTTCCTTTTTCTCATCAGTAACCATCAAAATGGTTATGTCTGTCATTATAGAGCTTAAGGCGGATACCATGGATCGCCCTTTTGGGTGTTCTGCTAGTGCCCAGGTCCACTGGGTAAGTGACTTGGCTCTTTTTCTCAAGCACATGGTAAGGGCCACTCCATCTGTCCTGGAGGGCCCTGGGAGCCAGAGGTTCCAGAACCCAGACTTTCTGCCCTGGTTGGAATTCAACCATTGCAGCTTTTAGTCATACTACAACGTCTGGAGTTGTTGGCTGGCCTCAAGGTTTTTGGATGCCTTTTCCATGTACTCAGTCATCCTTGAGCAGAGGCCAAGCACATGGTCCACCACATCTTGTTTAGGCTCATGGAGAGGTCTCTCCAAGCCTTCTTTTACAAGCACTAGTGGTCCCCTTACAGGATGGCCAAACAGAAGCTCAAAGGGGAAAAGCCCTACTCCCTTCTGTGACACCTCCCTGTAGGCGAAAAACAGGCACAGCAGGAAGACATCCCATCTCCTTTTTAATTTTTTCAGGGAGCCCCATGATCATGCCCTTCAATGTCTTGTTAAACCTTTTAACAAGACCATTGTTTTTTGGATGATAAGGTGTGGTGAACTTATAAGTCACCCCACACTCATTCAACATGTGTTTGAGGTAGGCTGACATGAAGTTGGCACCTCTGTTAGAAACCACCTCCTTAGGGAAACCCACTCTGGTAAAGATACCAATTAGGGCCTTGGCTACTGCAGGGGCAGTAGTTGACCTAAGGGGAATTGCTTCAGGTTACCTGTGTCAGAGTCACCAGATCCTCGGGGTCTGTGCACGTTCCCAACACGTCCACCACTGAACAGCTCCAAGACTCTGATAGATAAATCACAGAGACTGAGAGAGTTCAAGAGGGGAAGAGGGGATTAGGAAGGGAACAGCTGGGAAGGAGACCTGTAGTAAGAAAAAAGGTTAGAGCACACAATATGAAAATTATATCTCCTGAAATCAATACTAGACTATGATTCTAAGCCTAGTCACTCTGAAAACATGAACAATCTAAGAGTTAAGTTTAAAATGACTAACTTTCAAGCTGGCCGAATACCTGTAAGGGAATCAAGATGAATTAAATGAAAACTTTCTTATTCAAGTACTTTCCTTTACATGAGAATCAGAAAAAAACATTCTGACTAAATTTTAAACCAGTCATATAAATCCTGTTTTGAGAATGTATACTAGGACCATACAATATTGCATCTAGAAACTCTGGCCTTCTGTGTACTCTTAAAATGTTTCAACACAAATTGCGCATATTGCAGATATATATATATATATATGCATATATATATATATATATACATATAGTAAACACCATAAAAGGATTGTGCACCATGAATAACACAATATGGATTCAGGAAACAAATCACATAACTTGTCAACTCGAATATTACATAATAAATATCTTAGAATAGTGACATACAATAAACAACATGAAATAAACTCAAGGAGAGAATCGTGTGTCTTGCCGATTCGAATGTCACCATGTAAAATAAGAAGAAATGGTAGCACTCAATGAATATCAAAGTCAAATCATCATTAATCGAATCGCGCGTCTTGCCGATCCGTAAAACACGATGTAAATGTCAAGAAATAACAGCTCAAAAATGAATAAATAGATCAAAGTACAATGAAACGAATTGCGCTTCTTTTTCTGATTCTTAAGCCACCATGTAAATGTCAAGAAATGGTAGCGCGCAATGAACAACAAAGTTAAATCCTCATGAAATGAGTTGCGCGTCTTGCCAATTCGTAAAACATCATGTAAATGTCAAGAAATAGTAGCGCGCAGTGGACAACAATGTTAAAACACCATAAAACGAATTGCGCATCTTGCCTATTCTTAAGCCACCAATACCATTGTAAAGAAATGGTAGCACACAATGAATAACAAAGTCAAACCTTTATGAAACAAATCGCACGTCTTGCCTATTTGTAAACTACCATATAAATGTCAAGAAATGGTAGTGCGCAAGTAATCTGTTACTCATTTAAGAATTAAACCAAGAATATGAAAATTCTCAATAACGGTGTCGGAACAGTCCAACCACCGTTTTACCGCCTGGAACAATGATCACCAATGAAGGATGAAGGGCAGAAGACTGGAAGATCCAAATAGGCCGCCGGGACAGGAGCTCAGGAAGAAGCTGCTGCTCTGCACCGGGACCTCTGAATAGTGAGCACTGGGAGTTGGGCTGGCTCTCTTTTATAGAGTCTTGGCCCAGCCCAGAACCACGCTCAGGCATGTTGCAGGGAAAGTCTCTGGAAGGCCCTGGAAAGGGGCCACACCCTAACACACTCTGAAAACCTGCAGCAATACATTGCAAAGGAACAGTATTTGTAAGCATATTAAAAATAAGTTTTCAGGATTGATCTCTGCATTGCAAAAGGTTAAACCACAACATATCATCACAATGCATAAATTAAGTTGTTTTGAGAGTGCTGGGTTTTTGCATTTTTGTCGCCAATAGAATGCGTACTGCTCTGGTGTTGACAGTACTCCTCTCTCCCAGACACGCTCTAGGGCCTGGTTTGCTTGGATTAAGACGATGAAAGCATCTCACAAGTACTGGAGCATGAACATCAGATGCGGAAACCCATGAGTTAGTTTCAGGACCATAACCTTTCCGTGAGATTAAGTACCATAGATTACGCCCTCTCCGTTTAGAATCCAACACTTTCTTGACTTCGTATTCTTTTTCCCCTTGTACTAGAACAGGAGCTGGATGAGTGTGGACCTTTTGGACTGCCTTCTTCAAGAGGGAAGTGTGGAACACTGGATGAATCCGTAAGGATCTGGGCAATTGTAGTTTATAGGTCACCAGATTGATTTGCTGAAGGACAGTATAAGGACCTATGAATTTGGGGTTAAACATGTGCTTCTTCTTGAAGTCTATATGCTTTGTGGAAAGCCACACTTTGTCACCTGGTTGATATTGCGGTCCCTCACAATGTTTCTTGTCATAATGCCTTTTATATTTTTGTTTGGCTTTTTCTAAATGCTGTTGAATCAGTTTCTGGGTTTGATGTAAATGCTGAATGGTTTCTGACACAGCTGGAGTAAGAGAACTTTCTTGAGGAATTGTGATGGGCAAGGTGTCAGGATGATAGCCAAATAAACCAAAAAAGGGTGTAACGCCAATAGAAGTGTGGAATGAGTTATTGAAAGCTAACTCAGCTAACCAGAGCATAGATGTCCAAGAATGAAGTGCCTTTTCAGCGTAGGCACGTAGGTATTGTTTCAAAGTCTGATTTAGTCTCTCCGTTTGACCATCTGTTTGAGGATGGTGACTAGTAGATAGCGTAGATGTCACTTGGAGTGTTTTACACCATTTCTTCCAGAAATTGGAGGAAAATTGTGACCCCGATCGGAGAGGATAACCTTTGGCAGTCCATGATAACGAACCACTCTGTTCAGTAAAATAGTTGCCAATTCACTAGAAGTGGGCAATTTTTTACAGGCGATGAAATGTCCATATTTCGTGATACTATCTACTACCACCAGAATTACTGAATGCTGTTGAACCACTGGCAGACCAGTAATAAAGTCTAAAGAAATGTTCTCCCATGGACGACTTGGGGTTGGAAGTGAATGTAACAACCCTTTTGGTTTTGAATGACTTGTTTTAATGCAAGCACAAACTTCACAGTTGTTTACCATTGCTTTTATATGTTTTGTTAGGGTAGGCCACCAAAAATAGCATTGGATCAGTTCAAGAGTTTTAGGAGTACCTGGGTGACCTGCCGTAGGTATAACATGCAACCAATGAAACACTATCTTGCGAAGTTTGGTAGTGGGTACGAACAAACGAGCGTCATGAAAGGGTAAACCTTGCTTGATTGACCTTTTGGGATCTGCTTGGGCCCATGTTTGCCATTTTTCAACAGTGAAAGAGTTGTGAATTTCTTCAAAGAAATCTTCAGTTTTTATGATACATAGAACCTTGTCAGGAGCAATGATAGCTCTGGAGGCTTGAAATGCAGGCAATGTGGTAGACTGTTGACGGGACAAGGCGTCAGCCTTGCGATTATCTTTACCAGGCCGGAAGGTTACTACAAAATCAAATTTGGCAAAAAAAAGCATCCAGCGTAATTGCCGAGGGGTCAAAAGTCTGGCGGAACTCATGAATTGAAGATTACGATGATCAGTATATACGGTGACAGTCTATTTGGCACCCAACAAATGATGTCTCCATTCTTTAAAGGCGTCACAAATCGCCAGAAGCTCTTTTTCAGCAATGACATAGTTCTGTTCGGCTTCGTTCAACTTCCGAGACAGATAAGCTACAGGATGAAGTTGACCAGTGTCTTTATTTCATTGTAATAAGACAGCTCCTATTGCTACATCTGAAGCATCAGCTTCCACTATGAAAGGTTGATTCGCATCAGGATGAGTCAAGACTGGGGCAGTGGAGAAAGCTTCCTTCAAAGTCGAGAAGGCTTGATCAGCTTCTGGGGACCATACCAACTTTTCTTTCTTTCTTAGTAGCTTAGTGATTGGAGCCACTGTCTGGGAGAAATGATTTATGAACCTCCGGTAAAAATTTGCAAACCCCAGGAAACATTGTAGATCACGAACAGTCTTTGGGGTGGGTCAATCAGATACAGCTTTTACTTTCTTTTCTGCCTTCACCATACCTTGAGGGGTAAGAATAACCCCTAAAAACTCAACTGTGGTAACATGAAACTCACACTTGGTTAGTTTGCAATATAAATGGTGTTTTCGAAGGGCTGCAAGAATTTTCTTGACATGTTGGACATGTTCGTTTTCATTGTCTGAGTAGATCAAAATGTCATCGATGTAGACTATGGCAAATATGTCGAGGTACTCTCTAAGAACGTCATTCAAGAAAAATTGAAATGCTGCTGGAGCATTACACAGACCAAAAGGCATGACGGTGTATTCAAAAAGGCCAAATCTTGTCTTGAACGCTGTTTTCCATTCGTCACCCTCTCTCATTCTGACCAAATGATAAGCACCTCGAAGGTCAAGCTTCGTGTAGATTTTTGCTCTCTTTACTTGTTCCAATAAGACCGGAATTAGGGGTAAAGGATATTTATTCTTAATGGTGACTTTGTTCAAACCCCTATAGTCGATGCAAGCTCGAAGTTCTCCATTAGCTTTTGAAACAAAAAACAAAGGCGAAGCTGCAGGAGACTTAGATGGGCGAATGAAGCCATTCTCCAAAAATTGATCTAGGTATTTTCGTAAATGTTGATTTTCATGTTCTGACAGGACATATACAAGACAGTTGGGAAGTATCACACCTGGGGCTAGATCAATTTGACAGTCATAAGATCTATGAGGAGATAGAGTCTCTGCTCCTTTCTCATCAAATACATCTTTGTAAGATGAATACTGTTTGGGCAGCTGAATTTCTTTCTCCGCGGCAGTAGCTATGTAAGAGTGGCAAACTTTTGGTACTTGAATCTTTTGGAGACATTCTTCATTACATAGCGCAGATGAGAACACAATTTTTCGTTCTGCCCAATTGATCTCTGGATTGTGATGAATTAACCATGGCAAGCCGAGGATAATCCCATATTGGGGAGCATGGATCACGTCAAGGATGATTTTCTCTTTATGTTTCTTTCTTTGATTCTTATCTTCACAAATCATCGACAAGGGGATAGTCTGAAGAGTTACCGGACCTCCAGTCAAGAGTTTTCCATCGACTGCCTGGATGATTTCTGGGGTCTTCTTTTCAATACATGGGATGCCCCATGCACGAACCAATTGGACATCAACAAAGTTCCAGTAGCCCCAGAATCAACTAGAGCTTTTTTGAAACAGATCTTTTTCTTGACCTGAACTCTTATTTCCAGTTTAAGATGTTTAGATTGTGAAGGGTCCACGGTGACACCCAAGAGCAACCATTCTCTGCATCTTCTGAACTGGACCTTGCTTGTTCTTTGGTTTGATTGGACAATCTTTGGCAAAATGACCTTTTCGCCCACAATAAAGACATTTTCCATTTTTTCTGCGTAGGTCCTTTTTATCTTTGGTCAAAGGTCTTCTGATGGTTCCAATTTCCATCGTTCTGGCGTTCTTTCTTTCGGCGTTCTTGAGTCTCTGTTATTATGAATGCGCCATGAATATTTTTAAATGTTTTTGGCGTTCCTTTATGTTCTGCGAAAAGATGATCAAGTCTAAAGACAAGATTTATTAATTCTTGACAGTCTGTAGGTTGTGGGTCGATTTGCGCTAAGATATCTTTTAGTTCCTCTTTGAGTCCCTTGTAAAACAAGACTGCTTGTTTTTCTTCAGGCCAGGATGTCTCGGTAACGAGCCGGTTAAAGTTGGCTAAATACGACACTAGGTCTTGATTCCCTTGGCGTAAATCTAATAATTCACGATCTGCTGACTGTGTTACAGTTCTACGATCAACAACTCTCTCAAATTCACGAACAAAATTTCTCTAGTTGTACAACAAGGGACTATTTTTACGCACAAGAGGAATTGCCCAAGTAGCTGCATCCCCAGACAGATATGATAACAAGAAAGCTACTTTGGACTGAGCATCGGGGAAAGTATTTGGTCTGCAGGTGAAGTGTAGTTCCACTTGAACCAGGAAAGATTGCGCTTTCAAAGGGTCACCTGAGAAACGTTCTGGGGGAGCTAAAGGAATTGCAGAAGGAACATTTAGGGAAATCGGATTACTTCCAGAAGCCTGAGAAGAAGTACCTGGCCAAGACACACCTGTGGGACTTTGTTCCTTCTTCTCTACCTTATCTTGCAACTGACTCACTCTCTCTGCTAAGCTAGTTGTCAATTCTTTGGATGATCCCACCTCTGCTTGGAGCTGGGTGATAGCCTTGACTAACTCATCTAGCGTGGCCATGCTGAGAACATACACAAGCCAGGAGGATAATAATTTGTGGGCTCACTATACTGTCAGAGTCACCAGATCCTCGGGGTCTGTGTACGTTCCCAACACGTCCACCACTGAACAGCTCCAAGACTCTGATAGATAAATCACAGAGACTGAGAGAGTTCAAGAGGGGAAGAGGGGATTAGGAAGGGAACAGCTGGGAAGGAGACCTGTAGTAAGGTTTAGAACACACAATATGACAATTATATCTCCTGAATCAATACTAGACTATGATTCTAAGCCTAGTCACTCTGAAAACATGAGCAATCTAAGCGTTAAGTTTAAAATGACTACGTTTCAAGATGGCCAGATACCTGTAAGGGAATCAAGATGAATTAAATGAAAACTTTCTTATTCAAGTACTTTCCTTTACATGAGAATCAGAAAAAACATTCTGACTAAATTTTAAACCAGTCATATAAATCCTGTTTTGAGAATGTATACTAGGACCATACAATATTGCATCTAGAAACTCTGGCCTTCTGTGTACTCTTAAAATGTTTCAACACAAATTGCGCATATTGCATATATATATATATATATATATATATATATATATATATATATATATATTAAACACCATAAAAGGATTGTGCACTATGAATAACACACTATGGATTCAGGAAACAAATCACATAACTTGTCAACTCAAATATTACATAATAAATATCTTAGAATAGTGGCATACAATAAACAACATGAAATAAACTTGAGGAGAGAATTGTGCGTCTTGCCGATTCGAGTGTCACCATGTAAAATACCAAGAAATGGTAGCATGCAATGAATATCAAAGTCAAATCATCATTAATCGAATCGCGTGTCTTGCCGATTCGTAAAACACGATGTAAATGTCAAGAAATAACAGCTCACAATAAATAACAAGATCAAAGTACAATGAAACTAATCGCGCTTCTTTTGACGATTCTTAAGCCACCATGTAAATGTCAAGAAATGGTAGCGCGCAACGAACAACAAAGTTAAATCCTCATGAAACGAGTTGCGCGTCTTGCCAATTCGTAAAACATCATGTACATGTCAAGAAATAGTAGTGCGCAATGGACAACAATGTTTAAACACCATAAAACGAATCGCACGTCTTGCCAATTCTTAAGCCACCATGCCAATGTCAAGAAATGGTAGCACGCAATGAATAACAAAGTCAAACCTTTATGAAACAAATCACGCGTCTTGCCTATTTGTAAACTACCATATAAATGTCAAGAAATGATAGAGCGCAAATAATCTGTTACTCATTTAAGAATTCAACCAAGAATATGAAAATTCTCAATATCAGTGTCGGAACAGTCCAGCCACCGTCTTACCACCTGGAACAATGATCACCAGTGAAGGATGAAGGGCAGAAGACTGGAAGATCCAAATAGGCCGCCGGGACAGGAGCTCAGGAAGAAGCTGCTGCTCTGCACCGGGACCTCTGAATAGTGAGCACTGGGAGTTGGGCTGGCTCTCTTTTATAGAGTCTTGGCCCAGCCCAGAACCACGCCCAGGCATGTTGCAGGGAAAGTCTCTGGAAGGCCCTGGAAAGGGGCCACACCCTAGCACACTCTGAAAACCTGCAGCAATACATCGAAAAGGAACAGTATTTGTAAGCATATTAAAAATAAGTTTTCAGGATTGAACTCTGCAATGCAAAAGGTTAAACCACAACATATCAGCACAATGCATAAATTACATTGTTTTGAGAGTGCTGGGTTTTTGCATTTTTGTCGCCAATAGAGCACGTACTGCTCTGGTGTTGACAACCTGGTAGCATGATCCATTACTACCAGTATTCATAGGTTCCTTGAGGCTGTGGGAAGTTTAAGTGGACCCAAAATGTCCACACCAACCCTTTCCAAGGGGACCCCCACCACTGGAAGTGGAATGAGGGGGGCCTTTGGATTGCCACCTGTTTTGCCACTTGCTTGACAGGTGACACAGGAGCTGCAAAACTCCCTTACCTTCTGGGACATGTTGGGCCAATAGAAATGGTTCACCAATCTGTCCCATATCTTGGTTTGTCCCAAATGCCCAGCTAGGGGAATGCCATGGGCCACAATGAGGATAAACTCTCTAAACTCCTGAGGCGCTACCACTCTCCTAGTGGCACCAGGTTTGGGATCTCTTACCTCAGTGTTAAGGAGTCCATCCTCCGAACAGACCCTGTGAGATCCACTGACACTTCCTTTTTCCTGCTCAGCTGCTTGCTGTCTCAGGCCTTCAAGAGTGGGACAAGTCTTTTGTCCCTGGCACAGCTGTTCTCTTGAGGGTCCCCCTGGGCCCAAGAGCTCTACCTGGATAGGCTCCAGCTCCATGGACTCAGTTCCCTCAGGGGATAGGACATCTTCCCGAGAAGATAGGTCTTGTTTCTGTTGCTGTACTGAGGCTGGTCCCCCAGTCCTCTTACCTTTTCTCTTGGAAGGTTGGGCCATTATTCCAGGCTCCAAAACATCTTTCTCACTATGTGCTCTGCTCTGTGCTCTTGTCTTTACACACATCACTTCAGGGATACCCAGCATGGGTGCGTGGGTCTTGAGCTCTACCTCAGCCCATGCTGAGGACTCCAGATCATTCCCTAACAAACACTCTACTGGGATTGTTTGAGGCCAGTAACCCCTCCCCATTCTAAAGTTACCATTGCCATGGGATGGACTTTAGTTTCACTATCAGCATTGGTGACTGGATACGTCTGTCCAGCCAGCTACTGTCCTGGGGAAACCAGTTTGTCTGTCACCATGGTGACACTGACACCTGAATCCCTCAGGGCTTCTGACTTTGTCCCATTTATCAAGAGCTGCTGCCTAGATTTTTGCATGTTAGGCGGCCAGGCAGCTAGTGTGGCTATATCCACCCCACCTTCAGAGACTTAGGTAGCTTCAGTGTGAACCTTGATTTGATCTGGGCACACTGTTGAACCCACTTGGAGACTGGCTATTCCAGGGCTAACTGGAGCAGAAGTTGTGGGACTCTTCTTGGGACAGGCCTTGTCTCCCGTTTCGTGTCCATGCTGTCTACAAATGTGACACCAGGCCTTCTTGGGATCAAAGTTGTTATCCTTGTACCCACTTGTGGACTATGAAGAGGCTTGGGGCCCACCCTCCTGAGCAGGTTTTTGGGGCCCTTGCGAAGACTCTTTAGTTTTGTCCTTGGATGTCTCATAACCCTTCCCCTGGGGAGGCTTTGTGACCCCTTTCTTTTGGTCACCTCCTGTGGAAGTCTTGGTCACACTTCTCATGACCCAGTGGTCTGCCTTCTTTCCCAATTCTTGGGGAGAAATTGGACCTAGGTCTACCAGATGTTGATGCAACTTGTCATTGCAGCAGTTACTTAACAGATGTTCTTTCATAAATACATTTTACAGCCCATCACAGTCATGCACTCCACTGCCAGTTATTCAACCATCTAGGGTTTTGACTGAGAAGTCAACAAAATCAACCCAGAACTGGCTTGAGGTTTTGTGAGCCCCCCAGAACCTAATTCTATAATCCTCAGTTGATAATCCAAAGCCCTCAATCAGGGTAGCCTTCAGGAGGTCACAGGATTCTGCATTGTTACCAGAGAGTGTGAGGAGTCTACCCCTACACTTACCAGTGAACATTTCCCACAGGAAAGCTCCCCAGTGAGATCTGTTTACTTTTCTGGTTACACAAGCCCTCTCAAAGGCTGTGAACCATTTGGTTATATCATCACCTTCTTCATATTTTGAAACAATCCCTTTGGGGATTTTTAGGATGTCAGTATTCTCTCTGACCCTACTTATATTGCTGCCACCATGTATGGGTACTAAACCCATATCTTGTCTCTCCCTTTCTACAGCTAGGAGCTGTTTCTCCAAAACTCTTCATTTGGCCCTCCTTTGCTAAAAGGATGTCTTCCTCATTGAGGCTGCCCTCAATGTTCACAGAGGAACTGGACTTCCCTATGGAAGAACCAGAATATCTGAGTCTGATTTGTCGAGATAGGGGTCTAGGAACCCTGGTCTCCCTAGTTAGGGTAGGAGTTGGGCGTTCTACCTCCACATCCCCAACTTCTTCTTTTTCATTTGAGGGGAGGTCTTCCCCTTCAGTGGGATGGTCCCTAGTGTACTCTGCCAAGAGCTCCTTGAGCTTGACCGTAGTAGGGTTGGACCCAGTTTAGATTTTTCTTAACTTACAGAAGGACCTTAGCTCTGTCATCCCTAGATGCAGGTAAAGGGAGAGGTTGAGTTCCATCACTATCTCCTCTGAGTTACTCATTATGTCTCTAAAAGTTGAGATTACTTTTTAAGAAACTAAAAACTACTTTTAGTACTTAAATCCTAACTTTTACAAAACGTTTAAACCAAAAAGAAGAGATGCTAGCAGGACTTACACAATGCCCTAGCAGGACTTTAAAATTTTTTGAAAAATAGTCAAAATTGAAGGTATTGGCTGAGTAGTCCAGCAAACTCAAAGTCTTAGACCCCACTGCTGATCTACCAATGTAGGAAGCTGGCTCTATATACAATATCAAAATGAGATATAGGGCCAGATGTATCAACCTTTTTTGCATTCGCAAACGGTGCAAATTGCAAAATTCGGCCGTTTGCGAATGCAAAAATGCCTTTCAAAATGTATGAAAGGCATCCACAGTGCAATTTTAAGGAATCGCTAAAGAAACGATTCCCTAAAATTGCAACCCCATTTAGAGAATCGCAAATTGCAATTCTCTAAATTGGAAAACGCAAATAGAGAATTCCTATTTGCGATTCGCAAAGCACATGTATCAAGTATTTCCTAAATGCAAATTGGGCATTTAGGAAATGCAATTACCACAAACTAAAGTTTGTTGGTAACCATGTGTAAATTGTAGAAAAGCATTAAAAATGCATTTTTAAAAATTGACATGTAGTGCACACATGCCCCTAAGGCATGTGTGTGTTTCACATGTCTGTAAAAAATATTTTTGGGGTGCAGCAGAGGGTGCCTTAAGCCCCCAGCACCCTGGGATTTGCATTTCCTAATTTGCGAATTCCTTACTGGAATTTGCAATTTGGGAAATGCAAAAACATTCACAACAGGCCCCTAGGTGCGAATGGGATTGGATTCTCTATTTGTGATTCTGTAATAGCATTTGCGAATTTTAAGAAATCGCTATTATGAATCGCAAAAATCATACATACCATTTTGCATTTCTTAAATAGCGATTTCTTAAAATTTGCTATTTAAGAACTCAAATCGTTTTTTTGATACATCTGGCCCATAGTGTGCACAGAGTCCAGAGCTCCCCCAAGAGATTTGACAGAGGCAATAATAGATAATACTAATGCTCTAATTGTGGTAGTGTGGTCGAGCAGTTAGGCTTATCAAAGGGTTGTGTTAAGCATGTACACAGAAGCAATAAGTGAAAACACACACTCAGTTACTTAACTCCAGGTCAATAGGTTTTTATATAGAAAAATATATTTTCGTTAAGATTTAGATTGCAGGTAAATACATTCAATGAAAAGTACTTTGCATAGGTATAGTTAGAACTAAGAATCAAAACGGTAACGTACACAGTTTTTCATAAAATGGCAATAAGCTATTTTAAAAGTGGACACTCATTTTCAACAGTTCCTGGGGGAGGTAATTACAGTTTAGTTATTACGGTAAGTAAAGCACTTACAAGTTCAGACTTCGGGGCATAAGGTGCCCACCGTTGGGGGTTCAAGTCAGCCCCAAACACCCAGCACCAGCAACATGGGGCCGGTCAGGTGCAGAGGTCAAATAGGAGCCAAAATAAATGTGCTCCTATGAGGACAGAGTGGTGCTCCAGTCCCGGTCTGCTTGCAGGTAAGTACCCATGCTGTCGGAGCGAAGACCAGGGGTGTTTAGTAGAGCACTGTGGGGTCCCAAGTAGGCACACAAAACAAACCCTCAGTGACACAGAGGCAGCTGGGTGCAGTGGGCAAACAGGGTGTCAGGTTTTCAATAAGATTCAAAGGAGGGATCCGGGGGGTCACTCAGACGTCGCAAGCAGGGCACGGGGGGGCTTCTCGGGCCAGCCACCAACTGGGCAAGGGTGAGGGCCGCCTGCTGGTCACTGCTGCACTGGTGGTCAGTTTCTCACAGGCCTGGGAGCTGCGGGTGCAGTGCTTCTCCAGGCATCATATATCTTCATCCCAGGCAGTCGCGGTCAGAGGGTCCTCAGGATTTCCTCTGCAGGAGTCGTTGGGGGGTGCAGGGAGGTCATTCCAGGGTTGACAAGTCATTGGAGTCACCTGGGGATCCTCTCTGGGTCGTTGGTTTCTCTGGACACAGGACAGGGGCGTCGGGAGCTGAATGGTGGGGACTCACTCTTCTGGAGTGAGGTGGGAGTCCCTTTAAAGATGGTTTCCTCTTTCTTGGTTGGACAAGTCCCATGTCCATGGGAGTTTCTGATCCTTCTTAGGTGCAGGGCATTTCTCTGAGTCAGCAGAGGTTGTTGGGCCCACAGTATGCGTCTCTGGTGCAGGTTCTCTAAAGTGGGAGACAGGTCTGTAGGGCTGGGGCCAAAGCAGTTGTCGTCGTCCTTCTTCTCTGTGGGGTTTTTCAGCTAAGCAGTCCTTTTTCTTTGTAGGTCATCAGGAATCTGAAATCCTGGGTTCAGGGTCGCCCCGAGATACTGAATTTAGGGGTGTCTTAGGGTCATAAAGCAGTAGCAAATGGCTACCTACTGTCTTTGAGGGGGGCTACACCCTCCTTGTGCTTCCTCCCTCTGGGGAGGGAAGCACATCCCTATCCCTGTTGGGCTAAATCCTCCAAAACAAGATGGAGTATTTTCCAAGGAGGGGGTCACGTCAGCTCTGGTCACCTTAGGGGTGGACCTGGCTGAGGGGGTGACTCCTCCTTGTTTTTCTCATTATCTCCCCGGGATGCCCTGGGGTGTTGTAACACCAGGCTTGAGCATTTGAGGCACACTGCCAGTTCTTGCAGGGGGATGTGTGAAGCACCTCCCCCCAGGACCGGCTTTGCTTCTGAGCACAGAGTGCACAAAGGCACTCACCCCAAGTGGTCAGAAACGCGTCAGGAAGTGGCAGGCTGGCACAGACTGGTCAGTCACACACTACCAGTAGAGCTGGCATACAGGGGGTATCTCTAAGATGCCATCTGTGTGCATTTCTCAATAAATCCCACACTGACATGAGTGTGGGTTTATGGGGCTGAGAAGTTTGATACCAAACTTCTCAGTATTCATTGTAGACTTTATGGAACTGTGGAGTGCGTTTTTGACAAACCCTTGACTATATACTCAGTAATGCTACCCTGCACTTACAATGTCTAAGAATTGACTTAGACACTGTAGGGGCATAGTGCTCATGCAGCTATGCCCTCACCTGTGGTATAGTGCACCCTGCCTTAGGGCTGTAAGGCCTGCTAGAGGGGTGACTTACTTATGCCACAGGCAGTGGATTGTGGGCATGGCACTCCTGACTTAGGCCCTCATTACAACCCTGGCGGTCCAAGACCGCCAGGGCTGTTTTGGCTGAAGCACCGCCAACAGGCTGGCGGTGCTTCAGAGGAGATTACGACTGCAGTGGTAGCCCGCCACATTTGCCCCGGCGGTGATAATCCGCCAGGGCAGCGCTGCCCAGGGGATTACGAGTCCCCTTACCGCCAGCCTTTTCCTGGCGGTTTGAACCGCTGGCATGGGCAGTGCAGGGGCCCCCTGACAGGGCCCCGTGCAGCTTTTCACTGTCTGCATAGCATAGCAGACAGTGAAAAGCGCGACGGGTGCAACTGCACCCGTCGCGCAGCCGCAACACCGCCAGCTCCATTTGGAGCCGGCTCCCATGTTGCGGCCCACGTTCCCGCTGGGCCAGCGGGGATGTCATAATGGGCACCGCGGGAGTGCGGCCGCATTGGCGGCCGCACAGCAGTTACAACTTGGCGGGCGGCAATGTTGTAATGACCCCCTTAGTCTTTTTCGCCCCACCAGCACACACAAGCTGTGAGGCAGTGTGCATGTGCTGAGTGAGGGGTCCCCAGGGTGGCATAATATATGCTGCAGCCCTTAGATACCTTTCCTGGTCTCAGGGCCCTTGGTACCAGGGGTAACTTTTACAAGGGACTTAACAGTGTGCAAGGGCTGTGCCAACTGTGGAGACAAAGGTACAGTTTTAGGAAAAGAACACTGGTGCTGGGGCCTGGTTAGCACGGTCCCAGCACACTTCCAATCAAAGCTGGCATCAACAAAAGGCAAAATGTTAGGGATTAACCATGCCAAGAGTGGCAATTTCCTACAACTGGGTAGTGACTTATCTTTCCAGTCCTTTGGACATCTATGGGAGCAGGGATATTAGGCAACAGTTGGACAGAATGGAGACATCTATCCCTTCTTTCTTAGCCAAGGGAAGAATTACAGCCTGCTTCCATATGTCAGGGTATTCAGTGTTATTCAGAGATAGGTTAAAAATCAGGGTCAGGTAAGGCTTAAAATAGGGGTCAGATGAGAATAGATAAAATGGGGACAAGGGTCGAGAGGAGAGCCAGATTTGACCTCTGCCATGATCTTTTCCACCTGATCCACTGAAAGGCTTGGGAAATTACTTAAGTGAGCCAGCACTTTATTGTGTGAGCCTGAGTGTTCCCAAGGGAACACTTCTATAGGAGGTTGTGTTTCAAATATTGAATAAATATTTTCTATTTTATCATTGAAAAATAGACCATTTCTTTGCAGTGCACAGCCAAGGGGTTGATGGTGTGAGTCAAACTGGAGGGATGTGATAGTTCTTTTACTATTTTAAATAATTATTTAGAGGAGCCACTATTTTCTTCCACTCTTTTGATAAAGTAGTCTCTCTTTGAGCACTTTATGGTAAATAATCAATTCTGTTATATATGCGAGGCAATCTTCGGCATGCTTTCAGCGCTACCATTTATGCTCAAGCAATTTACATTTTATCTTTCCTGTCCTTAATTCCATAGAATACCATTTCCCTGATGCAAAACATCTGAATGAGTCACTTGACTTCCAAGGAGCACGTCCATCCAAGGTGTTAGGAATGGCAGTTAAAATTATCTAGGTAGTTTTCTTGAGGACCATCTTCTCTAAGATCTGGAGACAGAAGTAACTGGAAAAAGATTCTTCATTAAATTTCCTCCAAGGTCTTTTCTGAACAGAGGAAGGATCAGGGTTTTTTTTCTCAAAGTTTCAGGGACCACAAGAGAGAGAAATTAATTAGAAAATGGTTTAACTAAAGTAATGGGATAATGTCATGTGATTTAATCATTTGGGCCTTTAACCCATTGTTTCAGGTCAAGGATTTGCATCTCACGCTCTAGACTCTTACATAGGAATGTCTCTAAGTTTTCATAATGTAGATCAAAATCCGAGATCACCAGAAACTCATCACAGGTTAAGATTAGTCGAAACAGCCGGGAAAAGAGATTAGATGACAGTTGCAAATTGTAACCGGGTAGTCTGCAAAGAACAGCACTCCCAAAACAGCACTGGTACTTTATGAGACAGCTGGAATGCTATAATGTTGCAATCCACCATCGTAAAGCTGTTGTCAACAGTGCAAAGGTATATTCCTTAAACATAATGTAATGTCACCTTCCTTTCGGCCTTCTCTTTCAAAGTTTTGTATCTGATAGGTGTTGCTGAGGTAATCTCTGCTACAACACAGCTTCTGATCCATGTTTCAGTGATAAATACTAAATCTGGGTTGGTGTCATTAATTAGATCCCAAATCTCCATGTGAAGTCTAGAGAGGCACCGAGTGTTAAAGTATAACCATTTCAGAAATTTTCTGAATAGATTTCAGATCATTTATACTGCAACTGATGTTTAAAAACAACTCTGGATCCTGAAACTTGACATTTGTCTCCACTTCTCTCAGTTGCACTAATTGTCAGACGCGGCTCCTCTGCTAGTGCGCAGGAGCGTTGCCCCCGCCAGCAGCAAGAGCTGCAAACCTTTTACCAAAAAACGATAATAAACTATGCTCATTATAATTTTTTGGTAAAAGGGCAGGCCACAGAAAGTGACGAGCCCCGAGGGGGGGTGCACAGCACTCCCCCTCACTGCACATGTATGTTTGGCTGGCTATCTCCGACCAGCCAACTATATATGCGCAGTAGGCTCTCTCCAGCCCAGCAACACAGTTACCGAGCTGGAGAGAGTATGCACGGGCTCCCAGCCTGCTGGGAAAGCCCTGGCTGGGTGCTTCCAGCCAATCCTGACGCTGGTCTGAGCAGCATCAGGATTGGCCACAGGTCAGGCTGGGAGCCTGTGACTGCAGCCTATCTGGAGGGGAGAGGAGCAGCATGGTAACGGTGGCAGCAATGATTTATGTAACTTTTTTTTATTATTAATCCCCACAAAAACCCCCCACCTGCGTGCATGCTGCCCTGCCCCTCATTTTCACCATGAGTCGCTCCTACAAACTATCCAAACTCCTAGAAAGACTTGTAGCTGTCAGCTGCAGAAATGTGCTAATCACACCCCTGGGTTCAGAAAAAGGATGAGGACTGTCCTACAGGTGCTTTCATGCTACATGACTTTATAGTGGTGAATACTGTTGATGTCAGAAAACTGTGCCTGTTAAACCTGCTGGCCAGTGTTGACCACAAGAACCATTCACTCATCATCCAGAGGCTCATGCAATGTGGCATCCAAAACACACCTTTCACAGGGACTGAGTATTTTCTTTCATATGGCATGCAGAGAGCTGTTCTCCCTGCATTTGAATATGTTTGCCTGTTCAATTAAATGGAGTATCCAGCATCAATGTTTGATTATTGCATGAGAGCTCTCACAGAGTTTTCACATGTCTACAAGTCAGCTTTCTGTGTGTATGGCAATGCCCTGCACATTTTCATTAGTCTTAAGGACACATATTGGGTTTAAGTCACTACAAACAAATGTTCCATCGTAATTCCTTGTCTGTACATAAACAAATGGTTGAAAGTGGAAAATATCTTACAGCTCAATTCTAGGGCTGACCACCTGGGTCTTTGGTCACTTTTTAAAGCCTTCTTTCTGAGTGATGCAGAAATATTGGTACAGTATTCCTGCTCCAAATGATCAATACTGTGGTATCGGTCTGCCATAAAGGAATACTCCTGTATTCCCATGTTCATCCTGAGTGTATCCTTAAAATTGGAAATTACTGAGGGAATCAGAGTCACTGCACTGTAGGGGCTCCTCCTTTCTGAGTCGCGGCTGCTAACATGGTCTACACACCCACGCTTCCTCGATCCATGCTGCCCTGCTCGTGCCCACCTGCCCAATTGGAAGCAGACATTGGATGCGAGAAGCGGATAGACTCCCCACTACTAGAATCTCCAGGAAACATTTTTTATTTGCCTTTTACTTGCTTTTTAGTTGATTTTAGCCACATCCACTGTATTATTGTTATTGGACAGTCTCACAATCCCTTGAGGGCAATCCCTTCACAGCAGGTTTAGTCCCAACCAGGGGGTGAAGCCTGATAGCCCATATTTGGGCTCTGTGTGTAGCCGGGGAGCACGACCCATGGACAAGGGTTTGAATTCAGCCCTTGTGGTAGTTATCTGGGCTTGTTGGGTGTTGTGGTTGCAGTCCTGCAAAGACCTGGAGCTGAATCCTTGTATGGGACAGCAGACAGCTTCGGAACCAGTAAGCGAGCACTGGCAGCTTGATGAAGGCAGAGGCAGGAGTGGCAGGAGTCATGTGGTGCTATCGTTCCAGGACGTAAGAAGGGAGGAGGTAAGTGCCTGTTCATGGGATTTGCATTGTTGCGTTTGGCTGCAGTGTGATGGGGAAAGTATGGTTGTGGCTCAATACCAGGGCCTAGATTAGTATTTGTTGCCTTCATGAATATGATGAGTGAGTGAATTGCATAGTTCTGTATAAGTGTACTGAACAGACGCCCCTGTGAGGAAAGACCTCACGATGGGGAACGCATGAAAGATGCTGCAATCTAAAACAAAAGCATGGGTGGTTATACCCAAAAGAGAAGTCATGGAGGTGGTGGAGTAAAAAGGTGCCTTGCCCATGAGCCCAATCAAAGTGACGCCGCTAGGTGTATTATAGGTACACCAGAAGGAAACCCGAAGATAATCATAACAGGGGGGTAAGATCCCAATGGTAACCCCCCAGGGTGTATGGAGGAAGTAGCTGTGATGACCTTGGGACAATCCCTAATAGATTTTGTAGGGAATAATTTTAAAAGGAAGTCAAGTGCCCATTGTCAGTCTATATTGTTGCCAAAGTTACTTACCAAAGAAATGGGTGCAAGTGGAGTAATATAACAGGTGCCTCAATTTTGTTGGGATCAGTGCCGGACTTTCTCTTCCTAAGGAGAAAGTTGGACGTGGATACTATGGGAAGGTCCCTGTTTGAATGAAGGCTATCCTCGTCAGCTCGCCTCTCTCCCTTTGTGATTAAAAGTTTTTTTGTGGACAATTCCAGGAAGATGCCGCCTTGAGGGAGGATGATAATGAAAGTGGGAGAGTAGATCTTTGGATAATGCAGTAACAACGGCTAACCCTCTACGGATCCCTTCCCCCTCCTCCCCCTCATAGACCTCCCTGGGTTTTGATATTTCAGCAACCCCTTCAACATTTATATTAGAGGTAAAGTTGTTTTAAAATTTTGCAAGGGATAGTAGAAGCTTTGATTGTAAGTGATGAGTTGTCAAAAGGTCAAAAAAGCATTTACAGATAATTGCTGGGGAGCTAAAGCAAATTAACAATTGTATGCCTACCTTAATTTGACATATGATAGAAAAAAAGGATAAAGAAGTATGTGTTTATGTTGACGTTGAAGGTCAGACCCCACAAATGTTTCACGTTTACCATTGGTATGCATCTTAAAACAACCAATGTTGGCATGAAAACCTGGGGCGTACGGGGGGTCAAGGGTTACAAACCTTGTGTGAGAAGAACTTGCAAGATAAAGAGTATAATTGATAAGAAAGGAGTAATGAAGGAAAAATTTAGCAAAGAACTGTACCGGGCTCCAAGGGCTGAATTTGGAAGGAAGAATGAAAGCGGAGTAAGGAAGAGGGTCAAAGGCACCTTAGGTGGAGCATGGGATCTAAGGAAGGGCCTAGCCATTTAAGATCAAATACAGTATAACCTCCAAATACACCAAGAGATAGGTTAAGGGAACCCTCTACTAGTAACAGAGAGAAATGCAAGGTGGTAAGTGTGATTCCTTGAGTAATTTGAGGGAGGGATACCAGCCCTGATCAACCCGGGAAGAGCAGGTATTCATCGTTACTTAGGAGAGACGAAAGTGAGTGGAGGTCAAAGGAAGATAGACAAGAAATGGAAGGAAATAACAAATGGGATAACTTATGGGTCTTCTTAGAACCTCAGCAAAGGGTTAATGGTAAGAAAACAACCAAGGAAACTTGAACACTTGAATCACTTACACCTTTTGCAAACACTTGCCAAATGTCAAAGTCTGTTCATCATAGCTTCAGGGGATATAAAACAGTTTTTGTAACACACCAGAAGGAAAAAGAGGTCACAAAGATACTTTTCTATTCAGAATGTGCAAAATCGATTTTGGTGAGTGCGGAGGAAGATCTATTGAAAGAAGGTATAAGACTAGTAAAGGAGTGTGAGTTAGTGATGTCTGTGGGGAGGGGCCAAAATGTCCTGACAAACCATGCTGGATTAAGTTTATACCAAGTAAGTATATGCTCACATGGGCCCTCATCCTGACCTTGGTCTAAGACCGCCGGGGTTAGAATCACCCCCATGGTGTTCAATTCATCAGTACCTTCACAAATTCAAGGGAAGGTAGTCTGTAAATGATCATAGCCACTGGAGCCAAGGGTCTGGCGTTGAGAATTTTTTTTTAGTGTTTTTCCGCCTTAGTACTGAGTCGTGGCTATAGTGGAAAGTGGATCTGAGTGATCTTGATTAGGTATTAGGGACTTCGGGCAGCCTGGTGGCTTTGTCTTCGAATATAGGGAGTCATAGGAAATCTTTAACCCAAAATTCTTTCAAAGTAAGGCTGGGAAGCTATGAGATTATGTGCCTGCATGAGTCATGGATGTGTAAAGTGCCTGAACCATTAGATGGGTTCCTAAGGCTTTCAAAAGATGCAAGGCATCTGGGTCCAGGTCGGCCCTTGGGAGGGCTACTTACCCTAGTTTTGATCAAAGTAGCCAATAAAGTGACCATACTAAAGGTTAAAAGTTGATGCATATTGGCAGGTCTGGTAGAGCTTCATGGTGACTTCCTAGCAAAGGTATATATTCAACCACTGAAGGCTGAAGCCTACACTGGAAGAATACTTAGAGAATATATTCACAGAATAGCCTACCCAGCTGATAAGGCTTTTAGAGGAATTCAACCACAAACTAAACCAAACATGCAGTGATTGAATGTACAAAGATCTGCTATATGTTACCTTGGTGCCCCTGGCCATCTTCCCAAGAACTTGCTGCTCAGCGCGCGATGCCACCCTGGTGAAGTACTTAGGGTCAAAAGGGCTGTTTTGTATAAATGGTCAGATAGCCGCGGATCGCCCACCTGTTAAGACCTTTTGCGTAGGGAATGAGGTTCGCCCAATTGACTATGGGCCTGAGTTCCTCCATCACAATAGTGACGGATTGCCTGTCCGCAGAAATATAAATCGCATTTAATATCCTATGGGATTTATAGTTTGGAAGACGGAATATCCATCATCGTTCTGATGGAGTAACTCATATGCGGAGATTTAAATCAAGCTCCTTGTCTTTATTGATGCATGGCATTTGTCTTCGGTTGAAGGGTTTGAAGTGTTGCAAACTGAGGGAAGTGATCACAGGCCCCTGCAGTTACTTTATAGTGCAGGACAACGTGAGCAAAGAGGTAAAGTCATCCCATTGCAGGTTGACACTACAATACATATATCGGATGAAAACGTAAAGGTACTTAATGAACTTGTGTTAGAGCAAAATCAGCCAGCGGTGTTGGAGCGCAAAGGTGATATTTTAACATAGTATGACCGAGTTGTAAGTCAGGTCATTAACTTCCTGAGGGTGAGATTCAGCCTGAGAGCTCAGAAGGAGCAAAGAGAGAAAGTCACTCAGGACAAGAGGAATGGTTGGTTTAATAGGGATTTGGGGAGATTAAAATGAAACGTAAGGAAATGGGACAGATTGCTTAAGAAAAAGTATAGCCTGGTACAGGGACCTCCGCTAGGCAAAAATTGAATAAAAGAATCTGCTGAGAAAGAGGAAAAATATTTTTATAAATAAAAATTGACAAACCATGCTTGAGGTAATCGGAACAAATACCATCAGGAAGGTCTGGCAATTGGTACATGAAGGAAAAGGATCAGTGAAAATTAGATGCTTGGTAGGCAAAGATGACTGGGTTAATCACCTGAGGAATATATTGGGTAACGATGATGATGAGGTCGTTCAAAGTCAAATTTTGAGGTGAATTATGATATTGGGGTACATTTTTCTTAGGGAAGGAGAAAATAATTTTTTCTGTCCTTCAAGTTAACTAAGGTGGCTCGACCAGACAACCGCCTGCAGTAATATTAAAAAATAATGTGGATTGGTGGGGTAGTTTCTATCATGTAATCTTACAAAAGGCCTTGGCCTGGGGCATGTCCCTGATAGTTGAATATGTGCAGTTATTAGGCCTATCTATTAGAAGGACAGTGCTATGGCATCTAAGAATCATCTGTTGATGAGCCTACTGGGTGTGGGGACGAAAGGTTTTTCTAAAGTATTGCTATGCCTGATAAAGACATGGGTGGAAAAAAATAACATTATTCCAATTGAACAAGGCGGGTTCAAAGAACACCACTTAACTCTCAATCATTGCTTTAGTTTATGGGTAATAACAAGGAAATCAATAGGCTGAAGAGGGAAACCGATTTGCTGTTTTGTTGACTTCCGGGCCCCCTTTGACCTAGTGGACTTAAATCTATTTGGGCAATGCTGGTGAGACTTGGGCTATATTTATACTTTTTGACGCTGAACTGTGCTAACGCAGTTCAGCGTAAAAAAGTTTACCGATGGTTAGCGCCATACCAAGACCCCGGCCGGGCATCATATTTATGTTATGATGCCAGACGGTGGTAAGGCCCGGCTAGCGTCCTAAAAAAGGACACTAGCCGGGTGCGGAAGGCGTAGGGGGAACAGGGGGCTTAACATCAGAGGATGATGCTAGTACAGGCAGAGGCAAAAGAAATGCCTCTGCCCAGACTAGCATCATTTATTTACGTTAAAACTCCATGGACATGACTCCTGTCTCAGTTAAGACAGGAGTCGTGCCCCCCCAGGGGAGCACAAACATAGTATAAATATGGGCCTTGGAATCCACGAGATACATAGACAGAATTGGACCTGGGTGATATTAGATACTGCAGGTATCTCACCAAGGAAAACACAGACTAGGCCTGTATCAGGGCTGTGCTCTGCCTCACATATTATTCTATCTGTTTTTTGGCCAATTTTCCAAACATGTTAAAAGAAGCAAAAGGCCTATGCCCAAGATAAACAGCGCACACGTTTCATGTCTATTCTATGCCGATGATTTGGTGATAATGGACATGACAAAAGTAGTTTAACAAAAGAAACTGGATGTCTTTCATAATTATTGTATAACAAAGAAGCTCACTGTTAACCTTGACAAGACAAAGACAATGGTGCTGAGGAAAGGAGGATTTAATTGGTTCTTGGATGGCAATAAAGTGGCTTTGGTTCCAAAGTACAAATATCTACGCATGTGGGATGATGTAAGCTAAATTAGAAAGACCACATAGAGGGGCAGATTTTAGGAAAGTGGGGTGCACCCAGTGCAGCACCACTTTCCTTGCGCCCCTTAGCACCCCCCTATCGCCACCATGTGTTCACTGTATCTAAGGTACGGCTCACCATGGCAAATTTGTTGACGCTATTGATGTACCATTCAAGGTTAACACCAAAGTGTTGGCACTAACCCTGGACATTACATAGGGGCCCATTGTAAACAATGGTGTGCCCCCTTCTAATGCCTTCTCTGAGCAGGCGGTAAAAGTGGCAAAAACAATGACGCAGAGAAATCTCTCAGATTTCTTTGTGTCATTGTTTCGATGCCCCTAATGGGGGAACGCCCCGTTGCATACATTATGCCTGGTGCAGGCATAATATAGCGCAAAGGGTTACAAAGTGGTGCAATGCATGCATTACACCACTTTGTAAGTATGGCTCAGGGAAAAGGCCACCTTAGCGCCGCCTTAGCGTAAAAAATTACTCTAACTAAGGGCTAAAGTGGCGCTAGGTCCTCTTAAATCAGGGCCTGAATCTCTTAAAGCTGCAACATTGACTTTGGTATGGGGCTGTTAGACTTTTCATCCTTGGCGTGGTCTCCCTTAACTTTTTGCCTCTGTTTCCCAGGTTGTTGGACTCTGATTTTGCTGTTTTTGTTACTCTGTGCATTTTACCACTGCTAACCAGTGCTAAAGTGCAAGTGTTCCTTTTCAAAATGTGTATGTAATTGGCTTATCCATGACTGGCATATTTGATTTATTAGTAAGTCCCTAGTACAGTGCACTAGAGGTGCCCATGGCCTGTAAATAAAGTGCTACTAGTGGGCCTGCAGCACTGGTTGTGCTACCCACATAAGTAGCTCTGTAATCATGTCTTAAACCCGCCACAGCAGTGTCTGTGTGTGCAGTTTTAACTGTAAATTCGACTTACCAAGTGTACCCACTTGCCAGGCCTAAACCTTCCCTTTTCTTACATGTAAGACACCCCTGAGGTAGGCCCTAGGTAGCCCCATGGGCAGGGTGCAGTGTATGGTTAAGGTAGGACATATAGTAATGTGTTTTATATGTCCTGACAGTGAAATATTGCTAAATTATTTTTTACTGCTGCAAGCCCTGTCCCTCTCATAGGTTAACATGGGGGCTACCTTTAAATCTGATTAAAGTGTAGATTCCCTTTGGGATGGACATGTGGAGTTTGTGGTCTCTGAGCTCACAATTTTTTAGTAAAGTTTATTTTAAGATTGTGTGTTTGAAAATGCCACTTTTAGAAAGTGAACATTTTCTTGCTTATACCATTTCTGTGAATCTGCCTGTTTGTGGATTCCCTGTCTGGGTCAGTATGACAGTTGGGCTGTGATACAAAGGGAGCTGGGGTGTGACCTGCATATCCTGATGAGCCATCTGTGCTAGGAGGGAGGGGAGGAGTGGTCACTCACAGCTGAAAGGGCTGTGCCTCCCCTCACACAATGCAGTTTCCAACCCCCTGGTGAGTGTCTGGGACCTGGCCTGGGCAAGGCGGGATTTCACATTCAAATGAGACTTTACTTTGAAGTAGGTCTACTTCAAAGGAGAAATTGGGTATAAGAAGGGCACCCAAAACCACAGACTTTAGAACACTTCTGGAAACCAAGAGGAACCTCTGCCTGGAGAAGAGCTGAAGAACTGAGGAAGAAGTGCTGCCCTGCCTGTGACTGTGCTTTGTGGAGCTATCCTGCAGTTGCTGCTTCTGCCAGAGTAAGAGGGCAAAGACTGGACTTTGTGTGCCTTCCATTTGAGAAGATCTTCAAGGGCTTGATTTAGAGCTTGCCTCCTGTTGTTTGAAGTCTCAGGGACAGCAAAGACTTCTGTATGCCAGCACCTGGAGTCTCTGGAGAGACTCCTACTCTTCCCTGTGGTGCCCATCCAGTTCCTGGTACCCTGAAAGGAGAAGCTGGCAGCCTAAGAGGACGAAATCCACGCACAGAACACTGTGCGGGAAAAAGATTGACGCTACTCTGATCTGCGGCTGAAGAAACAACGCGCCGCTGGCTTTGCGGCTGAAAATCAATGCTCACCTGCAATGCAACCGAAGAATCGACTCACGGAGCTGGAGAAACGACCCGCAGCATGGAGGCTGGGAGATCGCAACCTGTGCTGCGTGGTTTTTGGATCATAGTGCGGCTGGATTTCCGATGCAAACACTGCTGGACGTGTAAAAACAATGCAAGACCTGCCCGGACCAAAGATTGCTGGGCGGATCGACGCATCGCTCTCCTGCGGAGAGAAAAAACAACGTGCCCCGACCTGATGAAAGGAGAAACAACGCAAGGTCTCGTTCGTGAGTGAAATCGGCGCATCACAAGCCTTTTGTGACGCACACTCGCCTGTGTGGGGTTATTTTTGACACACGTAAGGTACATTTTCACGCTAACAGTGTTAGTGTGTGTTTAAAACTACACGAAGACTTTTCTTGCTTTTTAATTGATAACTTGACTTGTGTATTGTGGATTTTTGTTGTTTTGGTCTTGTTTTGTTTAGATAAATATTCTCTATTTTCTAAACCAGTGTTGTGTCATTTTTAGTGTTTTCATTAAGCTACTGTGTGTGTTGGTTTAAATACTTTACACCTAGCACTCTGAAGTTAAGCCTACTGCTCGTGCCAAGCTACCACGGGGGTAAGCAGGGGTTAGCTGAGGGTGATTCTATGAGGCTCCTTGCTTGGTCAGGGGGTAACCTGTCTGCCAACCAAAGACCCCATTTCTAACAGGGGCTTTAAGCAATTCCAATATGGTGTGGATATTTTAATCTTAGATGGTAAACTGGAATGGAATTATGAAGAGGGCAAATGTGTAGACTCCTCATATTACCACCATCAGCCATGATTCAAGCCATAAGGGTGGAGAGTCAGCTTACCGCTTGGAGTTATTTAAGGTACGTAACTGCGCTGAGGTTTTGGCTGAGATTAGCAAGGGAGGGAAGGAGCTCTTAAAAGTTCACACTTCCGTAAAGAAGAGGTTTAAATTAGTGAGATGAAATAGGCAAACCAAGTGAGACAAGCTTTCAATTAAATTTGTAATAGGTTGACAAGAAAGTTGGATTAGTGGAAGCAGGGGTTGAAGTTCTCCAGGTCAGAGTTTTTGAGTACGTGCACATAACTGTGCTTGAGAGGAGGACCTTTGGTGTTTGAGGAGGAAATCATCCATGCAGTTTTTGTTAAAAGGTTGGGTCAATCATGACCGTTTTCCATACATTGAGGCTTTACCCAATCCTAAGCGTAGCTATACAGTATGTAAATGTAAGGTTGGGATATATCTTTGCCATGTAGATAGAAGGACAAAATCAGCATTGATAGATGAGCAGGGTATGTGCACTTGTGGGATGAAGACAAAATGTAATGGGCCCCATGTCTTATTAGATTGTTTATGGTTCTTTAATGTGCGGAAAGTATTTTTAAAACCATTTTTTATCAAGGATGGAATTGTAAATTGTCATTAGGCGTTCCGTTTATTGATGATAGTGAGATGTGTGCAATTGGAAGATTTGTACCTTTGATCAAAGGGGTTTAAAAAGATTTGGTAGTTAACATGTAAGGAATTTATGTTGTATTTACAAGGTTCCGTTTCCCTTTTCTCTTTTTTATAGTCTATTTATTGTATGTATTACCTATTGTATGTATTTATAGTCTACCTATTGTATGTACTAGCTATTGGATGTATTTATGATGGTTTTATTAGACTACGATCTAAATAAACAAATGTTTGACTGACTGACACTGCACCAGATTTCCATAGTAATTTCACATTTGTGGACCATTTCCTGCATGCAAATTTCAACAGTTTTTAGCTGATGAAATATTGAAATGATTGGTGTGAATGAAACAATACTCTAGATTTGTAATTCCTGATCTGGTGAGAAAACCTATCATTAGCCAAATTAGAGTTATCCTAAACGTGGAATGGAGTGAACCTGCACTCAACCTTGCAAGGCAATTAAATGTTGGCTTAGTAACTGACTCTGATTGCTTCTGAAAAAGGAAATGTGTACCATGTCCAAAAGCTGCTTCCATTAGTTGAGATTGCTATATTGAATTTTTGTCTCCCCCAACCCTATTATCGTTGTTGCAAATATACCTATTCAGTTGGGAGTAGCCTAATTAAATAGCATATGACTGGAAGCTTCCACTACAATCGTCAGCTAATCCAAAATGCCAAAGACATGCCTCTAACTAGGCTGCAGAAATTGAATGATAAATATCCATCTCTACCAGCTGCACATTATTTGATTTAATTAGTTCCATGGTTTTAATCTACAAGGCTTTTGAAGCCACGTACCCTTATTATATTCGCTCCGGTGGCAGAGATCGCCATACAAATACCTATAGGATTTAGTAGTAAATGTGGGAAGGACAAGAGAAAGTAGTGGGAAAATTAGAAATAATTACTACTAAATGGTGGGGTTAAGGGAAATTTCAAAGAGGGGGTTGGAGCGACATGCTAATACAAAACACAAATCCTTCTAAGAGTAGGCAAATTGTAAATATAAAATACATATTTAAGTCAACCATCAGAGTGTTAGACTGATAAAAAAGGCTTAAATCTACTCCAGTCCAAACTTGAAGTAAATCACACACCACACATGGCCAACCAGAGGTACTGTAATACATTCCAATACAAACTTGTTGAGGTAGGAAGTAACATTAGTGCAGAGAGAAGCATATTAAAAAACAAAGCAAATTACAAATACATTAACATATAAGTTGCATCCAATATTCAGACACATGCAACCCACAGGATAAGGTATAGAAGGAAGGAAAAAAACTAAACATTTGAATACATTTTATTTCATTTAAATATATATTTAAATAATACAATTACATATGTATAATTAAATATGTTACAATAAAATGCATTAAAATACCACATTTATAAGAATAAAATATATTACATATAATTTGAATATTTTCATATATGAAGTTGTAATGCATGCTTGTTGTCCCTTGTTACTATAGTACTCCTGGGTGAATAGGAGTTAGGAAAATATGCTTCAATTATTTTTTTAATGAAAGAAAAAATAATATTTATTTGCATTAATTTAAAATTACTTTTCTTAAAAGTCTCCAAATTCTTTCTATAGGGAGATATCCTCCCTGTTGGCAGGGATTGCCATAAACTGGTAGAAACTACTGTTGCTAACTTTACACTCATAAAGTGTCCACCCTCTCTTTTGAGACTTACATTTAGATCTTGGTGTAAATCTACATATGATGATGGTGAATTCCATTTTCATGGAGATCTACACCTAGGTGCCAGTGTAGATTTACAAATACAAACTTGTCTATTTGAATAGGGCCGCATAGGTTTACCACTCCCAGTTTTAGACTATGTAAAACTGAGGTTAGAGATTGTCATGAAGTGGCACTCAAATTCTGGAGCAATCTGAATCTCCCTTTTAGATTGGTATCTCAGCTTTTACAATGTAGGGAACCTTTCTTTTCAGACCCTGTTTTTTCACTTCCTCTCAATTAATTTTAATATCTATCGATTTCACTTCTGTCAGCCACTTGATTATGTTTCTCTCTGCTTCTTTAAGTCAGTGTGAAGACATCTTGGTATGGCTGTTTTTTATAAATGACTATAAAATAACAGATGAGGATATAACATGGCATAGCATAATATAATTCAGTGTCCCTGGGACACGTGTGTGAGCCAAACACCAATATTTTTTGAACCTCGATATCTTTTGCACCCCAATTTTTACCCTAGGCAGTTCATCTCCAGGATCACTCATTGATCTAACAGTAAGAGACTACCCTCCTCATCAATAACTAAATAATATGGCAGAGTAAAATTCATAATAGAAATTGGGGACTTTCAAGAACTGAGTTCAAGATCAGAATTAAGTTTAAAAGGTTTAATACAGAATTGTTAAACGATACAGAATAAATAAATAAATAATACATAAGTATAATTTCACCAAAACAGCTCAGAAGCAGTTTACAGAATCATAAAGTCATAATATATCTCTTCATATTCTAAGTGTCAAACTCATTAAGAATATTGACAGTATTCTAATTAAGGGAAAGAAAGTCTCAAAATAATTGGTTAGAGTATCAGGAAAACAAAATGAGAAGTCACCCCAAGCTTTCAAAACCAGGGGGATTTATACATAGACAATACATAAGAATTAGCAAAAACTGAAGATTTAGCATGGAATCATCATGGCTACATCATATAAGCAAATCAAATCTAAAACAACTTCATAGTAATTAAAACATCTTAACACTAACCCATTTCTAAAGATAAGAGGAATCCTTTGCTTGCTTGCTTTGCAACTGTTCTCTGGAGATGTACAACATGATATGAAACATTTCCCAAACAGTAGCTCATAGAATTTTGTTCTTCTGCCACATACATTAGACCTTCCATCAGAACTCCTTCAAAATGATTTGTCAGATACACAATGGAAAGTTTAAGTCACAATACATACTTTCTAAAACAATTACCCTTTTGAGTCATAGCAGTCTGTGCTCAGTGGAGACTGTGTGGAGAGAAGACTCGCAGCAAGTCTTTGATTGGGATCGGGGGTTGAGAAGGAGTAAGATGAACAGAACAGCTCTTTTGCGTCATAGCAGTCTGTGCTCAGTGGAGACTTGTGGAGAGAAGACTCACAGCAAGTCTTTGATTGGGATGGGGAATGAGAAGGAGTAAGATGCACAGAACAGCAGGAACTTCATTGATTTAAAATACATGGGGCAGATTTAAGGAAAGTGGCGCTGCATCCAGTGCAAAGCCACTTTCCTCACGCCCCGTAGCACCCCCCTAACCCCCATGTGGCGTCTGATGAAGTCAGCGTGCTTTCGCGCTGACCTCATCAGAGGCCTTTCCCCGGCGCTGGAAGATCAGCTTGGAATTTCTGGAGTCTGAGAGGATCCAAAAATATCCTTCTACCCAGCATTCCCGCAAGTCTCCAGATAAAAATGGTACCTCACTTGTGTGGGTAGGCCTAGTGCCCACGACAGGAAATGCCCCAAAACACAAAGTAGACACATCACATTTTCTCAAAGAAAACAGAGGCGGTTTTTACAAAGTGCCTACCTGTGGATTTTGGCCTCTAGCTCAGCCGGCACCTAGGGAAACCTACAAAACCTGTGCATTTTTTAAAACTAGAGACCTAGGGGAATCCATGACGGGGTGACTTGTGGGGCTCTCACCAGGTTCTGTTACCCAGAATCCTTTGCAAACCTCAAAATTTGGCTAAAAAACACTTTTTCCTAACATTTCGATGACAGAAAGTTCTGGAATCTGAGAGGAGCCACAAATGTCCTTCTACCCAGCATTTCCCCAAGTTTCCCGATAAAAATGGTACCTCACTTGTGTGGGTAGGCCTAGTGCCCGCGACAGGAAATGCCCAAAACACAAAGTGGACACATCACATTTTCCCAAAGAAAACAGAGGTGTTTTTTTGCAAAGTGCCTATCTGTGGACTTTGGCCTCTAGCTAAGCCGGCACCTAGGGAAACCTACCAAACCTGTGCAGTTTTGAAAACTAAAGACCTAGCGGAATCCAAGACGGGGTGACCTGTGGGGCTCTCACCAGGTTCTGTTACCCAGAATCCTTTGCAAACCTCAATATTTGGCTAAAAAAACACTTTTTCCTCACATTTCGGTGACAGAAAGTTCTGGAATCTGAGAGGAGCCACAAATATCCTTCCACCCAGCCTTCCCCCAAATCTCCCGATAAAAATCGTACCTCACTTGTGTGGGTAGGCCTAGTGTCCATGACAGGAAATGCCCCAAAACACAACGTGGACACATCACATTTTCCCAAAGAAAACAGAGGTGTTTTTTGCAAAGTGCCTACTTGTGGATTTTGGCCTCTAGCTCAGCCGGCACCTAGGGAAACCTACCAAACTTGTGTGTTTATGAAAACTAGAGACCTAGGGGAATCCAAGATGGGGTGACTTGTGGGGCTCTCACCAGGTTCTATTACCCAGAATCTTTTGCAAACCTCAAAATTTGGCAAAAAAAACACTTTTTCCTCACATTTTGGTGACAGAAAGTTCTGGAATCTGAGAGGAGCCACAAATGTCCTTCCACCCAGCGTTCCCCCAAGTCTCCCAATAAAAATGGTACCTCACTTGTGTGGGTAGGCCTAGTGTCCATGACAGGAAATGCCCCAAAACACAACGTGGACACATCACATTTTCCCAAAGAAAACAGAGGTGTTTTTTGCAAAGTGCCTACTTGTGGATTTTGGCCTCTAGCTCAGCCGGCACCTAGGGAAACCTACCAAACTTGTGCGTTTATGAAAACTAGAGACCTAGGGGAATCCAAGATGGGGTGACTTGTGGGGCTCTCACCAGGTTCTATTACCCAGAATCTTTTGCAAACCTCAAAATTTGGCTAAAAAAACACTTTTTCCTCACATTTTGGTGACAGAAAGTTCTGGAATCTGAGAGGAGCCACAAATGTCCTTCCACCCAGCGTTCCCCCAAGTCTCCCAATAAAAATCGTACCTCACTTGTGTGGGTAGGCCTTGTGCTCGCAACAGGAAATGCCCCAAAACACTATCTGGACAAATCAAAATTATCAAATAGAAAACTACCTGTTTTTCAGGGGGCACCTCCGTTTTTGGTCCTCGGCTCAGCAGCCATCTAGGGAAACCTATCAAACCCAGACATTTCTGAAAACTAGACACCCGAGGGAGTCAAGGGAGGTGTGACTTGTGTGGATCCCCCAATGTATTCTTACCCAGAATCCTCAGCAAACCTCAAATTGAGCAAAAAAATCACATTTCCCCACATTTCTGTGTGGGATCACTGCACTGGGACAAATTTCCTACCACCCAACTTCCCCTCAGTCTCCCGGTAAAAATGGTACCTCACTTGTGTTGGTGGGCCCAGTGTTTGTGACAGGGAAGAGACAAAAACACTTCGAAATTGAGGGGGAACCAAAGTGGGTCCAAAAGGGCAGTTTATATTATTAGGCCAATCTGCCCCCGGGGGGCAGAATTGGCCTAGGAATAATTTGCCCCCCAAGGAGCGTCCCTTGCCCAAGGGGCCGCTCCCCTTATTTCAAATAACAAAAAAAAAAAAATCCCAGGTGTCTAGTGGGCATTTCTGCTGCCCGATCGCATGGCGATCGAGCAGCAGAAATGCTCAGAGAGACATGAAAGGAGAAGAAAGGCCTTTCCTCTCCTTTCATGCCTCTCTGCCTCCTCCACGTGATCGGAGGAGAAATGCTTCTGTCACCGAAATGTGAGGAAAAAGTGTTTTTTAGCCAAATTTTGAGGTTTGCAAAGGATTCTGGGTAACAGAACCTGGTGAGAGCCCCACAAGTCACCAGGTCTTGGATTCCCCTCGGTCTTTAGTTTTAAAAAATGCACAGGTTTGGTAGGTTTCCCTAGGTGCCGGCTGAGCTAGAGGTCAAAAACCACAGGTAGGCACTTTGCAAAGAACACCTCTGTTTTCTTTGAGAAAATGTGATGTGTCCACTTTGTGTTTTGGGGCATTTCCTGTCGCAGGCACTAGGCCTACCCACACAAGTTAGGTACCATTTTGTATCGGGAGACTTGGGGGAACACTGGGTGGAAGGACATTTGTGGCTCCTCTCAGATTCCAGAACTTTCTGTCACCGAAATGTTAGGAAAAGTGTTTTTTTAGCCACATTTTGAGGTTTGCAAAGGATTCTGGGTGACAGAACCTGGTGAGAGCCCCACAGGTCACCCCATCTTGAATTCCCCTAAGTCTCTAGTTTTAAAAAAATGCACAGGTTTGGTAGGTTTCCATAGGTGCCGGCTGAGCTAGAGGCCAAAATCCACAGGTCGGCACTTTGCAAAAAACACCTCTGTTTTCTGTGGAAAAATGTGATATGTCCATGTTGTGTTTTGGGGCATTTCCTGTCACGGGCAGTAGACCTACCCACACAAGTGTGGTATCATTGTTATCGGGAGACTTGGGGGAATGCTGGGTGGAAGGAAATGTGTGGCTCCTCTCATATTCCAGAACTTTCTGTCACCTAAATGTGAGGAAAAAGTGTTTTTTTAGCCAACTTTTGAGGTTTGCAAAGGATTTTAAGTAACAGAACCTGTCGAGACCCCCACAACTCACACTGCCTTGGATTCCCCTAGGTCTCTAGTTTAAAAAAATGCACAGGTTTGGTAGGTTTCCCTAGGTGCCGGCTGAGCTAGAGGTCAAAAACCACAGGTAGGCACTTTGCAAAGAACACCTCTGTTTTCTTTGAGAAAATGTGATGTGTCCACTTTGTGTTTTGGGGCATTTCCTGTCGCAGGCACTAGGCCTACCCACACAAGTTAGGTACCATTTTGTATCGGGAGACTTGGGGGAACACTGGGTGGAAGGACATTTGTGGCTCCTCTCAGATTCCAGAACTTTCTGTCACCGAAATGTTAGGAAAAGTGTTTTTTTAGCCACATTTTGAGGTTTGCAAAGGATTCTGGGTGACAGAACCTGGTGAGAGCCCCACAGGTCACCCCATCTTGAATTCCCCTAAGTCTCTAGTTTTAAAAAAATGCACAGGTTTGGTAGGTTTCCATAGGTGCCGGCTGAGCTAGAGGCCAAAATCCACAGGTCGGCACTTTGCAAAAAACACCTCTGTTTTCTGTGGAAAAATGTGATATGTCCATGTTGTGTTTTGGGGCATTTCCTGTCACGGGCAGTAGACCTACCCACACAAGTGTGGTATCATTGTTATCGGGAGACTTGGGGGAATGCTGGGTGGAAGGAAATGTGTGGCTCCTCTCATATTCCAGAACTTTCTGTCACCTAAATGTGAGGAAAAAGTGTTTTTTTAGCCAACTTTTGAGGTTTGCAAAGGATTTTAAGTAACAGAACCTGTCGAGACCCCCACAACTCACACTGCCTTGGATTCCCCTAGGTCTCTAGTTTAAAAAAATGCACAGGTTTGGCAGGTTTCCCTAGGTGCCGGCTGAGCTAGAGGCCAAAATCCACAGGTAGGCACTTTGCAAAAAACACATCTGTTTTCTTTGGGAAAATGTGATGTGTCCACGTTGTGTTTTGGGGCATTTCCTGTCACGGGTGCTAGGCCTACCCACACAAGTGAGGTACCATTTTTATTGGGAGACTTGCGGGAACATAGAATAGTAAAACAAGTGTCATTGCCCCTTGTCTTTCTCTACATTTTGTTCTTCCAAATATAAGACAGTGTGTAAAAAAGAGGTCTATTTGTGAAATGCCCTGTAATTCACATACTAGTATGGGCACCCCAGAATTCAGAGATGTGCAAATAAATACTGCTCCTGAACACCTTATCTTGTGCCCAGTTTGGAAACACAAAGGTTTTCTTGATACCTATTTTTCACTCTTTATATTTCAGAATGAAATCCCACTGCAAGGTGCAACTCATTTATTGGCTCTAGGTACCTAGGGTTCTTGATGAACCTACAAGCCCTGTATATCCCCACAACCAGAAGAGTCCAGCAGACGTAACAGTACATTGCTTTCAAAATCTGACATTGCAGGAAAAAGTTACAGAGTAAAACGTAGAGAAAAATGGCTGTTTTTTCACCTCAATTTCAATATTTTGTTATTTCAGTTGTTATTTTCTGTTGGAAACCATTGTAGGATCTACAAAATTTACCCATTGCTGAATTTAGAATTTTGTCTTCTTTTCAGAACCGTTTAGGTTTCTGGGATCCAGCATGGGTTTCACACCCATTTCTGTCACTGACTGGAAGGAGGCTGAAAGCACTTTTTTTTTTTTAAATGGGGTATGTCCCAGTAAAATGCCAAAATTGTGTTGAAAAATTGGGTTTTCTGATTCAAGTCTGCCTGTTCCTGAAAGCTGGGAAGCTGGTGATTTTAGCACTGCAAACCCTTTGTTGGTGCCAATTTCAGGGAAAAGACCACAAGCCTTCATCTGCAGCCCTTTTTTCCTATTTTATTTTTTAAAAAACAAAATTTTCCCTGTATTTTGGCTAATTTCTTGGTCTCCTTCAGTGGAACCTACAAAGTCTGAGTACCTATAGAATCCCTAGGATGTTGGAAAAAAAGGATGCAAATTTGGCATGGGTAGCTTATGTGGACAAAAAGTTATGAGGGCCTAAGCGCGCCCGCCCCAACTAGCTAAAAAAAGGCCTGGCACCTGAGGGGGAAAAGGCCTGGCAGCAAAGGGGTTAAACAGCCCTGTCAACTTTGCAATAAAAACCCTTTGCCAAGCCTTAAACTTCCTTTTTATTACATATGTCACCCTTTGGTAGGCCCTACGTAGTCAATAGGGCAGGAAGTTGTATAATTAGAAGGATACATGTCCTGGTTGTAAAAACCTCCTAAATGTGTTTTTTTCACTACTATGAAGCCTAATTCTTTCACAGGACAACATAGAAGATTCCTTATTATATTGAATACGCTGTAGTTTCCAATTTGGAGCAAGGGGCTATGCCATGTTTGGTGTCTTTGGAATTGTAATGAAACCCTCTATTCAATTGTAAAGTTGGTTTTGGTTACAATTTTTAAAATGTAATTTCTATAAAGGTACTGTTTTTCTGCTCAAAGCCCTTTTGTGACTGCTGCCTATCTCGGGTCACTTGACTGAGTACAACTGATAGACTTTGTGAATGTCTCTCAGGGAGGTCGTGCAATAGAGTGTGTAGGTATGCCTGGATGGGGCATCTTCTGCAAGGATGGTGGGCAGGGCTGAGCACAGCCCCACTTGCAAATGAATAGGGAGTGACCTGCCTTCACACAAGGGGTCTAATACCTCCTCATTATCATTGTAGCCAGCTTGAAGCCAGGGAAGGAGAGACAGGAAATTTCATGCGCTTCAAAGCCACTGTCTAGAAACTTCTCCCACTTCCCAGAAAGAGGGAACCAGGGTATAAAAATAGGACCTCAGACACCAACTCTTCATGTCACTAATGGACCTGTGTAAGGACTCTCAGATAAATACCTACTGCTGTGATCTGCTGTGCTCTCTGGAAGACTGCTGCTGCTCCTGGAAAGACAGATTTGCTGTCTAGAGTCTGTATTAAACTCCAAGAGGCCAGCCCTGCTGTTGAGTCCTGCATCTTCACCTGAACCCAGGACTACCAGAGTACTCCAAGGGCTACTTTGCTGGCCTCCTGTTCAGAGTCACAGAGGCACAAAAGGTTTCAACCATCTTGACCCGTACTTGGACCCAGCCTGAGTGAGTCCTGAGAACATAAAAATCTTCACTGCTGCTTCCAAGGCTATCCAACAATGGTGCTTCCTTCTTGACACCTCTTGCATCCTTGCACCACTGAACTTTACCATCTCAGAACATTTTGGTGAGAAATTACTCTAAGTCTGAAGGTAAGCACTGACCATCCCCACTTCTTGTATGTAAACTATGCTCCATTGCAGTCAGACCTATTTTTTTACTATGACCCGGTCTTGTGAGACAAAATGTACACTGTTGGTGCTTTGATCTTTTAGGCACTAGTTTTTCAAAAACATTCCTTGAAAATTCATAACTCTGGCCCTACTGATTGGATTTTTGCTGTCTTGGTGTGAAATAACATTAACATTTACTCTGTTCTAAATTGGATGGGATATTTCTTGTGTTGTGTTTTCACTTTATTATGTTTTGTGTGCTCATTAATATATTTCACATTGTCTCTTATTTATGCCTGACTGCTTTTTGTGCCAAGCTACCCAGGGTTAAGCACAGGTTCATCTAGTGACTTTTTGTAATTCACTTTGCAAGGGAATGTGGCTGTTGCTTGACTAGGGCTCACACCCCAGTCAACCAGCAACTCAATTTCCCATAATTATTAATCACACTCCTAAACAAAATAATCAAATTGTATTAAGTGCAACATCGTTAGTTCATCAGTTACAAATATTTGCATCATTAAAATCACTAATTCAGACAAATAATTTTTCATCCCATATTACACATTATAATAAATAACTTTATTAATCAGCCACTAGTTCATTAAAATCTTCATCTTAGTTAATTGGACTTTCTCCATCTTCTTTAATTGTTGATACACTCAAACCCAAAAATGACCTTAGGCCTAACCTTAGTAGAATAGTGAGGAAAGCCATACATGATCAAAGCAATACTGAGACCCATAACTACTTAATTCAAGCCAAGCGCTCACCACCTATAAGGCAGACGGGCTTTGGGCTTTAACCCTCTCACCGCTTGCTTTTAATGGTGTCACTAACTCTTTGGAAAAAAAAAATCTCTCTACTTGAAGACAAAGTGGCCCTGTCCAAAAGAACACATGCTTTGATTATAATTGGCTCAAATGGCCTCCTGGGGCCTCAGTCATATTTGGGGGAACCAGTTGGCCTGAAATCTGAACTTAAACTTTACAGATGGGCGGCTTTAAAACCCGACTTAATTCCCCAATCTGGAGGTGATGTTCTATGGTGATCACATGTCGGCTCTGAAAATACAACAAGGTGGATATGTGTCATATTGTATGTACTTGCCCTGCTCTCATGACAGAGAGGAAAGGTTTATTAAAGCAGTATTTGTTTTTTAATAATGACATATGTACATGCCGTCAGGCGGTTATAGCCTGTTTGCAAGGAAAAGATGTGATGTTTAGTGGAGAGTTTCTGTAGTTGATGCAAAGTGTTGAGTCCAGACTAGTAAGGAGTGAATTATAAAGGATTTTTTGACTTTTCAACAACTAAGGTTCTGCTATTAGATTAGTATAGCATTATTGAAGTATGGACAATATAATTTTTGGGTGCAATGAGGTAATGTTAAAATCAATCGAATTATATTGATTAGGGTTTAAGCATACTAGTGGCACCTAACACTTTCTTTTTAAAATTCTCTTTTAGTGGATTTGGTACATAAGGTAATGTAATCATACTTGTATTTAGTACTTTTTAGAACAATGTAAAAATGGTTTGTCGTGCTACATTTGATTGAGGTTTTACTCTTAGCATATTGGTTTTTACTCTCATAATTTTAATGATTGTGAGTTTTAGTTAACTGAACAATAAAGATTGTCACTGACTCCTCAATCAATCCATGTAGTTTTTCATCTCCAAATTTCTATTTCACTTTCTCAAATTATTATTGCTCTTAGTCCCACTGTTGTGCCTATTAATTGCACACTCTAACAATTTTAGTAATAGAAATAGAATAATTGTACAAATCAATAAAACTGTAATAGGTGTTAAAATTGAGTTAAGAACACGACAACCATGATTACCTGGCCGTTCACCTATCTTAGCAAAACTACTTCTTAACTCATGTATCCAAGATCCTACAGTCTCACATAGCCTTGATTCCTCCAAAAATCGAATCTCGTGAGTCAAATTTGCTATGTTAGTAATAAAATAATGAATCACTCCACTATAATCTGGTATGCAAATACAACACCACTTAGCCTTAATTGCCTTACAAATTCCTTCCCTTTTTCCCAAAAGGATATCTAAAGTAATATGATTCTGCATGGCCAGTGCTCTAATTGCCACCATCTCTACATTCACCAATCAAAAAGACCCAGCTGTATCTACAGCAAGTCTATCTCCTACTATAGACAATTTATTAATCTTCACATCATTCATTGCTATTCCCATTGGAAGAATAATAGCTCCTAAGATATCTTAAACTACCTGTCCAAAGCCTTGTTTCACTCTCCTCAAACTATGCTTATCATTCAACTCATCAAAATGATAAATTCTACGGAAACCTAAAGGCAAATACCATGTACTCCCCATTTTCTCAGCAGGTTAAAACAAACAGTCTCTCCACAAACATAATAGATTGCACTCATAATGGATTCTACTCCAGACTAAAGATTTCCACTGACCTCATAAACTTGTCCACATACTCTCACCGACAATTTCCACCTTGTTAACTTCTTTCGCACTACACCTTCCAGTACACATTTAACCTTTCCTTTCCTGTTCTATTTTCACTCTAGTAACTACACCAGACAACCTAAATTCTTCTTCTTTTAATTTCTCTAAAGCAATCTTTTGCTCCTCCATATTTCTCACCATTTTCACTCCCCATTCATTATATTCTCTAACTAAATCACACTCCTCATTAATCAATAAGCTTGAATCCAGATTAATATCATATGTGTTTTGTGCAGAGATCCTCGTGATGAGCTCCACCCCTTCTGCCTGGAATGACTCCTAGTGGCCCACTTCTCAGGATAATGCTCCTGCCCCCACTGATCATGTGCTCAACCTTGGAATCAACCTGGACTCTTCTTTATCAACGACCCACCATGGTAACGCCGTCACCTCATCTAGCAGCAAACTGGACTATGGCAACGTACTCTATGCCGGCATTACCAAGAAACTTCATTCAAGGCTACAAAGAGTCCAGAATGCAGCAGTCGGACTAATCCTAGACCTCCCCCATTACAGCTGAATCTCCTCCCATCTCAGAGACCTACACTGGCAGCTCCCAGTCAAGAAGCGCATCAGATACAAACTCCTGATCCACACCTTCAAGTCACTGCACAACACAGGACTGGCATAGCTTAACCACTGCCTCACATTCTACGTACCCAACAGACGTCTCTGCTCCTCCCAGCACACCCTTGCAGCCATCCCGAAGATCCAAAAAAGTGCGGCAGGAGAAAGATCCTTCTCCTACCTAGCAGCCCGGACGTGGAACATACATCTCCTCAAGCTCAGACAGACTGCATCACTAAAGCAGTTCAGGAAGGACCTCAAGACCTGGCTCTTTGACTGAGCAGCACGCCTACATTCAGGGCCTTGAGACCCTAGGGGTGATTAGCCGCGCTTTACAAATCCATGATTGATTTGAATGATTGCTATCACCCTCAAATACTCACCATATTTAATTTCCCTATCATTATCATTAATAGGCGGATTCTTTCAATACAGATTAAAAACAGTCAAATGAAGGAGAAATAAATTCTTCATGATTAAAGAAAGCAATGTGACCTCTACAAAAAGATTAATATAAAATCTCTAATTGCACATATGTCGAACCCTCCTCAGCTGATGTGGGAATGTAAGTACATACGTAGCACTTACTAATTTTCATAATCTATATCTACAACCTAATCATTTTAATATACACATTATCCTTAAAACCACTAAAATGTTCTTCAGGTACTGGTATCATCTGTTTAAATTCATTGCAATTGGTTATAACGTAAACATTAATATTTATACAATTTGAAGCATTTCCCAAAGAAGCCAGTAGGCACACTGACAGGCCCACTAATAATCTTATGATGTACAGGGTCATCCCTACAACTTCTTAGCATCTGTTATTTCCCATCTTCTTGTTTGAGACAAAAAATCCACAAGTGACAAAAATCAAAGGGGCATATTTAAGAGTCTCTAGTGCCTCCTTGTGCCACATTAACACCATTTTGTTTATGCTAATGTGGCCCATCGAGGCCAAAATCCCAGCACCATATTTACAAAATGGCACAATTCATGCATTGTGCCACTTTGTAACCCTATGTGCTACATTATGCCTGCTCCAAGCATGATATATACAAAGGGGGATGTCTCTCATTAGGGAGGGGGGGTGAAAAAATGGCACAAAGAAATTAAAATGATTTCTTTGAGTCATTTTACAACACTTTTAACACCTGCTCAGAGCAGGCATTAAAAGGAGGCACACCATTGATTACAATAGGCCTCAATGGGCTTTGGAGGATTAGCGTAAAGCTTTTTGACAGTAATCCTACAAAGCTCTGGACTAGCATAAAAATTGATGACGCTAGTCCCCTAACTACCGTCATGGTTTGCCTTATATTAGATACAGCGCACACATGGTGATGTTAGGGGGATGTAAGGGGCGCAAGGAAAGTGGTACAGCACTGGCTGCAGCCCCACTTTTCTTGAATGTGCCCCAAAATGTTTAAAACAATAATATTTTCTTATTTCCTTCTATTTTTATTAAAACAATAATTAGAAACAAACATCTTGAAGCAAAAAATCAGCATCTGCATTTCAGTTTCTTTTAATAGTTCATGTGTCAACTATAAGAAAATCTGACAGAGATCGATTAGACTCAATAGTTGTTCCAGTGTTATACAATTTGTTTTCTAATTTTTGTTCATTTTCCTCATCAGAGCTAAATATTCAAAGTTTTCATTGTATTTTTCAGGGTGGCTCTTTAGTTTCAGTCTCAGGATCTGAGCCACTTTCAATCTGTATTGGCACATGTTCATTCGGAAATAACCCTCTTCAATTTCATCTGCTTCTTCTTCTTCCAGTACTGTGGCTACATATACTCACTCAGGAGAGGTAATTTATTTATTTGCAATTCTCCTTCTGATTTATTTTTAAGCAACTGGTGATTCACACCCACTAGTTTCTGAACTCCACTGTCTCTTAAAGTCTCCTGCAAGTTTTCTTCCTTTGAAGCTCTAACTTGAACTTGAGCTTGGACTTTGGTCAATCTCGTCTTTGTCTGCTTTTCCCATAGTAAATCTCCTTCTCCTGAAGGGATCTTTTTTCACTTTTATTTTCGACTGCAGCTTGTCATCACTTTGATCAGAGACTACTCCAACTTGCTGCCACTTGTACTTTTCTCTTTTGCACTGAAACAGTTTTTCTCTCTGATCACTCTGTAATTGAACTTCAGGAATTTCAGGTTCTGCACCTGAAATTTCACTTACCTGAAACTCTTGCTTTTGTTTTTGCACTTTATCTTCACCAGTTCCCCAATAAATCTTTATCCCCTTCTGGATTCAAAATTGAGCTTCACCTTGACCTTGACCTTGACCTTAATCTTGCGCAGTTTGCAAGTCGCAAATTGGAATGTAGGATGGTGTTCCTGACACCATCTGTGACTCGCAAGGGGGTCGCAAAGGCCCACCTCACAAAAATTCATGAGGTGGGTCGCAATTTGCAACACCCTTGATACTCGCGGCACTCACAGGGATGGTGGCCCGCTGGAGACAGCAGACCACCATGTCTGTGACTGCTGTTAAATAAAACACTATTATTTTTTTTGTAATGCAGCCCGTTTTCCTTAAAGGAAAACGAGATGCATTACAAAACTAAACAATGAAACGTTTTTGTTTCATTTTTTTCAGAGCAGGCAGTGGTCCATAGGACCATAGGTCCATAGGACCACTGCCTGCTCTGGAAAAATGTTTTTAATGCCATTCACAAAGCCCCTTCCCTTTAGCGAATGGGTTAGCACCCATTTGAAATGGGTGCTAACTGCAATTGCTTTGCAACCGCGTTCACAAAGCAATCTGGCATTGCACTGCGACTCGCAATTAGGAAGGGGACTCCCCTTCCTAACTGCGACTCTCAAAACCCATTTTGCGACTCGGTAACCAGGTTACCGAATCGCAAAAGGGGTTTTGTGCATTGCCAAGTGCAGTTTGCACATGCAAACTGTGTGCTACATCTGTCCCCATGTGTTGTCAAAATGGCTTGGAAAGAGCCTTACCAGCTTCCGTCAAGACAGCGTTTACAAACATGTTTGTAAATTACCACCCAAACACCAGCATTCAGTCCAGGGCAGGGTGTACCTTGTAGCATTTTGTTTTACCACATTCACCTGATGAGAGACACATTTTGCCATATCTGCTAGACCTTGCAATAATCCAGAACAATGTAATCATTTGTTGAAACTAGACCAGCTGAAATACATGTGCAATTATTATTGCTCTTCCCATCACTATCTCATGAGGTGACAAACCAGTTTTCTGTGCCAGTTTTCTGTGATCACAGCTGTTCATAATCATGAACAATACCAAAACCATTCTCATATTCATCAAAACAAGAGGAAGAACAACAGGACATTTGAGACCAGTTGAAGCGCAAACCTTTGCCAGTTTCGTTTTTTAAAGAGTGCCATTAGTACACTCCACTATGCTTGAGGATTGGGGTCAATAACTACAATGAAATTGCTGCTCGATCTCGAAAGCCTTACTGATTGTTTGTAACACTTCATCCTTGAAGTGTACGCCACAATCAGTCTCAATAGAATTTGAACTGTAAAGTCTTGGAATCAACTTCTTCAACAACAATTTGGCAAATGTACACCTATCTGCTCTACTTGTGGGAACTGCTTCTACCTATATGGAAAACAGGCAGACAATTACTAAGATATATGTCAGGCCATTGCCGTGTGGTACTTGTAACCTCCTAAATGGGCCTTCTGATTTGCCAGAGTGATTCATGACTGTAACAGTTTTCTTATCCTGATTCTTCAAGTGGCATATCAAACATCAACTACACAAAACTTCAGCAACATGTTAAAATCATGCATTTTTCCCAAACTTTTTGAAAAGATCATAACTAGGCTATCTCATCCTGCATGGGTATGACTATGAAAATATTTAAACATGGGGTGCAAAATTGAATCTGGAAGGACACATTTCTACTCTGAATTTACATACAAATTGGGACACTTATTTTTATAACCTAATTTCTCTCACTTTGTTTTCTCAATTTCAGGAGCATCTCCTTGAAGATCTCTCAGTGCGCTCGAAGATCTTTGCACCAAATCAATAATGAAACAATTCACATTAGCTAAACTCTGGGTAATATAAGTTATAAAATCATAATTTTCATTTTCTTGAACAACTGTCTTTTCTTTTAAGCCACTGTATCATGCCATCTGGTCCAGATATCTTTTTCCCACTTCTTTTAGCTTCTGAATTGCATGCAACAAATCCAATATATAGATGTTATATTTTATAGGAGCTCCTGAAGTTGTCATAAATACCCTTTGCGATCACAGCTGTTCATGATCATGAACAATACCAGAACCATTTGTATAGATTGTCAAATTAAAATTTTCAGATATGCAATCAATTCTGCCACTTACACTGATATCACATTTGGTAAGGGGGACATTTCAAGTGTCTCTTTGATAGAGCATACTGCATAAGCATTTTTTGTTCTCCATACTAGTCTCTCAGACAGGAACCAACAAAAATAATGTTAGATCTTCTAGTAATATTTATCTTTGCAGTCTTCACAATTCTTGAATACCATTGGAAGCAGTGTTTCTGGATTCTGGGCATTACATCTTAGAATCTAAATATCCACTGCTGCAAGGATGGTTAGCCCATAACGTGTCAACCTACTGATTGGTGTGTGCCATGTCCTAATCCTTCTTAAAAGGATCTCAACTGAATGAGGGACACATACTATTAAAGTATGACCAGCCACAAATCCTATCTCTTTCTTCAATTGCCAAACAAAAATCTGCAATCAATTTTAAATAAACTGGAAGACATACAGGTACTGGATGCAATACACTGGAAAGGTACGCCGCTTGGTTGAATACCTCCATGTTTCTGAGTGAGAATTGAAAGTGCACATCGTTCTTTCGCATGACAAAATATAAAAAACATCATATTGTAATCAGTTATGCTGAGTGTGGGCAGATAACATAAACTCTCTTTTAATTTGTTAAATGCTCTCATTTCTTTAAGATCTTGACTTAAGGCCCTTGAGACACTTGGCATCAAATGGTACCAGAATTTGTACATCATTGCACACCAACCTTACTAAAGGTTTTGCAATCAATTAAAGGTTGGAATTTATTGCCGACTGTACCCAACAATTCCAAGAAACACCCAAACCTCCTCAGGGTGGTCAGTGGATTCACTTTTAGAATTACAGAAACAGGATCTTTGGAGACTTTCCTCACAACTTTTTCAATATAGTGTTTGAGATGAATTAATTCTCTTTTACAATACTGCATTTTAGGTGGGGAGTTATTTATGTCTTTTTTGGCCAAACGGTTCCACAAATCAATTGTGTTTAGTTTACAGTCTTCTATCTTGGATGCAATTAATACATCATCAGAATAGTGAACTAGAACTGAATTACCTGACAGTTTTAGGGTTTCTAAATCTCTCTTCAGTATTTGAGAGCGAATTGAAGGACTTTTAATATACCCTACACCACATGAGAACTTTATTCAAAAATTGAAATGCAAAGAGGAACTGTGAATCCTCATATATGGGAGTTGAGTAGAATGCTTGGCGTAAATGTAGGAAAATAGCCTCTTTCTAGCTTGGGTTACCCCCTCTTTTGGCCTGTCTGTCAGTGTGTTTGACTGTGTCTACTGGGATCCTGCTAATCAGGAACCCAGTAGTTATGCTCTCTCATTTAAATTTTGTTCTTGCATACTGGTAACCCAGACTTTCACCCAAATTTGGCATACTGGTGCCCCCTTATAAATCCTTAGTATATAGTACCTAGGTACCCAGGGCACTGGGGCTCCAGGGGATCCCTATGGGCTGTAGCATTTCATTTGTCACTCATAGGAAGCCTATGCAAAGGCTTTTACAGGACTGCCATTGCAGCCTGTGAGAAAAGGTGCATGCACCCTTTCACTGCCATTTCCACTGCACCAGATCACTTATAAGTCACCCGTATGGCAGGCTCTCCAGCCCTGAGGGCAGGGTGCAGAGTACCTGTGTTGAGGGCACCACTGCCTTAGCAGAGGTACCCCCACAACCATTTTCCCAGACTTCGTGAGTGCGGGGCACCATTTTACGCCTGTACTGGACATAGGTCAATACCTATGTCCAGCTCCATAATGTAACTCCGAATATGGTCATGTTTGGTGGCATGTTAGAGGGCTTCTGGCATGGGACATCATCTGCACCAACCAGGAACCCGCATCCGTCTTCTTGGGTGCAGTACAGACTGTTGTTCTTCACCAGTGGTTCTTCTTTTGCACCTTCATCCGGGTTAGCAGGAGCTCCAGTCCTCCCTGAACTCTTCTGTGCTGCTTGGACTTGGTCCCCCTCTTCCACAGGTCTTCAGTTCCAGGAATCTACTGTTGGTGTCTTACAATCTCTTCTGGTTCTTGCATTATCTTTTTTCTCGTGTTCTTGTGTGTTCTAGGAACGTTACTGTGACTTACTCCTGTTTTCCTTGGCTCTGGGGTGGGTTCCAATACTTACCTTTGGTGTTTTCTAATACTCCCAACACCCCTCTACACACTACACTTGCCTAGGTGGGAGACCGACATTTGCATTCCACTTTCTTAGTGTATGGTTTGTGTTCCCCCAGGCCCATTTCTAACTATTGTGATTTTCTAACTGTTTATACATCTGATTTTGTATACTAGTGCACATAATTTGTGTATTATTTACCTCCTAAGGGAGTATAGTCTCTATGGTATTTTTGGCATTTGTGTCACCAAAATAAAGTACCTTTATTTTTGTAACACTGAGTGTTTCCTTTCATATGTGTGAGCACAGTGATATTGCATGAGCTTTGCATGTCTCCTAGATAAGTCTTGGCTGCTCAGCTACAGCTACCCATGGAGGGCCTGACTTCTAGACACTGTCACTAATAAGGGATAACTGGACCTGGTGTAAGGTGTACTCACTACAAACCAGGCCAGCCTCCTACAATAAGTACATTTTGTTTATCTTTTGGAGATACTGTGTAAAACTCCATTCGCCATTAGGCTTTTTAATTCCCATCACTAAAGAACTGCAAGGACTAGCAAGCACTTCTTGTAGAATTCCCTGCTCAACCATTTCCTCGATCACTGATTGCAGTCCTCCTCCACATCTTTTTTAAGTTTGAACTGCCTAGTTCTAGGAAATGTTGCATTTGGTTTAATCCTTATTTTCACCATCTCTGCTCTTTTCATCAATCCAATTTCTTTGAGTGTAATTCCACGCCTCTTCTTTGACAGTATATCATAAACCAAAGGTATATCAATGTTTGTCAAAACTGAGTACAACTCAACTCTTGAATCTTCTGAACTGAATTTTAAAACTTCTGCATCTTGCATTTCAATTACACTCTGAACTAGTGTACAATAGATCATGCAATTCATTTTACAAAGTGGATTACTTTCAAGTACGTTTATAGGACTCGAATTACATAATATAAACTGATGTTTATTCTTCATCTGCCTGGTTTTAATTGGAACATCTACTTTAACATGATAATCAATTTGTTTATTACTGATCCCTAGAACTTAGACTTCTCTTTCCAAGAGGGCTCGGTCTGGGACTTCCACAGAATGAGCTGTAGAACGGGTAGCCCCCATATCAGTTAGACATGAAATAAGATGGACATGGACTTCTCTGTCAATTGTTCCCAGTCTCATACTCCTGGGTGATGTCGTCCTGTCGGCCAGGGCCTAATATAAAGGCCACATACCTCCTAACATGAATGGGTTAATTAGTTACTAGGCTGTATTGATTAATTGATTTCATCTGAGTTTATCTTGGTTTGCATTGTGTATGGTGTTTTAGGGCATATTGTTATGGTTTCAAATAACTAAACCAATATCATTTTTTACTTACTTATTTACTCTGTCAATATATAGGTCACTCTACTCTACCTCCAGGATAGCTCAAATCAAGCAATCCACCTCTCCCTTCAGGCACCATCATTGTGAGCTTCCTCCAGCCCTCTTATCATTCAAAATCATAGTATTTTTCTGGTGCTCTGCATTATATGACATTTTGGCCTTCATTATGTCATTGGCTGTAAACCGCCTACCGCCACGGTGACGGCCACAAAAATACTGTCACCGCAGCTACCATCCTTCCGCCATACTATGATCACTGCCGAACTTCCACCACAAGAAGGGCGGAAATCTGGCAGTGATCATAGTGGTGGATGGTGGTAATCTGGCCCTGCTACCACCAGCACTGCCACGCCAGTTGAACGCCGCCAGCCATATCATGACCTCTGATCTGGTCTGGTGGTGTTCTGCTAGCAGGCACTGCTGGTGGTAGCAGCAGCCCTTCCCTGCCGGAAGACACCTAGAAGAAGGTAAGTTGGGCTTCGGACAGGAGAGGGGTGGGGAGGAGTTATGTGTGTGTCTGGTTGTGTGCATGAATGTGTGAGTGTGTACGTGAATGCATCTGTGTGTGTAGTGCAGTTTGCATGGGTGTATGCATGTGTGTGAATGCGTGTAAGAATGGTAAAGTGGGTGCGTGTCTGCATGTCAGTGTGAATGTGTGTAAGAATGTGTGCAAACATGACTGGATGCTTGTATGCCAGTGTGAGTGAGTGGGTGTATGCGTGGTGCGTGTCTGTGGGTGTGTGCATGTATGAGGGGTTAGAGTATCGTAAGGAGGGAGTGAGAGGATTGGAGGGGGGTGAGAGGATCAAAAGGAGGGAGTGAGAGGATTGGAAGGGGGAGTGAGAGGATCGGAAGGGGGGTGGGAGGATCTGAAGGGGGAGTTTGGATGGAGAAGAGTGTGGGGGGTGTCAGGTGGGTGTGGAGGGGGATGGGGAGCCACCTACCTGTGACAGGGAAGGAATTCCCTGTCACCAGTAGGGCCTACTGCCATGGTTTTCACCATGGTGGTAGGCAGGCTTAAAATTCCACCGGCGGTACTATGCTAGCTGCCAGGCTGGAGATTGACATCTCCAGCCTGGCAGCTGATACCGCCATGGCGGTCTGAGTGGAGAAGTGGTGGTTGGCTGCAGCCAACCTGCCATTCTCATTTTGTGGCGGTATGTACGCCAGCCTGTTGGTGGTACTGCTGCCACATTACCACTCACCGCTGGGGTCATAATGACCCCCTTTATTTCCCATGTTTGGCTAAATTGAAACAGCAGCAGCAGGGAGGAGAGGCTGCACTGCAAGGCTGCTGTCACAGTCATTTTATGCCACAACTCTCTCCTATGACAAAATTGTTCAAGGGGAGCCGATTACTTGTTGAACTAATTTTGACAGGGTCTATTGAAGGGAAATTGATTTTTAAGGTTTTTAACTTTTGTGCTTCATTAGCACATTTAGATGATCCTTTTATCAGATACTTCATTTCATCAGCATTGTAATTCTATAGTCTGTTCAGATCTACATTCCTTTGAAACATTTTACCATATTCTAGTTTTAAAATCCCAATACAAACTTCCTTAGGAGGTAGCCTTACTACTACTAATATCAGAGGAGCAACTTGTGTCCAATCCTTCAGTACCCCACTTCCACTTAAACTAGCTATTACCCTTGTGGGTATAACATTTTTAGGCACTTGGTACAATTCCAGTAGGAGATTGTACTATTACTGCATCTCCCCAGCATCCTCATCAACCCCTACAGCAGTTTTGTATGCCTACATTGATCTATCAGTAAACGAAGGCGGTCTAGAATTCAGCAACTTACTCATGATCTAGTAATCATCTAACTCAGCAGTCTTCTTTTCATTTTTCTCTTCATCCTGCTCTTTTCAGTAAATATAGAACAAAAGCTCATTACACATTCAATTATATCTTCTCTCTAACCCTTCTCTTAACCATGTAATTTTCTTTCTACCCAACTCCTGAGTTACCCATAAACAAACTCAAAACAGACACAAAATCATAATAAAGCATTATAAACAAACTTAGCAACCAACAGCTAATAACATTGTGGCTCTGCCAACAGTAGATCACAGTGTGGCTATGCGAGCAACCAACAAAAAAAAAAGAGATAAGAATAGGTTTGGGCGACGTTTCACCAATCCCAGCATGGATCCCTGGCAGAGCAACCAATCACAGTACGACTTCTGTGTGACGGAAGCACATTAACCAGTTGGGTGCCTTGGACATAACAGTTACACCCTGGGAAGCACAGCTCGGGTGCCCAGGATGTAACCGTTATGTCCTGCACCTGGCCCTCAGGAGAAGCGCTACAGCTCAACCCGAGGGCCTCCTTCCCACTCCCCATGGAAGGGCTGGAAGGGAAGTCGCTTCCCCTTACCCCTGCTGTGTCTGTGCAGAGTATTTGCTGGTGAGTCTAGCTTTTTCAAGCAAGTGAGTGGTATAGTTTTTGAATACATAAAGCCACACTTTGTTTATTACTTATTTTAGACAGTACAGGTTGTTGTTGGTGCATTTGTCAAGTTACTTTTCTTAGAAAGGATCATAGCTAGCCGCAGGGTGACCACTCAGCAGGTTGTTAGTATGCTTTTTGAGTCATCTTCTGATCATGATTATGAGACTGACTCTGCATCTGAGGCAGAGGAGGAAGAGAGAGATTCTGGCAGTGAGTTTTCTGCCTGAGAGGAGTCTTCTGATGAGGAAGCCACTCTCAGTGCAGATGAAGGGACTGTTTTGGAGGAGGACAATGATGTGCCAATTGTGCAGCAGCCAGCGGCTAAAATGCTTCCCATTGGAAGACCTGAACTCTGGGTTGCCCCAAACATGGGGCTGCCTCAGTTGCCTGCCTTTACCGGTCTCCTAGGGTGAAGACTAAATACGGAAAACTTTCTGTCTTTCAATTTCTTTGAGTTGGTTATGGACAATGTATTTTTGGAAGAGATTGTTGAGCAGACTAATTTGCATGCAGGGCAGTATTTGAGGGACAACGCTGCGAGACTTAGGCCTCGGTCTAGAGCTACCCAGTTGATTCCCACAAATCTGGAAGCAATGAAAACTTTCTTGGGTTTGACTTTAATGGGTTTGGTAAGAAAGCCTTCACTGGCTTCTTATTGGTCTACTAGTCCCTTGATGGCAACAGCTATATTTCCTGCAACCATGACTCGTAATCGGTATATGCTCCTTCTTCGGCTGCTGCATTTTGTTGACAATGCTTTAGCCTTGCCACAAGATCACCCTGATTGTGACCGTCGTTTTAAGATTAGGCCTACCCTTGATCATTTTGTAGGTCAGTTTTCAGAGGTCTATGTTCCAGGCAAAGAAATAAGTGTGGACAAGTCTTTGGTCCTGTTCAAGGGTCATTTGGTTTTAGGGCAGTACATTCCTAGCAAGAGGGCACAATATGGAATTAAATTTTATATGCTGTCTGAACGTAGTACAGGATATGTTTATAATTTCGGGGTCTACACTGGTAGGGATTCCAGTATTGACCCCCCAGGTTGTCCACCAACTTTTGGAGTTAGGGAGAAAATTGTGTGGGAACTTGGTAGACAACTGTTTAACAAAGGTCACCATTTGTACGTAGATAATTTCTACACTGGAGTGCAGTTGTTCAAGGAATTGCTCAGAGTGGACACTGTTGCTTGTGGCACAATCCACTCTAACTGGAAAGGCTATCCAAGGGAGCTTGTCTGTAAAAAACTTGAGAGGTGACAGTGCAGTGCCTTGCGGAATGATGAGCTGCTGGCTCTGAAATTAGTAGACAGGCGGGATGTATACATGCTAACTACCATCCGTGATGAGAGTAATTCACCTGTGGCTGTTTGGGGTCAAGTTGCTGAATTGCACAAACCTGTGTGCATTTTAGACTACAAGAAGCACATGGGTGGTGTTGATAGAGTAGATCAGAAGTTGGAACCCCACACTGCTCTTCGTTAGTCTTACGTGTGGTATAAAACGTTGGCAATTAATTTGTTTAATCTAGCAACTTTTAATGCTTTTATTGTGTTTAAGGATTGTTCCCCTGAAGTCAAGGATAAAATCTGTTAAATTTCAGGAGTCAGTGATAGAGGGCCTTGTTATGGTGGATCATGCAAGAGTTCCTAGAGTAGCAGTTGTGGAGGATGCGGCTAGATTGAAAGATCGCCACTTTCCTGATCGGATTCCTCACATTCCCAAAAAATACTTTCCTGTTAAGAAATGTAGAGTCTGTGCCCGAAGAGGTATCTAAAGGGAAAGCCAGATGTACTTTCCCAGACTGTCCTTCAAAGCCTGGGCTGTGTGTGGCTGGCTGTTTCAGGAGTTACCACACACAGAAGAATTACTAGGAACTACCGTGAGCGTAAACTGCTGTTTTATATTTTCATATGTTCAGTTTCACTGTTGGCATTACTGTCATGCACTCCGTTAGAGCTTTTGTGTTTATAGTTTTTTACTGATTTACAATTAGTTAGTGGTTTCTTTCTTGTTTAAAAGCAAAAAAAAAGAGTGTTGCTTGGCTGGCGGTGCTCATGGAGTGTCGCTTGGCTGGTAGTGTGCGTGGATTGTCGCTTGGCTGATGGTGTGCATGGAGTGGCGCTTGGCTGGCAGTGTGCATTGAGTGACGCTTGGCTGGCGGTGTGCATGGGGTGACACTTGGCTGGTGGTGTGCGTGGAGTGGCGGTTGGCTGGTGGTGTGTGTGGAGTCAATCAGTCAATCAATCAGTTATATATAAAGCGTGCTACTCACCCATTAGGGTCTCAAGGTGCTGGGGGGGGTGCTACTGGACGAAGAGCCATGTTTTGAGGCATTTCCTGAAGGTCAGGAGGTCCTGGGTCTGGCGTAACTGGAGCAGTAGCGAGTTCCAGGTCTTGGCGGTGAGGTGTGAGAAGGACCTTCCTCCGGCAGTGGTGCGTCAGATGCGCAGGATGGTGGTGAGGGCGAGGCTGGTGGAGCGGAGATGGCGTGTGGGGGTGTGGAAGGTGAGTCTGTTGTTGAGGTAGCCGGGTCCTGTTTTGTAGAGGGCTTTGTGTGCGTGGGTCAGGAGCTTGAAGGTGATCCTCTTTGGTATGGGTAACCAGTGCAGGTCTTTGAGGAGGGGGGAGATGTGGTTGCGGCGTGGTATGTCGAGGATGAGGCGGGCGGCTGCGTTCTGGATTCGTTGCAGCTTTGATTGCAGTTTGTCTGTTGTTCCAGCATAGAGGGCGTTACCATAGTCCAATCTGCTGCTGACCAGGGCATGGTTAACGTTTTTTCTGGTCTCTACCGGGATTCACTTGAAGATCTTACGGAGCATGCGGAGAATGTTGTAGCAAGAAGAGGAGATTGTGTTGACTTGCTGAGTCATGCTGAGAGTGGGGTCCAAGATGAAGCCTAGGTTGCGTGCGTGGGTGGTGGGCGAGGGCGCGGTTCCTATAGATTTGGGCCACCAGGAGTCATTCCAAGCGGAAGGGTTGGGGCCGAAAATGAGGACCTCAGTTTTGTCGGTGTTAAGCTTGAGGCGGCTTAATTCCATCCAGCTGGAGATGGCGTGAAGTCCGTTGTGGAGGTTGTTTTTCACAGTAGTAGGGTCATTCGTAAGGGAGAGGATCAGCTGGGTGTCATCTGCGTATGATATTATGTTGATGTGGTGTGTTTGTGCAATGTTGGCGAGAGGGGCCATGTAGATATTGAAGAGCGAGTGAGGATCCCTGGGGGACGCCACAGATGATCCTGGAGGCTTCTGACTGTAATGGTTGGAGGCGGACTCTCTGGGCTCTGCCGGTTAGAAATGATGAGATCCAGTTGAGGGCTTTGTCGTGGATTCCGGTGTTGTAAAGGTGTGTAGGTATAGTGCGATGGCATACCGTGTCAAAGTCAGTGGAGAGGTCCAGCAGGATGAATGCTGCGGTTTCGCCTTCAACTAGCATGATCCTTATGTCATCAGTGGCAGCGATGATTGCGGTCTCTGTGCTGTGATTTTTTCTGCATCCGGATTGGGAGGTGTCGAGAGCCTTGTTGTCTTCTAGGCAACGGGAGAGTGAGGTATCACAAGTGAGGTATCATTTTTAGCAGCAGACCGAGTGGAACGTTGGGTGTTAGGAAATTCGTACCGGCACAGAGATCCTACAAAGAAAAGTGCAGAAAATTTGATTTTTTTTTTAGCTAAATTTGAGCTTTGCAGAGGTGTCTGGGTAAGAAAATGTTGGGGGATCCAAGCAAGCCACACCTCCCTGGACTCCTCCAGGAGTCTAGTTTTCAAAAATGTCTGGGTTTGGTAGGTTTTCCTAGATGACCGCCGCAACTAGCACCAAAAACACAGGTGCCCCCACTGCAAAAGCAGGTAGTTTTGAAATAGATCATTTTGATGTGCCCACATTGGGTTTTGGGGCATTTCCTATCGCAGGCACTAGGTCTACCCACACAAGTGAGATACCATTTTTATCGGGAGACTTGATGCATAACTGGGTGGAAGGATGGAAATTTGTGGCTCCTATTAGATTCCAGAACTTTCCATCACAGAAATGTGAGGAAAAAGTGTTTTTTGCCAAATTGTGAGGTTTGCAAAAGATTCTGAGTAACAGAACCTGGTGAGAGCCGCACAAGTCACCCCATTATGAATTCCCCTAAGTGTCTAGGTTTTAGAAATGTACAGGTTTGATAGGTTTCCCTAGGTGCCGGCTAAGCTATAGGCCAAAATCCACAGCTAGGCAATTTGCAAAAAACAGGTCTGTTTTCTCTAGGGAAATGCGCTGTGTCCACTTTGTGTTTTGGGGCATTTCCTGTCACGGGCATTAGGTTCACCCACACAAGTGAGGTACCATTTTTATCGGGAGCCTGGGGGAATACAGAATAGAAGAAAACATGTTATTGCCCCTAGTCTTTTTCTACATGTTTTCCTTCCAAATGTAAGACAGTGTGTAAAAAAGGCATCTGTTTGAGAAACGCCCTGTAATTCACATGCTAGTATGTGGACCCTGGAATTCAGAGATGTGCAAATAACCACTGCTTCTCAACACCTTTTCTAGTGCCCACTTTGGAAATACAAAGGTTTCCTTGATACCAATTTCTGACTCTTATATTTTACCAAATATTGGCCCTCATTACAACCCTGGTGGTAAATCCCGCTTACTGCCGTGCTGACGGCCGTCAAGATACCGTGGGCACGGTGGAAATCTGCTACAGGTATTACGACCCACATCTCTAATCCGCCATAATACAGACACCCACACAAGTCCGCCACACCAAAGGTCAGTGATAAACTAGCAATAGCAAAACTTATCAATCAATCAATCAATCACTGCATTTGTAAAGAGTGCTACATACCCGCGAGGATCTCAAGGCGCTGGGGAGGGGGTGGTGCTACTGGTTGAAGAGCCAGGTCCTGAGGAGTCTTCTGAAGGCCAGCAGGTCCTGGGTCTGTCGTAGGATGGTGGGGAGAGTGTTCCAGGTCTTGGCAGCGAGGTAGGAGAAGGATCTGCCGCCGGCGGTGGTTTTTCGGATGCAGGGGACTGTGGCGAGGGCGAGGTTGGCTGAGCGGAGGCTTCGGGTGGGGGTGTGGAAGCTGAGTCGGTTGTTGAGGTAGGTGGTTCCGGTGTTGTGCAGTGCTTTGTGTGCGTGGATCAGAAACTTGAAGGTGATCCTTTTGTTGACGGGGAGCCAGTGCAGGCCTCTCAGGGAGAGTGTGATGTGGCTGCGGTGGGGGATATCGAGGATGAGTCGGGCTGAGGCGTTCTGGATGCGTTGGAGTCGTCTCAGGAGCTTGTGTGTAATTCCTGAGTAGAGGGCGTTCCCGTAGTCGAGTCTGTTGGTGATGAGGGCCTGGGTAACGGTTTTTCTCGTGTTGAGGAGGATCCATTTGAAGATCCTGCGGAGAATACGGAGGGTGTTGAAGCGGGATGCGGAGACGGCATTGACTTGCCTGGTCATGGAGAGAGTGGAGTCGAGGATGACCCCCAGGTTGCGTGCGTGGTCCGTGGGTTCCAGGGCTGTGCCTAGTGACGTGGGCCACCAAGAGTCGTCCCAGGCTGATGGGGTGGGTCCGAGAATGAGGACCTCCGTCTTGTCTGAGTTCAGCTTCAGTCTGCTGTCCTTCATCCAGTCGGCTACGGCCTTCATTCCTCAGTGGAGGTTAGCTTTGGCGGTGTGGGGATCTTCGGTGAGGGATGTGATCAGCTGGGTGTCGTTGGCGTAGGAGATGATGTTGAGGTTGTGTTGTCGTGCGACGTGGGCGAGGGGGGCCATGTAGATATTGAACAGTGTTGGGCTGAGGGAGGATCCCTGTGGGACGCCGCAGATGATCTCAGTGGTTTTGGAGTGGAAGGGTGGGAGGTGGACGCTCTGGGTTCTGCCGGAGAGGAAGGATGTGGTCCAGGCCAGGGCCTTCTCTTGGATACCGGCGTCATGGAGGCGTGCTGATAGGGTGCGGTGGCAGACCGTGTCAAAGGCTGCTGATAGATCCAGGAGGATGAGGGCGGCTATTTCTCCTTTGTCCATCAGGGTCCGGATGTCGTCAGTGGTGGCGATGAGGGCGGTCTCGGTGCTGTGGTTACTGCAAAAACCGGATTGGGAAGGGTCCAGGATGTTGTTGACTTCGAGGTAGCAGGTCAGCTGTTTGTTGACAATCTTCTCTGTCACTTTTGCTGGGAAAGGGAGCAGGGAGATGGGCCAGAAGTTCTTGAGGTCCTTGGGGTCCGCCTTGGGCTTCTTCAGAAGGGTGTTGATCTCGGTGTGCTTCCAGCTTTCTGGGAAGGGTGCTGTCTCGAAGGAACAGTTGATTGTTTTCCGGAGGTGGGGCGCGATGGCTGCGCTGGCTTTGTTGAAGACGTGGTGAGGGCAGGGGTCCGATGGGGATCCGGAGTGGATGGAGTTCATGGTTTTGATGGTGTCTTCGTTGCTGACGCTGGACCAGACGGTCAGGCGACTGGTGCGAGTGGTAGTCGCAGGGGTGGTGGACTCGGTGGTGGGTGAGGGGGGTCGGGGTTGAAGCTGTTGTGGATGTCAGTGATCTTGCAGTGGAAGAAGGTGGCCAGGGAGTCGCACAGGTCTTGAGATGGCGGGATGTCGTTGGTGATGGAGCTGGGGTTGGAGAGTTCTTTCATGATGCTGAAGAGCTCTTTGGTGTTGTGTGCGTTGTTGTCTAGGTGGTCCTTGAAGGCGGTCTTCTTGGCGGTCCTGATGATTTGGTGATGTCTGCGGTGGCGCTCTTGAGGGCTGTGTGGTTGTCTGGTGTTCAGTCGTGGAGCCATTTCTTCTCCAGCTTCCGACAGGTGTGCTTGGAGATCCGGAGGTCCTCGGTGAACCAGGCGGCTTTCTTGTGGGTGTGGTTGGTTGTAAAGGTCTTGAGAGGGGAGAGGGTGTTGGCGCAGTCGTTGATCCACTTTGTGAGGTTGGTCACGGCAGTGTCTGGGTCGGTGGGGTCGGTGGGTGGTCTCAGGTCGAGGGCGGTAGTCAGTTGGTCCTCGGTGACCTTGCCCCAGTAGCGGCGTGGTAGCTGTTGGGTGCGGTGGTGGGTTTTCTGAAGGTGAAGTGGACGCATCTGTGGTCGGTCCAGTGTGGTTCGGTGCTGTGGTTGAAGGAGACGTGGGGGCTTGCGGAGAAGATGGGGTCAAGCGTGTGGGTGTCGTTACGAGCTGTTTGAGTCCAAGGTTGGCGAGGTTGGCGATCAAGGCGGTGGAGTTGGCGTCGTTGTTGTTCTCGAGGTGGAAGTTCAGGTCCCCGAGGAGGATGTAGTCCGTGGAAGCGAGGGCATGGGTGCTGATGAGGTCGGCGATGGTGTCACTGAACTGTGGGCGGGGTCCGGGAGGTCTGTAGATGAGAGCTCCTCTGAGGGTGGTGTTGGGGTCGGTGTTGATCTGGAAGTGCATGTGCTCGGCGGTGGTGAGGGTGTCATCGGTGTTTGTGGTGATTTTGATGGAGTCTTTGTGGATGATGTCGATTCCTCCTCCCACTCCGTTGGTGCGGTCTCTCCGGGAGATCTTGTAGCCCTGTGGGATGGCTATGGCGATGTCTGGTGCTGAGGTGGTGTTCAGCCAGGTCTCTGTCAGGAAGGCGACGTCGGGGCGGTGGAGTCTAGGAGGTCCCAAAGTTCGATGGCGTGCTTGCGAGCGGAGCGGGTGTTGAGGAGGATGCAGCGGAGGTGGTTGGGTTCTCTGGCTGGTGGTGTGGAGGGTTGGATGCTGGTGAATCTGCAGTTCCGGCAGGTGAAAGGCCCCTGGGTGCGTTTCGGGGTGGCAGGGGTGGTCTCGTCCGGTGTTGAGTGCGTGGAGGGTGCTTACGTCGTAGTGCAGTCTGGCGTTACGGGGTGAGGGTTCCAGGGGTTCTGGTGCTGGGTGCGGTCCAGCCACGGACGGGCGCAGACGGGCTTGCCTTAGGCGCGCCTTCATATGAGGGCAGAGGGAGGGAGAGCAGCTGGGAGGTAGGAGCGGGGTGGCCAATGGGAGTGAAGGGGGCGGGGCAGCAGGGGCTCAGCAACAAGGGAAAAACCCGGGGAAGGTGGGTTCTGTGGTAGCCAGACACCAGGTAGCAGTACAGAGGACTGGTGGTGGACCCCCAGCTCCTCTCCCATAACTAACAACATGGGAGGAGCAAGTCTTGGCGATCATGCATCCTGAGGGCCTTGCAGGAGTAGCAGGAGGACTGGACTCTGGTAAGGCAAATCTTTACTACTATATCCCCCCACCCTACCTGCATGCTATCACAAACACCTAGCCCAACCCTCACACTCATCACCCCAACACCCCACAGATACCCCACTATCACAATCCACACATCCCAAAACCAAGGCCTGCATGTTACACCAATGCATGTGCACCCATCACCAAAGCATGTCCAGTACAGATACTCACCCAGGCCCCAAAATCACCAATCACACAAGGCCAAAGGCAATAAGCCAAGCACAGCAGTAGAGGGTAACTCGCCCATTGCACAAGATGGCACACACAGATACAATAACTATGCATTTACCCCCCAACAGGACCCCTACCAAACGTCACCGGACAGGAGGTTCCAGACATATCCTGTCCCCCGACAGAAGAGTCCCACAGTGATGACAGCAGCTCTGCACGCCTGGATCAAGATGACCAGCCCGGCCCATTAGGGACCTCGGGACAGTCGGTTACTCTGCCACTGTCACAAACCACCACTGAACCTTTCCCCTCAGGAAACACCACCACTGCACCCACCCAGCGGGCCCATCCCTCTATCCCCAGGACATGTCAATCAGCAGTGTGTCCACCACTACAGGGATCCTAGGCAAACCCACCAACCCAAGACAATCAGGTACCTGGGGTCAGTGGCAGTGGGCACACGGTTCAGGGGACAGAGACACAGGATAACAGGGAAGCTGGGAGGACTGCTGTGTGACAGGTGGAGGACAGGCCCAGGGAACCCACTCTCCATGAGGCACTCTCCAACATCATGGGAGCATACCACCATTCCCAGGAGACCATGGGCACGGTACTGGGCAAGTTTCAGGATACCCAGTGGCTGCAGGAGGAACAGTACCTGGGGATCAGGGAGGACTTGAAGTCCATTAACAACACCCTGGTCACCATTGCAGGGGTGCTGGCAGACATGGCCAACACTATGAGGGACACAGTGGCACACCAACGGGCCCCTGACACAAGCCTGAACGATGAACAGCCCTCCACCTCCGCTGGTGCTAATGGACAAAGGTCCCGCCACAGGACCAACAGGCCACCAGCACCCCACCCCCTGCAGAAGGAGAACTAGCCCGCAAACAGTCCCTGAGATGCAGGAACAAGACAGAGAACATTGCCAAGACTCCCGCCAGGAAATAAGACTCTCCTGACTGTCACCCTTCTGTCCCACTCTGTTACCCTGTCCACCTTGAACTGCCATTACTCCACTTCCTATGCCCCCTTGGACAATGCACTTGTGATACCAATAGACTGGACTCTACCCTGGACATTCCTCCACCATCACCTCAGCCCATTGCACAGCCCCCCCACTTATTAGCACAGAAATAAACACCCTTGAATCACAAATCGATCTGGAGTCAGTCTGTACTTTAATTGTATTATTGCAACCTTTCAGAAAAATAACAATGTCAATGGTCATTTTCACATACCAATGTTCGACATTTGTTGGGCAGCAGTAAACATAGCAAAAGGCAGAAAGTGGTACCCAGATCTGTGAAAGGGAAAGCCAAAGTGAACTTTCAGGGTCCATACACAGAGGTAAAAAGGCAGAATCAAACAATGTCCTACAGTAGTATGATATGAGAGGAGCAGTGCCAGTCTCTTACCTGTGTCTCACTGGAAGTATTGCATGATGATGTTGTTTCCGTTGTCTATATCTTCTTCTTCTGCCTCCTTTTCTTCACTGTCCACAGGCTCCACAGCTGCCACAAGTACAACATAATCCCATCCTCCTGCAGAAAAGGCACCTGGGGTCGCAAAGTCAGGTTGTGCAACATACAGCATGCCACAATGATCTGGCACACCCTCTTCGGTGAGTAGTATAGGGAGCCACCTGTCAGATGGAGGCACCGGAACCTGGCCTTCAGGAGGGCGAAGGTACTCTCTATTATCCTCCTAGTTCGCCCATGTGCCTCATTGTAGCGTTCCTCTGCCCTTGTCCTGGGATTCCTCACTGGGGTCAGTAGCCATGACAGGTTGGGGTAACCAGAGTCACCTGCAAATATCGAGGGACAACTGTTAGACACACACCAACCCTTAGGGACTCTCCCATACCCAGACACCTATGTAAACTGTGTTGGGACCTTGGGCTCACCTATTATCCACACACGGTGCCTCTGGAGTTGCCCCATCACATAAGGGATGCTGCTATTCCTCAAAATGTAAGCGTCATGCACAGAGCCAGGATTCTTGGCATTCACATGGGAGATGTACTGGTCTGTCAAACACACCATCAGCACATTCATGGAATGGTAGCTTTTGCGGTTTCGGTACACCTGTTCATTCCTGCGGAGGGAACAAATGCCACATGTGTACCATCAATTGCACCAATGATGTTGGGGATATGTCCCAGGGCATAGAAGTAATCTTTCACTGTGGGAAAATCCTCCACCTGAGGGAAAGCGATGTAGCTGCACATGTGTTTCAGCAGGGAAGACAACACTCTGGACAACAAGTTAGAGAACATTGGCTGTGACATCCCTGATGCCATGGCCACTGTTGTTTGAAAGGACCCACTGGCCAGGAAATGGAGTACTGACAGGACCTGCACAAGAGGGGGGATTCCTGTGGGGTGGCGGATAGCTGACATCAGGTCTGGCTCCAACTGGGCACACAGTTCTTGGATTGTAGCACGATCAAGTCTGTAGGTGATAATGATGTGTCTGTCTTCCATTGTCGACAGGTCCACCAGGGGTCTGCATACCGGAGGATGACGCCATCTCATCATTTGCCCCAGCAGATGTGCCCTATGGAGGAGAAGGGTGAACAGAGGGTCATACACCACATAGGTTTCACAAGGGTGTTTAGAACAATTTGATGTAATCAGTGAGTTGCACTTTATGTCCGTATTCCTGCCCAAAATTGCTGTGATGCAATTAGTTGCCCTGCCATGTGGCCCCCTGAAATGGCAGCTGCCTGACCTGTAAGGAGGGACAAGGGGAAATGAGGTAACTGCGCTGGCGTTGTGCAGCTTCGCAGTAGGAGGACGAAGGCCGTGGCACAATTCAGCATTGGTTATCATTGGACCCCATGGGTTCCAGGAGCCAATGAGGATGTACGCTGGCGGTGACGGTACGCACCGCTGTGGCGTGACTGCCATTTTCTTTCTGTTCACTCACTTGATACCTGACCTTCAACAGGAGAGGTCCTACACTGCAAGTGCTGCTGTGACCTGAGTCTGGAAGCGACAATGGCTACAGTGTCTGGGGAAAGGGCCCCTGCCTTCACCGCAGAGGAGTTGGACAACCTGGTGGCTGGGGTCCTCCTCCATAACACGCTACTCTACGGTCCTCCAGACAAACAGGTGAGTACACTGAGAGCATGATGGATGGGACATGAATGTATGGAGTGGCGTGTATGGAAGATGCGGGGGTGGGCAGAGGCCAGCATGTGAGGATGGTCAGTGTTTGTGTTTCTGGGCCAGGGTGCGAGGTTGTGGCCAATGAGTAAGATGAACCGGACGTGGGAGTAAAATCCATTCTTACCTCACTTTTCCTCTAGGTCGGCACCCACCAGAAGAAGGGTATTTGGCGTGCCATTGCCAAGTGCGGACCCTGGGGATCTACCATAGACGGAGCACCCACTGTCGCAAAAGATGGGAGGACCTGCGCCGCTGGAGCAAGAAGACGGCGGAGGCCCAGCTGGGGATGGCCTCCCAATGTGGAAGGGGTGCCCGTCGCACCATGACCCCCTGATGTTACGGATCCTGGTGGTGGCATATCCTGAGTTGGATGGGCGCTTGAGGGCATCACAGCAGCCACAAGGGGTTGATTACAGTCTCATTCAGCTAACTCTGTGCGCTTTATGAGGTTTCTGTGTGGGGGTAGTGGGCTGTGGGTTTCCCTAGGCCATGGCAAACGTGCCAGGGTAGATCCATTGTTAGGCAGGCTCAGTGTCAGTCCGACCCCAAAAGTGGTAGTGGGCCTCTACACCTAGTCAGGCTCCTGTGGGTTCCAGGTGTGCATCAAATGGGTCTAGGCACAGTCCCCCATGGGTATGTGATTTTACCCTGAACTGTTGCTCCATGTGTGCTGTGTCCGCTAACGGTGGTGTTATTGCAGGCATTGACCATGTGTCTCTTCTGTCTTTCCTCCCCTTTTTGTTTTGTCACCCTGTCCTTGTGTGTATTAGCATCATCTGGCAGAGGAGCATTGGCACCGGAGCAGGAGAGAGCTGCAACCCACATGGCCCAGAAGGGTGAATGTACAGAGTCTGAAGGCACCAGTGGGATGGAGGGCGAGGGGAGCTCCACGACGGGGACAGGAGGAGACACTAGTGACAGCGACTCCTCCTCTGATGGGAGCTCCCTTGCGGTGGCGGGCACCTTTGTGCCCACCACATCAACAGGTACAGCCGCCACCCCCCCTACCAGTACCGCCCTCCAGGCAGCCCCTCAGCATGTTTCCCGTGCCCGCTCACCCAGGAGGGTGGGCATCTCCTTCGCCCCAGGCACCTCAGGACTTGCCCCAGTCAGCCCTGCTGTCCTCAGTGAGGATGCTATTGACCTCCTGAGATCCCTCACTGTTGGGCAATCAACCATTCTGAATGCCATCCAGGGTGTCGAAAGGCATTTGCAGCAAACAAATGCATACCTGCAGGGCATTCATTCTGGCGTGGCAGCCCAACAGAGAGCATTTCAGGCACTGGCTTCAACACTGATGGCAGCCATTGTCCCTGTGTCCAGCCTCCCCCTCCAACTTTCACTACCCAGACTCAATCCCCTCCACCTCAGCCTATCCCAAGCACACCATCAGACCAGCATGCACACTCATCAACACATAAGAGTGGGCATGGCAGTCATAAGCACCACACATCCCACAGGCACTCACGCAAGCACCATAACCATGCAGACACACCAACATCCACTGCCTCCACTGTGTCCCCCTCCTCCACATCCTCCTCCTCCCTCCCAGTCTTGTCTCCACTCACACCTGCATGCACTACATCCTCAGCCACTACCTCCATCACCAGCACTCCCATCACCACACACCACTCAAGTGCAATCACCACCCCCACTACCATTTACAGGTCCCCTGTGTCCTCTCCCAGTGTGTCAGTGAGCCCTCCTCCCAAAGTACACAAACGCAGGCACACACCCACTCAACAGCCATCCACCTCGCAACAGCCTCTATCCCATGCCTCCTCACCCAAACTCAGCAGACGTACACCTCCTACAACCACTACCTCTTCCTCCACTCCCAAACCCCCTCCATCTTCCCATCCCAGTGTGTCTAAAAAACTTTTCCTGACTAACATTGGCGTCTTCCCTACACCCCCGTCCTTCCCCTAGGGCCAGGATGTCCAGAACCCAGCCCAGCACCTCAGCCACAAAATCCTCGAGCACTGTGGTCCCCACAAGTCGAGTAACATTGCGGGCCGCACCCATCAGGGCTGCCAGTGTGCCACTTAGTGAGATGAGGATCACCCTATTCCACCACCTGCCAAGGTGAAGAAGGGGCACACATGCCATAGGATAAAGCTGCACCAACAACCCAACAAAGCCTCCTCCAAGACAAAAGAGGACAGTGCAAAGGTCCCAGCAGCGACTTCCAAGGTGGGGAAGGGACACAAGGCTAAAGGGAAGTCAGCTCAGGGCATGGAGCTTCCCGGTGAGGGACTGGTGATACCCCTTCTGCAAGACAGAACAGCGACCTGTATGGCGGTGGCCACCGCCGCAACCACAGCCACCTGCGATGCCCCAGCATCATCCCTAGTGGACAGCCGTCCGAGGCTGCAGTAGACGTCCTGGTGTCTCCCTCCACGGATGCTGACAGATGCGCCACCGCCAGCATCTCCACCGCTGACACCGCCGCAACCACCGCCACCTGCCCCGCGATGTGCTCAGACAGTGCCACCACAGCCGACATGAACATCATCCCCAGTGGGCAGTCGTCCAAGGCTGCAGGAGACGTCCTGGACCCTGCACAGAGTACATGAGGCACCACAACCAGCACTAGCAGTACCAGCAGTTGGCAGGGTGGAGTGTGTCTCTGCCTCCATGGAGTATCATGCTACCTGTTCCCAGGAAATCACGTGGCTCTGACATCCAGGTGAGGGAATGGGAACTGCCACACACCATGTGCAGCACTCTGGGCACCAAACCCCCTCCAGAACCAGTGGAGAAAAGCATGCACTACCCCAGTCCTTGGCAGGATGAAGCACTCTGGACACAAAGCCCCCTCCAGAACCAGTGGAGAAAACCATCCACTGGAGAGACTGTGGCCTTGCACTCCCCAGGACCAATCAGTGGGCAACCCACCCACTTGAGAGACTTGTGAGACTGTGCCTTTGCACTCCCCAGGACCAATCACTGGGCAACCCACCCACTTGATAGACTTGTGAGACTGTGGCTTTGCACTCCCCAGGAGCAAGCAGTGGGCATGGAGCCCCCTCATGGAGCAGTGGCGTCGTCCCATCATCTGGCTGAGGTGCCAACCCTCCCCTTCCCCCTGAGGTGCCTGGTTTTTTTCAATCTGATGCCCCAGCAGTGTTCTCTCTGTTTTGAGGCAGGTATCATATTTGGGCTTCGCCCATACATTTTGGGAACACTGGTCCACGGACAATGAATGGAACACTATCCGGACTTGTGTAGTTGCTGTACATTTTGTATACAATGATCTTTTCCAGACCTGTTTCCCTATCTGGATTTTTGATGATTACACTTGTTACAATCATTTCATTTTGTCCTTGCGTTCTTCCAGAGGGTTACAGGGTGTATATGTAATGTTGACGCATGTATTTGTATGTATGGGGTTGTGGGTGAGGGTGTTGCATGTTGCATGTGTGTGTCACTCTCTTTTTCCTTCCCCCCTCCCCTGTGTGCTAGGGGCAGTACTCACCGTGGTCGTCGCCGCCATCTTTGATGTTCCTGGTAGAAGAGGAGGTAAACCAACATTGGTAGCACCTGTAACTGGGGCTCCATGGCGTCCTGGTTCCTCGTTGGGTGTCGAGAGGTGAGTGGTTTCCATTCCAAGTACTGTTTCCACTGTGCTTTTGTTGGCGTTGGTACCGTCCTGGAAAAGCTGGCGGATTGGTGCCTTGTAATACAGTGGGCGGTATATTTTCTTCCGCCTGCCTGTTGGCGGTTACCGCCGCGGTGTTTGTTTCGACCGCCGTGGTGGTCGGAGTGTTAAAGTGGTTGTCTGTGTTGGGGGTTTCCGCCATGGTCATGATTCCATTTTGTTTTACCGCTGGCCTGTTGGCAGTATTACTGCCGCTTTAACACCGACCGATAGGGTTGTAATGAGGGCCATTGTACTGTATACCCAGTTCACATTGAAAAACCATTGCAAGGTGCACCTCATTTATTGGCTATGGGTACCTAGGGTTCTTGATGAACCTACAAGCCCAATATATCCCAGCAACCAGAAGAGTCCAGCAGACATAACAGTATATTACTTTTGAAAATCTGACATGGCAGGAAAAAGTTACAGAGTAAAATGTGGAGAGAAATGGCTGTTTTTTTTCACCTCAGTTTCAATATTTTTTTTATATCAGATGTTATTTTCTGTAGGAAGACCTTGTAGGATCTACCCAAATGACACCTTTCTGAATTCCGAATTTTGTCTACTTTTCAGAAATGTTTAGCTTTCGGGATCCATCATTGGTTTCAAACAGGAAGGAGGCTAAAAGCACAAAAAATAGTAAAATTGAGGGCCTCTTAAAGAGGATGTACTCTTACGCTAACCATCCTCTGGTACCTACATTTGTGGGAGCCGAGCCGCAATCATTTTCTGAACTCCAATATCTTATGCACCCAAGTTTTACCTTAAACACTTCGGCTCCGAGATCTCTTCTTGATCCAGCAGCAATAGACCATCTTCCTCATCAATAACTTAATAATTTAGCAGAGTAGAATTTAACATAGAAATTGTGAACATTTAAGAACTGAAGACTAAATAAGAGTTAAGTTATGAAGACTTAATACAGAATTGTTAATTAATCACTACAGAATAAATGCATAATTTCGCCATAAAGGCTCAGATGCATAGTACAGAATCATAAAATCATAATATAATCTCTAGTTCAGCAGTTAAATCTCTTCAGATTCTAATGGTTATCAGATAAAATATTGATGCTAAAAGTATTGTATGTACATAATATTGTGTCAAAAATATTGAGGATGAAAATATTGAGAAGGTAAGTGCAAATAGGGAAATATAGATTTACTATTGTTAACTCCACATCTATGTACCTTGAAGATATAGATATATCTGGAGTTAAGTATAGTAAAAAGTTGCTTTCCCACAGAAACTTATCTTCATGATAGTTTTGTACTTGATACTCCTGACGCACAATATTTTACAAAAGATATTGGGCCTCTTTACAACCCTGGCGGCCGGCAGTAAGCTGGCGGTAACACTGCCAACAGGTTGACAGTGTACCGCCAGCGTATTATGACCGTGGCGCATTAGCCACAACCATACCACTGGCCCCTCCAACATACCGCCAGGCTTCTGGCAGTCACAATCACGGGGACAGCAGTGCAAGCACTGCTGCCCTGGGGATTATGAGTCCCCAACCGCCAGCCTGTCCATGGCGGTGTTGCTGGCGGTAAGGGGCCCTCGGGGTGCCCCAGGGGGCCCCTGCACAGCCCCATTGTGCAGTTCACTGCCCTAATTTCAGGAAGTGAAATGCGCGACGGGTGCTGCTGCACCTGATGCACATTAACATAGCCGCCGGCTCTTTTATGAGCCGGCTGCAATGTTGATGTGACTTTTCCGCTGGTCCAGCGGAAAAGTCACACGAGGGAGCCACATATACCGCCAGCACTGGCGGTATAGTGGCGCCCGCGGCTTCGGCGTTCCTCTCTAGTAAGACTGCCGAAGTGGTAATGAGGGCCATTGTGTCTAAACACTGATTCTAAGTATCAAACTCATTAAGAGTACTGCCAGTAACCTAAGTAAGGGAAAGAAAATCTCAATGAAATTGAAAGAAAAATGTGAAATCACCCTGAACCTTCAAAACCATGAGTTTTTATACACAAACTATGTATAACAATGAACAAAAACTGTAAATTCAGTATTGTATGATCATGGTTAGATCACACTGACAAATCAAAAACAACTTGGTAGTAATTAAAATATCTTAACACTAACCCATTTTTTAAGGTAAGAGAAGTCTTCTGCATGCATCCTTAACAAATGCACTCTAGAAATGTACAACATTATAGGAAACACTTCTCAAACAATTGCTCATAGAATCATGTTCTTCTGCATGCCTGCATCAGAACTTACAACGGAAATTCTTCAAAATTATACAGGCCGGCGGTAAAAAAAATGGTATCACGACCACGGCGGAAATCGCCAACACAGACAGCCTCTTTAACACTCCGACCGCCACGGCGGTAGCAACAAACACTGCGGCGGTCATCGACAATAGACGGGCAGAGGACAATGTACCGCCCACCACTTCACAACCCGCCAATCCGACAACTTTTCTGGGGTGGTACCAACGCCATCAAAACATAGGGAAACAGTCTATGGGGGGGAAACCACTCACCGCTCGACACTCAACGAAGAACCAGGAAACCATGGAGCCCGAGCTGCAGGTCCTGCCGATGCTGGTCTACTCCTCATACACGAGGGACATCAAAGGCGGCGGAGGCGACCATGGTGAGTACTGTACCTAGCACACAGGGGACGGGGGAGGAAAAAGAGAGTGACACACACACACGCAACACGCAACATGCAACACCCCATCACCCACAACATCAAACACACAAACACATGCAACAACAGTACATTTACACCCCGTCACCACCTGGAAGAACGCAAGGACAAAAGGAGTTGAGTGAAATAAGTGATATTGAAATATGCAGATATATGTAACAAATAGAAAAACACTATATACAAATATTTACAATATGTACAGAAGGCCGTACACTGTCCTTTGCAAATGTCCGTGGCCCACTGGGCCAAAAATCATGGGCCAAGCCCACACTTGACTCCTGCCTCAATACTGAGAGAACACTGCAGGGGCATCAGGTCACAAACACACAGGCACCTCAGGGGGATGGGGAAGGGGTACTAGGCCACTGCTCGTCGAGGGGGGTCCATACCCACAGCAATGTCCTGGGGAGTGCAAAGCCACAGTCACTTTAGTGGGTGGTTTGCCCACTGCTTGGTCCTGGGAGTGCAAAGCCACAGTCTCTCTAGTGGGTGGTTTGCCTGCTGCTTGGTCCTGGGGACTGAAAAGCCACAGTCTCTCTAGTGGGTGGTTTGCCCCCTGCTTGGTCCTTGGGAGTGCAAAGCCACAGTCTCTCAACTGGGTGGTTTGTCTGCTGATTGGTCCTAGGGAGTGCAAAGCCACAGTCTCTCTAGTGGGTGGTTTGCCCACTGCTTGGTCCTGCGGAGTGCAAAGCCTCTCTAGTGGGTGGTTTGCCCACTGCTTGGTCCTGGGGAGTGCAAAACCACAGTCTCTTAAGTCTCTCAAGTGGATGCCTTCTTCCACTGATACTGGAGGGGGCCTTGTGCCCAGTGTGTTTTATCCTGTCAAGGATAGGGAGAGTGGATGCATTTCTCCACTGGTTCTGGAGGGGCTTAGTGCCCAGTCTGCTTCATCCTGCCAAGGATAGGGTGAGTGGATTTCTTTCTCCACTGGTTCTGGAGGGGGCTTGGTGCCCAGTCTGCTTCATCCTGCCAAGGATAGGGTGAGTGGATGCCTTTCTCCACTGGTTCTGGAGGGGGCTTTGTGCCCAGTCTGCTTCATCCTGCCAAGGATAGGGTGAGTGGATGCCTTTCTCCACTGGTTTTGGAGGGGGCTTTGTGCCCAGAGTGCTTCATCCTGCCAAGGGCTGGAGTAGTGGATGCTTTTGTCCACTGGTTCTGGAGTGGGCTTGGTGCCCAGAGTGCTGCACATGATGTGTGGCAGTTCCCACTCCCTCACCTGGGTGTCAGAGCTACATGATTTCCTGGGAACAGGTAGCATGACACTCCATGGAGGCAGAAACACACTCCACCCTGCCAACTGCTGGAACTGCTAGTGCTGGTTGTGGTGCCTCATATACTCTGTGCAGGGTCCAGGACGTCTCCTGCAGCCTAGGCCGACTGCCCACTGGGGATGATGTTCATGTCGGCTGTGCTTGGTCCTGGGGAGTGCAAAGCTTCTCTAATGGGTGGTTTGCCCACTGCTTGGTCCTGGGGAGTGCAAAACCACAGTCTCTCAAGTCTCTCAAGTGGATGCCTTCTTCCACTGGTTCTGGAGGGGGCCTTGTGCCCAGTGTGCTTCATCCTGCCAAGGATAAGGAGAGTGGATGCATTTCTCCACTGGTTCTGGAGGGGCTTGGTGCCCAGTCTGCTTCATCCTGCCAAGGATTGGGTGAGTGGATGCCTTTCTCCACTGGTTCTGGAGGGGGCTTGGTGCCCAGTCTGCTTCATCCTGCCAAGGATAGGGTGAGTGGATGCATTTCTTCACTGGTTCTGGAGGGGGCTTGGTGCCCAGTCTGCTTCATCCTGCCAAGGATAGTGTGAGTGGATGCCTTTCTCCACTGGTTCTGGAGGGGGCTTGGTGCCCAGTCTGCTTCATCCTGCCAAGGATAGGGTGAGTGGATGCCTTTCTCCACTGGTTCTGGAGGGGGCTTGGTGCCCAGTTTGCTTGATCTTGCCTAGGATAGGGTGAGTGGATGGCTTCTTCCACTGGTCCTGGAGGGGGCATTGTGCCCTGTGATGCAGATTTCGGGGAGTGCAATGTCACAGTCTCTCACCTGGGTGTCACACCTACATGCTTTGCAGGGGCCAGGATACACAACAAGCCATGGAGGCAGAACTACACACTGGCCGCCGGCGGTGACTGCTGCTCAGTGGTGGCAGTGGCGGTGCTGGTGTTGGTGCTGGCAGTGGTGGTGGGATGCTCCAGCCCATCCCCTGCAACCTCGGTCGGCCACCCACTGGGGCTGCTGCTGCTGGTAGTGGTGCTACTGTCAGCGGTGCAGGTGGAAACCAATTAGATGGCAGGGAATTTTAAAAAAATAAAAAATAGTGGGGTGGTGGCTACCAACCAGTATTGGCATAGTTATGCCCCCACTCCAACTGAAGGGGGTAACAGTCTTTCAGCTCTCCCCGCAATTAAAAGATCTTATCCCAACGAAAAGCAAGAGGACATTTGATTATTTTGGGTTTTGATTTTATATTTGGGCCATGAGACCTTGGATAACTCACAAAATTGTCCCACTTCGAATGGTGAGGACTGCTCTTTTTGGACTTTGGGATGCTGCCATCTAGAAAAATCTACGAGGCCACAGCACATCTGAAAACTAAACATCTGGGTGAGTCCAGAGTGATGTACTTCACATGCACCCAGCACCATTTTCTTAACCACAATGCCCTGCAAACCTCCTACTTGTTTGAAATCACATATTTTCCCCCATTTTTGTGATGGAATCTGCAGGAATCCACACAATTCCTACCACCCAGCATTCTCGCATCTATACCGATACAAATTCTGCCCCACTTGTCAGCCTAAAGGTATTTTTTTTCAAACTGCCCTTTTGGACCCGCTTTGGTTCCCCCTCAATTTCAACATGTTTTTGGCTCTTCCCTGTCACAGGCACTTGGCCCACCTACGCAAGTGAGGTATCATTTTTATCAGGAGACTTAGAGGAACCTTAGGTGGTAGGAAAGTTGTCCCGGTGTGGTAATCCCACACAGAAATGGGGGAAAATTTGATTTTTTACCTAAATTTGACGTTTGCTGATGATTCTGGGTAAGAAAACACAGAAGGATCCACACAAGTCACACCTCCTTAGACTCCCTTAGGTGTCTAGTTTTCAGAAATTTCGGGGTTTGGTAGGTTTCCCTAGATGGATGCTGAGCCCAGGACCAAAAACACAGGTACCACCCCGTGAAAACAGGTAGTTTTGGAATTGATAATTTTGATGTGTCCACATAGTGTTTTGGGGCATTTCCTGTTGCGGACACTAGGCCTACCCACACAAGTGAGGTACCATTTTTATCGGGAGATGGAAGGGGAGTGCTGGGTAGAAGGAATTTTGTGGCTTCCCTCAGATTCCAGAACTTTGCAGCAGCGAAATGTGAGGGAAAATTATTTTTTGCCAAATTTTTAGGTTTGCAAAGGATTCTGGGTAACAGAACCTGGTGAGAGCGCCACAAGTTACCCCATCCTGTGTTTCCCTAGGTGTCTAGTCTTCAGAAATATCAAGGTTTGTTAGGTTTTCCTAGGTGCCGGATGAGCTAGAGGCCAAATCCACAGGTAGGCACTTTGCAAAAAACATGTCAGTTTTCACAAGAAAAATTTGATGTGTCCATGTTGTTTTTGGGGCATTTCCTGTCACGGGCACTAGGCCTACCCACACAAGGGCGGTGCCATTTTTATCGGGAGACTTGGGGAAATGCTGGGTGGTAGGACATTTTTGTCTCCTCTCAAATTCCAGAACCTTCTATCACTGAGATGTGAAGAAAAAGTGTTTTTTTGCCAAATGCTGAGGTTTGCAAACGATTCTGGTCAACAGAACCCAGTGAGGGCGCCATAAGTTACCCGATCCTGGGTTTCCCTGGATGTCTAGTTTTAAAAAATGCACAGGTTTGGTAGGTTTTCCTAGATGCCGGCTGAGCTAGAGACCAAAATCCACAGCTAGGCACTTTCCAAAAAACACATCAGTTTTCAGGGAAAAATGTGATATGTCCATGTTGCGTTTTGGGGCGTTTCCTGTCGCGGGCACTAGGCCTACCAACAACCGTGAAGTACCAATTCTATTGGGAGACTTGGGGGAATGCTGGGTGGAAGGAACTTTGTGGCTTCTCGCAGATTCCAGAACTTTCTATCAAAGAAATTTGAGGAAAAAGTATTTTTTTTGCCAAATTTAGAGGTTTGCAAAGGATTCTGGGTAACAGAACCTGATGAGAGCGCAACAAGTTACCCCATCCTGGGTTCCCCTAGGTGTCAAGACTTCAGAAATATCCAGGTTTGCTAGGTTTTTCTAGGTGCTGGATGAGCTAGAGGCCAATTCCACAGCTAGGCACTTTGCAAAAAACACATCAGTTTTCATAAGAAAAATTTGATCTGTCCATGATGTGTTTTGGGCATTTCTAGTCACGGGCACTAGGCCTACCCAGACAAGTGCAGTCCCATTTTTATCGGGAGACTTGGGGAAATGCTGGGTGGAAGAAACTTTTTGCCTCCTCTCAGATTTCAGAACTTTCTATCACTGGAATGTGAAGAAAAAGTGTTTTTTTGCCAAATGTTGAGGTTTGCAAACAATTCTGGGTAACAGAACCTGGTGAGAGCACCATAAGTTACCCCATCCTGGGTTCCCCTGGGTGTCTAGTTTTAAAAAATGCACAGGTTTGGTAGGTTTTCCTAGGTGCCGGCTGAGCTAGAGACCAAAATCCAGAGCTAGACACTTTCCAAAAAACACGTCAGTTTTCAGTGTAAAAATTTGATATGTCCCAGTTGCATTTTGGGGCGTTTTCTGTCTCGGGCCCTAGGCCTACAAACAACCGTGAGGTACCATTTCCATTGGGAGACTTGGGGGAATGCTGGTTGGAAGGAAATGTGTAGCTCCTCTCAGGTTCCAGAACTTTTATCAAATAAATTTGAGGAAAAAGTGTTTTTTGCCACATTTTGAGGTTTGCAAAGGATTCTGGGTAACAGAACCTGGTGAGAGCGCCATAAGTTACCCCATCCTGGGTTCCCCTGGGTGTCTAGATTTAAAAAATGCACAGGTTTGGTAGGTTTTCCTAGGTGCCGGCTGAGCTAAAGACCAAAATCCACAGCTATACACTTTCCCAAAAACATGTCAGTTTTCAGTGTAAAAATTTGATATGTCCCAGTTGCATTTTGGGGCGTTTTCTGTCTCGGGCCCTAGGCCTACAAACAACCGTGAGGTACCATTTCCATTGGGAGACTTGGGGGAATGCTGGGTGGAAGGAAATGTGTAGCTCCTCTCAGGTTCCAGAACTTTTATCAAAGAAAGTTGAGGAAAAATTGTTTTTTTGCCACATTTTGAGGTTTGCAAAGGATTCTGGGTAACAGAACCTGGTTGGTGAGCGCCCCACAAGTCACTCCATTCTGAAATCCCCTATGTATCTAGTTTAAAAAAATGTATGGGTTTGGTAGGTTTCCCTATGTGCCGGCTGAGCTGGAGGCCAAAATCCACAGCTAGGCACTTTGCAAAAAACAGGTCTGTTTTCTTTGGAAAAATGTGATGTGTCCACGTTGTGTTTTGGGGCATTTCCTGTTGCAGGCACTAGGCCTACCCCCACAAGTGAGGAACCATTTTTATTGGGAGACTTGGGGGCATGCTAGGTGGAAGAAAGTTTGTGGCTCATCTCAGATTCCAGAACTTTCTATCAAAGAAATTTGAGGAAAAAGTGTTTTTTTGCCACATTTTGATGTTTGCTAAGGATTCTGGGTAACAGAACCTGGTGCGAGCCCCACAGGTCACCCCATTCTGGATTCCCCTAGGAGTCTAGTTTTGAAAAATGCACAGGTTTGCTAGGTTTCCCTAGGTGCCGGATGAGCTAGAGAGCAAAATCTACAGCTGGACACTTTCCAAAAAACACATCACATTTCAATGTAAAAATGTAATGTGTCCATGTTGCATTTCCTGTCGCAGGCACTAGGCCTACCGACACAAGTGAGGCACCATTTTTATCAGGAGACTTGGGGGAACACAGAATAGAAGAACAAGTGTTATTGCTCCTTGTCTTTCTTTACATTTTTTCCTTCCAAATGTAAGACAGTGTGTAAAAAAACAAAAGAAGTCTATTTGAGAAATGCCCTGTAATTCACATGCTAGTTCGGGGACCCCGGAATTCAGAGATGTGAAAATAAACACTGCTTCTCAACACCTTATCTTGTGCCCATTTTGAAAATACAAAGGTTTCCTTGATACCTATTTTTCACTATATATATATATATATATATATATATATATATATATATAAAGAAAAAGAAAATGCTGCACTCCCAGAGGCTGCTGATAAACTTGTCATTTATTCATCCTGATTTATGTTGTTTCAATGCCATCAGTGCTCAGTCACGCACGTCGCTGTGCAGGACCAATACCAATTATTTTGTTGTGAATATATATATATATATATATATATATATACATATTTCACCAAATGAATTGCTGTATACCCGGTATACAATAAAAACCCATTGCGCGGTGCAGCTCATTTATTGGCTTTGGATACCTAGGGTTCTTGATGAACCTACAATCCCTATATATATCCCCGCAATCAGAAGAGCCTAGCAGATTTAACAGGCAAAATAAATATAACATGTCAGGCAGCATCCGGGAAACCAGTCTATGTAAGGGGAAAAAAGCCTGTAGTCCAAACAATGTTCAGTCGTCACTGGCCACCCTCATTCTCCTTGACAACAATGTTCAAGTCTTCTGCTCCTGTGGACTCCTCTTAGCTGGCATGACCAGAAACCCCAAGGGAGCGGGCAACATGAGGGTTTCGAAGGGTAGCAGTGGAAAGAGAGAGGAAAGACGCACTTGGAGACATGACTACAGTGGTTGGAGTGTGCTTGGCCAACACAGACAATAGGGCTGCCCCCAAGGAAATGATGGAGGTAATGAGATGAGCCATCTTAGGAGTGTGCTTCTCGGAGCATACAGAGTTAATCTCTGATCTCCTGTAAGATCCAAGAGGACACATTTCCCTCAAGCTCAGATGCCAGCACCAGTTCCTGGAGTGCAGCCCGAGGAATCACAGTACATGGAGGGGTCTGGATTGAACATCAGGGATGTGATGTGTAGAGGATCGATGCCTGAGCTCTTCTGGGCAGGCACATAGAGGGGGAGTAGTGTCAGGGGGTGCAGCTGGAGGCCCTGATAGAATGAGGGCCTCAGGAGTTAGGGAGGGGTTGGTGACAGGCACAGAGGACGATGGGGCCTGCCCTGGGGACACCTCATGAAAATCCTGTTCTTCTGGGCCAGGGGGAGGCTCAAATTCTCCCCCCCCCCCAATCCTGGCTGGTGGTGTCCCTCTCAAAACTCCCCCCTTTCAGTGTCTGCAGCTTCCATCCGGGCTGATGGTGTCATTGGTCCAGTACGGGTGCACTTCTCCTGCCTTGGTCTTTATCTCCCTCCTCCTCCTTCTCCTCACTGGTGGTGTCAAGAAGTGGTAGCAACCTACAAGCTGAGGTTTCACTCTCCTCTCCCTGGTCCTGGGTAGATGTCTCTTGGCCAGCTGGGTCCACTGAAATAGAAGGCAAACAATTATGTAGTTGCTGTACAAATCATAAAGAAGCTCATGACAACATGAAGCAAGTGCTGACTTTGTACTCATTTGATCTCACTGGGCAATGTAATGTTTTTGGAACCCAAAAGTGTGTGCATTTTTACTGTAATGTCCTGTTATTACAAAGCAATAACATCTGTCTCAAGTTTGCTCTGTATAATGTTCAGTATTTACTATCCCTCAACTTTAGCATTGGGGTAATGTCAGTTTCTAGACATTGAAACATAGCTATCTCCCAATGTGAAAGTTTACAAGTGGGGATGGGACTCAGTCAGGATGGATTTATCCACTCCTAAAAGTGGATCCAGGACTACCCTGTAATATGCAGTCTCAAAAGTCTTACACTTACTATCAAATGCCATCTGTGTACAGCATACGAAAGCACTACATTCCTTCAAATTAGGGTGTACTAATACGAACAAGGCCTTGGATAGGACCTTGTCAAAGATGTTATTCAAAATATTGGAATATCCCTAAAGAACATCAGACAGTATACATGGTGAATGCATCATTTAGCATGTCAAGGCAACTTTGTATATACTGTGTACTAGTAACTACATGTGCCACTGCATCGAAAATGTGTGTATGTCCTCTTTAATATGTTTGTATCATTTTGAGTAAGACAAGTATCACAAAGTCCACCTTAACTTCATTATCCCAAAGTATGTTATTCAAAGTGTAAACAAATGCACACATAAAGCATGCATAAGATAGCATCCTGTACCCAAACCCCTCACATACAAACACTAAGCATTGTGCAAGCCCTTCCTTCCTCATTGGATATAACAGTTATGAGATCCTTTGTAGAATAGTCATGATTTTGTAAAAACATTTATTCATTAAAATGTTACTGTAAGTGAAAATGTTCACAGTTGTGTTTACTACACTACAAGTCCCAGAATGCCCTCATAAAGCAGCCTTCCAATTGGTCTAAGGAGACATAGACCTCAAAAGTACTGTAACCATTTCACATATAGAGTGAAAGTTGACAGACACACAAAAACCATGCATGAGACAGCATCCAACACCCAAAGCCCTCGCATTTCAACACTAAACATTGGGCATGCCCTTCCTTTCCAATTGGATACAACAGTTATGAGGTCCTTTGTAGACTAGCCATGTTTTTGTAACTGCATTTCCTCATTAAAACGCAGCTGTAAGTGAAATTCTCCCCAGTTGTGTTTACTACACTACAAATCCCAGAATGTCCTCATAAAGCAGCCTTCCAATTGCTCTAAGTAGACATGGACCTTATAACTACTGTACCTATTACACATATAGGGTAAAAGCTGACATGAAACATGAAGTAACATCTCTTTCACCACTCACATCATACTACCAGACACATTAAGCAGTTCATGTGCTTACCAGGTCTCTGCTGTCCATTTTCCTCCAGCTGAGCATAGAGGGTCATCCAGGCTGTTCTCAGGACCCTCCGGTACAGTGGGCTGATGCGGGGCCTATGCACATGTGGCCAGGCGGATAGGCCCAATAGTTTCTGGACCTTAATCTGGACACAGCATTGCAGGTCCTTCCACCTCTTCTTACACATTTTGACCCAACTATGGTATACACTGACTGCACTGCCAGGTTCTGCAATGTCTTCCCAGACAGCGCTGTAATCTCAGCGCTGTAATCTCAGCTGCTGCTCTGGGTCCTCTTAAGGCTGAGAGTGCTTATCAAGCACCCCCTCACCTAAGATGTTTAATTCAGTCTTGCTGAAAGGAGGTGCCTTGTCTTCAAGTCCCTCAGCAAAGTAGGGACAGATTTGGTCAAAAGAGCAGCAGGATGGCAGAGGATCTGTTTGCAGGTGAGAATGGCTCAGAATGACTGTAAAATGGCTGACAGCAATTTCCTGCTGTTTATTTCCTGTTTGTCATATCATGTATGATAATGTTGGGTTCCAGCTCTACTTCGGAGTCTCCCCTCTGCGTGTGGAGTGTACGAGCTCGAGGAAGACACAGCACTTGGGGCAAAGTCTCCATGCAGGAGCTGCAAAACGAATGATTCAATGAAGAAAATGACACACAGGCAACAAAAAAGCAAGAAATACAGTACCTAACATTACACGCAGCCATTTTAAGGTTTTTATGAGCCATCCTCGCCACCATGAAAAGAGCATGACACTCCTGTAGCTGAATTAAGCAGGGCAAATTTTAAGAAGCATATGTATGAAAGCGTTGCATCACGTTAGCACCACACAACGTGGTACACCTATAATGCTGGGCTCAATCTCAGTGATATGAAGACACAAAAAGCCAATTTAAGTGCCAAGTGTACTCACTCGGGCTGGAAACTTTGCACACAGGCTGCAAAACAATGATTTACTGAAGAAAATGACACACTTGCAATTGAAAAGCAAGAAACACAGTACTTAACATTACACTCAGCCATTATAAGGTTTTTATTAGCCATCCTCACCACCAACAAAAGAATGCAACGCTCCTGCAGCTGAATTAAGCAGGGCAAATTTTAAGAAGCATGTGTATGAGAGCATTGCATCATAAGACTCAATGTCAGATATTTGAAGCCACACAAAGTCAATTTAAGTAGCTTTGAGTGGCCTCATAAATCAGAAGTAGATGTATGCTGTGCAAGTTGCTGCATTATACTACTGTGCCCTGGCTTGTGTTGGTTATTCCCATGCAACATCCATAGATTTTGACACATGCCCAGATTAAGAAAGCTATGCAAACTTGGAAAAGCGCAAAAACCATATGCCTCCACAGGTCAGGTGCAATGAGGATCAAATTCACTATTTCTCCCCTGCAGCACACATAGAAAGGGGGAAAAGCCTCCCAGGTTTGTTTAAGTGCAGGAAGGTGCCTCTTCCTGCACAATAACAATCCTGTATACAACATAGGGACCCTTGCACCATGGTGCAAGGGGGGTCCTGCAATGTCATTAGGAATCCCATTTACACCATTGCAGGGGTAGAGGACAGTTATTCACCATTTGCCTTAGATATGGCACTTTCCTGACATTTTCCAATGATGCAGTGCGGTGCAGCAAGCTGATTTGCTCCGCAGCACTGCACCACTTTTTAGTAAATATGCCCCCAAGCTCATAACACTGCCATACAATCTGCCACACAGCAAACCTCCTCCAAAAAATTGGGAAGGTGTGCTTGTCTGGAGTGTAGGTATTTCAAAAATCCAAGATTGACATTTACTTGTACATTTTCAGTTTTAATTCTAACTGTAAGTTTTTATTTTTGTTCACATTGTCAAATGCAAATGATTACATGCACAATCATTGTCCATTGTGACCTTTGGGGGCATATTTTGGGGGATTTGGAGCAGGTCTGTGAAGCTAATCACCGTGCAGCGCTGGCCTGCATCATGGTGAAATGACAGGAATGCACTGTTTATATAGCATATAGTGCATTTCTATCCTTCCACCAACACTGGCGGACAATGTGCTGCCTAGCGCCAACACAGGAACCCATTCACCATGGTGCAAGCGTGTCTGCTTTGCATGCAGGATTGTTGTTGTGATGCACCTTTCTGCACAAACGCATTCCTGTGAGGCTTTTTTTCATCTATGTGTGATGCAGAATGCAGCACCGGTAGAATGAGGAAAAGAGGAGGAGAAAAAATATATTTCTCCTTGTTGTGCCTCCCCTGGGGAGGCATGAGGATTTAGCGTGTTCACAGGTATGCAAGGTCTAGTAAATATGGGGATGCATCTAAATCTATGGGTGTTGGGTGGGAACATGGAATGCCTCCCTTGTGCAGAGTAAGGCAACACAGCAATTTGGAGTCATTTGCAACTTTGTCAACGCTATTCACTGACGTCGACACAAAATCTGTAACAGGGACTTTTGACTCTTGAAAACCACTATTGTTGACAAACTATGTGTATGGCTTACAGAGAAGTCTCAGGATGGAATTTATGAACAGAGTGTTAAATGTCCACCAATCATCATTGACAACAGACTGTGCAACCACATAAAGTCTGTAACACAACTAGTAGCTCAATAGAAAAAGTGTCAACCGGCTGGTCACGTGGTCTGTTAGGTACAGTGACCCTGTTTCCTGGATTTAGATCTAGGTGAAGGTTCAGAGGTATGTGTAAGCCCTGACTTACTGCAATGTTTTGTAAGACACAACAGGCTAATATAATCTTGCACACAACTTCAGGTAAGTACAGCAGCACACCCCCTATATGGTAAAGACATCTGAAACACAACTTTAGGAGTCCAAAAGTATGCTTGATTATGGCTCATGTCTGTATGTGTGTCCTCTTGTACCTCTGCTGCGGTACAGTGATTGCACACCTATCAGTGTGTGAGTAGATGAGGGGAAAGTGTATATGCAACATCACCTGAGGAAGGAAAAGTACAGATTTGGTGCATGTCCCTGTTGCATTAATTAAGTTACTTAGACATAAAATGGTATATGCAGTGTCTGTTAGCATCATGTATGTGTATCAAAAAATAATTACATTGCCATGGGCATGTCTGAAAAGTATTTTACACATATGCAAACTTCTCTGTAGTTTGGTACTTACCTAGAAGCCACATGTTGCCAAATTCTCCCGCTGCCAGCCACTGGGCCAGAAGTGATCTGGGAAACATGTAGCTGTCATGTGTACTACCAGGAAACACTGCAGTACATCCATAAGGCAGCCATTGGCATCACACACACCCTGCATATTGATGGCATGCCAGTGGTGTCTGTTGAAGAAGATGTGGGCATTGTGGCAAGGTGGTTGAAGTGCCACATAAAGGCAATCAATTGCACCAACCATACATCATAAGCTGGATAAGATGTATAAATCCCTTGCAACCCTTTGCCTTCCTTCCAGTATATGGGGCATACATATGTACTGATGTACTCTCCTATTTATACAGAGCAGTATTTGATTCAAGCATCTAGACTGGCTTGCCTGTGTTATGGCCACAGTGGCACTGGACACCTCCTGGAATGAGCCAGTGCAAAGAAATGGAGAGCTACTAGGATCTTGATATAGGCGGGGATGGCGTGGGAGCTGCAGGTCACAGAACCAAGATCCTGCTCCCACTCAGAAATCATCTCCAAGATGACTTAAGTGGGAAAATGGAATCTGGTCCTGGCATCTTGACTGGACACCCCAAAGAGGTTAATCCTTTGTCTGAAAATCCTCTCTGCTCACTTACTCCTCCTTCTCCTCACATCATTCTGTCACATGACTGAGGCAAACCAACAAACACATTCAGGGACATGTTGAAAGGTTTGAAAGGGTTTGTGTGTATCAGGTCAGCTTTTATGTCTGCAGCCAGGCTGTGAATGGCTAATGACTTCTAGCTGGGTGGGGTGATGGTAAACACCAACACAGGTGTGTATGTGGTGTGTTTGGGAGAAACCTAGGATTCTGCTGTTTGTTCATAGAAATGGAGTGGTATATTACATTCCCAAATAGGTTGCTTGTGGAAGATCCCTAAGCAACAGCTTTGCTATTGTGAGACTCTCCTTTCTCCTGGTCAGGTAAGCTTCAACCCAACAAGAACAAATGCATACAATAACCAAGACTCATCTCAATTCATTTCATGCGGGTAGCTCAATAAAACCAAGCTGCGTTCTGTGGAAAGGTCCTCTGGATCTTACTATGTGACTCAGTGTGACTGCAATATATTTTTCTACATTCATCTGTTGGCACATGACACATCTGTGACAAAGAGATTTGGCCTTCAATCTGAATCTGTGGTTAAACCATGTCTGAAGAAAGACTCCCACCATAACATCACGATCAACAGGAGCTGGACCGTAGTAATTCCTCGCCATAGATGGAAACTCAAACATCATATTGACATGACCTGCTCTAACCCAACTGTGCCGTTCTTCCTCTGACACTTTTTCCTGCAGTCTTTTGACATCCTTCCATATATCTGTAGCAGTTAACAAGAGATTGTAATTTGTCTCATCATTTCCTTCATTCACATACAGTATTCACCGTTAAAAGCAGTACAAATCAGGGCACAATATTTTGCTACTTCATTGGCGTAACCATTGCCAAATGTAACATAATCAGTGGCTTTCTAGTGTGCAAAGCACTTCACAACCACAATTTGGGCAGGCAAATGTAATGCATTCCACAAGTTATAATTTTTTTCTCCATTTCTGATGGGGTATCCAAAAGAGATCATAAAACCTCTCTGGGACCATAACTATCTAAAATCATGAAGAACACCAAAGCCATACTGACTATTGGTGAAAATAGTCACCTTTTGCTGTTCAGAAACATTGCAGGCTCTTGTAAGAGCAACTAGTTCAGCTACTTGGGCTGAAAATAATCCTTGAATTGAGGAGGCTTTGACCACACCTGAGACAGTGAAAACCGCATAAGCAGCCCTCAGGTTTCCATCATGGTCTCTCAAACAGGCGGCATCAACAAACATAATGTAATTAGATTGGGGAAGTGGAGTCTCTTGAATATCGGGTCTTGGCTTGGTGCATTGTTCAGTGACATCTAGACAGTCTTGTTAAATTTTAACACAGTCAATATTTTGTCATTAGCAGTTAAGGGCAATAAGGTTATGGGTGATACACCTCTTAAGCATTATGTGAGGGGCAGCCAATATGACTTGTTCATAGCGGGTGAATTTAGCACTAGTCATGTGCTGGGTTTTGGTACAGGTTAACAAAATCTCCATGAAATGAGGCAAAAAAACATTCAGAGAATGACCCATGACAATGCTTTTGCACTGCTCCATGCTAGTACTAGTGGCAGCAACTGACTTAAGATAATGGGGGAATGCCAAAACCACAGGACCAAGAGTGACTGAAAAATATGCCACTGGCCTGTTCGTGTTTTCATGAAACTGAGTCAAGTCTGAGAGAGCGCATCACTCCCTCTCACAGCAGTACAAAGTAAAACATTTGTTGTAATCGGGCATTACCAGAGCAGAGGCACAACAGAGATTTTCTTTCTGCTCTATACAGTTGCCATTGAATGGTACCAGATCAGACACATTCTTATGCCTCTGTAGAGGCTTGGCCAAAAGGGAAAAGCTTGGAATCAATTAGTGACAGTAGCCAACCATTCCCAAAAACATCCTGACTTCCTTCTGAGTCTTTGGAGGATTACATTTCAAATCCCTGAGATTCTCTCTTGTGACACCTTTCTTGCACCTTTCTAAATGTGGTGTCATAAGTACAAGACTTATTTCTCACAGTCCAGCAATTTTGTTGGGGAAACTTTATGATCATTCGCAGCTAAGTGGTTCAACAGGGCAACTGTATCTCTCCTGAAAGCTTATTGAATATTTGATGCCACTAACAGATCATCTATCAACTGAAGTAGGACTGAGTAGTAGGGAATTTTAAGGGACTCCAGATTCTTTTTCGAGATCTGCTTGAAAATGGACAGGCTCTTGGTTACCCTGGTGGGATTTTGCACCATGCCAAATCAAGACTGCCAAACCAAAACATGAAGGTAAACTGGCTCTTCTCATGCAACGGTATTAAGAAAAATTCTTGGCAAAGGTTAATCACAGTGAACCACTTGGCTTTACATGGAATTTAAAACAAAATCGCTGCTGGATTTAGTACCATGGGACAACAAGGAAAACTATTTCATTTACCTTTTCAAGATCCTGGAATATGCAGTATTTTATACTGGGCTTCCACAGTCTCATAATGCAAAAATTACACTGAATTTTCATAATCTCCTTTTAAATTCCCTTAATCTCCTTTAAAGTTACCTATTTTTGCAGGGACAGCATCTGTTACGCGGTTGGTAAACTACTGATTTGCAACTCCTACAACCTGAATCTTCTTTCCTGATCAGGGAAAGTTTGGTAGTTTTGCTGTTCTTACAGTAGGGTGAGTAGCTCCTGCGTCAACTAGAAAGGACACATGGAGACCATTCACATCACCCTCCACGTATGGACCACGCTGGTCCAATTCTAAGAATGCACCAAGCACACATTCCTCTTCTCCTTTCAGATACCATAATTGGAAAATGTCTGAAAAACCCTCATCACTCAAATCAATCAAGAGAAACTGGGTTGCTAACTGATTTGAATTTACATTTGTGATTTGAATTCTGTCAGGAAACATTTGACTGTTGTTGGGCATCAGAGCTTGTGGAACCTGTATCTGCTGTCTTTGGGATGCATTTGAATTTTGCATATGGGGTCTCTGTACTCTGCATTTGAACTTGATTATTTTCCTGCATTTACAGAAATCCATTATTCTGCATCTGATTATTAGTCGCATTAAGGGGAAATTCCCTATTCCAATAGCCTAATTTGCTGCATACAAGACACAGATTAGTTCTCTTCCAAGTCATCACACCCACAGCTACATTCTGATCAGAAGGAACACCTCATCCTCTACCTTGCTTCTGAAAAACATTATTTCCCTGCATCATCTTAGCTCTCTGTTGATACACTTCCTGCATTCTACAAGCATTCTTGGTAAACTGTGTATTCTGATTTCTCTGTGCAGCCTTCAATTGTATTACCATTAACTTTTCCTTCAACTTTTTCTGCTTCAAATCCAATTAATCACTGCAATACTTTGCGTATCGCAGGATCTCATCAATCATTTTGTTCTGCCAACAAATCAAATGCTGTTGAATCACAGTATTCACTTGTAGCTTTAATCCCTGAACTAATCTGAACATTATATGACCCATATATTTAGTCTCTATGGTTTCAGTACCACTGAAATGCTTGAAAGGTTGCAACAGTCTCTCATAATAGAAATGTATTGTCTCCTTAGACTCCTGAGTCGCCCTGTTAGTCCTCAACCAATCAATATCTTTAGGTGACACATTTTCCTTCAAAAATGCAATCACTTTCTGATACGTTTTCATTAACTCTTCAGAAGGCACATTTTTCACTGGATCTCTTGGAGGTTCTCTGTCAGGCCAATTAACAGCGACTTTTCATTTAGGGCCAGATGTAGGAAACAGTTTGCGACTCGCAAACGGCAAAAATTGTCGTTTGCGAGTCGCAAACCGGAGTTTCCTATGCAGAAATGCATTTTGCGAGTCGGGACTGACTCGCAAAATGCATTTCTGACTCGCAAATAGGAAGGGGTGTTCCCTTCCTATTTGTGACTCGCAGTGGTATGCAATTCCATTTGCGACCTCGTATGCGGTCGCAAATGGACTCGCAGTTACTACCCACTTGAAGTGGATGGTAACCCACTCGCAAATTGGAAGGGGTCCCCATGGGACCCCTTCCCCTTTGTGAATGGACCACAAAATATTTTTTCAGGGCAGGTAGTGGTCCAACGGACCACTACCTGCCCTGAAAAAATTCCGAAACAAAAGGTTTTTCGGATTTTTTTTTAAGTGCAGCTTGTTTTCCTTTAAGGAAAACGGGCTACACTTTAAAAAAAATAAAAACTGCTTTATTTATAAAGCAGTCACGGACATGGAGGTCTGCTGACTACAGCAGGCCTCCATGTCAGTGAGTGCCCATAGTCGCTATGGGGCCGCAATTTGCGACCCACCTCATTAATATTAATGAGGTGGGTCTTTGCGACCCCATAGCGACTTGCAGACGGTGTCTGAGACACCGTTCTGCATAGCAAATTGCAAGTTGCAATTTGCGAGTCACTCGGACTCGCAAATTGCAACTCGGAATTTGCTTTGTACCTACATCTGGCCCTTAGTCCACTATTCACTTGGAACCACAATGTCAAACAATGTATTCAAACCTTCCCAAAACATTTGTAAAATTACACAAATCATTCGGTCTGCCTACACCATTCCGCTGGTTTTTCTCTCAATTTCAGGAAATCATTTATGAATGACAGAATGTCACTTCTACTCTATGTTACATGAACATATCCTCCACCAGGAATTTCTCTCATGGGAAGCATCTTTACGTTTCCCTCACTTTGACCTACTCCAGCTGGATGCAGATCTGTTTTCACTTTATTCTGATCTCTTTTCTTTGCCTTTGTCCTTCACAATCTAATGTGTGCCGCAAATTGCATGCAGGTGCAGCAGAACACTCTGGAAAACACTTCCTGGCTCTTGATGATGACATCACAACCAGGAAGTTCACAAATACACCTGGGAGGAGGGAGGACCACACCCATTTCCAATTGCTGAACAGCCAACAAGAGGAACAGCAGCAACAATGGAGGAATCAGCCAGAAAGAGGAAAATCAAATTTTCTGAAATGAACTGTAGGTGCTGACGGATGAATGCTACCAGCACCATGATCAACTTTTTGGAAGAGCAGCCCTCAGTGTGCCTGAGTTAGATAAAAGGAGGATTTGTAAGGAAATCCAGGAGAAGGTGAATTCAATGGGGGTGAGCCACAGGAGCATAGATGAACTTAAAAAAAGATGGTATGACCTGCGCTCCAGGACCAAGGAGAGGGTGGCAGAGTGCCTCCGGGAGATGAGGGGCACTGGAGGAGGCCCATCTACCGTCCCACCACCCACACCCATGGAGGAAAGAGTGCAAGAGACCCTGGAGCCAGAGGCAGTGTCTGGAATAGGAGAGCTGGACACGTCAGCGCCAGGACCATCAACCAGTGAGTACCATGAAACATGCATGTACACCCATATCTGCCATACCCCCACCCACCTAGTACACAGCAGCATGCACAACCAAAATAGCTCCATTTCAGAGTAGCAATCACCAGAATGGTGCATTATGGGAAATGTAGTCCAGTAGGCAGCTGATAGGCAACAGTTTATTAGGAAGCATACAACAGATGGTAGATACTAACAGTGTGTTCCCTATGTCCCACAGGTCTCCCACAAGACACCACCACCAGCCACACCGTCCAGGGTTTTGGTGCAGAGGTCAGCCACCTGGCAGCACAGGACCCAGGAGCAGCCACCACAGTGACCTGCACCACCCGACCACAGTGCCCTCCAGATGCACCAGTGGCCATAGTGGAGATAGACCCAGCACCCGGTCCCAGCCACAGTGCCAGCCAACAGGACACAGATGCTCCACCACGTCGCAGGCGACGTGTCCATGTCCCTGCAGTGTCCCAGGGAGATGTAGGGGACTCCTCCATGTCCGTCACTGAGGCAGCACTCATCGAAAGTCAGCGCCTGCAGACAAGGCACATGAGAATGATATCAGGGGCCATGCGGCGAATGGAGAGGAATCAGACAACAGGGCTGGCACAGGTCCACGCAGAGCTACAAAACCTGAACAGTAATGTAGGTGACCTTGCGCTCTCCATCAGGCAACTAGTGACTGAACTTGTTATGGAGAGAGAGAGTGCAAGGCGCTGTGACTGCCAGCTAATCCACCGACTAGACCGCATGGCTGCCTCCATCGTCCGCCTGGCTGTGAATACCACAGGGCTGTCATGCCGCACAGTCAGTTTACAGGTCGACATGGGCCACTTTGCCAGCAATGTGGCTCACGGCCTGGGACGTATAAGCCACGCTGTGGACATGATGGAGGCACAACAAGTGGCTAGGGGCGCGGCAGACATGGCGCAAGACAGTGAGGAGGGCTCTACTATCAGTAGTGCATCTGCCACAGACACCAGGGTCTTGCGTAGTGCACGGCAGGGATCTGCAGACGCTCCAGGCACCAGCCATGCTGGGCGTCCCAGGCGTAGGATGTGAGCAACGCACTTACAAACAATGGAGGCACACGAGGTTAATGTGTCCTCATAGCAGGTGGACTTTTACAGCCCCTGATCAATAGTTAATTTCTATAGTTTTTTGGTTCACTTCATTAAAGTTCTAGTTTGTTCCACTTCACAGCTGGGCTCTTTGTGTGTGACATTCGTGTGTGTGCTGTACAGTTACCACGTACCTTCCAAAGTATTGGTTTGCAATGTGGTCCTGTCTCTGTCTGCCTTGATTTGCAATGCTTCTATCCCCATGATGGCGATGTGGTAGCTCTTGCTCGTCTTCCTCCGAATCTGGGTTTCAGGGGTGAGATGTAGCCCACATCTGGTGGCAATGTTGTGCAGTATAGCGCATGCGCCAGCGATCTTGAATGCTGTTATTGGGGCATACTGGAGGGCACCTCCACTTCTGTGGAGGCATCTGAATCTTGCCTTCAACAGTCCAAAGGTCCTCTCTATAACATTTCGGGTCCTCCTATGTGCACTGTTGTATCGCCTCTCTGTCTCATTGCTGGGTGTTAAGTACGGGGTAAGTATCCATGGTTGCAGTGCATATGCACTGTCACCTGTTTGGCAAAAATGAACAATGTTAGCAGGGCATGGATGGTTTCCACATTGACCTGTGTGTATGTCTGCAAGGTGTATTCAGAAATACCTAGGAGATATCCGTCTCCAAACTCCCCGCGTTCTAGACGTTGGTGTATCCCACTGTGCCTGAAAATGTAAGAGTCATGTGTACTCCCAGGAAATTTGGCTACCATGTCAGTTATAACATAATGGGCGTCACATACCACCTGGATGTTCAGTGAGTGGGTACACTTCCGGTTGCAGAACAGATATTCCAGATTTGCAGGAGGGCATATTTGTATATGTGTCCCGTCTACACACCCTATTACATGTGGGAAGTTGGCAATCCTGTAGAATTCCAACTTGGTGCTGTTGATTTCTGCCTCATTCCTGGGTAGGTATATGTATCTGGACATGTGTGTGAGTATGGCATCTAGGAATGCTCCGAAGAACCGTGAGAGTGCACTTTGAGATACCCCACCTGCACAGCAATGACCCCCTGATAGCTACCCGAGGCCAAGAGGTGCAGTGAGCATAGCACTTGCACAAGTGTGGGGATGGCACTGCCGCGCACAGTCTGGCGTTGAAGCTGAGGATTGAGTAGATCTATTAATTCTAATATTGCTGCACTGCTGAGTCTGTATTTATCATAGATCTCCTCCTCAGTTTGTTGGAAAAGTGTCTGTCTGGTTCTGTATATCTTCTCCTGTCTCTGGCTCCTCCTCCTCATCTGCTGTGCAGCGTGGGCTCTCCTCCTCCTTGCTATCACATATATCTCCGCCATCTTGAGTAACCCAGGCGCCTTCTGGGTCTCCTTTTATACTTTGGTTCTGGTTACCACCTGCTCTGAGTTAGTGGTAAATTGGAAGTTCAAAATGGGCTTTTTGCGACTAGTCGCAATTTGCGAGTGGCTATTTCATATGGTTTGCGACTCGCAAATTGCGACTTCCTATTTGCGGGTCGCAAAATGGGGTCGCTATTTTTGCGAGTCGGTAATGGCTTGCGGCGCAATTTGCGATTCGGAAATGGGGTTTTTGCATCCCATTTCCGATTTTGAGGGGTTGCAAATTGCGATTCGGGCCATTTGCGACTCGCAAAATTTTGCTACATCTGTCCCTAAGTGAGCTGTATCTACAGTTCCCAATATCATCTCATTTCACTCTAATTTCAATTTCGCACGTCTAATGGTCTTTCTCTCTCTGGGGTTTGTACTGAACTTCCACTGCAATTTGTGTTTTTTGTTTTACCTGCAGCATGCAACTGATTCAACCAATGGTTTCATTCCTGGGCATCAAAACCTTGCAAATGTATTGGAGGATTCTATTCTTGAAAGACACAAATTAGCTTAATCTGGGGTATTCACAATAGACATGTCTTCTTCTGAAGCATTAAAGGTCAATCTCTTATTTGGGATACTACAGCCGATGATCAGTGTAGGTTTTGCTCTGGGCACATAAAACGGTGAGGATCTTGGTGGAGACCTCACACCAGGAGTAAATCCTGTTTGACTTGTCATTGGGGTCAGATCTGAAATGCATGTAGGGATTAATAGCCTCAGAAATGAAAGGAACATTTGGAACATTTAATGCAAACGCATTATTCCCCGGTCATACCTGGACCGTATAAAGGAAAAACTGGACCTATTGTTACTGGAAGTGTTAGTGCATCTGGATTAGCGTAATTTATTTCATTCTGTCATCTCTAACCTCTGTCCTGTTAAATGTGTTTTGAAACTGTGTTCTGTTTGATTCAAATTAAAACTTTGTCCTATTGGATTCAAATTTAGACTCTGTACTGTCTGACTAGGGCTCTGTTCAATGGGTGCAGGAGGTATATCAAAAGTCACATTTCACGATGTCTCACCTGACATTCCTGTCTGCTCACAATTGTATGGAGGTGGACAATTTAACAATAACTGATTTATAAAATCATCATTCGAATCACTCTCATAAGTTTCAGCTTTTTTCTCTGTCTCTGCTACCTGTTCTGCTTTTTCTGTGTTTTTATTACTCTTTAGTGTAGTGCTTTCTCCTTCTTTACTCATTAAGACAAGATACAATCCAGCTCCCTCAATTATGTGTGCTCTCCAAGCTTTTCGTTGGTTAGCCCATCTTGCCTCTGCCACAGCCCTTATTGCTTTTTTTACTCTGCCCCCGTACATCTCTTTCTGTCTCTGATGAGCTATGTGTTCCTAAGTATTAAGTGCTTCAAATTGTACAGGTCTCAGAGTTGGTTTTACCTCATAGAAAACTTGCCTCAAATGTTCAATATTTCCCAAACTGAATGTTTCATATCAAGGACATGCTAGTGCACATTCTTTCTTAGTAACCTTATGCCACTGTTCATGCCACAACCATGCATGAAGACCTACTTCAGACAATACATAATGACTTGGAGTATCTTCGGGTGGAGTCTCTATTCCCTCTCTAACCATTAGAAATACATTCCCTTTTATCAAAACGTTTGAATACTTTAAAGAACTTAATTTTCAATAAACATTTCAATAATTCACAACTTACCTTTCGTTCGCAATCAGGAAGTAACTCTGTTCCCACAATTCTCCCCTTGATGTTCACAACCACTAGCACTGCAGCACTCTATGACGTAGTCCCCCAGTACCAGCATGGCTTTACACCAACCGGCCTATACCATTTAAGACACATTGGGGGTGATTCTGACCTCGGCGGTAAAATGCCCTTACCGCCGGTCAGAAGACCGCCATAACACCGCCGCGGCCGCGGTCAACCGCCACGGTCATTCTGACCCACAACGGCCAAACCTCCAAAAATCCGTCCTCCACTGCAGCCCGCCACATCGGCGGGCAGCGATAAACTGGAGATGACCAAACCTCCACCGTCACGCCAACAGAAATACGCCCATGCCATTACAACCCACGAATCCACACGGCGGTCATTCAAACGCGGTATTCCATTGGCGCTACACACCGCCGCGGTCAGAATACACACACATCACCAAAACACAGCCACATTGGACAATTTGAAAAACACACACCTGATACACATACACACACCACTCCCACACAATCAACCAACTATAAAACACACACCCACATCACCCACAAACCCCTGCGACCCCAATTACTGAGAGAAGGAGAGAGAGACACAGCAGACAATCCAAAACAAGACACACTGAGGCACACTACACCATCACACACACCACATAGTAGCACAAAGCACCACTCACCAACACACTCCTCATCACATACACCACCCCACACCTCACCAACACCACCCCATGGCACCCCAAAGGCATCCACGATTTTCGGACCAAGAACTCCGGGTCATGGTGGAGGAAATCCTAAGAGTGGAACCCCAGCTCTTCGGCTCGCAGGTGCAGCACACCAGTATAGCCAGGAAGGCGGAGCTATGGCAGCGGATCGTGGACAGGGTCAACGCGGTGGGACAGCATCCCAGGAATAGGGAGGACATCCGCAAAAGATGGAACGACCTACGGGGGAAGGTCCGGTCGATGGTCTCCAGGCACAACATCGCGGTCCAGAAGACTGGCGGCGGACCCCCACCCACCCCTCCCGAATTTACATCGTGGGAGCAAGAGGTCTTGACCATCCTGCATCCTCAGGGCCTCGCAGGAGTAGCCGGAGGAATGGACTCTGGTAAGTCCCATCTCAACTACTATATCGCCCCACACCCCACCAGCATGCCAACCCACACCCCCACCCTCACCCCCAACCCCCCAGCACACATCCTTCCTGACAATGTCTCACCAGCACAACCCACCCATCCCAACACCAACTCCTGCATGCCAACACAAACCATGGGCACCCATCACCTAAGCATGACCACTGCACTAACCCCTCCCCCCCACTAAATACCCTCACAACACCTCCCTCCAGGGAATGCCTGCACTGGGGGACAAGGGCACCCACAACACGCATGCTATTGCACACACAGAAACAATAACCAAACTCTCTTACCCCATGCAGGACCCGAACGACAACACACCAGCCAGGAGGGTCCAGAAGTGTCCATCCCACCACCGGAACAGGCCCACACTGAGGATAGCAGCTCTGTCGACAGTGAACCTGATGACCAGCCCGGACCATCGGGGACCTCTGGGCAGTCGGTTCCCCTCACCCAGACACAGGCCACACCAGACCCGACCCCCTCTGCCGACACCAGCACAGCTCCCACCCAGCGGGCCCATGCCTCTGTCTCTAGGACAGCTCAATCAGCAGTGTGTCTGCCACTACAGGGCACCCAGGCTAACCCGACACCCCAACAACAACAGGGACCTGGGGGCAGTGGGAGCGGGCACACCGGCCAGGGGACAGAGGCCGGGGGAAACCGGGCAGCTCGGAGGGCTGCTGTGCGACAGGGGGGGGGAGGAGAGGCCCAGGGAACCCACTCTCCAAGAGGCCCTCACCACCCTCATGGGGGCCTACCACCACTCCCAAGAAACGATGGCGACGGTACTGGCCAGGTTCACTGAGATCCAGGCACAGCAGGAGGAACGCTACATGGGGTTCAGGGAGGAGCTGAGAATCATCGGGACCGCAATGGGGACCATCGTCCTGGCCCTCCACAGGATAGAGGACGCGTTGCGGAACCATGGTGCACCACACAGGGCCCCTGTCACTAGGCCGGACCAGGAACAGCCTACCACCTCTGCCGGCGCTAGTGGACAGGAGGTCCCAACACCTCGACAGCCCCCCAGAACCCCACCTCCTGCTGAAGAACAACCACCCCGTAAGAGGAGCCTGAGACCAAAGAAAAAGACAGAGTAGGATGTCAAGACCCCCACCAGCAGGACATACCCCCTCAAGTCTTCCCACTGTCCCACATTGCCACCCTGTCCAACCATGAACTGCCTATGCTCCATCCTTCCACAGGCAAAAGAACAATGCACCTGTGAGACTGAAAACTGGACTCTGCCATGGATATTCCTCCACCCCCACCCATCACCCTTAGAATCACATGTACCGGTATCTAGCACTGTAAATAAATCACATTTTGCACACAAACCTGTTTTGAGTCATGCTGTATTATTAACAAAGGGATAACATATTACTGTTCAATTTCTGTTCTGTCAATTAGTCATGACAACATACCAATGTCAATACGCTGTATTTCATGGGCGAACCAAGCAGAAGTCAGGTACTGAGTCAGACAGCACTGAGAAGGGAAGGGAAAGGCATAAATTAATAAAAAACATCTGTGGGGAACTACAGAAAGTACAGATGCAGGAGGCTAGAAGCAATTGTGAAATGGCGTGGGTGATTCTTACCTGGGTGTTACTGGAAATACTGTTGTATCACTCTGTCCCTATTGTCTGTGTCGTCCTCAGAGTCTTCCTCCTCTTCACTCTCCACAGGCTCCACGGCTTCTACAACACCACCATCTGGACCATCCTCCTGCAGGAAAGGCACCTGGCGTCGCAAAGCCAGGTTGTGAAGCATACAGCACGCCACGATGATATGGCACACCTTCTTTGGTGAGTACATTAGGGATCCACCAGTCATATGCAGGCACCTAAACCTGGCCTTCAGGAGGCCAAAGGTTCGCTCAATCACCCTCCTTGTACGCCCATGGGCCTCATTGTAGCGTTCCTCTGCCCTTGTCCGGGGATTCCTAACTGGGGTCAGTAGCCACGGCAGGTTGGGGTAACCAGAGTCACCTATTAGCCACACACGTTGTCTCTGTAGCTGCTCCATCACATAGGGGATGCTGCTATTTCGCATCACATACGCGTCATGCACTGACCCTGGGAACTTGGCATTTACATGGGAGATGTACTGGTCAGCCAAACAGACCACCTGGACATTCATCGAATGATAATTCTTTCTGTTTCGGTACACCTGCTCATCGTCTTTTGGGGGTACCAAAGCCACATGGGTCCCATCAATGGCACCAATGATGTTGGGGATATGTCCAAGGGCATAGAAATCACCCTTCACTGTGGGCAAGTCACCCTCCTCGGGGAAAATGATGTAGCTCCGCATGAGTTTCATCAGGGCAGACAACACTCTGCTCAAAATCTTTGAAAACATAGGCTGAGACATTCCAGATGACATGGCCACTGTGGTCTGGAATGACCCACTGGCCAAAAAATGGAGGACTGACAAAACCTGCACCAGAGGGGGAATCCCTGTGGGTTGGCGGATGGGGGACATCAGGGCTGGCTCCAGCTGGGCACACAGTTCATGGATAGTGGCACGGTCAAGTCGGTATCGAAGGATTATATGGCGTTCTTCCATTGTCGACAGGTCCACCAGCGGTCGGTACACGCGAGGATTCCTCCTTCTCATCCCAAGTCCCAGCGGACGGTGCCTAGGAAGGACAACATGGAGCACAGAGTCAGCCAAACCACAGGTACGTACAGACAGCTTGCACAGTTAAAGAATGGCAATGGGTTGAAAGGCGTGTATGTGTGGCAATGCAAGGCCTAGGCCTGTGTGTCGCAGTCAAAATTAAGCCATGTGGGCCCTTGAAATGGCGGCTGCCTGACCTGTGAAGTGGGACAATGGGATGTGAGGTCACTGCGCTGGCGGGGCACACCGTGGCGGTAGGCGGTCGAAGACCGCGGCGCAAAGCCGCATTGGTTAACATTGAAGCCTATGGGTTTCAGGAGCCAATAACGAAGTGCGCCGGCGGTCGCGGTACGCACCGCCGCGGTACGCACCGCCGCGGACGTGACCGCCATTTTCTATCTGCTTAATCACTCGAGACCTGATCATCCACAGGAGAGGACCTATACTGCAAGTGCTGCTGTGACCTCGGTCTGGAAGATACAATGGCTGCTGTGACTGGGGAAAGGGCCCCTGCCTTCACGTCTGAAGAATTGGACAAGCTCGTGGATGGGGTCCTCCCCCAGTATGCGCTACTCTACGGTCCTCCAGACCAACAAGTGAGTACCCCGGGTGCTAATGGAATGGGCTATGCCTGTGTGGATTGGGGTGGATGTAAGTTGGTGGGGTGGGGGGCGAATGAGGAGTGCAACGCCCGACAGATGAGAGCATGTGCCATATGGCAAAGTGGGTGGGGGGGGGCCAATTACATCTAACATGCAGGCCATTGATGATTTCCTCCTTTCCACCCTGTACATGTCTAATAGGTCAGCGCCCATCAGAAGATCGAGATTTGGCGTGCCATCGCCAAGGAAGTCCGGACCTTGGGGGTCCACAACAGACGGGGCACCCACTGCCGCAAGAGGTGGGAGGACATCCGCCGCGGAACAAGGAAGACCGCAGAAACACTGCTGGGGATGGCCTCCCAACCAAGGAGGGGTGCCAGTCGCACCATGACCCCCCTGATGTCCCGGATCCTGGCGGTGGCCTACCCTGAATTGGATGGGCGCTTTAAGACATCACAGCAGACACAAGGGGGTGAGTATCAGCACATTCTCCTATCTTTCTGCGCAGTGGAGGCGTCTGGGTGGGGGAGGAGGGCTGTGGGTGACATTAGGCCAGGGCGCTTTCTGTAGTGTAGTCCTCTCCCTTAGGCATGGCCCTGTGCCACCGGCCCCCACCTCTGTAGGGTGACAAGTACAGCCATTGAAGGTCCAGCATCTCCCATGTGCACGTTTGACGTCTCTTGGCCTGTTGTCTTAGTCAGTAGTACTGAGTAGTGTACCCCGAATGCGCGGCTTAGTGCATTAGGCACCTGTGTCTGTCCTCTCCGCCAACGGTGTTGACATTGCATGCACTCAACCTGGTCTTCTTTTTTCTCCCCCCACCCTTTCTCTTCATCTTCTTGTGCATGTGTGCATTAGCATCATCAGGCGGAGGAGATATGGCATCGGAGCACGAGGGAGCTGCAGGACACAAGGCCCCGGTGGGCCCAGGAACAGACACCGAGGGCACCAGTGATCCGGAGGGCGAGGGGAGCACCACGACGGGGACCGCTGGTGAGAGCAGCGAAAGCGACACGTCCTCGGATGGGAGCTCCCTAGGGGTGGCGGCAACATCCGTGCCCCCCGCCTCTACCGGTACAGCCGCCACCCAGCGCACCAGCCCCGCCCTCCCAGCAGCCCCTCAGTCTTCGCTCCGTGCCGGTTCGCCCAGGAAGGCGCGTGTCTCCTTCGCCCCAGGCACCTCAGCCCCTGCCCCTGTTGCCCCTGCTGCCCTCAGTGCGGAGCTCATTGACCTGGTAAGGACGCTCATTGTTGGGCAGACGACCCTTCTGAATGCCATCCAGGGTGTGCAAAGGGAGGTGCAAAAGAGCAATGCGTACCTGGAGGGCATTCATTCGGGTCAGGCTGCCCATCAACGAGCGTTCACTGCTCTGGCCTCAGCACTGACGGCAGCCATTGCCCCTGTTTCCAGCCTCCCTCTTCTGACTGCCTCCAGCCTGTCTCTGTCTCCTGTTCCTCAGCCTATCCCATCCACACCATCAGACCAGCCTGCACACACCTCAACACCCAAGAGCAGCTCATCCAAACACAAGCACCACAGATCCCGCAAACACTCACCCGAGCAATACCCAGATGCAGACATGCCAACAGCCACTGCCACCCCTGTGTCCCACTCCTCCTCGTCTCCCTCCTCCCTCCCTGTGACGTCTACACTCACACCTGCATGCACCCCAACATCAGCCAGTGCTTCCATCACCACCTCACCCTCCAGTACAGTCCACACTCGTGCAGTCACCACCCCCACTGCCATGTACACGTCCCCTGTGTCCTCTCCCACTGTGTCTGTCACCCCCTCTTCCAAGACACACAAACGCAGGCAGCCACCCACCCAACAGCCATCCACCTCACGAAAGCCTACAGCACCAGCACCTTCACCCAATGACAGCACACCTGACTCTCCTACAACCACCTCCTCTACCTCCACTTCCATCTCCACTTCTCCTACCCTTTACCTTGGCCCTAAAAAACTTTTCCTGGCTAACCTTAACCTCTTTCCCCCCGATGACCTCCCCCATCCATCTTCAAAGAGTCCCAAGAGCACCGCAGCCACCACCAGCCCAGCTTCGGGTGTCACTGTTGTGCCTGGGTTCTGGAGCCCACCCTTTGCCAGCAGTGACACATCGATCAGCAGCAAGGACACGTCCAGCCCCCCCCCCGGCAAGAGGACCTGCAAAACCAAGGACCGCCGTGCGAGGACCGACAGGGCTGCCCCCAAGGAGCAATGTGCGGCCACTTCACCACCCACACCATCTGGGGGAGGCAAGGGCCCGAGAGCCCCATCAAAGGAGCGGAAGGGCAGCAGGAGCGCGGAGAAGGTGGACCCCACATGCCACATCCCAGCTGGGAAGGAGGACACTAAGGAGGCCAGGAGTCCGTCCCCGAAGGGTCCAGAAACGTCACGGTCCGAGGGCGACTGAACAGGGAGTCCAGGCCAGGTCTGGCTCCCTTGACCTGCTGGATGGGCACCGCTGAACAGGGCCCGCGGTGCAGAAGAGCACCGCTGAACAGGGCCCCGCCGTGGAGATAGGCACCGCTGAACAGGGCCCCGCCGTGGAGATAGGCACCGCTGAACAGGGCCCGCGGTGCAGAAGAGCACCGCTGAACAGGGCCCCGCCGTGGAGATAGGCACCGCTGAACAGGGCCCGCGGTGCAGAAGAGCACCGCTGAACAGGGCCCCGCCGTGGAGATAGGCACCGCTGAACAGGGCCCGCGGTGCAGAAGAGTACCGCTGAACAGGGCCCCGCCATGGAGATAGGCACCGCTGAACAGGGCCCGCGGTGCAGAAGAGTACCGCTGAACAGGGCCCCGCCGTCTCAAGCACCGCTCCGCTGGGCCCTTCCTCTCAAGCACCGCTCCGCTGGGCCCTTCCTCTCAAGCACCGCTCCGCTGGGCCCTTCCTCTCAAGCACCGCTCCGCTGGGCCCCGCCATCTCAAGCACCGCTAAACAGGGCACCGCCGTCTCAAGCACCGTTGATGGTTCATTGTGCCCACCATGCCTCCTCCTTGACCAGTGGAGACTGTCATCCACCTGATGGACTGTGGCTTTGCACTCCCCAGGATGGTCCAGTGGGCAATCCACCCACTACAGAGACTTGAGAGACTGTGGCTTTGCACTCCCCAGGATGGCCCAGTGGGCAGCCCACCCACTGTAGAGACATTGAGAGACTGTGGCTTTGCACTCCCCAGGATGGCCCAGTGGGCAGCCCACCCACTGTAGAGACATTGAGAGACTGTGGCTTTGCACTCCCCAGGATGGTCCAGTGGGCAATCCACCGACTGCAGAGACTTGAGAGACTGTGGCTTTGCACTCCCCAGGATGGTCCCGTGGGCATGGTGGCTCCTCGTGGATCTGGCGTCGTGGACTCATGTGGCTGTGGTGCCCCCCCCTTCCCTTCCCCCTGAGGTGCCTGTAGTTTTTACATCTGATGCCCCTGCAGTGTTCTCTCCAAAGGACTCAGGTCTCCTGTGTGGGCTTTGCCCTTGTTTCTCAAGACTTTGGCCCACGGACATGCTGAATTCGTAGGATGTGCAGGACTTGGTACTTCAGTTATTCACTGATGTGTATGTCATTTGTTTTGTTGTGGATATCTTTGATGGTTGTACGCTAATTTTCTGGAGCTTTTTGGTACATAAATATTTATTCCAAATATGATTATGTCCTAGCATTTTTCAGGGGTGTTTGGGTGGTGTCACTGTGACTTGGTGCTCTGCATTGGTGAGTACATGATTGGGGGGGGGGGTCGCATATGTGTGTGCCCGTAACCTTTCGTCCTCCTCCTCCCGTGTGTCGTAGGTGCAGTACTCACCGTTGTCGTCTGTGCCGGACTTCGTACTCGTGGTAGATGAGAAGGTAGACGAGAGCAGGTAGGATGTTTAATTCGGGTTCCATGCTGTCCTCCGTACTCGTGGAGTGTGTTTTGGTGAGCGTTTTCCCGTTCGTAGTCTGTTTCCGCCGTGTTTTTATCGGCGGTGCTCCCGCCCCGGAAAAGGTGGCGGATTGGTGAGTTATGATAGTGTGGGCGGTACATTGTCTGCCGCCTGCCTGTTGGCGGTGACCGCCGCGCTGTTTGTCTGTACCGCCGCGGCGGTCGGAGTGTTAAGTTGGCGGGCTGTGTTGGCGGTTCCCGCCAGGGTCAGAATTCCATTTTTTGGACCGCCAGCCTGTTGGCGGGTTGGCCGCCACTTTAACACCGACCGCCAGGGTTAGAATCACCCCCATTGTGATTTCACTCCTTGCAGCAGCTCAACCTCATTTACAATTTCTCTCCGACAATCAGTTGCCTAAATGTTTTCTCTCCCCTTTGAGGGAGACACCATAGTCTGCTACCAGATTTGCTGGCTCATTTAACACAAGCTCTAAATGAGGTTGACAGATAGACTCAGCGAGGAATGAGAGAGGGTAACATCACCATCAATTCAACAATGAAATTTGCAATATGACTAAGTTGGCCATACAAGGAAAACCCAAGTCTGAAATAAAGGTAAAAAGGTTTTATTACAAGCTTATACTCAAGTTAATATAGTTGATTATCAAAACCAAGCTATAAAGATACAATATCACCATAGGATCCCCTAAATGAAAGAAGAAGTTTAGAAGCTCTAATATTAAGCAAACTAAACAGTCAACATGGGTGATACAGAATAACAGCAGAAGAACCTGATGTTCAGAAAACAAGCGCTGTCCAACTATACTAAATATGAAGGCAATCTAAGAATCAATCAAGTTAACTAACTAAGTGAAAAGAAATCCCTAAGTTGCAAGTCACTAATTGACATGTGCTGGGCTACAAAACATGGGGACAAAAAGCAAAAAGGAAATAAAAGAAAAAATAAGTTGGAAAAACAACATGTGGGGCAAAATGAAGCAAAGCAAATTTTGCAAAAAGTAAGTAAAAAAGGGAATGTGTCAGCATTTCAGAAGCTTGGTGAAGAGTCTTCTCATGAGTCAAGGGGAAAATCTAGGGGCCTGATTACAAGTACAGCATTCCTAGTACTGCCGTACCGATGGTGATGGTCCAACCACCGCATCAGGGCCAAACCAATGCTGCTTCACTGTTTCTGCCATCCGGCCCTGCGGGAACATCTTACTACAGCAGAAGGGAGGCCACCAGCTTGGTGCCATCCTCCCTGCCACCGTATTAGTGCTCGGACCCCCAAAATCATAATCAGGCCCTAAGTCTTTTCTCAGCCAGCATTGGCAATGTGATGGGCAAGTGTAAAGAGGTCCGTACCTCTGAAAGTCCAAGTCAAAAAGACTTCCAACTGGAAATGGTGAACTGAAGTCCAAAGTGAATGATGATTTGTCCATCAGTAGCACCACATTGATAAAAAAATGTAATTTGTCTCACCATAGTGCCTCATACGTCAGGCATCTATAACATCAAGACATTTTCCCAAGACTGTCATAGGAAGGCATCAATCTTTGCTCTCCAGTATGACTTTGTAGCAATTTATAAATCAAGGCAATCTTAACATTCTCTGTTTCTCTGTCTACCATCCTCAAGGTCACTTTCTGAGGCTCTCTATGAGTAAAACAAAAGGTCATCTATTTCCAAACTAACATTCTAAGGGAACAACATCTGGAAAGAAATGACATGTTAGCAAAAGAAAACAGCTTTCTCGAATTCTGCAATGTCTGAGGCCTAGCAAATCAATATGGCTAAACCAAAGCAGATAGAATTGAAATAGCACATTTATTCATGTTAAGTAAAACGCATATAACATTATAATTGCAAATCCATCATTAGTAAATCTTGTCAATATTCATGTTACAGTAAATTGCATTTGTGAAATAATTTGTTAATACATGTCAGTGAGTATGATGGGAAACTAAATTTTCCAACATTTGAATGTGACATTTAAGACATATTCATAAAGAAATTAATTATTGTTTCAATACAAAATATTTCTTAACATCATAAGGAAACATGAAATCAAAGAAATGATTATACCTAAATTAATGTGGCTACACCACATACATCAAATCACTAGCCTACAGTTAATGGACTGTAACATAGGCTTTCAGTGCATCACGTTACAGTTAACTTGAAAATTCAAACAATATAATGTAAATATGGTCACTTATAGATGATCATTGTTACGTCAAAGGTAGCAACCAAATCTCAGCTGCACCATCAGTATTGTGACAGCGTTATAACTTTTCATGAATAATATCATGAATATAACAAGCCTTATGGTTACTTGAACAGAGAGTAGTCATCATAATAAAATCAGTTTATGCCTGTCACTATTTGATCATGCCCTCTGTCACTTCTAAAAATATGGCGGGCAGCAGAAATTGTGGCCTCGAGGTCCACCCCCCATTTAATTGCCAGTAAGACCTCGACACATCTTGTACTGATCCCAGAGCAGACGATTGCACACAGCATGCCAACAACTTAAAACATCTCTGGCCTTATTAACGTCACTTTTTCATGCTCGATGGTGCAGTGTGCCGGCCCATATTTACAAGGCCATGCAAAGCCACCTTGCGTGGCTTTCATGGCCTTGTAAGTATGGACCCCTTTCACGCATAACTATGCGTGAAAGGGGCGTTCCATGGGTGTTGCTGTGAAAGTTTCCACACAACACCCAGGGATCCTGACAGAATCTGTCTCATTCCCAGACTTACAAGGCTGGGAATGCGACTCTATGGCATAATGGGGAGAAATAACATTACTTCGCTCCGTTTTTACCTCTTTCTATGTGTGCTACATTCTGCAAAATACTTAGAAAGAAGAAAAGGGCATCAATTATTGTTTATGTGCAGGGAGGTGTCCCTTCCTGTACATAAACAATCATCCTTACAACACAGACACCCTTGCACCATGGGGCAAGGGTGCCTGTGTTGGCACTAGGCAGCAGTTTGTGCACCAGTGCTGAGTAAAGTACAGGGCTGCGTCATATTTCCGTAAATACGATGCATCCCTGCACTTTCAAAATGGCACAGCACAGCAAGCTGGCTTGCAGCACCACGCTGTGTCAATTCCTCGTAAATGAGGCCTCTCATTTTTTAGCTTTTTTAAAGTGTCAACTCTCTGACAAATCTGTGTGTGATTTGCAACTAGGCATACCTTTCAATATAGTTTCTCTGCAACCCCATTTAACAATAAATGAACGAGTATCATCTGAGAACTGCATCTTCATCCACTTTGGTTTCTCACCTGTTTTCGTTCCAGTGAGTTCCATGTATCAGCTGTAAATGCAGTCTATCCATCAGCATAGTCAGAATGTTGTTTAAACGCTGGAGTCTGTCAAAAGGCTGTTTTGATTATTCACAATTATTCTGTGTGGCATGGTAGAAGAGTTCTTTAAGAATTTTAAAGAGACCACTTTCGCACATTGGATTTTACTAATTTCCTTCACACTCATTCGCTGTCACTTAATCAGGTGCTTATGACACATCGTTTCTTCCATAACTCCATTCTAGTAGTAGTATTTGTTTAGCGCCTCCTATGCCGCCCGAGACCTTGAAGTACTTTTCGGTAGATGAGTAGGAGACTACTACTTTATTCGTTGTACTTGGCAGAGTGTAAGTTTACAATGTGGCCTAAATTGGGTCGGAGGGGGGTGGATTAGGGCCAGATGTAGCAAGCAGTTTTACCCATTTTGTGTCTATGGGAAAATGTGTTCGTACATATGGCCCATCGGGGGTCATTCCAACTTTTAACATACCTCCTGCACAGCCAAGGCAACAATCAATTTCTTCAGAAAAAACAATGCACCTGTGGAATATGGTAAATACAAAAATTGTATTAGGGGTGATCCTCCATACAGGGATTTTACCTCACTTCTCATTTCTCTAATCTTCCAAAACTTAAGAAATATCATCCCATCCCAAAAGTCAAACATGTAGGTGTTATAATGCAATAGGCAATACATCTGGGCCTGATTACGAGGTTGGCAGTCTCACTTCCATCCTGACGCTGCTGCGGTTCCAAGTACTCTGTGGAATCAGCGGTCTTTCACCCACTGCAATTAGATGTCACCACTGGGCCAGCAGCGGTGTTGCTGAAAGCGGAGTACCGGCATGGGTTTTTGATCAGCAATTCAAAAAGTACTTTTCATATGTGTTGATTCAGGTGTGTACATTTTGATTAAATAAGTGTAAAATGTACATGTATGCATGACATAGATTAATAAAATACCTTGTACATTTACCTTTCCATTGCTGGAGTCCGGACCACATGTGCCCAGTACAGTCAATGGGAGAAATGTACGAAATGTACTTACCTGGATTTTGGCCTGACAATGTAATTTTCATTGGGGTCAAGCTGCTGCTGTAAAGAGGGGCCCTGGAAGAAGTGGTCCACATCAGAGACTGAAATGAAAAGAAGGAGATGGGTGGGTTTGCACCAGCTTCAATTCCGCTGTCTCCAAGCAGGCGGTCTCTCCGCCACAGCTGGCTCAATGGAAAGGTACCTCATAATCCAGCCGTCAGGGACCTTGTCTGTACTGCCTTCTGATAGCTGCTTTTCTCCATGCCACCATAGACGCAGTGGGCGGAAGGCTGGTAGAGTCGGCAGGACTATGGCTGTCTCTAATTCAGTAACACACCAACATTGTAATTCAGTGGGCAGACCGGCGAGTTGGCGACCATTGAATCTGACGCCATTTCGACTGTGGTACCCTTTCCACCAAACTTGTAATCAGGCCCTTTGTTTCATAATGCCTTATGATTAAAAATGATCATCCTTCCTGTTAAAACCATGCAAAAAAGCTTACTTCAAGGAACCAATAGAACAGTATACCTCATGTTTGAGCAGGTCAGAGCACCTAGAAGAGCTGATTAGTTCAAATCCATTCAATCACTTTGTTGCCAATAATGGTTTGTAGTTTGTGGCCACTATCTACTTAGCAGTATCTGACCGGGATTCCCAAACTAAGATGTCTCTCTAGGGCTACAGTAAAGAGTTCAGTATTTATTCCCAATATACATGCATGCTATGGGATTACAGAGTTCACAATCTATTTCAAACATACATGTATAACTTGGCATTACAGAGTTCACTATCTATTCCCAATATAAATGTAGGACTTGTTGCTTCAGATTTCACTGTCTATTCCCAATATGCATGTCTAACTTGCCATTACTGAGTTCACTGTTACCAATATGCATGTGTGCCATCACTTTACACAGTTCACTAATACCAATACACATGTATGATATGACATTTCAGAGTTCACTATCTATTCCCCATAAGCATGAGTGACATGACATTACAGAGTTTAGTGTCTATTCCCAAAATACATGTAGGACATGACACTACTAGAGTTCATTACTTATTCCCAAAATGAATGTATGATATGACATTATAGAGCACTCTATCTATTACAATTATGCATGTATGATGTATGCATGTTCCACATCATTAGAATCTGGCTCATCATAAGTTAGCAAACATGAAGAACAACATAATAAAAAAGGACCACCTTGTACATTATGGACCCTTATTTTTTTGTGTACGTGTAGTGTGTCATATGCTTCTTGCACACTTCTCAAGGTGCACTGACACCCTGTGCAAGGGCACGTCTGGTATACAATCTTGAATGAGGGTCTGGCCTGAGTTCTGCAACAGTAGATGTGGAGCTGGAGTAAATGATGCAGAAAAATTAGAATTGGGGGAAGCAGGAAAGTAGCTGAAAATGGAATGTGATAGTCCTATTATAAACATAAAAGGAACAAATTCCATAACCTTCAGCACACCAGCAGACAACAATGGACATTATATTCTTCTCATGCTTCAGTGTATCTAAAAATAAACCATGATTCCATTACTGCTTCAGTTACGTTTGCTTTTCAAGGTTAGGATACACTTTAGTGTCCTTTCTTTCATTTTAATTTGCTGCCTTGAAAAAAATGCATTTTCACGATCCTGTTAGGCGCTCAAAAATATATGCTAAATGCAATAGGTTTACACGTTTAAAAAATTAGGCTAATTTGAAATAAATTATACATTCATATTGTTTAATTAACATTTTAAAGGTGTGTGAGAAATTAGTTTGTTGGTTGGGGTGTCAACCCTGCTCAAGCAACAGACACAATCTTTGTCAGGGAGTACCATAAAAGTCCCTAAATTATTCTGTGCTTATCCCTGTGACAGAATAGCACAAAAGCAGTCAAGCTTAACTTGAGTAAATGTGTAAAGTATTTATGCAGCACACATACAGTAATAAAGCGAAACACAACACAAGAAAAATTACATACCAATTTAGAAAAATAGACTCAAATTTAAGAAACTATTTGACACTAAAACAACAAAAATCCAATCAGTAAAATTGGAGTTATTAATCTTTAAAGTTTAGGGCAAAAGCTAGCACCTAAAAGATCAAAGTACCAACCAGGGACATCAAATTGAGCAAGACTGGGTCAAAGTAAAATAATATGCCAACCACGATGCAGCGTGGGTAGGATACAAAAAGTGAATTTTGTCCGGTCAGCAACTACTTTAGGATAGGCTTCAGGTGGTGTCTGAGGAGAAGACGTCATTGTTGGGGAGCTGCTGGAAGAAGTTGTGGTGATGATTTCCACATTTGGACTTAGGTTTCATCATGACTTCGGCGGTCTTTCCTCAAGACTCTGAAGCCACGGACGCCAGAAGACCACCCGTGCTGCCAGTCTTCCAACCACCATACTGCGAATACTGAAGGATTTCCACCACAATTTGGGCAGAAATCCTCCAGTAGTCATGATGGCGGTCAGAGGCGCAGGGGCGGTTCCACCACCTGCCCCACCCCGCCAAAAGGGTTCTGCCAGCGTATCACGACCTGTAATACAGCTTGGTGGGTTGCTGCCGTGGTGGAAGCGCCTGTTTGCGTTCCCTACCGGACAACCTCCTCGCCAGACAAGGTAAGTTGATCGCCTGAAAGGGGAGGGGCCAGGAGGGCGGGGGGGTGTTGTGTGTGCGTGTGTGAGTGGGTGTTGTCTGTGTGTGTGTATGTAAGTGTGTATGCAGGTGTGTATGTGTGTTTGAATATGTGTGTGTATGCGTGTTTGAATGCATATGTGTATGCATGTTTGAATGCATGTGTGTATGCATGTGTATATGGCTGTGTGAATGTGTGATTGTTGAAGTGAATGTGTGTTGGAATGTTTGTGTGAATGCATGTATGTATGCATGTGAGTGAAAGTGTGTATGTATGTGTTTGAGTGAATGCATGTATGTATGCATGTGAGTGAATGCGTGTATGTATGCGTGTGAGTGAATGCGTGTATGTAACTGTTGGTGAATGAGTGTATGCAGGGTTGGTGTGGGTGTGTGTGCATGTGCATGTGAGTGTATGCGGGGAGGAAGGTGCTGGTATGGAAGGGGGAGGGGTGCTGGAATGGAAGGGGGTGGAGGAGTGGGTGTTGGAATGGAAGGAGGTGGGGAGGGGGGTGCTGGTATGGAGGGGGGCTGGGGAGGAGTACTACAATGGAAAGTGGGTGGGGAAGGGGATGCTGGTATGGAAGGGGTGGGGGGGATTGAAATTGCAGGTGGGGTTGGCAAAGTCATCTGCCAGTGACAGGAAAGAAATTTACTGTCACTGATAGCCTTTCCGTCAGGGTTTTTGTAGCAGTACTATAGCCATGAAAACCTTGGCGGAAAGCCGACTCCTGATACCACCGGTGGTCTTCAGTGGACCGCTGGGTTGGAGATGCTGATCTCCGGCCCAGCTGTCCAACTGCCCTGGCCGTACAAGTGGAGATGTGATGGTTTGGCAGAGGCCAAACTGCCACACTCATACTGTGGCGGTCTTCGGCGGTTAGACTGCCACCGTGGGCCCGGGCGGTCTTTGGACCGCGAGGGTCAGAAAGAGGACCTAAGCCTCTTTTTTGGAAGTCAAAAATCTCCAGATGTATGAGGCTGGAGGCTGTAGCTGATGGGGGCTCCATGAGTATGGATACTCCTTCTATCAGCTGACCAATATTTGCTGCTGCGAAGAACGTAGTGGAGATTGCTGTGAAGCCAGGTCAACCTGGGATTCCCCTTGGGTGGAAAGGCCGGCAGGTTTTCCTGGTTTCCTCTCCATTCTCAAACCACTTTAAGCCAAACATTTACTGAGCCGCAAGTTTTGGATTTTTGGCTACCTGGACACCTTTAATACCACTTTCAAGGGTTTAGGACTGGAGCAGCACCACAGGGCTGGGACTCACTTGGGCTGGGTCCAGGTTTGGGTTCAAAATAGTTGGAACAATTTTTGTCCCGGAAGCTCAGATCAGAAGGCCTACCAGCTAGCCCTGAATTCACTCTGGTAGTCTTGGGTTCAAATAGTGGAATGGAGCTCAAGCAGCATGGTTGGCCTCTGAGGGTTCAAGGTGGCTTCAAACAGTAAAGAAATGTTTCCAGGTGCAGGAAAGTAGTCTTCTAAAGTACACATCAGGTCATAAAGCAGGCAGTCCACTTAGAGACCTTTCGCAGATCCAGAAAGTGAACTGAAGAGTGAGTCTGAGGGTCCTATTTTGATACCTGGTTCCTTCTCTGAAGTGGTAGAAGTTTCTAGAGAACTCCCTTTGAAGTGCTTGGAGTTTCCTGTCTTTCCTGCCCCGGGTCCAGCCTGACTGCATGAACAATGAGGTAGTGGGAAGTCCTTTGTGTAAAGTACATAAACACAAATGGTTCTGTCAGAAAGAGCTTGTTACACATACATTTGTCTAATTAATGCATATCCGAAAATAAATCCAAAAAACAAAAAACACATATGTCTGTATAACTAAAGATATCACATATATTCAATGCAAATTCAATTAAAATAGTTCATATCATTCAAAATGTGCTCAATGTGTGCAAACTGAAAAGGTGCTTGTGCAGTGTATCCGGTAGAGAGTGAACGTACACTTAAAAAGAAAACTACTCCAAATCCCTTTAGTGGGCATGTCCAAACATGACAAGTTTAAAGTCTCTCGTAGACGGGCTAGATTCATCTTTCCTGGAATGCCCAAAAAACTGGAAATTCAGTACAGACAGCATATAGACATCATCAGCGTTTCAATCCTCTCATGCAGCATGTGCTTTCTAAACATCTGAACGGGTCTTTTATCAGGACTGGGTATGGAACAACCTGGATTCAAAGAAAGACTATGGGGGTTATTCTAACTTTGGAGGAGGTGTTAATCCGTCCCAAAAGTGACGGAAAAGTGACGGATTTACCACCAGCCGTATTACGAGTCCATTATATCCTATGGAACTCGTAATATGGCTGGTGGTATATCCGTCACTTTACCGTCACTTTTGGGACGGATTAACACTCCTCCAAAGTTAGAATAACCCCCTATGTATGACCTTCTTATACTCAGAGGCATGTGTCCCCAATAGATCCGGCAGGTAATTTCTTCCCATGCCACTTGTGATGGCTAACATGCTTGCCAAAACAAACAGTCCCCTTTAAAAGTGACTCCAAACAATCTGATAGATGCATGCTGAATAATTGGTACATCACAACCCGATCTGTAAGGCTCCTTCCAAAATGACCTGCTTTGGCTAAGTAAAAAAATGAAAAAGATGTCCAGGTTCTGAGGAATACAGGGTGTACTGAAAATAATTATGGTTGACCACTGACTTTGTGTTTCACCACTGTGCATAATAGTTGTTCAATGTTCACCAGTAGCACATTACATTTTGCATTCAGTTTAGTTGCCTGTTTTTCGGCCTTGAGAGAGACAGCCTTGAAAACTTGGCCAACTTTCTACGTTGTTTCTTCTAACTCTGACCTACAGTAGCCAGCATGTCTTGAACATTATAAAAGGTATCCCTGGGCAGCAGTGAGGGGGAATTTTCCAAGACTTCAGTCAGGAGTGGACGTCAACTGCCTGACTTGTCCCGTGAGGGTGGAAAATCTCTTTCTCGCAGTTGAACAGGGGTCATCAACTTGCTGGCATGAGAAAGATGACGAGCAGTGATAGGCTATACGGTGATGAATTTTGACTTTTATTCTTTGCTTGACAGTTATGTTATAATATAATCACATGTATTTGCTGTGTACATTGCAATTGAGAATCACTTTGATATATTTTCCTTTCATTGCTGTGGATATTTTTAAACGTGTACCTCATACCTAATAATTTCCTCTCTCGGGAACCTCGTGGTGAAGTAATAATAAATGTCTTCTTTAAACTAAGAAGTGCATTCCAGAGATTTTTGTCAGCTCAGTCATTAGTGAAAGCAAAACACAGGTTCACCCCATTGATTCTTAATGTCCTTTGTGTGAAGGCAGGGTACAGCCTATTGACTTGTTAGTGGGGCTGTGACCAGCTCTGCCCCCTATCCTGCCCATCCAGGCACGCCTAATACATTGATTGTGTGGCTGTCTGGCAGGAACAAACAAAGTCCATCTGCAAACTACATCCAGCAATGTGACCCAGGAACAGGCTTCAGGCTACTACGTAGCTAGGGCAGGAAACTATCAAGTTTATCAAAGTGGCATTTTCAAAATTGTACCTAGAAAATCAAATTTATCATGAACAAGGATTTTAAATTACGATGTCTTAGACACCAAACCTAACATCTCCACCTCTTCCCAATCAAAAGGTAGATCTCATTTAATTTGATGAGACAACCCAGTGCTATCCTACACGTGAGGTAGGCCTCACTCATAAGTGGGTAGTAGTAGAGTAGTGAAAAACAAATTTGTGAATTTTTCACAACTAGGGCATGGAAAACTTAAATGTACCCGTCCAGCCTTTTAATTGCAATGTACCATGCCCTATGGGCTATTTAGGGTTTAACCTAGGGGTGGCTTATATGCAATAAAAAGGGAGCTTAAGGCCTGGTAAGGGGATGATTTTGCCAAGTGGAATTGGAAGTTTGCAATGGCAAACCTGGGACATGTTTTAAAGGGCTACTTAAGTGGGTGGCACAATAAGTACTGTAGGCCCACTAATAGCATTTAATTTAAAGGCCATGGGTATGTGGTACACCACATTACTAGAGACTTATAAGCAAATTAAATATGCTAATCAGGTGTAAGCCAATTTTTCCATGTTTAGAGAGTGAGCACAAGCACTTTAGCATTGGCCAGCAACAGCAAAGTACACAGAGTCCTAAGGCTAGCAAAAAAGAATTCAGAAAAATAGGGAGGTGAATGCAAAATGTCTCTGGAAGACCACCCTAAGGCTGACAAGACTAAAACGTGTCCCCCCAGCTGAAAGTGGAGAGAACTACCAAAGCTCCTTTCAGTTCTCATCACTAAGGAGGGAGAAACTGGACAGACCATCAGCAATGGAGTGGTCTGACCCAGGTCAGTATTCGTCAGAAATGGGGTCTCTAGTTGGCAGAGGTATTCACCCTTGTCCAAGTAGGAGCCACAATCCAAGTCAGGGAAAGTCACACACATTCCAAATTATCCTGTGCCCACCCTCTGGTAGCATGGCAATGAGCAGTGAGGCTTAACTTAGAAGATAATGTATAAAGTATTTGTGCAATAACCAATGCAATAACACATTGAAAACACCACAAAAATACACCGCACAGGTTTTGAAAAATACAAGATATTAGTTTGGGTAAATTAAGGTCAAAACAATCAAGATTTGATAAGCACAAGTTGAAATATCACTTTTGCAATGATAAGAAGAGTCTTAAGACTTTAAAAATGAACAAATGTCTCTTGTGTGCACAAAGTACCTGGTATGCATGAAAATTACATGCACGGAGACCGCAGAGGAGGAGATGCGTGGAAAAAGGAAGGTGTGCTTTGGATTTTCATACGCGCACAGATGATGCATCGCTTCTTCCCACGCTGCAAGGGCTTTGCAACAATTTCTGGCACGCAGTCTTGGATACTCACTGCGATGCAGGGTCTTTTGACACCCAGGGACGATGTGTGGAAATCCTGGGCATGCAGGACAAAGTCATAGGTGCTGCGTCGATCCGGTGGGCGATGCGTCAGAGTTTCTCTTGCATGTCAGGCACTGTATCGAATCCTCACACAGAAAGTCAGGCTGCGTCATTCCGGCTCGGCGATGCATCGATCCAGTGGGCTGTGCATCAAATTTGCAGTCGCAACTCTGGTGCTGCATCAGTCACCACATGGGGAGCCGAGCTGCATTGTTCCGGATCGACAATGCGGTGATTCTTTACCGCTAGGCAGGCTGTGCCTTGATCCCGGCAGGCTGTAAGACGACTTTCACCGCACAAGGAGTTCCTTTGAAGAGATAAAGTATTTTTGGCCCTGAGACTTCAGGAACAGGAGGCAAGCTCAATCCAAGCCCTTGGAGAGCACTTCTCCACAGAGCCAGAGGCCAACAAGGCAGCAGGGCAACAGCAAGTCAGCAGTCCTTTACAGCAAACCAGTCCAGGTGAGTCCTTTGGGGAGCCAGGCAGCTCCTCCTGGCAGGTTGCAGGATCTGGTTCAGCGTATCTGTCCCAGGAAGTGTCTGAGTTGGCAGGGTCAAGGACAAAGTTTATATACCCAAAAGTGCTTTTGAAGTGGTGGAGACTTCATAGAGTGGTTGTGAAGTGCACAAGGTCCACCTTTCAGTACATGTCTGTCTGCAAGGGTCCCAGTAGGGGGTTTGGCAGTCCTTTGTGTGAGGGCAGGCCACTAGCCTTTGAAATGCAAGTGTCAAGCCTCTCCACCCTTCTGCCAGGAAGACCCATTCAGTATGCAGATGTGTGAAAGTGTGACTCAGCATTCTGTGTTTGTGGTTGTCCGGAGAAAATGCCCAAGGGAGCTGTCAACCAGCCCAGACGTGGATTGGAGACAGGCTGTAAGGCACAGATGGATTTTAGGTGCAGAGAAATGCTCACCTTCTACAAGTGGCATTTCTAAAATATCAAATCCAACTTTACCAATAAGAAGGATTTTCTATTACCTTTCTGGCCATACTAAATATGAACTGTTTACCCCTTTCCGATCAGAATTTGCCACTCAGACACTATATGGGGGTATCCCTAATGTTAGCATATGAAAGGAGCAGGCTTCACAGCAGTGGAAAACTGATTTAGGGGTTTTCCACTGCCAGGACATATAAAACACACTGGTCCTGCCTTTCACCTACACAGCACCCTGCCATATGGGTTACCTAGGGCCTACCTTAGGGATGACTTATATATAGAAAGAGGGGAGTTTAAGGCTTGGAAAGTACTTTTAAATGCCATATCGAAGTGGCAGTGAAACTACATACACAGGATTTGCAATGGCAGGCCTGAGACATGGTGAAGGGGATACTTATGTGGGTGGCACAACCAGTGCTGCAGGCTCACTAGTAGCATTTCATTTAAAGGCCATGGGCACATGTAGTGCACTTTACTAGGGACTTACAAGTTGACAACATATGCCAATTGGGTATGAACCAATGTTACCATGTTTTAAGGGAGAGAGCATATGCACTTTAGCACTGGTTAGCAGTAGTAAAGTGTGCAGAGTCCTAAAACCAGCAAAAATGAAGTCAGAAAAAGAGAAGGAGGTAGGCAAAATGTTTGGGGGTAACCCTGCAGGAAGACCATTTCCAACAGTGTTCCACCGTGAATCCCATTCCCTGTAGGAAAATGGACCACCGCAACAGTTTTTAACTATCACCCCTTATGCACATGAGCCATCTGAGCATCATCTGGTCTGTCTGAACCCAAAAGTGAGTCCTAAACAGGTATGGGTTCAGCTTCTTCAGTGTCCACGCCACAGCAAAGGCTTTCCTCTCAACAGACCTCCACTTCTGTCACCTGGCTAGTAGATTCCTACTGATGAAGGCTACAGGCTGGTCTAGGGCCCACTCATTCAACTGTGATAACACTGCCCCTAGGCAATGCTCTGAGGCATCAGTTTGTACAATGAACTCCTGGGACATGTCAGGGAGATGAAGTACAGGGGTTGTACACATGGCCTGTTTGTAGGTGCCGAAGGCTTTCTGACAGTCCTCTGTCCAGATCACGTTTTGGTCTGCTTCTTGGACATCTGCTAAGTAAAGGGGGCCACAATGGTGTCATATCACTTAACAAACTTCCTGCAGCTTCCAGTGTAGCCCAAAAAGGCCCTCACTTCTATCTGGGTTTTGGGAGGCTCCCATCCCTGGATATTCTATATTTTGTCCCAGAGGGGCTGCATCTTCCACCTGCCAATGAGATTTCCAAGTACATCACAGAACCCTGCCCTATCTGGCACTTACTGGCCTTAATAGTCAGGCCTGCCTATTTCAGGGCCTAAAGCAGTTCCTAGAAGTGAAACAAGTGGTCTTTTTATCTGCTACTATAGACAGCAATGTAATCTAAGTGAGCAGCACTGACAGCCTCTATTCTAGCTAAGACCTGGTTCACCAACCTCTGGAATGTGGCAGGAGCATTCTTCAATCTAAATGACATCACTTTAAATTGACAGTTGCCATCTGGGGTAGATAAACCTGAACCCTCTTTTGCCCCCTTGGTTAGTGTGATCTGCCAATATCTTGACGTAAGGTCAAAAGTACTCAAGAGCCTGGCAACCCCTAATCTGTCAATGAGCTAATCAGATTGGGATATGGTCAGCATCAGTTTTGGTGACTCAATTGAGCCCCCTGTAATCCTATTCTGTGGCAGTGGCTGATGGGCCAGCTTTGGGTACTAGCACCACCGGACTGGACCAGGCACTACTGGAGTCCTCAATCACTCCCAATCGCAACATTTTGGAGACTTCCTCCTTAATGCTGGCCCTCACTTTGACTAACAGCCTGTATATTTGGGAGGGGAGTAAACTGCAGCCTCTATATTTTGTTTTTGACAACAGGCTGTCCCAAGTTTCTTTCTCAAGGGTACACATGTGTGTAAGACCAGGAGTGAGGGAAAACAGTGAAGCAAATGAGCCCAACAACTGGAGACAATCCTTCTGCTGTTCTGAAGTCAAGGTAGAGAGGAGGAGGATGACACCTTCCTCTGACCCATCTTTCTCATTAGATGTTAGGTCAGAGAGTGGTTCACTCTCTTCCTCCTCTCCATCAACTGTCACCAGCAGCATGGTGAAATCAGACCTCTCGTTATGAGGTTTGAGGCAGTTCATGTGGAAAACCCTTTGATAGGGCCCCATGTGGTGATTGAGAGTTTCTGAGGTTCTTGAGGTCCACCATGTAGGTGGCCTCCTCTTTCCTCTCAATCACCGCATAGGGCCCCATCAAACTGTCTTGGAGGGCCCTGGCTTCCTGTGGCTCCATAACCCTTACTTTCTGTCCAGGCTGACACTTTACAAGAGTGGCCTTCTGGCCGTACCACAGTTTCATGACTTCCTAGCTAGCGTCTAAGTTCTCAGAAGCCTTCTTCCAGAACTTGGACTTCTGGTTTCTGAGGGCTAGCGTGTAGCTAACCACATCCTGGCTGGCTTCTTGAAAGCTTACTCCCAATCCTCTTTCACCAAACTGAGAGATCCCCAAACAGAGTGTTCATTAAAAAGTTTGATTAGGAAACCCAACTCCCTTCTGTCTAACCTTCCTGTCGGTAAAGAGCAGGCATAGTAAGAGGATGTCCCATTTCCAACTCATGGGCTCAATGAGGCCCATAATCATGCCTTTTAGGGTCTTGTTGAATCTATCAACAAGCCTATTGTTTGAGGATGGATGGGTGTGGAGAACCCTTTAAATACTCTGCTATCTTCCCACATAACTTCATGTAGGCAGACATGACATTGGTGCCCTATTAGAAACCACATCCACGGGGCACCCAACTTGGGTGAAATTCTCCTTTAGGGCCCTAGCCACTGCAGGTGAGGACACAGACCTCAGAAGGATTGCCTCTGTGTGCACCAAAACCATGATAAACCTGTTGCCTAAGGCAGTTTGTGGATCCAAGGATCCAACATGTTGATGCCTACCCTTTCAAAGGGGGTGCTAATGACATGTAAGGGATTCAGGGGTGCCCTCAACTTTTTTCTGAGACCATGACCTGAGACATGGTTAGTGAGCTACTTAAGTGGGTGGAAAAATCAGTGTTGCAGACCCTCTAGTTAGATTTAATTTACAGGCCCTGGGCACAGGTAGTATCAGTTTACTAGGGACCTATGGGTAAATTAAATATGCCAATTGGATATAAACCAATATTATCATGTTTAGAGTGGAGAGCACAAATACTTTAGCACTGGTTAGCAGTGGTAAAGTGCACAGAATCCTAAGGCCAGCAAACAAGGTCAGTAAAAGTGGAGGAGAAAGTCAAAAAGGTTGGGGTAAGACACCCTAAGGCTGACAGGTCTAACACTTGATATGCCAAACTGGTAGCACTTGTTACACATAGGGACACATTTATTAGTGTTTTTTATCTACAAATGCTTTTTCTGATTAGACTGGGGATGAGTCCCTTTCCACTGAGAACTAGTTTGGGGGGCTTTTGTAGTCTTCTTCTTCTGAGAACCCTGACCACTCATTTGGAAGTTCCACCCAGACTTATTCGTGGACACTCTTGTACTGACCCAGAGGTCCACCTCATCAGCATGCTCCTTGGGGTCAGTGAATCCACTATCTACTAGGTGCTAGTGCAGCTCTGTAAAAAAGGTATTTAGCATGTGCACCATACAAGTTTTCCATGTATATATACTCTCCCAAAGATACACAAACAGGCAGCTTTTCCTCCTGGAAGACCTATTATCTCTGGTATCAATTCCCCCACAGAAAATCTGTCTGAATACATTGACTCCTATTTACAACCCTTTGTATGTAATTTGCCCTCGTACATCAGGGACACTTCCCATCTTCTCAGCATCATTGCTGACTTCGAATGGACAAGTGGCCACATCCTTGCAACACTAGATGTTACTTCTCTATACACCTGTATACCCAAAGACAAGGGTATGTTGGCCATACAATACTTCTTGGATAAGAGGGATGCAAGTTTTTTACAACACTCCCACATGTTAATGGATTTAATCGAGCTTACCATGGACAATAATATCTTCCTACATGAAGGCACCTGGTATAGACAGAAACAGGGTGTAGCCATGGGAGCCAAATTTTCACCATCTTTTGCAAACCTCTACATGGGTTATTATGAACACCATCATTTATGGAGGAGCGGCCCACCAGAATTTACACAACACATTATTTACTGGGGTCGCTATATTGATGATGTTCTTCTTTTTTGGTCTGGTGACTCCAACACTCTAGACATATTCATACAGTACTTAAACAACAACTGTTATAACATACAGTTCACTAGTCATTTCAGCATGAGTTCTGTGGATTTCCTTGATATAACCCTGTACATCAAAGACACCTGTATTCTCTCTAAACTATATAGGAAACCAACGGCAACTAACTCGCTCCTTCATGCCAGCAGTTCACACCCACACTCACAGATCAGAGCCATCCCATATGGGGAGGCCACCAGAGTGAGACGGAACTGTCAAGATGACCAAGAATTCGTGACACAACTTAAAATCTTGGAACACCGCTTTGCCAAACGCGGATACCCTAATAAACTGCTTAGTGATACGCGTGATCGAATCATGAAAGTTAACAGAACTGCGTTACTTTCCAAAAAACCACATAGACAGGATGGCACTAGAAAGCCACCATCCTTTATAACTACTTACAGCTGTGCAAGTGCTGATGTTTTCAAAATTCTAAGAAAACATTGGATGATTCTTACATCCGACTCAATATTGGAGAAGAGTCTCCGGACACAACCTGACATGACTTACCGTAGAGGTCACACCTTGAGGGACCAACTTTGCCATAGCTTCCTGCCTACTATCACCAAAGGCAATTGGCTTCCGCCTCCACCAATGGGTTTCTACAAATGTGGACACTGTAGCATCTGTGAATATGTACAAGACAAAACCAAAAAGTTCATGCATAACACCAATGTTACACACACTATTAAACAGTTCATGAACTGTAACACTAAGTACATTGTATACTGTATTGTCTGCACTTGTAAGAAAATATACATTGGAAGTACCATTAGACCATTTAAGGAAAGATTACAGGAGCACGTTAGGGCAATCAGAAATAACAACACTGCCTACCCTCTTGCAGCTCATTTCAACAAGCAACATCCACTACAGGAGAGGCTCAATGTACATACTTTTGGAATTGCCACTCTGGGCGGCTGCCATAGGGGTGGCAACAAAACTCTTCAGCTAAGGCAATTGGAAAGCAGGTGGATTATAAAATTACGAGCAGTGGAGATGGGTTTAAATTCAGATAAGGACTTACATGTCTTTCTACAGTATGTGTTGTACCTATGGACTTGCCTTCATATTCTGTATCACTTTTCCATGTCTAGTACACTTGATATTTTATGATATGTCATGTGCCATTATATCGGATTGTCCTACGATTCCCTCTCGATTTCTTGTAATGTGTATAAGTTTCATTGTTTTCTTGGTGTACTGTAAGTTACATAGTTGCATTTTCAAATATTCCATGTTGCTCGTAACTGTCATTATGCACTAGCGTTCTTTACTGTACCAATGGGTCTACTTACAGACTGTTTCAGTTAATATTCTTGTTGGTTATGGCCTTGGTATCCTCTATCTATTTCTGTCTTCTTTTACTTTATTTTTCTTTTTGACATTTCAATATGGCGCCCGTTTTCCATCCTAATTTATCACCGCTCTAATGTGGTAGTCCTATTTTTATTTCTACTTCCATTTCGGCTCTAAATAGGGGGGTTTCATCTTCGGCGCGCAATTATTATTTGTAGCGCCGCCAACATGACGTAGAGGGAAACGCTTGAAGATATTCGAGGTTTGGGCTCTTTAATTTCCACTCCTATTTCGGCTCCAAATAGAGGGATTTCACCCTCGGCGCGCAATTATTATTTGCAGCACCGTTAATACGATGTAGAGATTAGCACTTTAAGATACTTTAGGCAAGGGCATTTTTGTGATGGTAGTGCGGCGGGATATGCCGGCACCCGATGGTAGCTCTGCGGCTGTTACACTTCGTTTGGCAATCTCGTTTAGCCCATACTCGAAATATGCGACATAGCCGGACTCTCATTTTGAGTCTTTTTGCTGATTTTATACGTTGCCTTAATTGTGTCTGCTACTTAATACAGTCTTGTAGAATGCATTTAAACGCAGGGTTTTTTATTTATGGGCTTTTTTCTTTTCTAGTTTTGCCGTAATTCGGCTTCATATCATTAACCATTGTATGAATTATATTTTCATTTCGGTGATTTGCACTTTAACCCCTCGGGCTGTGATCACCACACTAATTACATCTAAATCCATTACATTATAATCTATAATGCCTCAACTTTTATAAGTTGTATAATCACCATATGAAAGGCTCTATATGGCTGTCATGGACCGCCCTTACTAGTTTTATGCTTTTTCATTTTCCAGGCTTATCATGGTCCTCGTATTTTACCTTCTTCAATCGTTTTTTCATCATATACGACATTAATTTGTTTCTAACAATTTGGAATTTCGAGATATTGTCCTTACTATAGGTATGTCGCTCTATTATTGGATTGTTCAATCAATTAAATTTTCTATTTCTTTTCCTTTTCTTCCACAATAAAGCTTCTAATGGGACACATCTACTTCCTATCACACTTTTTTTCTTTTACTTTAACACTGTTTTGGGTGATTCATATCACAAATTAATACTGAGAGTCACCACGGCATCTCCAATTCTGGTTCACACATTCATGACTTATAATCAGGCTTCCTTTTTCTCTCACTTTTTATTTATGTCTCTTCTCTAGTAGTAAACTTCTTTTAGAAAAAATTATTTTCTAAATTTTGATATGTTATTTCTTTGCGTATATCCACAGCCTTGATAAAGTCTATCCAGACGAAACACGTGTCGGCTGTTTGTATACCATTTGGACTGCTGTCCACGGCTGTTATATATTATTTGGACTTGGCTGTTTGTATACCATTTGGACTGCTGTCCACGGCTGTTATATATTATTTGGACTTGTACACTTGAACAAGGATTCATGTTTCCATCTTCGATTCTGGTTCCAAGATGTCAGCTTAGGCCACAGGCCATTGTTCTTATTCAAAGACAATACGAGGAATAAAACTGAACATTACAGCTTCTTGGGATGTGCCTTGGTGTTTTTTCTATGCACATTACAACTGTAACCCGATCGGGGTGACAGTTTACGCACTCTGTGGCTGGGTGCATACCTCTTTGAGCACTCCCCCCATCGTTTTACGTCATCATGGACCTTGCAAATGAACAATAGCTTATATTTGGAAAGTGCGCTCTCTCCTGCACACAGTCACTTTTTGCCTACAAATTAAGTTGTACAGTCCATGATAAGTGTCAACTTTGCTGCCACTTACCCAGCCATTCAGTGCCTTACTGGATTAGTCTAAGAAACCACCCAAGACTGGATTTGGAGTTTGTGGCTATCCCTGAACCTCTGATGTCCCTTCTCAGGGGTCAACCCGAATTTAGAGACAAGTATAGCTTTTATGAGGTTGTACTTTGTCTGATCATCCATCTCTAGTGTAAGAAGTGTGTCCCTCATCCCTGTAGCCATGTCCTTACATAAGCTTAACCCTAAATACTCCTCTGGGTTCCTGTGTATTCTCAAGGCTACCTCACTGGCAGAAAAATATTTGTCTCGGTCTTGAGGTATGCTGACCTTCACCACTCCATGGGACACTGAAGGTATGCTGCCACTATCACCTATGGACTCTGCAGTTTTCCTGGCCTTGAGTTGCAGCTCCTTCACGTGTATGTACCTTAGAGGTCTTAACAATACAGTAGCATTGTTGAAGAAATAGTCCCATTCCCAGAAATTAGTGAAATGTTTGCAAAAACCAGGGCTATGCAATGGTTTTCATCTATCAAGTTGCCATCTTTCTATCACCAGGCCAGGTTACATGAGGAAAACAAGAGTTTAACAACATGCATGACATCCATGGGATGTTAATGTTATGTGCTCATGCCGTTTGAGTTCGACTCAGCAGCTGCAGTTTTTCAGAAACAAATGTATAAGCTTTTCAAAGATATCGAGGGTATGATTTTTTTCAAGAAGACATTTTAGTGATAGGGTTCAACAACCAACAACATGGGCAGTGGATAATGTGTATTTTGGAGAAGTTAGGTCAACATCGATTAACAGCAGAATTTTCTTACAGAAAATTTGGTGCCTAGTCCTTAAATTATGTGGGACAGTCGAAGATTGCAAAGGGTAGTAAACCTACAAAACAATTACTAAAGAGTGGGAGTGAAGTGTTGAGCCATCTAATAAAGATGAATTGGGATCCTTTTTGGGGTTGGTGGAGTTTTACGTGAATTTTGTTCCTAACTTTTAGAAAAGGACATACAATTTGCACCAACTTTTAAAAATCAAGGTTAAATTTGTTTGTACTAAAATCATGCAAAAAGATTTTGAATTGACAAAGGAACGCATTTTTCCTGCAGGTGCTTTGCATAGATTTGTTCTGACGTATTGCACCCTAATTACTGATGCCAGTTGGAAAGGCATTGGTGCTGCCTTGAGTCAAAAGACCTACAAGGGTAAAGAGTTCACTTTACAGTTTGCTTCCAGAGCTTTAACTCCAGCAGAGTAATGTTATTCTGTGATAGAAAAGGAAGCTATCACAGTAGTTTGCAGAATAGAATATTTTAGAAACTTTGTGATCAGGGTTGATGTTGAGGTGTGACCATAAAGCAAGGTTATCTATGGGACTTATTGATTACAAATATAAAAAAAACTATATTTACCAGCAATTAAAAATAAGGTTGTTGACTGCTTGAGCCATTTATTCTTGCCATTGAAAGACATATCAGTAGATAATCTGGATGATATATTTGTGGTTAGGATAGGTTAGAGGGCAATAGATGCAATTTCTAAAGAGTGAAGGACGCTAGTTTGAATAATGAGGTATTGAAGGAAGTGAAAAACTTTGTGATCACTGGATGGCCAAGTAGTAACAGTTTGAAACATAAGAGGAAAGTAAAGAAAATATGTTGGTCACCAGGCATAGCTCTTGAGATGGAGAGAGTAGTGAGACAATGTGTACATGCTGATAAAGCTCATGGGCCGTAAAAACCGTAGTATTGTCCAGTGCTGAGTCCTGAAACCCCTTGGGGAACGATTGGAGTAGACATTATGGGGTCCATTGGAGAGGATGGTGCTTAGGTTTAGTATATTATTGTGGCCTTAGACTTTTTTTTAATTGGCTCGAAGTTACTTTTGTAAGTTGTAGCAGCGCAAAACCTGTGGTCAAATTTCTTGTTGAAGTTTTCCAGAGAGAAGAGTTGTCAAAAGGATTAATACAGATAATAGTGTGAGCTTAAGTGAGAAGAGACAGAAGATTTTTTTAGATGCAATGAGATTGACCACAAATATGCCTCAGTTTATCCTCTCAATTGTAACGATGAAGTGGAAAGGTTTATCTGCTAGAATATGGGTGCATTGAAAATTGTCAAGAGTAAGGGTTCTAATTTAATTGTTGGAGTTAAAAAAATAATTTGTTTGTATCACACTACCCCAACCCACACCGGCTACAGTATTTTCAAAGTGTTGCCTTATTTATCACCAAGGACATATAATAGCCCCAGACAAAAATATGTTATCTTCCCTGAGGTGACTAAGGCAACAGGAGGTAAGTGAAGGAGGAGATGGATAGTAGAGTCAAATGGTAGAGGAACTAAGTCAGGGAGCCCAACAAAGAGAATAGGGCAAAAGTCAAGGTGGGATAGAATAAGAGTAGAACTGAATATCCTACTGGCTAGAAAAGTGAGAACTGGCCTGAGTTTCGAAAGAGTATAGAGATGGAATGGGCATGAGCAACCAGTTTAGATGTGCACTGCAAAAGAAAGTTAGAAGTAGAAAATAAAGCCAAGATTGTGGCCCATTGAACATAGCAGTAAAGAGAGTTGGGAGGAAAGAATCTAGCTGATCAGGGAGAGCAAGCATGGCAGAGAGAGTAGGAAACATAAGAATCTCAGTTTTGGTAGCACTGAGATTGGATCAGTGAGATAATACCGTAGATTAGACAGCACCAAGACAAACTGGAAAAAGAAATAAGATATAACAAGCTACGGTGGAATTGTAAATAAAGAAAAAGAGAAGATCTAAAACATAACTATGTGATGCAATAGGGAAGAAGAAAGGGGCCAGACGTTGATCTTTAAGGAGGAAGAAAGGCATTAGAGAAGGTACCAGGAATACCACAGAAGAACTAAACATTTTTCAGCTAGAGGGATTTAAAGTGTCAGGAGAGGCAGTAAGATTGATAATATTAATATGTGAGGAAAGCTTGTTGTGATGAGAAAAAGGCAGAGAAAGATGACTGAAAGTAGCAAATTTTTCATGAAATGACAAGAAATTAAACCAGGTAATTCAAGAAAGAAGAGGGTGGAGATTGAGATTTGATGAAAGTTGACTGACGACAATCCATTCCAAAGTTCTAGAGAGAATAGATAGAAATGAAGTTGTTTGAGGAGAAGTTAGCATATTTTAGAAAATAGGGAGGATAGTGGTGTTTTTGAAAGAGTGAGAGTAGATGCCACATGGGAAAATAGATTAAAGAAGAAAAGTAAGCAAGCATATGGAGATTGACAGCCAGGAGAGAAGATATGGGCCTCAAGAGGGGTTAGCTCAAGCAGGACAGGGGAGCAGGTTTGAATCTGTAATGGGATCAAATGAATTCAGCGAGGTTGAATTGGGAGAGAGGAGGAAACGATGATGAGGGGTAAGTAGCAAAGGAAAGTTTGTTAATTTTGGAAGAGAATGTGGTAGCAAAATCAGAGGCAGACAGAAAGGAAGCTTAAGCAGGGTCAGTCGATTGTAAAGCTGAAATGGAGAGTTAAGGTGGCACCCTTTGGAAATAGAATTGCACTGCATGAAGAAACAGTCATAAGAAAAGTAGAGGGAGGACAGTGGAAATGTCATTAATGCATGCAATTAAAATAAGTAACTATCTCTCAAACACTGAAAGAGAGCACCCACAGCACACTAGACGTAGAATCCAACGTGAACACAGTGATTTCAGGCACTAAACATGGTCTTTTTGGCAACATCAGTCTAGCTTACATGGCACTCAAATTAAATCTACTTCCCATTACATAACTCTAGTAACTGCACTATTTAAGTGCACTATATTTCTGTTGAACTTTGGATTTGGAGCAACTGGCCTGCCTGGTTAGAGTCACCATTAATGGGCCTACTTTCTTAGTCAGTATATTATGCCATGAGAATATGTATGCATCCATCCTGATAAATCCATCAAAGGCTTCCATGGTGACACCATGGCACACTGTCATTATGTTGTTGATGCACCAATGTCCTTTCCAGTCTGCAATAGTAACACTCCATGTTCTACTGGTACAATTTACCAAGAGATCGTAAAGATGACTTCAAGAAATAAGTTGAAACTTGCAGAGCGGTCTGTACCCCTTCCCACTCCAACAGCTTTCAGGAAATTGATTTGCAGTTCCATGCAAACTTTCTATACAATAAATTCCAATAGAAAAAAAACAAAAGCATATATAGTTGAATTCCACTACAAAGCCATCATAATGCACATTTTCCCTAACCAAAAACAAAAACACAAATAATTATGGCACAACAGTAAAGAACAGTAAGATACCCAGATAACAGACAATTCCTTTAAACACAAAATCACTTTAATGTGAAGGACCTATAGTGATATGCTCAAAACTACTTCTGGAAACATTACCATTCAGTTGTTTTAGATGAAGGTTTAGATGAAGGTGATTCAACACCACCTCTGTACATGCTAGAAGCACCTCCCCCCTCCTTTTCTCTCATTATCTTCATCAAGCCAGTCAACGTTCCTTCCCTCCACTTCATTTGGCCAACCTTCTCAAGTGCTATGCTCTGCTATCATGTAACTTTGTGGAATTGACAAAAACTTTAACCACCTTAAGGGGCAAAAAAGACTCTTCCTCACAGTCAGAGAAATGGTACCCTGACAAAATCTCCTCTCATTAACATTTATTCACCCCAATGTATAAGTCCATAATACATTCTATACATGTCCTGACCTCTGTCAATATTATTCTTGGCAACTTCTACTGACCATTCCTTTTTTTGCACCTGGCATCCAGTTAAATTTGTTCTTAGTAAAAAGAATCCTAGTATGCAGAATGTTTAAAAAAGCAGCATTGAGTGACACATGGGGGGTCATTACAACCCTGGTGGACGGTGTTAAAGGTGCGGTAAAACCGCAAACAGGGCGGCGGACAAAAAAAGGGAATCATGACCGTGGCGGAAACCGCCAACATAGACAGCCATTTTAACACTCCGCCCGCCACGGCGGTACAGACAAGCAGCGCGGTGGTCACCGCCAACAGACAGGTGGCAGACAATGTACTGCCCAGAGTATCACAACCCGCCAATCCGCCACAGTTTCTGGGGCGGATTCACTGTGGATAAAAACACGGCAGAAACAGCTTTTGCAATGGGAAAACGCTCACCTTCTACACATCCCACGAGGAAGGAGGACACCATGGAGCCGGAATTACAAATCCTACCTGCCCTTGTCTTCCTGCTCATTTACGAACACCAGCAACGGCGGCGGCAAAGACAACGTGAGTACTGCACCTACGACATAGGGGAGGCAAAAGTCAGGGGGGGACACACGCAACACCCCCACCCCCACCCTCATCCTCGCACATTACAACACACACACCAATGCATTTCAAAACATCACAGTAACAACCCACAACCCCCCCGGAAGAATGCAAAGACCAAAGGAAATCAGTTCAAACATTGTAATGTGTCAAAATAGAGTTACCAAATATATACAGATATATATATACACATTCAAAAGTATATACATTACGAGAAGTACTGCAGGTATGCACATATCAATGTCCGTGCACCACTGGTCCAAAAATGCATGGGCGAGGCCCACAATAGATACCTGTCCACAAACGGAGAGAACACTGCTGGGGCATCAGATAGAAATACAACAGGCACCTCAGGGGAAAGGGAAAGGGGGGGCACCTCAGCCGGATGACAGCACCACGCCAGATCCACGACGGGGCTCCATGCCCATTGATGTATCCTGGGGAGTGCAAAGCCACAGTCTCTCAAGTCTCTACAGTGGGTGGGTTGCCCACTGTACCATCCTGGGGAGTGCAAAGCCACAGACTCTCAAGTCTCTACAGTGGGTGGGTTGCCCACTGTTACATCCTGGGGAGTGCAAAGCCACAGTCTCTCAAAGTCTCTACAGTGGGTGGTTTGCCCACTGTTCCATCCTGGGGAGTGCAAAGCCACAGTCTCTCAAGTCTCTACAGTGGGTGGTTTGCCCACTGTTCCATCCTGGGGAGTGCAAAGTCACAGTCTCTCAAGTCTCTACAGTGGGTGGGTTGCCCACTGTACCATCCTGGGGAGTGCAAAGCCACAGTCTCTCAAGTCTCTACAGTGGGTGGGTTGCCCACTGTTACATCCTGGGGAGTGCAGAGCCACAGTCTCTCAAGTCTCCCAAGTGGGTGGTTTGCCCACTGTACCATCCTGGGGAGTGCAAAGCCACAGTCTCTCAAGTCTCTACAGTGGGTGGGTTGCCCACTGTTACATCCTGGGGAGTGCAAAGCCACAGTCTCTCAAGTCTCCCAAGTGGGTGGTTTGCCCACTGTTCCATCCTGGGGAGTGCAAAGCCACAGTCTCTCAAGTCTCTACAGTGGGTGGGTTGCCCACTGTTCCATCCTAGGGAGTGCAAAGCCACAGTCTCTCAAGTGGATAACAGTCTCCACTGGTTCTGGAGGGGGAATGGTGCCCACACTGCATTAGGCTCCCCATGATGGTTCCTGTTCCGTAACAGTCCCAGCTGTACATGGGATAACGATGCTTGATGTGGCGGTGTTTCTTTGTTCAGCGGTGCTTTGCCATGGCGGTCTCTGCCCTGTTCATCAGTGCTTTGCCCTGTTCAGCGGTCTTCACCATGGCGGTGATTCCCTTGTTCAGCGGTGCTTTGCCATGGCGGTCTCTGACCTGTTCAGCGGTTCTCTGCCCTGTTCAGCGGTGCTTTGCCCTGTTCAGCAGTCTTCACCATGGCTGTGATTTCCTTGTTCAGCAGTGCTTTGCCATGGCTATCTCTGACCTGTGCATTGGTGTGTGGCATGACGGTCCCTCATTGCCCAGCGGGGCTGTGGCAGCCGGGGCCGTCCTGGGCACTGACTCCGGCGGTGGTCTCCTGACCAGTGACCATACTCCTGCCGTCCTGGGCACTGACTCCGGCAATGGTCTCCTGACCAGTGACGATACTCCTGTCCTCCTGGGCAATGACTCGGGCGGTGGTCTCCTGACCAGTGACAATACTCCTGCCCTCCTGGGCACTGACTCCGGCGGTGGCCTCCTGACCAGTGACGATACTCCTGCCTTCCTGGGCAATGACTCCGGCGGTGGTCTCCTGACCAGTGACGACGGTGCTGGCGGTGGCGTCCCGGCCGCCGGAGAGGTGGCGCCCTTCTCCGCCATGCTGCTCTCACCAGACTGTGCAGACTTCTTCTGGCACTTCACCACCTTTTGAGGAGTCACAGCTGACTCTGCAATCCCCCTGGGACCCTTGTGAGCAGTTTTGCTGCCAGGAGTCTTTACCCTGTCCCGTCGGCCACTTTCTACCTTGAGATGCTTTACAGGGGGTGGACTGTCAGTGCTTTGGCTCCATGTCACACTGCCTGCCCTGGTGGCCGGTGCACTCCACACACCTGTAACACGCACCACTGGTACTGTCGTCTTTTCGGCTGAGGCGCTACTACGGGACTTATGAATTGGAGGGGTGGGGATGAGGGCAAAGAGGTCAACGTTGCTGAGGGAGAGTTTCTGACGAACACTGGGATGGGTAGCTGGAGGGGGTCTGGGAGTGGAGGAAGAGGAGGTGGTTGTAGCAGGTGTCACTTTAGGTTTTTTGGGTGCAGGTGCAGGTACTGGAGGCTATCGTGAGGTGGATGAATGTTGGGTGTGTGGGTGCCCGCGTTTGTGTACTTTGGGAGGGGGCATCACAGACACACTGGGAGAGGACACAGGGGACGTGTAAATGGGAGTGGGGGTGGTGAGTGCAGATGAGCGGGGTGTGGTGCTGGGTGTTCTGGTGCGAGTCCTAGTGCCTGTAGATGTAGTGCATGCGGGTGAGAGAGTAGACGACACTGGGAGGGAGGAGGGAGACAACGAGGAGGGGGACACAGTGGAGGCAGTGGATGTTGCTATATCTGTATGTGGGTGATGCTTGTGTGGGTGCCTGTGGGATGTGTGGTGCCTATGTTTGCCTGAGCTACTTTTGTGTGTTGAGGTGTAGACATGCTTGTCTGATGGTGTGCTTCGGATGGGCTGGGGTACAGGGGATTGGGTCTGGGTGGAGGAAGTTGGAGGGGGGAGGCTAGACACAGGGACAATGACTGCCATTAGTGCTGAGGCCAGAGATTGCAGGGTTCGATGATGGGCAGCCTGACCAGAATGAATGCCCTCCAGGAATGCATTAGTGTGTTGCAACTCCCTTTCTACACCCTGGATGGCATTCACAATGGTAGACTGCCCAACAGTGAGTGACCTGAGGAGGTCAATGGCCTCCTCACTGAGGGCAGCAGGGGTGACAGGGACAGGCAATAACAAAGGTACACTGTTCCTAACTCTAGGGTGAACAATTAAAGTTTAGGAGCTAGAACCCTCACACACCCGAAAAGGGTGTCATGCTTCATCATCGGGAAGCTCCTCGTCAGACCGGCTGGTGCAATATCTGACGGGCTCCCCTTTCGGGGGCTCTTTGCCGGAGATCTTTTTTTGATATATGGTGGCTGCCGTTGAATCATAAAGGTCAGACACTCAATATGGCAGGAGAGTGAAAAAATTAAGATTGATTAGAAACCCCTGAACTTGTTCTGTTTAATGTCTATCCAGAGGGGTTACGATCAAGATTAAAAACATAATTAAGTGGAAAATGAGAATAATGCTCAACCACTTTAAAAGCTTGGAGTACTGGGAAATTGTCACCTGCCCCCTAGGGTCTGGTCAACATGTTTCGCGTAATATTGGTCGTGAAATATCCTCTAACGCTTCATCAGGACCTACATCAAACTAAACTTCTCCTGGCTATATACAAAAGAAAACACTATCTAATTATGTGTGTGAGAGATAAATAACAGTCACTTACATTTGTGTGAACTGTCTCGTCAGTAGTCTGAAACAAAAAGGTCGCCCCGCCCTCTTCGTGTGGGGGGCCCCTTAGGGAGTAGCACGATCCAGCCTATAGCTTTTTTCTATAGGCGTCCTCAATTTGAGACACCTACCCGCAGGCGTGCTCACCCCAGAAGAGGGCGGGCGACCTTTTTGTTTCAGACTACTGACGAGACAGTTCACACAAATGTAAGTGACTGTTATTTATCTCTCACACACATAATTAGATAGTGTTTTCTTTTGTATATAGCTAGGAGAAGTTTAGTTTGATGTAGGTCCTGATGAAGCGTTAGAGGATCTTTCACGACCAATATTACGCGAAACATGTTGACCAGACCCTAGGGGGCAGGTGACAATTTCCCAGTACTCCAAGCTTTTAAAGTGGTTGAGCATTATTCTCATTTTCCACTTAATTATGTTTTTAATCTTGATCGTAACCCCTCTGGATAGACATTAAACAGAACAAGTTCAGGGGTTTCTAATCAATCTTAATTTTTTCACTCTCCTGCCATATTGAGTGTCTGACCTTTATGATTCAACGGCAGCCCCCATATATCAAAAAAAGATCTCCGGCAAAGAGCCCCCGAAAGGGGAGCCCGTCAGATATTGCACCAGCCGGTCTGACGAGGAGCTTCCCGATGATGAAGCATGACACCCTTTTCGGGTGTGTGAGGGTTCTAGCTCCTAAACTTTAATTGTTCACCCTAGAGTTAGGAACAGTGTACCTTTGTTATTGACTATACGTATTGGGAGTATGTACACTGGACCTTTAATTCTCCCGATCCCTCTCTTTGTTGATACTTGTGACAGGGACAGGGTCTGAGGTGCCTGGGGCGAAGGTGATGCCCAACCTCCTGGGTGAGGGGGCACTGGGCGAACGCTGAGGGGCTGCTGGGAGGGCGGTGCTGGTAGGGGAGGTGGCGGCTGTACCTGTAGAAGTGTGGGGCACAGATGGTGCCACCACCACAAGGGAGCTCCCATCGGCGGACGAGTCCGAGTCGCTGGTTGGTGATCCAGTGACTGACGTGTAGCTCCCCTCGCCCTCCGTCCCACTGGTGCAATCTGAGTCCGTGGTGTGGCCCTCCATGGCCATGTGGGATGCAGCTCCCTTGTGCTCCGGTGCCACTGTACCTCCGCCTGATGATGCTAATGCACAAAAGAACAGGGAGAGCAGAAAAAGGGGGGGGAACAACAGAAGAAAGACAGGTTGAGTGCATAGCTTACCGCTACCATTGGCGGACCATACAGACACAGCAGCCCCCTGCACTATGTCGTGCTCTTGGCCTCTACAGATGCAATTCCTGGGATATGGCCTACATCGCTATGGTGGTCATCTGCACACATGGATGCCACAGGGGCATGTATACTTGTACTTGGCACTCTACTGCGGTGGGGTGGAGTGGAACATATCCTGCATTACTGAGGGGCCTAGCCTATGGAAGTCGCCCTGGCCTAGGGAAACCCACAGCCCTCCTCCCACACCCAGACCCCTCAACTGCGCGCAAAGTCCCCAGAATGAGGGTTTACTCACCCCCTTGTGTCTGCTGTGATGCCCTCAAGTGCCCATCTAACTCAGGGTAGGCCACTGCCAGGATCCGGAACATCAGGGGGGTCATGGGGTGACGGGCACCCCTCCCGCGTTGGGAGGCCATCCCCAGCTGAGCCTCCGCCGTCTTCTTGCTCCAGCGGCGAATGTCCTCCCATCTTTTCTGGCAGTGGGTGCCCCCTCTCTGGTGGACCCCGAGGGTCCGGACGTCCTTGGCGATGGCACGCCAAATGTCCTTCTTCTGGTGGGCGCTGACCTACATGACATGCACAGGGGAAGAAGAGAAGTCATTAGCAAGAGCACCGTCGAAGTGAGTGGCCCACATCCCTGCCCTTGCCATGTGGCACATGCATTCACAGTCCTTCATGTTCACTGCACTCTGCCCCCTTCCCTCTTACAACCAGCCCTCTCCACACAGGCATAGCCCATACAACGTGCTCCCTGTGTACTTACCTGTTGGTCTGGAGGACCGTAGAGTAGCGTGTACTGGGGGAGGACCCTGTCCACGAGCTTCTCCAACTCCTGAGCAGTGAAGGCAGGGGCCCTTTCCCCAGATGCAGCAGCCATTGTCTCTTCCAGACCGAGGTCACAGCAGCCCTTGCAGTGTAGGTCCTCTCCTGTTGAAGATCAGGTATCGAGTGATTGAACAGATAGGAAATGGCGGTCACGTCTGCAGCGGTGACGTCCGCGGCGGTGCGTCTCATCACCGCCGGCGCACTTCATCATTGGATCCTGGGACACATAAGGTCCAATGTTAACTAATGCAGCATTGCGCCGCAGTCTTCGACCGCCTACTGCGACGGTGTACAACGCCAGCGCAGTTACCTCACATACCATTGTCCCAGTTTAGAGGTCACACAGCTGCCATTTCAGGGGCCCACATGGCTTCATTTACAACTGCGTCACACATACCTAGGCCTACACTCGACACACATACAGGAAGATTTTTGTCTTTGGTGTCGTGTTCTCTGTATCTGTGGGTACATACCTGGGATTTTGTTGACTCTGTGGTCGCTGTTGTCCTTCCTAGGCACCGTCAGCTGGGACATTTGAGAAGATGGTGGAATCCTCCGGTGTACCGACCGCTGGTGGACCTGTTGACAATGGAGGAGCAACATTTACTCATCACCTACAGGTTTGACCGTGCCACTATCCAGGAACTATGTACCCAGTTGGAGCCAGACCTGATGTCACCAATCCGCCATCCCACAGGAATCCCCCATGACGTGCAGGTACTGTCAGTGCTCCATTTACTTGCAAGTGGATCTTTTCAGACAACAGTGGCCATGGCATCAGGGATGTCCCAGCCTATGTTTTCAAACGTGTTGTCCAGAGTGTTGTCTGCCCTGCTGAAATACGTAAGGAGCTACATCGTTTTCCCTCAGGTGGAGGATTTGGCTACAGTGAAAGGTGACTTCTATGCCCTTGGACATATCCCCAACATCATAGGTGCTATTGATGGGACCCATGTAGCTCTGGTCCCCCCCCCCCACAGGAGTGAACAGGTGTATAGGAACAGGAAGAGTTATCATTCGATGAATGTACAGATGGTATGTTTGGCAGACCAGTACATCTCGCAGGTAAATGCTATGTTCCCTGGCTCAGTGCATGACGCCTACATCCTGCGCACAACGCTACAATGAGGCCCATGGGCGGACTAGGAGGGTGATCGAACGCACCTTCGGCCTCCTGAAGGCCAGGTTCAGGTGCCTCCATGTGACAGGTGGTTCCCTATTCTACTCACCGAAGAAGGTGTGCCAGATCATCATCGCCTGCTCGATGCTTCACAATCTTGCTTTGCGACGCCAGGTGCCTTTTCTGCAGGAGGATGGTCCAGATGGCGGTGTTGTGGCAGCTGTGGAGCCTGTGGACAGTAATGAGGAGGACGCTGAGGAAAAAGACATAGACAACAGGGAGTCAGTCATACAGCAATATTTCCAGTGACACACAGGTGAGAACAGTTTTCTTTTTACCATTACATTCACTTTCACACTTCTACCTCTATCCTGTCTGTCAGTTCATATCAGTATTTGGTCACTGAGTTGTACCTTTCCATTACGGTTTCACAGGTGTGGTTAGCAACGTGTGTCATCTGCTTGCATCCTTCAAGGACTTGTGATGTGAGACATAGTTGGCTTTACAATTGGAAACGCATGTTGACACTGTCATTGATTATACATATTTACCAAATCACAGACTGACTCCAGATTGTTTTGTGGTTCAAGGGTGTTTATTTACGTGCTCAAAAATGGAGGGGGTAGCACCTTCCCCTGTAGGTCGTTCCACCTCTTCCTGATGTCCTCCCGATTTCTTGGATGCTGTCCCACAGCATTGACCCTGTCCACGATTCTTTGCCATAGCTCCATCTTCCTGGCTATGGATGTGTGCTGCACCTGTGAGCCAAATAGCTGTGGCTCTACCTGTAGGATTTCCTCCACCATGACCCTGAGCTCCTGCTCGGAAAACCGGGGGTGTCTTTGGCGTGACATGGGGTGGTGTGGGTGATGTGTGGGGTGGTGTAAGTGTTGATATGTGTGTTGATGTGTAGTGGTGTGTGGTGTTTTGTGCGTGTAATGTTGTATGGGTGATGGTGTTGTGTGCCTCTGTGTGGTGGGGTTCTCAGTTGCTGTGCTCTCTGTCTATCTGGCCTTCGTCCGTGAATTGTGGTCATAGGGGTTTGTGGGTGATGTGGGTGTGTGTTTTATATTGTGTTTGGTGTGTGGGAGAGGTGTTTGTATGTGTATCAGGTGTGTGTATTTGGAATTGTCCAATGTGGCGGTGTTTTGGAGATGTGTGTGTATTTTGAGCGCAGCGGTGTGTACCGCCAATGGAATACCGCAGTTGAAAGACCGCCGCGTGGATTCGTGGGTGTGATAGCATGGGTGTGTTTCTGTTGGCGTGACGGTGGAGGTTTTGTTTTCGCCAGTTTATCACTGACCTTTGGTGTGGTGGTCTTGTGTGGGTGTCTGAATTTCGGCGGATTCCGAGATGTGGGTCATAATAGCTGTGGCGGAATTCCGCGGACGCGGCAGTGTTTTGGCGGTCTTCTGTACGGCGGTAAGTGCTTTTTACTGCCAATGTTGTAATGAGGGCCTTGGTGTCTTGAGGTATGTCCAGACCATTTTCTTTATTTCTACAAACCAACTTTTCCCAGTCACCTTGGCCACCTGTAAAACACCGTTTATCATTCTAATGAATTTCTAAGCTGCACAGTATCTCCAAGACTATAAAAAGAAGTGCATTTGTGCTCAATCCAATTACACTTTAGGAATCTCTTAAAATTATCTTTCTTAAACTGTGAATCGTTATTATTGTATAGCTATTTTAGCCATATTTTACACATGTTATTTTAGCTACCTGGGTCTGCAGAAGTGCACTTTCACCTAGGCACATTTTCATCAGCATGGTTTTATTTTTCTAGCAAGAGTCACTTTTGCGGTGCTGTTTTATTATTTCCATTGAATCGTCCTTTCGCCTAGGAAAACATTGCGTTCTTAGCAGAGGCTCTGGCTACAGTCAGATAGAATTGCCGACAAACGTGGTATGCTGTGTCTCCAACATTCACAGAATGCAGGGACTATTTCTTAGAATGTTCGTTGTTTTATTATAAGAACACCCTTTTGTCCCAAACACGTTAGAGGGAGAAACCAGCCAGATGACCATGACTGTATGCTGATTGCTGATTGCTTCGCTACAGCTACCTGCTTAGATGGCCGAGCCCCTGATCCACATTGCGACGGTGTCTTTCTAGACTACAGGTCTCTTCTCCAGCTATGAGAGATGATGTTCTCCCAGGCCGAAACCCGAAGGGCAGATTAGGCTTAGTATGCTGTGCTCATACTTAGCATAGGCAGGAGGATTATAGATCCATCCCCCTTCTGACAGTATGGTAGGACTGTTTTTGTGTTTTACTCTTCTAGTCACATGCTTGCTTTTATTGTGTTTTATCTTCCTAGCTATTGCTATACCTATGCTTTTATCTAAGATGCAGTTATTTCAATAAATGCTTATTGAACTATATTCTGCCTCTGTTGTCTTTGACTGAGTGAGACTTTTGGTAACTGAGAGAAAGGGATGCAATCTGATTTACCACCATTCCCTGAGGAGTCTATCTTGTCATGTGCCCGGTTGCCACAATCATCTCGGCCAGAGATGAGGCGCTGGTAGTTAGCCAGAAAACCCGGATTAGGCTGACAGGTGTCACCTGGTGTGGAATTGTACTCAGTACCCACAATCCATGTGATCCTACTGCCCAAATCCAGTAGCCTCATTAGCATAATGAGAACTTGCGCGACGTTATCACTAATATGTCTCGTTGGTAAGCCCTCCCTCATGAAGGTTTCATCCAGGGAACATGAAATAGTGTCAGAATCTGCTCTGTCAACATCCTTGATCTCTGGACAGTTGGAAAAATAATCTATTAAAACTAGCAAAAGCAATGTCTTAAAATAATTCTCTAAGATTGGCTCCATAATATCCATACTTACAGTTTATCATGCCATATGAAGACACCTCACACAGGTCAAATGCGGATCCATAGTTACTTAGGTCTTGCCCATCCCTTCACACGCCCTACAATCCCTCACTAAAGGCTCCACATCCTTCTCTCTTCCTGGCTGCTAATACAACTAGTTCACCCTTTCATTACTTGTTCCAATAGTTATGTGCTCTTTGTAACGTGATTTAAGTGCTCCCTCCCTCAACTTGGTCATGGGATGCACTCTTGAGTTCATAAGCAATGTCTTTCAATAATTCTGAAAGATTGGCTCCATAATGTCCATACTAATAGTTTATCGTACCATATCAGAACACAGGTCAAATGCAGATTCAAAGTTACTTAGGTCTTGTCCCTCACACTCTACAATTTCCTCCCCAAAAGCTCCATATCCTTCTCTCTACCTGGTCACCAATACAGCTCGTTCACGCTTTTGTTACTTGTAACAATACCTAGGTGCCCTTTGTGACATAATTTAAGCACTCCCTCCCTCAACATGGTCATAGGGCACACTCTTGAGTTCCTTAAAACATATCCTACTCTACGGTAAGTTCTTTGTGCATCTCCCATAAACATTGCAGGGAGGGACTCTACAACATCTTTGCTTGATGGCCATCATTACATCTCATACCCATTTAATTCATTCAATAACATGTTTCCGTCATGTACTTCTTTCTATTAATCTCTACAGGCAGTGCATTCTTGTCCGTCATTTAACAGTACCACACGGTATTTTCCCCACACATTCTCAGCAGGGGAAGGTAGCTTAAGCAATCCCTCACCCTGTTTTGGGGTCCCTGGAGCATATTGGATTTATTCATGGAATCCATCAACCTAACTGACATACTGGTAGTTATAAGTGCAGCATTGTATTATCTGTTTGTGGCCAATAGACATGTGAAAGGCTTGTGTTTCCATCAAATTAGTATTTTATTTCCCACACAACTGCTCCAAAAAAACAGCTACTGTCTGTTTCTCTTTTATAAAAAAGCGTTCCTCTCATTGACTCGCCACGTGTAAAAGTGATCGTTATTGTAACTTTATTTTGTTCTTCATACCTTTATACCTCTAGGATAACACAGCTCCACTGAGCTTACAACCAGCGCCAGTCACAATAATGTTCTCCACCTCAGGATCATAACCATGTAGTGTCTTAGCCACACAAATGTATTCATTGAACTTGGTAAACTCTTCTTCACATTGTTAAGTCCAACTAAACAAGACTTTGTTGTTTAACAATTTTAACAATTGCGGAAGGGAAATGTTTTTCTCTGAAAAATTGTCATGTAGAATTCAGTTAGGCCAAGAAAGGATCTCAGGTCCTCCTTGATCACGAGTTCAGTTGCTTCTTTTATTGCCGGCAACCAGCCAGGTTTGGTCTTGATTCCTTTATGACTAATTACATGTCCTAGATGACTCAGGCTCTGAACAGTGAAGTTACACTTCATATGTTCTGCAGTTGAACAATGTTTTTCCAGCACGTTTAAAATTCCCGTAACCTCTTATCATGTTGGGCCTTATCCGTGCCCACAACCAAGATGCCACTCTTGAAAAACAGAATCCCTTTTTGACCTTCAAACAACTGAAACATTCTTGGCTCAGAGACTGCAGCCACCCATGCTAGTCTGAACAGCGTGCAGATGCATTGAAAGCACACAACTGGTGTTAAAAGCGCTGTCACGTTCCGACTACTGGAGAGTAGGCCCACCTGATGGGACACCAAGGATAAATCAACTGACGAAAAGGAATTCTTACTTTTTGTCATGGCAATTATTTAATTTATCTTTGGTAGTGGAAATCTTTCTACAATAATAATACTAATGAGGCCCTCCAAGGTCGATGTAAACATGGTTCTTGCCTTTGTCCCGGTTCGATGCAACAGGGGGCGCTGGCCACTCCGCTGCCTCAATTGGCTCAAGGACGCCATGCTTTAATAGCTTAGAGTTATTTTGATTGACTTCTTCAAAAATCTGATGTAAGTTTTTCAGTTTCTGCAGTCTAGGGCTAACGCCCTCCTTAAACACTACTCTGTGCGAAAAACCCTTCAAAGCGCTTGTTGTTTCTGAAAACAGCCCTGTTGCTAATAACGCTTCGAGCTTTTGACCTCTAAAATAATGTCATTACTCACGTTTTTATCCTTTGTTGTCTTAACGCTCTAAAACCTAGATAAATGTCCTTTAATACCACATCGACACGTCTGATTAATAAAAGGGCATGAGTTAATAAAGGCTAAATAGTCTATGCCCCGCAATCAGCAACACCTGTTTAATGACTCTTCTTTTTCTCCCTCTTATGGATTCCTTACACTTGCAAACACTACCACTGCCCATAATGTCCTGTTTGATACACACATTGCTTTTTCATTCTGCTAACAACATCATTGTAATCATAGTCACTCTAAGGCATCATTGTTTTTACGCAACGAGTAATACATTCTGTTATGCACAGAACTGCATTGACAAACGTACTGCACCCTTCAGTTTTTTCTTGTACACTTTCGTTGTTTACGTTTGCAATAATTTGGTCTCAGATTAAGTTTTGCTGCAGTGTCCCAAGTTACAATTTATGGAGATTGTGCAGATAATCATCAAAGGTCTCTTGCCATGCTTCCTGTGAAAGAATGTATATTGATCTATTGTAATGCAAACATTCGGGGAATAAGAGTCATCCAATCTGTTAAGGTATATGTTATTTGCTGGTCTAGTTTTTGTTTATTGTTTGATTCAAAATCCACAAACTTTCAAACACAATCAAATGCAAAATTATTTTTTCTTGTCTGGATTAATATCAATACTATCTGGGGCCTCAATGCAATTAATAAAATATTACTTACAGTCCTGACATTTTAGTGGTGGATCTCAAGAAATAGCCTTACGAGGTTGCTGAAGAGTAAGACAAGTAGGATGTGTGTGCAGCACACATCCTAAAGGAATGTGAGGTAACCCCGGGTCAAGGTCTTCTGCGTACCTCTTCCAATAATAGCGATTCCGGGAACTCAGGAATAGTACTACTATATTTAAAGATGAGAGCGTGGTAACCTGCCTGTTAGGAGCCCCAGGCTCAATTTCTCAGATGTCATTACATTCAATCAGTCCTTTCATAATTTCCTGATATGGGTTGGTGCGTTTTTCCTTCTCAACTCTCCTAAAAAACAAAAAATGGCTGCCAACTGGGGTCACCCTACCTGACCTCTCAGTGGTGTGAGACATGCATTGGTGCCAATGGGTGCCCTTGTGATGCTGCTCGTGTCTATCCCAGACTTTCACTTGCATTCACATGCTCATTCATTCACAATGGGTGCCAACCTGCACAGCAAGCAAAGAAAGGCAGGGAGAGAGGTCTCTCCTTTTGCTAGTGTCCACTGCCTTTCCTTGTCTTTTCGTGCCTTAGCTTAGCTTATCTTATTTTATCGTTTTCCATCACAGTAGTGACAAGCAATGTTGTCACTCATATAGAGATTCAGGTGATTTTTCTATTAAGCTGAACTTGTTCTTTCAGGGGTATTAAATACTTTACGCACTCAGTGACTAGCCGTATATTACAAACTCCATGATGTGGCCGGATGCCCCCAATTTTCAAACTGTTCAGGTAAAACCTTGACATTTATCAATTGTACATAGTGATGCAGAAATACTGACCCAGCTCCTCAGAGTAACCCAAAGTCGTTGCCGTGCATGGTAAAACCTATTAACACACACCTTATATTTGGGTATTCGAATACTGCAGCACAGCGAAAAGTACTTGTTATGGGACATAAATGTGCTAATACTCCCATCAGCAATTTCTCCTGTGTGTTAGCCTTTAATATGTGGTAACGCCTATTCGTGTGATAGATGCAGAAGGCTCTTTCCTACAGATGGCCTGACCTAGCAGGTCAAAAGAAAACGAATTGCAGACAGTTGTGCTTAGGGATCTGGGGAGATGCTTGGTGTGTACATATGTAAAATATATAACAGCCTGTAGTTTACTTTAAATCAAAGCATTTGGTTAACCAGATGTTAGTAACACAATGCATTGTTTGTACGTGACAGGGTGGTCTAGGACAGGCAAGATCCTGTTTTGTTTTGTCTAACACTTTCTGTTTCACAACAGCATTTGGTACGTCAATTCTTGCTGTTTACTCGCTTGCTCCAATAGACAACGCTACGGTAATTTTGTAAAAGTGCGTTTTACGCTCGAGGCTTCCAAAGGCATATCGTATAGCTGTCTGGACTTCTGTTTACTTTTTATCTGTTAATTTGTATTGTGACACAAATTCTGCTGGAACACAGAATAATTCAGAATAATTGTTTCAGTTCGGTTCTAAAATCAAATGGTTCAAAGGATGGTACATATTTTCAAGGAAATAACTATGTAGTTTTACTTTTTATATTTTTTGTTTTCCAAACATATTGATCAACAGAGCATTTTTCATATGTTCAAGTCACGGAAAAGATTCCGAAAATGTCATATGTACTGAATATAGACTTACAGGAAATATAAAATGTATAACTTAAACGAAGTATACCAAGGTCAGAAGCGAACGAGCAGAGGCCACCAAAAATGACCAATTTCTCGCCACAATAGATTAGTATTGTAGGAATAAGGGCCTAGTTTAAAAGGCCCTAGTACCACCTTAGTGCCGCCATAGTGTCATTTTTTTTACGCCAAGGAGGCTCTAAAGTAGCTTTTTTCATGCACCATATTACCAAAGTGTTGCAATGCATGTATTGCCCCACTTTGTAAACACTTGCGCCACATTATGCCTATAGGGGGCTGAAAAAATGTCACAAGGAAATCTAAGAGATTTCCTTGCATCATTTTTTTGGGAACTTTTAACGCCTGCTCAGAACAGACGTTAAAATGGGGCTTGCCATTGAATACAGTTGGACCCTATGTACTCCACAGTAGTATCGCCAAAATGCTGCTGCTACTATTGCAGAGTACATCAATAGTATCAGGAATTCTGATGCTATTGCCCCCTAAACAACTAACACTAGAGGACAGAAAGACAACCAGTGTGAGAAACCCCCTAGGGGTAATCACCAGTGTGTAAAAAACAGCCCTCACCCACAATTTGTGGCATACTTCATCATAGGGCCCTGCTACCACACTTTGAGAAATGCCCAATCGGAGTGGAGCAGAAAGGGTAGGGAGACATGAAAAAACATATCAAACAAAGACAACAGAAAAATACGGGGACCAAAGACCAACAGCAGAGAGTAAAACTGTCTCAGGCCAGTCACTCTATACAATTTATTCCAGTGCCGCCTGGGCAGGGTTAAAAATGATCAATGGTGGTGTTATCAGGAACTAATTACCTGTACACCCCAGTGTCTGTGAAGGGTCAATATGTTTCGTCCGCTTTGATATTGCCACATAGTGTCACTCGGCCTTCATCAGGACCTTCATCCTGCCCCGTTACATATTCTTTCATTTAGTGGCTCAATGAACGGGACCTACTTCTCCTGTTCACAGCCACTATTACCAAGGAGTCCTTGCCGTTCCTAGATTTAGAAATTAGACCGGATGAAGGACGACTGACCACCAAGGTCTATTACAAATCAACAGATAGAAATTATCTTTTGTCTTTTAAAAGTTTCCATCCTAAAGCCTTAAGAGAAAATTTACCTCATGGCCAGTTCCTCCGATTTGAAGAAACTGCTCTGAAATAAGAGACTTTATGAGTAAATTGGAGACCTTTGAAATGAAGCTGTTACAACGAGACTACCCACTGAAAATAATTCAAAGAGCCCAGAAAATAGCCAGAAATTGTGATAGGGAGACCCTACTAGATGAGAAGAGTAGAGTTCCTAATAAACGACCCATCTGTGTAACGACTTTCAACACAGCCTCAAATAGAATTCAAAGCATCATCAATAAGAATTGCGAATTCTCAATAGTGACTGTCTGAATATAGAGGGCTGTTTTTTACACACTGGTGATTACCCCTAGGGGGTTTCTCACACCGGTTGTCTTTCTGTCCTCTAGTGTTACTTATTTAGTTAGTGGGAGGCCAGGCAGAAAAGCATCTCCTCTCACCCCTTCATAGTATTATGTTGCTTTTGCCCCCTACCCTGTGCCATGGCGCACCGTATTTGAAATACTGCACACACATGGTTGTGGTAGGGGACGCTGAGGGGCGCAAGGAAAGTGGTGCTGCACTGGGTACAGCGCCACGTTTTTTATATCAGCAATTGTCCATGGACAATGCAAGCCACTTTCCACTATTCCTCATTGAAAGGCCCCTAAAACAAGCTAATAAGAAGATTTTCACACTTGCAAATGTCTTGTCTCATTTTTCTATTTCATTTTTTAAATGTTTTTATAAAGGACATACGTAGTATAAACATTCCTGGCTTTGTTGTATGAGATGCAGACTACAACATATACATCATGGCATAACAATTCAAAAGGACAAAAATAACTTTTACAAACATTAAAATAAAAAAGGGTCATAATAAAATGCAGCTGCACTAATGAGGTAAAAAGGGTACTCTTGAGAGGGATAGAAGTATAAGGTTTAAAAAACAACCAAAGATGCTCAAGTGTTTCACAAAATTGGTAGTTTTCTGTTGAAAAGCTTTCTGGATTCCTATTCCAAATCACAGTACTGTCCCTGAAATGGTTTATTTTCAGAGTGTAATTTTGCTGCTGTTGTTGATTTTTCCATCCAGATTTTGTACAGTGCTGAATGTCATTTGAAGTGAATACCAGTTCAGACTAACACAGGCTGCAGGTGGGATGCAGAACCTCGTACTTTCTTCAGTTGTTCGAGCTTGACTACTTGATATCATTCTGCTTGTGTCACTGATGGCGGTGGGGTGTATTCCTTTATCTGGTCTCTCTAATGCATAGGCAGTGCGTTTCATCTACATCCTAATCTTATCCACATGCATCCTAATTAATGCAAGGTTGCTTTTCATCTCTGCATTCTTTCTTAAACATATGTCACATTCATCTCGCAATAAAGCTGTCATGGAGTATTGAATGTGGGCAGCATTACAAGTTCAATTTTTTCATGGACAAATGATTTTACTTGCACTGTGGCAAAATCCTAATTATAAAGTATGTCAGGAAATTTTGGGGCTTATTTACAAGCCCCCGTGGAGCAGAGAGGCGCAGCAAGTGTCTTACTACGCATCACTGCGCCACCAGGAAAGGGCAGAAATGCGCTGTATCTACAAGATACAGCACATTTCCGTCCTTTCCCCCTGCGAATCAATCACATTCAATATATCTCAGTACAGCGAACACACCATGACCTTTCAGCCATGAATAACCACACAAGCCTAGTTATGCGTTAGGAGATTTATTCCCTATTAGTTACAATCTAATATTATATTTATTAGTTTCAACAACAACAAGCAGATCAAACCCACAATAACTTGGTAATCAGAGCAAGACTTTATCAAAGCATAGATCATGCACATTAGAATGAAGCACGATGTTAACATGTATCAACTTTAGGAGAGTAGCATTAGTGCATTATTCAACAAAGCAAGAATACAGTCATTTGTCTATTTGCATCCAATATTAGTGAATTCCTTAACTATCTTAGAATTAGCATCAGCATGTTGGGCTTCATGCAAAACAATTTGGCAAACACAAATTTAGAAAAACATCTAACTATGGCCTCTATCAAAAGAGCAGTTGGTACCTAGAAAGTAAAGGCAAACAGACAATTACAATTTTCATCGGATAGTTACCACTCCAGCGTATCAGCAATCAGCATCAGTCTTCGTCCTCAGGACATCAGTCGATTCGCCATCAGCAAAGATAGGACGGGATAAGTCTCAGTATGGCATAGTTAAGAATAGGCTCTTCCCTCATAAGGAGGTCAGTATCAGGTAAGGATTCAAAAGAGGATGGTTAAGATATCAGAACAACAAAGTCTCAAAGAATAATGGCAAAGTATAGCTTAAGGCAGAATGTCAGAATAACGGCAAAAGTGTCCCAATAATGGCTGATTTCTTCTCGGGTCATTCTGTTATATCAAAACTGTTGAACTAGTCCTTAATTTCTCATTAGATCAATTTTGGTACATCATTATCTCTGTCCAATAATTCTCCACGCACCTTACTAGAATTTTCCACAAAACACAGTTCTCATGCAGTCTATTGGCACATGTGATTGATATCTTGAATGGGTGGAATGTCAGGTAAGAAAAGTTACACTTTACGCTCCAGTCAGTAGTTCCATTGTCTTCTCCTATTCCAGGCGGCCTTGCACCTGTTGTGAATTACACTGTTGTATTCGGCAACAATGTCTCCTTGAGCAAGTCGGGTCCCATGAGAAAGAAGTTACTACAGCTACACACACACATATATCTAGTTTCTGGAAAAGTACAGCTTTGTGTTCTTCAGGAAAGCAGCACATTGCACATTAGGAAAACACAATTAATATGAGACCAGGCAGCTAGGCCCAGACAATGCTAACTAAGGCCTAGAGTTTAATTTCGCAAAAACCGGATACATAACTCTTAATGCTTGATACAAGTCATACATTAGTACACTATTAATTCATCATTAATCAGTTTCATTAATCATCGTACACATTGGTGGCCACTCCCCGTGGGCACATTTCAAATGCGTACATTATTCTCTATGTTAACACATTTTCTATGCAGCTTCATTACACATTATATTGCAAGCTTTTCATGTTAATATTAATTTTAAAGGTCACACTCCAACTATCCCTCCTCTGATGACTCTTGTCATCACACAAACCTCTTTCCTTACAATTTGCACCCTAGAATTCCCTCATTTCAATTTCCTCTCTCAACCGTTCCCCTTGTGATTTTGCTCTGAACAATTTTTCCCTTTTCTTTTCTTCCCTCCACTTGTTCTTTTCCGCCTTTTTCAATTTAATTCTCTTACTAATTTTGCATGACAACCATAATCCAAATAAGCAAGCTATAATAATCAATATTCCCTGTATTATTTTTGCCAATATCCCATGCCAAATATTACTAAACCAATTTCCCACTTTAGCAAGTCCCTTTCCAACCTTTTCCCAAACTCCTGGCTCTTTCAGTTCCTTCAAATCTGTACTATCTCTTGTTAAGTTAGTAAGCATACTTCTAATTTCGTTACTATTGTCAGGTATATAAGCACAACAATGACGCTCATTAAGCATTTTACAAACTCCGCCATTTTTCGCTAAAAGAATGTCTAAAGCAAGCCTGTTTTGAAGAGTCATAGCCCTCTCCGCAGCAAGTTCAGTATCCATCAGGAGTATAGCCCCTGTAAAATTTGTCAGCATGTTATCCACAATAGTAGACAACTTTTGAATCTTTATAGAGTTTAAGATAACTTCCACTGAAGCAATTATCACCCCAAATATGTCTCTTACTACATCAGCAGCAGTCTCTCTCTTCTGTCTAGTACGATGCAATTCATACAATTTCAGAAACTTTTTCAGATCATCCAGTTGATATATCTTTGGGAAAACTATCCCCAAATAACATGTCCCATGCCATCCCCCCGGAAGATGGTAATAAGCATTAAGTTCACATATATAATAGATCCCAGGGAATCTCTGGATCCTGTACATTTAACATGAACATCCATTTACTCTGAAACAAAAACACCTGCTTACATTCACTCGTGCCCACAAATACATTGTCATAATATGACTTTCGTCGAGTTATGCAAAGCTTCCCCACGTGTAATGCGTCTAAAGCTAATTTCCCTTGCTCCCTAATTGCACTATAGCTCTCACTATTAACAAAAGCTTGCTGCTGCAATCCTTTCTCTAATTTTCCCTTCAATGCTCTCCTCCTATCTTCCGTGTGATCTAAAAAGCTTTTCTCTACAGATGTAAGCGAACATGTCAAATTATTGCGGTGTGCATAAGATGTACTAATTGTTAGTGTTGCTTCAAAGAACCCCTTAACCAATTTGATGCTATAGTACTTAGCTACACTACTCAAATCCTCTATGATAGGCACATAAGAAAACACAAGGTTGTGATTGGAGTAAAAATATTGAATTTCTTCCTGGTTATAGAATCTTGTTAGTAACAAACTAAAGCTTATCCCATATGTTAAAGGCTAGCCATGATAGGTAACCCCCTCTTGTACTGAAACAGGAATCTGTGTACACACATAACAATCTTTCACATCCATAGTGTCAACATACTAACTCAGCACGCAATAGAAAACGTTAGTTGACAATTCCCCTTTAGCATTAGTTCCCTCATGCAAATACTTTGTATCTTCCTCAAATCTCTCCCAAGCTGTTAGTGCAGTGGCGGTCTCTGGAATTGTAGCATTATTAGTTCCACTCTTATCCACAAATGGCATTCCCACAATCACAACTATGATGAATATCACACACATGACACCCAAACCAACACCCAAACATTTACATCACTTACTTCCCGTATTATCCTCTCTAGTGTTAGCCATGGTCTGTAAAGAATCAGAAAGTGAAGTATTATTAGTTCAAACAACAACCAACAGAGGATGGCTGAAACTTAGTATTATAAATGTTTTTCCTTTTTTTTGTTTCTTCAGGGAAGTTAAAGCAAGCGAAAGTCTTTCTTCAGCCATTATTTACAGCTTTCACATTCACTCCCAGGATCTTTGTCAATTCAGGTTAGCAACTTGTCAAAATCAGTTCTCAAAAGTCAATTCAGTTTAACAGTGTCTAATCCGGTAAGTTATCAGTCTCTTTTCTCAAATTTCTTTAATTTAATTTCGTATCAACACAGTCTCTCGGGCCAGAGTAAGGTACCAAAGTTCTCGATCCAAACAGAATGCTAAGAACTGTTGTTGCCATTCAGCTGACGTTGCGTACGCCCATTCAAGACCTGCATACCTTCTGTTTGATCCTCTCTTTCTTTTCAACTTGCAATCCACTGGCATGGATCCAGTTCGGAATTTCCGCACATTTCACAGCAGTAGTAGTTGTCAGTATTACTTGATATGGCCCCTTCCAACGTCGCTCCTAACACAACTTCCTCACCTGTTTCTTGATGACAATCCAGTCACCAGCTTTCAGGTTGTGACCTGGATCATTTATCGTGGCAGTGTGGTAGCTTCCACCTGGTGAAAGAAAGAGTGGACCACGTCAGCCAGACCTTTGCGGTACTCCAACACCATATCATCCGTGATATTCACAAGAGCATTTGCAAGCACTGCAGGCAGTCTCATAGCTCGGCCCATGAGTATCTCATGAGGAGATAATCCTATTTTCTTGTTAGGTGTATTTCTCATTGACATTAGCACCAAAGGCAACGCATCGGGCCATTTCAAATTTGTGGCTGCACACATCTTTGCCATTCTCTACTTCAGGGTATCATTCATCTTCATCGACTAGTCCTGATGCTTCAGGGCAGTAGCTACAATGCAGCTTCCGTTCATTGTTCAATGCTGCACACAATAACTTAACCACCTTGTTGTTGAAGTCACTTCCCCTATCTGATTCTAAAGATATCAGAAACCCGAAACGTGGTATCAATTCCCTAAGCAGCAGCTTCGCTACTGTGAGACTGTCATTTCTGCGTGTAGGTTAAGCTTCAATCCAGTGACTAAATATGCACACAATCACCAACACATATCTCAAACCTCCACATACAGGCATCTCGATAAAATCCAACTGCATTCTGCTAAATGGACCTCCTGCTCTCCCAATGTAGCTCAAATTCACCACAGTCCCTTTCCCCGCATTCATCTGTTGACAGATGATAAACCAATGGCAGATCACTTCTGCAGCTTGTCTGAATTTCACGTTAAACCAGTCAATTTTGAACAGCCTGATTATGGCATCTCTCCCAATATGTGCTTGCCCATGATAAAACCTTGTGAACTGTGACAGAAGACTGTTCGGCAAAACCATTTTCCCCTCATCTGAGACCCACAAGTCATCTGGTCTTTGTACACATTGCATCTTAACCCAAGAACGGTGCATCCTTGCACCAATCTCAATTCCTCCAACGTGTCAACCACCCTTAAAGTGTAACCTGTGCATGTCTCATTTTCTGTTTCAGGTAACAATTACCACTGATCCTTGAACGATATACAGTTCAATGCGTAAAACCTTGCGACTTGATCTGCATATCCATTTCCCATTGGAACAAAGTCTTGTGATTTCAAAAGAGCACTGCAATTCACCATGGCAATTTCATAAGATAACTGAATCGCGTGCAACAACTCCTTAATTCTTTCACCATTTTTCACTGGAGAACAAGAAGAGGTCAGGAAACCCCTCTGTGACCATAGTTGGCCAAAATCATGAACAATTCCAAATCCGTATCTGCTATCAGTATAGATAGTCACCCTAAATTGGGCAGCAGCATGGCAAGCTCTAGTAAGAGCAACCAATTCAGCTACTTGAGCAGAATATACTCTTTCAAGCCAAGACGCTTCCAGGATACCAGAGATTGTACATACAGCGTATCCGTCTTTCAGCACTCCTACTGAGTCTCTTAGACATAAGCCATCAACAAAGATAATTTTGTCATTTTCTTCCAATTGGGTATCTTTAATATCAGGCCTTGGTTTAGTGCACATTTCTGTTACCTCAAGACAATCATGTTCTACATCTTCAGCATCTTCAACTTCTGTGTTTTCATTTGGAAGCAAAGTTGCCGGGTTCAGCACTGTACATCTTTTTAAAGTTACATTTAGCGACCCCAATATAATCGTTTCATATTTTGTCAGTCTTGCATTTGTCATGTACTGCGTTTTTGTATGGGTTAGCAAGATCTTAACTGAGTGTGGGACCATGACTCTTAAAGGATGTCCCATCACTAAGCCTTCACATTGTGTGAGGCTTTGACCAACTGCTGCTACTGCATGCAGACAACCTGGTAAGGATGCTGCAACTCGGTCCAAAGTAGCTAAAAAATATGCTACTGGTCTGTTTACACCTCCATGGACCTGTGTCAGGACAGACAAAGAACATGCCTCACGTTCATGACAAAACAAAACAAAAGGCTTCGTGTAGTCAGGCATACCTAAAGCTGGAGCCCTGCACATACTCTCCCTTAGCTCAGTAAACGCCTTCATTTCTTTCTCTGACAAAGCCATGACATCTGGCCCATCCTTAACTGTCAGTCTCACCAATGGCTTGGAGATGACTGAGAAATTCGGGATCCACTGACGACAGTAGCCCATCATTCCCAAAGACATCCTAACGTCTCTTTGTGTCGTTGGGGGCTTTGTCTGCAACAGGTCAGTCACCCTCTCCCTGGATAACTTCCTCGACCCTTTCTCAATTTGATGACCTAAGTATTTCACCTCCTTCTGGCAATATTGCAGCTTCTTTGGGGACACCTTATGCCTGTTCTTTCCCAAATGGTTCAGTAAGGCAATCGAATCATACTTGCAGTCATCCTTTGTCTTGGAAGCGATCAACAAATCATCAATGTACTGCACTAGAGTCAATTGAAAAGGCAATTCCAATGACTCCAAATCCTTCTTCAGTATCTGATTGAAAATGGAAGGTGATTCCGAAAACCCTTGAGGAATTAGACACCAATTGTAAACCTTATCCAGGAATTTGAAACTAAAAAGAAATTGGCTGTCCTCATAAAGAGGCACAGAAAAGAACACCTGGGACAAATCAACTACTGTAAACCACTCTGCATGACATGGAACCTGAAACATAATCACAGCTGGATTTGGCACCACTGGGCAACATTTCATCACTATGTCATTAATCTTTCTCAGGTCTTGGACAATTCAAACCTTCCCACAAGGCTTTCTCAGTCCCATTATTGGTGAATTACATGGACTGCTCATCACCTCTTTCAAAACTCCCTGCTTCACAAAGTCTGCAATTAATTGTGCCACCCTTATAAGGACATCTTGCGCCATATGGTACTGCAGTACCTGGGAGAACACAGCATTTGGCTTCACACTGACTTTAACTGGTTCCACTCCTTTTATCAGTCCTACTTCCTTCCCTGTCAAGTCCCACACTTTCTCTTTGACTGTCCCCTGCAAGTCTGCTGGCAAATCAGTCACTGTAAACATTGGGAAGAAGTTAATCAGAGTATACTCCTCATCTGTCATCTCCGTTTCAGGCTCTGAAACCTGCCCTTCATCTCCTTCATCGTCACTGTTCGTCTGAACCTCAATCCCCTCATTCGAACAGGTGATTGAACACCTTGTCTTGCACAGTAAGTCTCTCCCTAGTAGGGACATGGGACTTGAATCGCAAACTACAAATCTGTGCAACCCCTGAAAAGTGCCAAGCTCAACCTGAACCGGATCTGTGATCGGGTTAGTCAAGAGCTGATTTGCCACCCCTACTACTTTAACTGTACGTCCCGAAAGGGGCAATTTCGGAACCTCTGCACTTCTAACTGTAGAGCGCGTAGCTCCTGTGTCAACCAAGAATGAAACCTTGTGACCTATTACTTTCCCTTGCACATAGGGCCCTCTCTGATTTACTTTTAGGGGCGCTGCACACCTGCACTCCTGACTATCTGAGCTCTCATTCGACCATTCATCGTTTATTCCATTCTCACCACGTAATGGGAACTGTTGTACTGTGTTACTTTGATTCATTCTTTGACATGTGACCTGTTGAGGAAGCATCACCTGTTGCTGTTCCATTGGTGCTATGGGCAACTGCATTTGCTATCTAGATATCACAGGAACCTGCTGTTGCACTTGCTGCATCTGCACCGGTTGTACATTGGCATCTGCACTTGTTGCATGGGTTGGAGACCCTGCATCTGGAACATGTTATTCTAAAAGTTTGGATTGGGACCTCTCAACCTTGGTCCTTTAATGTTTTGGAATGCATTAACATCATTGCTTTGTTGAACAACACCCTCCTGCACCATCATTGGGCACTTCCGCTTCCAGTGTCCAATGCCCCGCAAGCATGATAAGGTAACACTTTCTTCATCCCCTGCACATCATTTTGAACCACTACAGTATTCAGGTCTGTGCTTCTGTTCACAAAACCTCCTCGACCTCTGCCTCTCACTTGCGCCAGAAACATCCCGTTTCCTTGCGGCTGTTGCACCATCTGCTGTAGACTACCTCCCTGCAACCCTGACTGTGCCGCTTTAGTTTGCATCACCATCACTTTCTCCTTCAACTTTCTTTGTTTCAACTCAGTTTCGTCACTACAGTACTTTGCATACTGCAACACCTCGTCAATCGGCTTTGCTTGCCAACAGATCAAATGATTCTTAATCATCTGACTAATCTCAGGTCTCAATCCTTCAACAAATCTGAACACAAGGTGATTCATGTCCTTCGCCTCTATAACCTCTGTACCACTGTGGTGCTTGAACACCTTCAACAACCTCTCATAGTAGGCATGTATCGACTCCTTGGCCTCCTGCGCTGTCCGATCAATCTTTTGCCAATCAATATTTTGCGGCGATACCCCTTGTTTCAAGAACTCAATCACCTTATAGTAGTACTTCATCACCTCAGGCGACGGTGCTCCTGTGACCCAATCCCTTGCCGGGTCTGCAGCCGGCCAATCCACATTCCTCTTGCACTCAAGCCACAAATCAGCTGGAACTGTGATCTCAAAAAGGGTATTCAGGTCTTCCCAAAGACACTTCGCAAGCTTCACAAACCTGTCCGTCTGCTGATACCACTCTTTTGGCTTCTCCCTCAGCCTGGGGAAATCATTTGTGAATGACAGAATATCACCTCTGATCCACGGTACATGGACAAGAACCCCTCCGGCCATTTCTCTCATTGGTAACATCTTTATTGTACCGGTATCCGGCACAGCTTTCACCTGCTGCTCTATGCCGTCACTCTTCCTTTTATCTCTTTTCTTCACCCATCTGCCTTCCCACTTGTCTAATGCTCCCCAAACTTGTGCACTTTGCAGTATCTCTTTGAGGTGTGCCTTCATCCCAGTAGATCTCATGTGTTCAAAATCTTTGGGCTCAAAATCTAACCTATAACTTCTCTTCAGATGTTTGGTATTTTCTAAATCTATTTCATATTTATCTGCCAGGTTCGCCAACCTCTGGTGCACCCTGCTCACTTCTTTGGTTATTTTTGGGCACAAATACCTCAATTCTGCTTCAGTGTATGACTCTAGCCTGTTTCACTCCCATGCTCCCTTCAACTAGCTCATTTGCCCCCATGCCCAAAATCCAGGTAATTTCCGATCGCTCTGTTGTTGCAGGAGTGGTCTGTGGTGAATTTAACTTGTCTAACCATTCATTCAGTTGTTGCACAGTTAGACCTTGCAATGAGGTATTAAATTAAACACTAGGCCTTAGTCAGCAAGGGTCTGGCCCTAGCTGCCTGGTCTCATATTAACTGTGTTTTTCTAACGTGCAATGTGCTGCTTCCCTGAAGGACACGAAGCTGTACTTTTCCAAAAGCTAGAGATATGTGTGTAGCTGTAGTAAATTCTTTCTCATGAGACCCGACTTGCTCAAGGACATTCTTGCTGAATGCAACAGTGTAATTCGCAACAGGTGCAAGGTCGCCTGGACTAATGGAAGACAATGGAACCACTGACTGGAGCGACAAGTGTAACTTTTCTTAGCTGACATTGTACCCGTTGAAGACGTCAATCACAGGAGCCAATAAACTGCATGAGAACTGTCTTGCGTGAAGATTCTAGTAAATTGTGTGACGGATTATTGGACAGAGAAACCGATGCACCAAATATTGCCCAATGGGAAATTAGAGACTTGTTCGACAACTTTGATATAACGGCGTGACCCAAGAAGAAATCAGCATTACCCTGCCATTCTTAGCCATTCTTCCTTGCCATTACTTTGCCATTCCTAGCCCCTTCTGAAAGACTTGGGCCCTCATTACAACATTGGCGGTAAAAGCCGCTTACCGCCGCGCAGAAGACCGCCAACACACCGCCGTGGCCGCGGAAATCCGCCACAGCTATTATGACCCACATCCCGAAATCCGACAAAATTCAGACACCCACACAAGTCCGCCACCCCAAAGGTCAGTGATAAACTGGCGAAAACAAAACCTCCACCGTCACGCCAACAGAAATACGCCCATGCTATCACGACCCACGAATCCACGTGGCGGTCTTTCAACCGCGGTATTCCATTGACGGTACACACCGCCACGCTCAAAATACACACACATCTCCAAAACACCACCACATTGGACAATTCGAAAGACACACACCTGATACACATACACACACCACTCCCACACACTCAATGCTATATAAAACACACACCCACATCTTCCACAAACCCCTACGACAAAAAAATCTGAAAGAAGGCCAGAGAGAGACACCACCATCCACAAACTAGCAGCCACAGGCACTCAACACCATCACCCACACAACTTCCACGCACAAAACACCACACACCACTACATATCACCACACTTATCACCACATACACCACCCCACACATCACCTACACTACCCCATGGCACGAAAAAGACACCCTAGGTTCTCGGAGGAGGAGCTCAGGGTCATGGTGGAGGAAATCGTATGGGTAGAGCCACAGCTATTCGGATCACAGGTGCAGCAAACCTCCATAGCTAGGAAGATGGAGCTATGGCGAAGAATAGTCGACAGGGTCAACGCAGTGTGACAGCACCCAAGAAATCGGGACGACATCAGGAAGAAGTGGAACGACCTACGGGGGAAGGTGAGTTCCGTGGTCTCCAGACACAACATCGCGGTACAGCGGACTGGCGGCGGACCCCCACCTCCTCCCCCACAACTAACAAAATGGGAGGAGCAGGTCTTGGCGATTCTGCATCCTGAGGGCCTCGCAGGAGTCGGTGGAGGAATGGGCTCTGGTAAGTCAAATCTTAACTATCATATCCCCCACCCAACCTGCATGCTATCACAGACCCCCACAGACCCCCACCCTTGCCCCCACCCCTATCACTCCAACTCCTCACAAATGTACCAATATCACAAACCACACATCCCAATGCAAAAACAAAGCATGGACACCCATCACTAAATCATGCCCACTGCACATACCCATAACACCCCCCTCAACCATCATCACACAAGCCCACACACAGGAATGCTAGCACTGGGGTACACGGTCACCCACCCATTGCACACCATGAAACACACAGATGCAATAATCATGCCTTTCCACCCCTGCAGGACCACTACCCAACGTCACCAGACAGGAGGGTCCAGACGTCTCCACCCCACCCACAGAAGAGGACCACAGTGATGACAGCAGCTCTGTCCACCTGGATCTAGATGACCAGCCCGGACCATCGTGGGCCTCGGGACAGTCGGTTCCCCTCACACAGGCACAGCCCACCACAGACCTTCCACCCTCTGGTAACACCAGCACAGCACCCACCCAGCAGGCCCATACCTCCGTCCCCAGGACACGTCAATCAGCTGTGTGTCCACCACTACAGGGAACCCAGGATAACCCACCACCCCAACAACAACAGGGACCTGGGGGCAGTGGGCACACGGTCCAGGGGACAGAGGCACAGGAACACAGGGGAACTGGGAGGGCTGCCGTGAGACAGGGGGCAGACAAGCCTAGGGAACCCACTCTCCACGAGGCCCTCTCCAACATCATGGGAGCCTACCACCATTCCCAGGAGACAATGGCTACGGTCCTGGCCAAGTTTCAGGAGACCCAGCGCATGCAGGAGGAACAGTATTTGGGCTTCAGGGAGGAACTCAGAACCATCAGCACCGCCCTGGGCACCATCGTAGGGGTGCTGAAGCAGATACTGAACACCAGGAGGGACACTGTGGCACTACAAGGGGCCCCTGACACTAGCCTGGATGATGAACTGCCCACCACCTCCGCCGGCGCTAGTGGACAGGAGGCACTGCCACAGGACCACCACACCAGCACCCCACCCCCTGCAGACGGAGAACCACCCCGCAAGCGGTCCCTGAAAACCAGGAACAAGACAGAGTACGATGCCAAGACCCCTGCCAAGAAATAAGACCACCCTGATTGTCATCCCACAGTCCCACTTTGTAACCCTGTCCATATTGGAACTGCCCCAGCTCCACTTCCTATGCCCATATGGGCAATGCACCTGTGAGACTAATAGACTGGACTCTGCCATGGACATTCCTCCACCATCACCCCTCACCATTTTACAACCCCCCCTCCAATATTTAGCACTGCAATAAACACCCTTGAAGCACAAAACAACCTGGAGTCAGTCTGTGATTTCGAAAATGTGTATTAGCAATGACAGTGACAAAATGCTTTCTCAAATGTAATGTCAACATACCTATGTCACACATCTCAAGTCCATGATGAATCTAAGCAGATGACAAACGTTGGAAACCACACCTGTGAAACCGTAATGGAAATGTACAACTCAGTTACCATATACTGGTTGAAATCGACAGACAGGATAGGTGTAGAAGTGTGAAAGTACTTGTAGTAGGCAGGAATGCATTCTCACCTGTGTGTCACTGGAAATATTGCTGGATAACTGAGTCCCTGTTGTCAATGTCTTCTTCCTCTGCTTCCTCCTCATCACTGTCCACAGGCTCCACAGCTGCCACAACACCGTCATCTGGACCATCCTCCTGCAGAAAAGGCACCTGTCATCGCAAAGCCAAATTGTGAAGCATACAGCAGGCCACGATGATCTGGCACACCTTCCTTGGTGAGTAGAATAGTTAACCACCTGTCAAATGGAGGCACCTGAACCTGGCCTTCAGGAGGCCGAAGGTGTGTTCGATCACCCTCCTAGTTTGCCCATGGGCCTCATTGTAGCATTCCTCTGCCCTGGTCCTGGGATTCCTCACTGGGGTCAGTAGCCATGACAGGTTGGGGTAACCAGGTCACCTAATAGCCACACCCGGTGCCTCTAGAGTTGACCCATCACATAATGGATGCTGCTATTCCGCAGGATGTAGGCGTCATGCACTGAGTCAGGGAACATAGCATTTACCTGGGAGATGTACTGGTCTGCCAAACATACCATCTGTACATTCATTGAATGATAACTCTTCCGATTCCTGTACACCTGTTCACTCCTGTGGGGGGGGGGGGCAGAGCTACATGGGTCCCATCAATGGCACATATGATGTTGGGGATATGTCCAAGGGCATAGAAGTCACCTTTCACTGTAGGCAAATCCTCCACCTGAGGGAAAACGATGTAGCTCCTCCTGTGTTTCAGCAGGGCAGACAACACTCTGGACAACACGTTGGAAAACATAGGCTGGGACATCCCTTTTGCCATGGCCACTGTTGTTTGAAATGAGCCACTTGCTAGGAAATGGAGCACTGATAGCACCTGCACTTGAGGGGGGATTTCTGTGGGATGGCGGTTGCTGACATCATGTCAGGCTCCAACAGGGCACACAGTTCCTAGATTGTGGCACGGTCAAACCTGTAGGTGATGATTAAATGTCACTCCTCCATTGTCAAGAGGTCCACCAGCGGTCGGTACACCGGAGGATTCCGCCATCTCCTCACATGTCCCAGTGGATGGTGCCTATGAAGGACAACAGCGACCACAGAGTCAAACAACTCAGAGGTATGTACCCACAGTCTACACAGAGCACGAATCATAATCCAAAAAGTTGCCTGTATGTGTGTTGAGTCTAGGCCTAGGTATGTGTGACGCACTTAAAAATGAAGCCATGTGGGCCCCTGAAATGGCGACTGCCTGACCTCTAAACTGGGACAATGGGATGTGAGGTAACTGCGCTGCCGTTGTACACCGTCGCGGTAGGCGGTCGAAGACCGCGGCGCAATGCTGCATTGGTTAACATTGGACCCTATGGGTCCCAGGAGCCAATGACAAAGTGCGCCGGCGGTGATGTTACGCACCGCCACGGACGTCACCGCTGCGGACGTGACCGCCATTTTCTATCTGTTCAATCACTCGATATCTGATCTTCGACAGGAGAGGACCTACACTGCAAGTGCTGCTGTGACCTCGGTCTGGAAGAGACAATGGCTCGTGCGTCTGGGGAAAGGGCCCCTGCCTTCACTGCAGAGGAGTTGGAGAAGTTCGTGGATGGGGTCCTCCCCCAGTACTCGCTACTCTACGGTCCTCCAGACCAACAGGTAAGTACACAGGGAAGGACACGAAGCTGTACTTTTCCAGAAGCTAGAGATATGTGTGTAGCTGTAGTAAATTCTTTCTCATGAGACCCGACTTGCTCAAGGAGACATTCTTGCTGAATGCAACAGTGTAATTCGCAACAGGTGCACGGTCGCCTGGACTAGGGGAAGACAATGGAACCACTGACTGGAGCGGCAAGTGTAACTTTTCCTAGCTGACATTGTACCCGTTGAAGACGTCAATCACAGGAGCCAATAAACTGCATGAGAACTGTCTTGCGTGAAGATTCTAGTAAATTGTGTGACGGATTATTGGACAGAGATAACGATGCACTAAATATTGCCCAATGGGAAATTAGAGACTTGTTCGACAACTTTGATATAACGGCGTGACCCAAGAAGAAATCAGCATTACCCTGCCATTCTTAGCCATTCTTCCTTGCCATCACTTTGACATTCCTTGCCCCTTCTGAAAGACTTGGGCCCTCATTACAACATTGGCGGTAAAAGCCGCTTACCGCCGCGCAGAAGACCGCCAACACACCGCCGTGGCCGCGGAAATCCGCCACAGCTATTATGACCCACATCCCGAAATCCGACAAAATTCAGACACCCACACAAGTCCGCCACACCAAAGGTCAGTGATAAACTGGCGAAAACAAAACCTCCACCGTCACGGCAACAGAAATACGCCCATGCTATCACGACCCACAAATCCACGTGGCGGTCTTTCAACTGCGGTATTCCATTGGCGGTACACACCGCCAAGCTCAAAATACACACAAATCTCCAAAACACCACCACATTGGACAATTCGAAAGACACACACCTGATACACATACACACACCACTCCCACACACTCAATACTATATAAAACACACACCCACATCACCCACAAACCCCTACGACAAAAAAATCTGAAAGAAGGCCAGAGAGAGACACCACCATCCACAAACTAGCAGCCACAGGCACTCAACACCATCACCCACACAACTTCCACGCACAAAACACCACACACTACTACATATCACCACACTTATCACCACATACACCACCCCACACATCACCTACACTACCCCATGACACGGCAAAGACACCCTAGGTTCTCGGAGGAGGAGCTCAGGGTCATGGTGGAGGAAATCGTACGGGTAGAGCCACAGCTATTCGGATCACAGGTGCAGCAAACCTCCATAGCTAGGAAGATGGAGCTATGGCGAAGAATAGTCGACAGGGTCAACGCAGTGTGACAGCACCCAAGAAATCGGCACCACATCAGGAAGAAGTGGAACGACCTACGGGGGAAGGTGCGTTCCGTGGTCTCCAGACACAACATCGCGGTACAGCGGACTGGCGGCGGGCCCCCACCTCCTCCCCCACAACTAACAAAATGGGAGGAGCAGGTCTTGGCGATTCTGCATCCTGAGGGCCTCGCAGGAGTCGGTGGAGGAATGGACTCTGGTAAGTCAAATCTTAACTATCATATCCCCCACCCAACCTGCATGCCACACAGACCCCCACAGACCCCCACCCTTGCCCCCACCCCTATCACTCCTACTCCTCACAAATGTACCAATATCACAAACCACACATCCCAATGCAAAAACAAAGCATGGACACCCATCACTAAATCATGCCCACTGCACATACCCATAACACCCCCCTCAACCATCATCACACAAGCCCACACACAGGAATGCTAGCACTTGGGTACACGGTCACCCACCCATTGCACACCATGAAACAATAATCATGCCTTTCCACCCCTGCAGGACCACTACCCAACGTCACCAGACAGGAGGGTCCAGACATCTCCACCCCACCCACAGAAGAGGCCCACAGTGATGACAGCAGCTCTGTCCACCTGGATCTAGATGACCAGCCCGGACCATCATGGGCCTCGGGACAGTCGGTTCCCCTCACACAGGCACAGCCCACCACAGACCTTCCACCCTCTGGTAACACCAGCACAGCACCCACCCAGCAGGCCCATACCTCCGTCCCCAGGACACGTCAATCAGCTGTGTGTCCACCACTACAGGGAACCCAGGATAACCCACCACCCCAACAACAACAGGGACCTGGGGGCAGTGGGCACACGGTCCAGGGGACGGAGGCACAGGAACACAGGGGAACTGGGAGGGCTGCCGTGAGACAGGGGGCAGACAAGCCTAGGGAACCCACTCTCCACGAGGCCCTCTCCAACATCATGGGAGCCTACCACCATTCCCAGGAGACGATGGCTACGGTCCTGGCCAAGTTTCAGGAGACCCAGCGCATGCAGGAGGAACAGTATTTGGGCTTCAGGGAGGAACTCAGAACCATCAGCACCGCCCTGGGCACCATCGTAGGGGTGCTGAAGCAGATACTGAACACCAGGAGGGGCACTGCGGCACTACAAGGGGCCCCTGACACTAGCCTGGACGATGAACTGCCCACCACCTCCGCCGGCGCTAGTGGACAGGAGGCACTGCCACAGGACCACCACACCAGCACCCCACCCCCTGCAGACGGAGAACCACCCCGCAAGCGGTCCCTGAAAACCAGGGACAAGACAGAGTACGATGCCAAGACCCCTGCCAAGAAATAAGACCACCCTGATTGTCATCCCACAGTCCCACTTTGTAACCCTGTCCATATTGGAACTGCCCCAGCTCCACTTCCTATGCCCATATGGGCAATGCACCTGTGAGACTAATAGACTGGACTCTGCCATGGACATTCCTCCACCATCACCCCTCACCATTTTACAACCCCCCTCCAATATTTAGCACTGCAATAAACACCCTTGAAGCACAAAACAACCTGGAGTCAGTCTGTGATTTCGAAAATGTGTATTAGCAATGACAGTGACAAAATGCTTTCTCAAATGTAATGTCAACATACCTATGTCACACATCTCAAGTCCATGATGAATCTAAGCAGATGACACACGTTGGAAACCACACCTGTGAAACCGTAATGGAAATGTACAACTCAGTTACCATATACTGGTTGAAATCGACAGACAGGATAGGTGTGGAAGTGTGAAAGTACTTGTAGTAGGCAGGAATGCATTCTCACCTGTGTGTCACTGGAAATATTGCTGGATAACTGAGTCCCTGTTGTCAATGTCTTCTTCCTCTGCTTCCTCCTCATCACTGTCCACAGGCTCCACAGCTGCCACAACACCGTCATCTGGACCATCCTCCTGCAGAAAAGGCACCTGTCATCGCAAAGCCAAATTTTGAAGCATACAGCAGGCCACGATGATCTGGCACACCTTCCTTGGTGAGTAGAATAGTTAACCACCTGTCAAATGGAGGCACCTGAACCTGGCCTTCAGGAGGCCGAAGGTGTGTTCGATCACCCTCCTAGTCCACCCATGGGCCTTATTGTAGCGTTCCTCTGCCCTGGTCCTGGGATTCCTCACTGGGGTCAGTAGCCATGACAGGTTGGGGTAACCAGGTCACCTAATAGCCACACCCGGTGCCTCTAGAGTTGACCCATCACATAATGGATGCTGCTATTCCGCAGGATGTAGGCGTCATGCACTGAGCCAGGGAACATAGCATTTACCTGGGAGATGTACTGGTCTGCCAAACATACCATCTGTACATTCATTGAATGATAACTCTTCCGGTTCCTGTACACCTGTTCACTCCTGTGGGGGGGGCCAGAGCTACATGGGTCCCATCAATGGCACCTATGATGTTGGGGATATGTCCAAGGGCATAGAAGTCACCTTTCACTGTAGGCAAATCCTCCACCTGAGGGAAAACGATGTAGCTCCTTATGTGTTTCAGCAGGGCAGACAACACTCTGGACAACACGTTGGAAAACATAGGCTGGGACATCCCTTTTGCCATGGCCACTGTTGTTTGAAATGAGCCACTTGCTAGGAAATGGAGCACTGATAGCACCTGCACTTGAGGGGGGATTCCTGTGGGATGGCGGTTGCTGACATCATGTCAGGCTCCAGCAGGGCACACAGTTCCTGGATTGTGGCACGGTCAAACCTGTAGGTGATGATTAAATGTCACTCCTCCATTGTCAAGAGGTCCACCAGCGGTCGGTACACCGGAGGATTCCGCCATCTCCTCACATGTCCCAGCGGACGGTGCCTATGAAGGACATTAGCGACCACAGAGTCAAACAACTCAGAGGTATGTACCCACAGTCTACACAGAGCACGAATCATAATCCAAAAAGTTGCCTGTATGTGTGTTGAGTCTAGGCCTAGGTATGTGTGACGCACTTAAAAATGAAGCCATGTGGGCCCCTGAAATGGCGACTGCCTGACCTCTAAACTGGGACAATGGGATGTGAGGTAACTGTGCTGCCGTTGTACACCGTCGCGGTAGGCGGTCGAAGACCGCGGCGCAATGCTGCATTGGTTAACTTTGGACCCTATGGGTCCCAGGAGCCAATGACGAAGTGCGCCGGCGGTGATGTTACGCACCGCCACGGACGTCACCGCTGCGGACGTGACCGCCATTTTCTATCTGTTCAATCACTCGATATCTGATCTTCGACAGGAGAGGACCTACAATGCAAGTGCTGCTGTGACCTCGGTATGGAAGAGACAATGGCTTGTGCGTCTGGGGAAAGGGCCCCTGCCTTCACTGCAGAGGAGTTGGAGAAGTTCGTGGATGGGGTCCTCCCCCAGTACTCGCTACTCTATGGTCCTCCAGACCAACAGATAAGTACACAGGGAGCATGTTGTATGGGCCATGCCTGAGTGGAGAGGGCTGGTTGTAAGGATGAAGGGGGCACAATTCTGCATGAATGAAGGACTGTGAATGCATGTGCCACATGGCAAGGGTAGGGATGTGGGCCACTCACTTCGACGGTGCAGTTGCTAATGACTTCTCTTCTTCCCCTGTACATTTTATTTAGGTCAGCGCCCACCAGAAGAAGGATATTTTGGGGCTTATTTACAAGCCCCCGTGGAGCAGAGAGGCACAGCAAGTGTTACTACGCCACACTGCGCCACGAGGAAAGGGCAGAAATGCACTGTATCTACAAGATACAGCGCATTTCTGTCCTTTCCCGCTGCGCTGGCACCAAAATCAGCTGCCTAGCGCCAACGTAGGCACTGATGCACCATATTCAAGGGTGCCTGTGTTGCTGGGAATGATTGATTATGTGCAGGAAGGTGTCCCTTCCTGCAAATAAACAATCATTAATGGTGATGTGTAAATGCAGTACACATATCAAATTGTCATTATTTAATGATTGTTTATGCACAGAGGAAGGCAAAACCTTTCTGCACATAAACAATCATTAATGGTGTTTTGCTCTTTCTATGTGTGCTGCACCCAAATCAAAAACGAGGAGGGTGGCGTTAGTTTTTGGCGTTGCCTCAGGTTTAAGATATCTCGTAAATCTGGGGCAGTGTCAAAAGCAATGGGTATTGCGTAGAAATGGCCACAGCAACACCCATTGCACATTTCTCTGCGGCAGAAAACTGCATCGGAGGAAGGACATATTTACAAGGCAGCATTAAGTCATTCAAAGTGTGTTAGTGCCACCTTGTAAATGTGGAAATGGACACAGCACCACTGATAACGCGTCAGAACCTTGATAAGTAAACTTACAAAGAGACACGTCTAGGCCAATGAACCTTTTGACCACATTTGGAGACTTCCCAGAACGAGATATCCATTTAGCATTGCAATCATTATGTCAATAACTCTTTCAATATTCACAATAACTAATCATTAAGCTAATCAATGACATTCAATATATCTCAATACAGCGAACACACCATGACCTTTCAGCCATGAATAACCACACAAACCTAGTTATGCGTTAGGAGATTTATTCCCTATTAGTTACAATCTAATATCATATTTATTAATTTCAACAACAACAAGCAGATCAAACCCACAATAACTTGGTAATCAGAGCAAGACTTTATCAAAGCATAGATCATGAACATTAGAATGAAGCACGATGTTAACATGTATCAACTTTAGATGAGTAGCATTAGTGCATTATTCAACAAAGCAAGAATACAGTCATTTGTCTATTTGCATCCGATATTAGTGAATTCCTTAACTATCTTAGAATTAGCATCAGCATGTTGGGCTTCATGCAAAACAATTTGGCAAACACAAATTTAGAAAAACATCTAACTATGGCCTCTATCAAAAGAGCAGTTGGTACCTAGAAAGTAAAGGCAAACAGACAATTGAAATTTTCATCAGATAGTTACCACTCAAGCGTATCAGCAATCAGCATCAGTCTTCGTCCTCAGGACATCAGTCGATTCGCCATCAGCAAAGATAGGACGGGATAAGTCTCATTATGGCATAGTTAAGAATAGGCTCTTCCCTCATAAGGAGGAGAAGTCAGTATCAGGTAAGGATTCATAGATGATGGTTAAGATATCAGAACAGCAAAGTCTCAAAGAATAATGGCAAAGTATAGCTTAAGGCAGAATGTCAGAATAACGGCAAAAGTGTCCCAATAATGGCTGATTTCTTCTCGGGTCATGCTGTTATATCAAAACTGTTGAACTAGTCCTTAATTTCTCATTAGATCAATTTTGGTGCATCATTATCTCTGTCCAATAATTCTCCACTCACCTTACTAGAATTTTCCACAAAACACAGTTCTCATGCAGTCTATTGGCTCCTGTGATTGATATCTTGAATGGGTGGAATGTCAGTAGTTCCATTGTCTTCTCCTAGTCCAGGCGGCCTTGCACCTGTTGTGAATTACACTGTTGAATTCGGCAACAATGTCTCCTTGAGCAAGTCGGGTCCCTTGAGAAAGAATTTACTACGGCCACACACACATATATCTAGTTTCTGGAAAAGTACAGCTTTGTGTCCTTCAGGAAAGCAGCACATTGCACATTAGAAAAACACAATTAATATGAGACCATGCAGCTAGGCCCAGACAATGCTAACTAAGGCCTAGTGTTTAATTTAGCAAAAACCGGATACATAACTCTTAATTCTTGATACAAGTCATACATTAGTACACTATTAATTCATCATTAATCAGTTTCATTAATCATTGTACACATTGGTGGCCACTCCCCGTGGGCACATTTCAAATGCGTACATTATTCTCTATGTTAACACATTTTCTATGCAGCTTCATTACACATTATATTGCAAGCTTTTCATGTTAATATTAATTTTAAAGGTCACACTCCAACTATCCCTCCTCTGATGACTCTTGTCATCACACAAACCTCTTTCCTTACAATTTGCACCCTAGAATTCCCTCATTTCAATTTCCTCTCTCAACCGTTCCCCTTGTGATTTTGCTCTGAACAATTTTTTCCTTTTCTTTTCTTCCCTCCACTTGTTCTTTTCTGCCATTTTCAATTTCATTCTCTTACTAATTTTTTATGACAACCGTAATCCAAATAAGCAAGCTATAATAATCAATATTCCCTGTATTATTTTTGCCAATATCCCATGCAAAATATTACTAAACCAATTTCCCACTTTAGCTAATCCCTTTCCAACCTTTTCCCAAACTCCTGGCTCTTTCAGTTCCTTCAAATCTGTACTATCTCTTGTTAAGTTAGTAAGCATACTTCTAATTTTGTTACTATTGTCAGGTATATAAGCACAACAATGACGCTCATCAAGCATTTTACAAACTCTGCCATTTTTCGCTAAAAGAATGTCTAAAGCAAGCCTGTTTTGAAGAGTCATAGCCCTCTCCGCAGCAAGTTCAGTATCCATCAGGAGTATAGCCCCTGTAAAATTTGTCAGCATGTTATCCACAATAGTAGACAACTTTTGAATCTTTATAGAGTTTAAGATAACTTCCACTGAAGGAAATTATCATCCCAAATATGTCTCTTACTACACCAGCAGCAGTCTCTCACTTCTGTCTAGTACGATGCAATTCATACAATTTCAGAAGCATTTTCAGATCATCCAGTTGATATATCTTTGGGAAAACTATCCCCAAATAACATGTCCCATACCATTTCCCTGGAAGACGGCAATAAGCATTAAGTTCACATATATAATAGATCCCAGGGATCTCTGGATCCTGTACATTTAACATGAATGTCCATTTACTCTGAAACAAAAAAAACACATGCTTACATTCCCTCGTGCCCACAAATACATTGTCATAATATGACTTTGGTCGAGTTATGCAAAGCTTCCCCACGTGTAATGCGTCTAAAGCTAATTTCCCTTGCTCCCTAATTGCACTATAGCTCTCACTATTAACAAAAACTCGCTGCTGCAATCCTTTCTCTAATTTTCCCTTCAATGCTCTCCTTCTATCTTCCGAGTGATCTAAAAAGCTTTTCTCTACAGATGTAAGCGAACATGTCAAATTATTGCGGTGTGCATAAGATCTACTAATTGTTAGTGTCGCTTCAAAGAACCCCTTAACAAATTTGATGCTATAGTACTTAGCTACACTACTCAAATCCTCTATGATAGGCACATAAGAAAACACAAGGTTGTGATTGGAGTAAAAATATTGAATTTCTTCCTGGTTATAGAATCTTGTTAGTAACAAACCACAGCTTATCCCATATGTTAAAGGCTAGCCATGATAGGTAACCCCCACTTGGACTGAAACAGGAATCTGTGTACACACATATCAATCTTTCACATCCATAGTGTCAACATACTAACTCAGCACGCAATAGAAAACGTTAGTTGACAATTCCCCTTTAGCATTAGTTCCCTCATGCAAATACTTTGTATCTTGCTCAAATCTCTCCCAAGCTGTTAGTGCAATGGCGGTCTCAGGAATTGCAACATTATTAGTTCCACTCTTATCCACAAATGGCATTCCCACAATCACAACTATGATGAATATCACACACATGGCACCCAAACCAACACCCAAATATTTACATCACTTACTTCCCTTATTATCCTCTCTAGTGTTAGCCGTGGTCTGTAAAGAATCAGAAAGTGAAGTATTATTAGTTCAAACAACAACCAACAGAGGATGGTTGAAACTTAGTATTATAAATTATTTTCCTTTTTTTTTTTTTTTCAGGGAAGTTAAAGCAAGCGAAAGTCTTTCTTCAGCAATTTACAGCTTTCACATTCACTCCCAGGATCTTTGTCAATTCAGGTTAGCAACTTGTCAAAATCAGTTCTCAAAAGTCAATTCAGTTTAACAGTGTCTAATCCGGTAAGTTATCAGTCTCTTTTCTCAAATTTCTTTAATTTAATTTTGTGTCAACACAGTCTCTCGGGCCAGAGTCAGGTACCATAGTACTGACCTGGAACTTCTTGATCAAAACAGAATGCTAAGAACTCTTGTTGCCATTCAGCTGACGTTGCGTACACCCATTCAAGACCTGCATACCTTCTGTTTGATCCTCTCTTTCTTTTCAACTTGCAATCCACTGGCATGGATCCAGTTCGTAATTCCCGCACATTTCACAGCAGTAGTAGTTGTCAGTATTACTTGACATGGCCCCTTCCAACGTGGCTCCAAACACGACTTCCTCACCTGTTTCTTGATGACAATGCAGTCAACAACTTTCAGGTTGTGACCTGGATCATTTATCGTGGCAGTGTGGTAGCTGGTGAAAGAAAGAACGGACCACGTCAGCCAGAACTTTGCAGTACTCCAACACCATATCATCTGTGATATTCACAAGAGCATTTGCAGGCACTGCGGGCAGTCTCATAGCTCAGCCCATGAGTATCTCATGAGGAGATAATCCTGTTTTCTTGTTCGGTGTATTTCTCATTGACATTAGCACCAAATGCAACGCATTGGGCCATTTCAAATTTGTGGCTGCACACATCTTTGCCATTCTCTACTTCAGGGTACCATTCATCTGCTCGACTAGTCCTGATGCTTCAGGGCTGTAGCTACAATGCAGCTTCCGTTCATTGTTCAATGCTGCACACAATAGCTTAACCACCTCGTTGTTGAAGTGACTTCCCCTATCTGATTCTAATGATATCAGAAACCCGAAATGTGGTATCAATTCCCTAAGCAGCAGCTTCGCTACTGTGAGACTGTCATTTCTGCGTGTAGGGTAAGCTTCAATCCAGTGACTAAATATGCACACAATCACCAACACATATCTCAAACCTCCACATACAGGCATCTTGATAAAATCCAAGTGCATTCTGCTAAATGGACCTCCTGCTCTCCCAATGTGGCTCAAATTCACCACGGTCCCTTTCCCCGCATTCATCTGTTGACAGATGATACACCTGTGACAGATCACTTCTGCAGCTTGTCTGAATTTCGGGTTAAACCAGTCAATTTTGAACAGCCTGATTATGGCATCTCTCCCAATATGTGCTTGCCCATGATAAAACCTTGTGAACTGTGACAGAAGACTGTTCGGCAAAACCATTTTCCCCTCATCTGAGACCCACAAGTCATCTGGACTTTGTACACATTGCATCTTAACCCAAGAACGCTTCACGTCGTTGCTGGCCCGTCCTTGCAACAATCTTAATTTTTCCAATGTGTCAACCACCCCTAAAGTGTAACCTGTGCATGTCTCATTTTCTGATTCAGCTAACAATTACCACTGATCCTTAAATGATATACAGTTCAATGCGCAAAACCTTGCGACTTGATCTGCATATCCATTTCCCATTGAAACAAAGTCTTGTGATTTCAAATGAGCACTGCAATTCACCACGGCAATTTCATAAGGTAACTGAATCGCATACAACAACTACTTAATTCTTTCACCATTTTTCACTGGAGAACAAGAAGAGGCCAGGAAACCCCTCTGTGACCATAGTTGGCCAAAATCATGAACAATTCCAAATCCATATCTGCTATCAGTATAGATAGTCACCCTCAATTGGGCAGCAGCATGGCAAGCTCTAGTAAGAGCAACAAATTCAGCTACTTGAGCAGAATATACTCTCTCAAGCTCAGACGCTTCCAGGATACCAGAAATCGTACATACAGCGTATCCGTCTCTCAGCACTCCTAGTGAGTCTCTTAGACATGAGCCATCAACAAAGATAATTTTGTCATTTTCTTCCAATTGGGTATCTTTAATATCAGGCCTTGGTTTGGTGCACATTTCTGTTACCTCAAGACAATCATGTTCTACATCTTCAGCATCTTCAACGTCTGTGTTTTCATTTGAAAGCAAAGTTGCCGGGTTCAGCTCTGTACATCTTTTTAATGTTACATTTAGCTACCCCAATATAATCGTTTCATATTTTGTCAGTCTTGCATTTGTCATGTACTGAGTTTTTGCATGGGTTAGCAAGATCTCAACTGAATGTGGGACCATGACTGTTAAAGGATGTCCCATCACTAAGCCTTCACATTGTGTGAGGCTTTGACCAACTGCTACTACTGCATGCAGACAACCTGGTAAGGCTGCTGCAACTGGGTACAAAGTAGCTAAAAAATATGCTACTGGTCTGTTTAGACCTCCATGGACCTGTGTCAGGACAGACAAAGAACATGCCTCACGTTCATGACAGAACAAAACAAAAGGTGTCGTGTAGTCAGGCATACCTAAAGCTGGAGCCCTGCACATACTCTCCCTTAGCTCAGTAAACGCCTTCATTTCTTTCTCTGACAAAGCTATGACATCTGGCCCATCCTTAACTGTCAGTCTCACCAATGGCTTGGAGATGACTGAGAAATTCGGGATCCACTGACGACAGTAGCCCATCATTCCGAAAAACATCCTAACGTCTCTTTGTGTCGTTGGGGGCTTCGTCTGCAACAGGGAAGTCACTCTCTCCCTGGATAACTTCCTCGAACCTTTCTCAATTTGATGACCTAAGTATTTCACCTCCTTCTGGAAATATTGCAGCTTCTTTGGGGACACCTTATGCCTGTTCTTTCCCAAATGGTTCAGTAAGGCAATCGAATCATACTTGCAGTCATCCTTTGTCTTGGAAGCGATCAACAAATCATCAATGTACTGCACTAGAGTCAATTGAAAAGGCAATTCCAATGACTACAAATCCTTCTTCAATATCTGATTAAAAATGGAAGGTGATTCCGAAAACCCTTGAGTAATTAAACACCAATTGTAAACCTTATCCAGGAATTTGAAACTAAAAAGAAATTGGCTGTCCTCATAAAGAGGCACAGAAAAGAACGCCTGGGACAAATCAACTACTGTAAACCACTCTGCATGACATGGAACCTGAAACATAATCACAGCTGGATTTGGCACCACTGGGCAACATTTCATCACTATGTCATTAATCTTTCTCAGGTCTTGGACAATTCAAACCTTCCCACAAGGCTTTCTCAGTCCCATTATTGGTGAATTACATGGACTGCTCATCACCTCTTTCAAAACTCCCTGCTTTACAAAGTCTGCAATTAATTGCGCCACCCTTATAAGGACATCTTGCGCCATATGGTACTGCAGTACCTGGGGAAAGACAGCATTTGGCTTCACACTGACTTTAACTGGTTCCACTCCTTTTATCAGTCCTACTTTCTTCCCTGTCAAGTCCCACACTTTCTCTTTGACTGTCCCCTGCAAGTCTGCTGGCAAATCAGTCACTGTAAACATTGGGAAGAAGTTAATCAGAGGATACTCCTCATCTGTCATCTCCGTTTCAGGCTCTGAAACCTGCCCTTCATCTCCTTCATCGTCACTGTTCGTCTGAACCTCAATAACCTCATTCGAACAGGTGATTGAACACCTTGTCTTGCTCAGTAAGTCTCTCCCTAGTAGGGACATGGGACTTGAATCAAAAACTACAAATCTGTGCAACCCCTGAAAAGTGCCAAGCTCAACCTGAACCGGATCTGTGATCGGGTTAGTCAAGAGCTGATTTGCCGCTCCTACTACCTTGACTGTACGTCCCGAAAGGGGCAATTTCGGGACCTCTGCACTTCTAACTGTAGAGCGCGTAGCTCCTGTGTCAACCAAGAATGAGACCTTGTGACCCATTACTTTCCCTTGCACATAGGGCCCTCTATGATTTACTTTTAGGGGCGCTGCACACCTGCACTCCACACTATCTGAACTCTCATCCGACCATTCATCGTTTATTCCATTCTCACCGCGCAATGGGAACTGTTGTACTGTGTTACTTTGACCCATTCTTTGACCTGTGACCTGTTGAGGAAGCATCACCTGTTGCTGTTCCATTGGTGCTAAGGGCAACTGCATTTGCTGTCTAGGTATCACATGAACCTGCTGTTGAATTTGCTGCATCTGCACCGGTTGTACATGTGGCATTGGCACTTGTTGCATGGGTTGGAGACCCTGCATCTGGACCATGTTATTCAGAAAGTTTGGATTGGGACCTCTCAACCTTGGTCCTTTAACGTTTTGGAATGCATTAACATCATTGCTTTGTTGAACAACACCCTCCTGCACCATTATCGGGCACTCCCGCTTCCAGTGTCCAATGCCCCGCAACCATAAGGTAACACTTTCTTCATCCCCTGCACATCATTTTGAACCACTACAGTATTCAGGTCTGTGCTTCTGTTCACAAAACCTCCTCGACCTCTGCCTCTCACTTGCGCCAGAAACATCCCGTTTCCTTGCGGTTGTTGCACCATCTGCTGTAGACTACCTCCCTGCAACCCTGACTGTGCCGCTTTAGTTTGCATCACCATCACTTTCTCCTTCAACTTTCTCTGTTTCAACTCAGCTTCGTCACTATTGTACTTTGCATATTGCAACACCTCGTCAATCGGCTTTGCTTGCCAACAGATCAAATGATTCTTAATCATCTGACTAATCTCAGGTCTCAATCCTTCAACAAATCTGAACACAAGGTGATTCATGTCCTTCGCCTCTATAACCTCTGTACCACTGTAGTGCTTGAACACCTTCCACAACCTCTCATAGTAGGCATGTATCGACTCCTTGGCCTCCTGCGCTGTCCGATCACTCTTTTGCCAATCAATATTTTGCGGCGATACCCTTTGTTTCAAGAACTCAATCACCTTATGGTAGTACTTCATCACCTCAGGTGACGGTGCTCCTGTGACCCTATCCCTTGCCGGTTCCGCAGCCGGCCAACCCACATTCCTCTTGCACTCAATCCACAAATCAGCTGGAACTATGATCTCAAAAAGAGTATTCAGGTCTTCCCAAAGACACTTTGCAAGCTTCACAAACCTGTCCGTCTGCTGATACCACTCTATTGGCTTCTCCCTCAGCCTGGGGAAATCATTTGTGAATGACAGAATATCACCTCTAATCCACGGTACATGGACAAGAACCCCTCCGGCCGTTTCTCTCATTGGTAACATCTTTATTGTACCGGTATCCGGCACGGCTTTCACCTGCTGCTCTATGCCGTCACTCTTCCTTTTATCTCTTTTCTTCGCCCATCTGCCTTCCCACTTCTCTAATGCTCCCCAAACTTGTGCACTTTGCAGTATCTCTTTGAGGTGTGCCTTCATCCCAGTAGATCTCATGTGTTCAAAATCTTTGGGCTCAAAATCTAACCTATAACTTCTCTTCAGATGTTTGGTATTTTCTAAATCTATTTCATATTTATCTGCCAGGTTCGCCAACGTCTGGTGCACCCTGCTCACTTCTTTGGTTATTTTTGGGCACAAATACCTCAATTCTGCTTCAGTGTATGACTCTAGCCTGTTTCACTCCCATGCTCCCTTCAACTAGCTCATTTGCCCCCATGCCCAAAATTCAGGTACTCTTCTATTTACCATCGCTCTGTTGTTGCAGGAGTGGTCTGTGGTGAATTTAACTTGTCTAAACATTCATTCAGGTGTTGCACAGTTAGACCTTGCAATGAGGTATTAAATTAAACACTAGGCCTTAGTCAGCAAGGGTCTGGTTTTAGCTGCCTGGTCTCATATTAACTTTGTTTTTCTAACGTGCAATGTGCTGCTTCCCTGAAGGACACAAAGCTGTACTTTTCCAGAAGCTAGTGATATGTGTGTAGCTGTAGTAAATTCTTTCTCATGAGACCCTCATTGCTCTAGGAGACATTCTTGCCGAATGCAACAGTGTAATTCGCAACAGGTGCAAGGTCGCCTGGACTAGGGGAAGACAATGGAATCACTGACTGGAGCGACAAGTGTAACTTTTCTTAGCTGACATTGTACCCATTGAAGACGTCAATCACAGGAGCCAATAAATGCATGAGAACTGTCTTGGGTGAAGATTCTAGTAAGTTGTGTGATGGATTATTGGACAGAGATAACGATGCACCAAATATTGCCCAATGGGAAATTAGAGACTTGTTCGACAACTTTGATATAACGGCGTGACCCAAGAAGAAATCAGCATTACTCTGCCATTCTTAGCCATTCTTCCTTGACATTACTTTGCCATTCCTTGCCCTTCTGAAAGACTTCGGCCCTCATTACAACATTGGCGGTAAAAGCCGCTTACCGCCGTGCAGAAGACCGCCAACACACCGCCGAAAAATCCACCACAGCTATTATGACCCACATCCCGAAATCCGACAAAATTCAGACACCCACACAAATCCGCCACACCAAAATCAGTGATAAACTGGCGAAAACAAAACCTCCACCATCACGCCAACAGAAATGCGCCCATGCTATCATGACTCATGAATCCACATGGCGGTCTTTCAACCGCGGTAGTCTATTGGCGGTACACACCGCCGTGCTCAAAATACATACACATCTCCAAAACACCACCACATTTGACAATTCGACACACACCTGATACACATACACACACCACTCCCACACACTCAATACTATATAAAACACACACCCACATCACCCAGAAACCCCTACGACAAAAAAATCTGAAAGAATGCCAGAGAGAGACCCCACCATCCACAAACTAGCAGCCACAGGCACTCAACACCATCACCCACACAACTTCCATGCACAAAACACCACACACCACTGCATATCACCACACTTATCACCACATACACCACCCCACACATCACCTACACCACCCCATGGCACGGCAAAGACACCCCAGGTTCTCGGAGGAGGAGCAAAGGGTCATGGTGGAGGAAATCGTATGAGTAGAGCCACAGCTCTTCGGATCACAGGTGCAGCACACCTCCAGAGCCATCTTCTATAGCTAGGAAGATGGAGCTATGGCAAAGAATAATCGACAGGGTCAACGCAGTGGGTCAGCACCCAAGAAATCGGGACGACATCAGGAAGAGGTGGAACGACCTACGGGGGAAGGTGCGTTCCGTGCTCTCCAGACACAACATCGCAATACAGCGGACTGGCGGCGGACCCCAACCTCCTCCCCCACAACTAACAACATGGGAGGAGCAGGTCTTGGCGATTCTGCATCCTGAGGGCCTCGCAGGAGTAGGTGGAGAAATGGACTCTGGTAAGTCAAATCTTAACTATCATATCCCCCACCCAACCTGCATGCTATCACAGACCCCCAACCTCGCCCCCACACCTATCAATCCAACTCCTCACAAATGTACCAATATCACAAACCACACATCCCAACACCAAGCCGTGCATGCAAAAACAAAGCATGGACACCCATCACTAAAGCATGCCCACTGCACATACCATTAACACCCCCCTCAACCATCATCACACAAGCCCACACACAGGAATGCTAGCACTGGGGTACACGGTCACCCACCCATTGCACACCATGAAACACACAGATGCAATAATCATGCCTTTCCACCCCTTCAGGACCACTACCCAATGTCACCAGACAGGAGGGTCCAGACATCTCCACCCCACCCACAGAAGAGGCCCACAGTGATGACAGCAGCTTGGTCCACCTGGATCTAGATGACCTGCCCGGACCATCGTGGGCCTCAGGACAGTCGGTTCACCTCACACAGGCACAGCCCACCACAGACCTTCCACCCTCTGGTAACACCAGCACAGCACAGCACCCACCCAGCGGGCCCATACCTCCATCCCCAGGACACGTCAATCAGCTGTGTGTCCACCACTACAGGGAACCCAGGATAACCCACCACCCCAACAACAACAGGGACCTGGGGGCAGTGGCAGTGGGCACACGGTCCAGGGGACGGAGGCACAGGAACACAGGGGAACTGGGAGGGCTGCCGTGTGACGGGGGCGGCCAGGCCTAGGGAACCCACTCTCCACGACGCCCTCTCCGACATCATGGAAGCCTACCACCATTCCCAGGAGACAATGGCAACGGTCCTGGCCAAGTTTCAGGAGACCCAGCGCATGCAGGAGGAACAGTATTTGGGCTTCAGGGAGGAACTCAGAACCATCAGCACCGCCCTGGGCTCCATCGTAGGGGTACTGAAGGAGATACTGAACACCAGGAGGGACACTGTGGCACTACAAGGGGCCCCTGACACTAGCCTGGACGATGAACTGCCCACCACCTCCGCCGGCGCTAGTGGACAGGAGGCACTGCCACAGGACCACCACACCAGCACCCCACCCCCTGCAGACGGAGAACCACCCCGCAAGCTGTCCCTGAGAACCAGGAACAAGGCTGAGCACGATGCCAAGACCCCCGCCAAGAAATAAGACCACCCTGATTGTCATCCTACAGTCCCACTTTGTAACCCTGTCCATATTGGAACTGCCCCAGCTCCACTTCCTATGCCCATATGGGCAATGCACCTGTGAGACTAATAGACTGGACTCTGCCATGGACATTCCTCCACCATCACCCCTCACCATTTTACAACCCCCCTCCAATATTTAGCACTGCAATAAACACCCTTTAAGCACAAAACAACCTGGAGTCAGTCTGTGATTTCGAAAATGTGTATTAGCAATGACAGTGACAAAATGCGTTCTCAAATGTAATGTCAACATACCTATGTCACACATCTCAAGTCCATGAGGAATCTAAACAGATGACACACGTTGGAAACCACACCTGTGAAACCATAATGGAAATGTACAACTCAGTTACCATGTACTGGTTGAAATCGACAGACAGGATAGAGGTAGAAGTGTGAAAGTACTTGTAGTAGGCAGGAATGTATTCTCACCTGTGTGTCACTGGAAACATTGCTGGATAACTGAGTCCCTGCTGTCAATGTCTTCTTCCTCTGCTTCCTCCTCATCACTTTCCACAGGCTCCACAGCTGCCACAACACCGTCATCTGGACCATCCTCCTGCAGAAAAGGCACCTGTCATCGCAAAGCAAAATTGTGAAGCATACAGCAGGCCACGATGATCTGGCACACCTTCCTTGGTGAGTAGAATAGGGAACCACCTGTCATATGGAGGCACCTGAACCTGGCCTTCAGAAGGCCGAAGGTGCGTTCGATCACCCTCCTAGTCCGCCCATGGGCCTCATTGTAGCGTTCCTCTGCCCTGGTCCTGGGATTCCTCACTGGGGTCAGTAGCCATGACAGGTTGGGGTAACCAGGTCACCTAATAGCCACACCCGGTGCCTCTGGAGTTGACCCATCACATAAGGGATGCTGCTATTCCGCAGGATGTAGGCGTCATGCACTGAGCCAGGGAACATAGCATTTACCTGGGAGATGTACTGGTCTGCCAAACATACCATCTGTACATTCATTGAATGATAACTCTTCCGGTTCCTGTACACCTGTTCACTCCTGTGGGGGGGGGGGCAGAGCTACATGGGTCCCATCAATGGCACCTATGATGTTGGGGATATGTCCAAGGGCATAGAAGTCACCTTTCACTGTAGGCAAATCCTCCACCTGAGGGAAAACGATGTAGCTCCTCATGTGTTTCAGCAGGGCAGACAACACTCTGGACAACATGTTGGAAAACATAGGCTGGAACATCCCTGATGCCATGGCCACTGTTGTTTGAAATGAGCCACTTGCTAGGAAATGGACTACTGATAGCACCTGCACTTGAGGGGGGATTCCTGTGGGATGGCGGATTGCTGACATCAGGTCAGGCTCCAACTGGGCACACAGTTCCTAGATTGTGGCACGGTCAAACCTGTAGGTGATAATTAAATGTCACTCCTCCATTGTCAACAGGTCCACCAGCGGTCGGTACACCGGAGGATTCCGCCATCTCCTCACATGTCCCAGCGGACAGTGCCTATGAAGAACAACAGCGACCACAGAGTCAAACAACTCAGAGGTATGTACCCACAGTCTACACAGAACACGAATCATAATCCAAAAAGTTGCCTGTATGTGTGTTGAGTCTAGGCCTAGGTATGTGTGACGCACTTAAAAATGAAGCTATGTGGGCCCCTGAAATGGCGGCTGCCTGACCTCTAAACTGGGACAATGGGATGTGAAGTAACTGAGCTGGCGTTGTACACCGTCGCGGTAGGCGGTCGAAGACCTCGGCGCAATGCTGCATTGGTTAACATTGGACCCTATGGGTCCCAGGAGCCAATGGCGAAGTGCGCCGGCGGTGATGTTACGCACCACCGCGGACGTGACCGCTGTGGACGTGACCGCTATTTTCTATCTGTTCAATCACTCGATATCTGATCTTCGACAGGAGAGGACCTACACTGCAAGTGCTGCTGTGACCTCGGTCTGGAAGAGACAATGGCACGTGCGTCTGGGGAAAGGGCCCCTGCCTTCACTGCAGAGGAGTTGGAGAAGGTCGTGGACGGGGTCCTCCCCCAGTACACGCTACTCTACGGTCCTCCAGACCAACAGGTAAGTACACAGGGAGCACGTTGTATGGGCTATGCCTGAGTGGAGAGGGCTGGTTGTAAGGATGAAGGGGGCACACTTCTGCGTGCATGAAGGACTGTGAATGCATGTGCCACATGGCAAGGGTAGGGATGTGGGCCACTCACTTCGACGGTGCAGTTGCTAATGACTTCTCTTCTTCCCCTGTACATTTCATTTAGGTCAGCGCCCACCAGAAGAAGGATATTTGGCATGCCATCGCCAAGGACGTCCGGACCCTGGGGGTCCACCACAGACGGAGCACCCACTGCCGTAAAAGATGGGAGGACATTCGCCGCTGGAGCAATAAGACGGCGGAGGCTCAGCTGAGGATGGCCTCCCAACGTGGGAGGGGTGCCCGTCGCACAATGACCCCTCTGATGTTCTGGATCCTGGCGGTGGCCTACCCTGAGTTGGATGGGCGCTTGAGGGCATCACAGCAGACACAAGGGGGTGAGTACAACATCATTCAGCGGATTTAGCGCGCAGTGAAGGTGTCTGGGTGGGGGAGGAGGGCTGTGGGTTTCCCTAGGCCAGGGCGAGTTCCGTAGGCTAGGCCCCTCCGTAATGCAGGCCATGTGGCACTCCACCCCACCTCTGTAGAGTGCCAAGTACAGGTATACATGCCCCTGTGTCATCTATGTGTGCAGATGTCGACCATAGCCATGTAGGCCATATCCCACGAACTGCATCTGTAGAGCCCAACAGCGCGGCGTAGTGCAGGGGGCTGCTGTGTCTGTATTGTCTGCCAACGGTAGCGGTAAGCCATGCACTCAACCTGTCTTTCTTCTGTCGTCCCCCCCTTTTTGTGGTCACCCTGTTCTTGTGTGCATCAGCATCATCAGGCGGAGGTACAGTGGCACCGGAGCACGAGGGAGCTGCATCCCACATGGCCATGGAGGGCCACACCACGGACTCGGAATACACCAGTGGGACGGAGGGCGAGGGGAGCTTCACGGCGGTCACAGGATCTGCTACAAGCGTCACAGACTCGTCCTCCGATGGGAGCTCCCTTGTGGTGGCGGCAAAATCTGTGCCCCCCTCTTCTACAGGTACAGCCGCCACCCCTCCACCAGCACCGCCCTCCCAGCAGCCCCTCAGCCTTCGCCCCGTGCCCGCTCACCCAGGAGGGTGGGCATCACCTTTGCCCCAGGCACCTCAGGTCCTGCCCCTGTCACCTCTGCTGCCCTCAGTGAGGAGGCCATTGACCTCCTCAGGTCCCTCACTGTTGGGCAGTCTACCATTTTGAATGCCATCCAGGGTGTAGAAAGGGAATTGCAACACACAAATGCATTCCTGGAGGGCATTCATTCTGGTCATGCTGCCCTTCATCGAACCCTGCAAACTCTGGCCTCAGCACTGATGGCAGCCATTGTCCCTGTGTCTAGCTCCCCCCCTCCAACTTCCTCCACCCTGAGCCAATCTCCTGTACCCCAGCCTATCCCAAGCACACCATCAGACCAGCATGCACACACCTCACCACACAAGGGAAGCTCAGGCAAACATAAGCACCACACATCCCACAGGCACTCACGCGAGCATCACACACATACAGACACACCAACATCCACTGCCTCCACTGTGTCCCCCTCCTCCTCGTCTCCCTCCTCCCTCCCAGTCTCGTCTACACTCACACCTGCATGCACTACCTCTACAGCCACTAGGTCCCGCACCAGCACACCCAGCAGCACACCCCGCTCACGTGCAGTCACCCCCCCACTACCATTTAGACGTCCCCTGTGTCCTCTCCCAGTGTGTCTGTGACGCCCCCTCCCAAAGTACACAAACGCAGGCACACACCCACCCAACATACATCCACCTCACGACAGCGTCCAGCGCATGCACCTGCACCCAAAGCCACAAAAGTTACACCTCCTACAACCACCTCCTCTTCCTCCACTCCCAGACCCCCTCCAGCTACCCGTCCCAGTGTTCCTAAGAAACCTTTCCTGACCAAGCTTGACCTCTTTCCCACCCCCCCTCCAATTCATAGGTCCCGTACTAGCACCTCAGCCAAAAAATCTCCGGGACCAGTGGTGCCTGTTGTTACAGGTATGTGGAGTGCACCGGGCACCAGGGCAGCCAGTGTGACATGGAACCACAGCACAGCCAGTACCCCCCCTGTGAAGCACCAGAAGTTGGACAGTGCCCGGCAGGAGAGGGGGAAGACTTCAGCCAGCAAAGCCGCTCACAAGGGTCCTGGGGGGAGTGTCCACTCAGCTGTGACTCCTCCCAAGGTGGGGAAGGGGCAGAAGAAATCGCCAAAGTCTGGGAGGAGCAGCACGGCGGAGAAAACCGCCATCATCCCCGCTGCCCAGGAGGCCACCGCCAGCCCAATCGTCACTGCCCATGAGGCCACCGCCAGAGTCAGTGCCAAGGAGGGCAGCCCAATCGTCAGTGGCCAGGAGGCCACCGCCAGAGTCAGTGCCCAGGAGGGCAGCCCAATCATCAGTGGCCAGGAGGTCACCGCCAGAGTCAGTGCCCAGGAAGGCAGCCCAATCGTCAGTGGCCAGGAGGCCACCGCCAGCCACAGCCCAGCTGCCCATGAAGAACCGCCAGCCCCAGCCCAGCTTGGCAATGAAGGACCACCATGGTAAGCACCGCTGAACAGGGCAAGCACCGCTGAACATGTCAGAAACTGCAAACTCAAGCACCGCTGAACAGGGCAAGCACCGCTGAACAGGTCAGAAACTGCAAACTCAAGCACCGCTGAACAGGGCAAAGACCGCCATGGCAAGCACCGCTGAACAGGGCAAGCACCGCTGAACAGGGTAAAGACCGCCAAGTGAAGCACCGCTGAACAGGGCAAGCACCGCTGAACAGGTCAGAAACTGCAAACTCAAGCACCGCTGAACAGGGCATGCACCGCCAACTCAAGCACCGCTAGCCCATGAGCGTCAGGGGCAGTGACGCAACTGGGACCGTCATGGGGTCAGTGATGCACTCTGGGCACCAGTCCCCCTCCAGAACCAGTGGAGACATGCATCCACTTAGCACTCTGGGCACCAGTCCCCCTCCAGAACCAGTGGAGACATGCATCCACTCCGTCTGTCCTGCACAGGATGAAGCACTCTGGGCACCAGTCCCCCTCCAGAACCAGTGGAGACCTGCATCCACTCCGTCTGTCCTGCACAGGATGAAGCACTCTGGGCACCAGTCCCCCTCCAGAACCAGTGGAGACATGCATCCACTTTAGAGACTGTGGCTTTGCACTCCCCAGGATGGAACAGTGGGCAACCCACCCACTGTGGAGACTTGAGAGACTGTGGCTTTCCACTCCCCAGGATGGTACAGTGGGCAAACCACCCACTGTAGAGACTTGAGAGACTGTGGCTTTGCACTCCCCAGGATGGAACAGTGGGCAAACCATCCACTGTAGGGACTTGAGAGACTGTGGCTTTGCACTCCCCAGGATGGTACAGTGGGCAAACCACCCACTGTAGAGACTTGAGAGACTGTGGCTTTGCACTCCCCAGCATGGTACAGTGGGCAAACCACCCACTGTAGAGACTTGAGAGACTGTGGCTTTGCACTCCCCAGGATGGTACAGTGGGCATACCACCCACTGTAGAGACTTGAGAGACTGTGGCTTTGCACTCCCCAGGATGGTACAGTGGGCAAACCACCCACTTGTGAGACCTGAGAGACTGTGGTTTTGCACTCCCCAGGATGGTACAGTGGGCAACCCACCCACTGTAGAGACTTGAGAGACTGTGGCTTTGCACTCCCCAGGAGACATCAATCGGCATGGAGCCCCCTCGTGTATCTGGCATGGTGCACTCATCCGGCTGAGGGGCCCCCACTTCCCTTCCCCCTGAGGTGCCTGTTGTATTTCTATCTGATGCCCCAGCAGTGTTTTTTCCGTTTTGATCAGGTACCTGTTGTGGCTCTCGTCCATGCATTTTGAGCCCAGTGGTCCACGGACTATGACTTGTGCATTACCTGCACTACTAATCGTGGTGTATATTTTGTTGAATGTGTATATATATATGTAGATATTTGGTTACTGTATTTTGATATATTACAATGGTTCCACTCATTTCCTTTGGTCTTTGCATTCTTCCGGGTGGGTTGGGGGTTGTTACTGTAATGTTTGGATATGCATTGGTGTGTGTGTTGTAGTGGGTGGGGGTCGGGTGGGGGTGTTGCATGTGTGTGTCCCTGTCTTTTGCCTCCCCCTCCCCTATGTCGTAGGTGCAGTATTCACCGTTGTCTTCACTGCCGGCGTTGATGATCGTCGTATAGGAGCAGGAAGACTAGTGCAGGAAGAATATGGAGTTCCGGCTCCATGGTACCCTCCTTCCTCGTGGACTGTGTAGAGGTGAGCGTTTTCCCTTTGAAATGGCTGTTTCTGCCATGTTTTTATCCGCGGTGAATCCGCCCCGGAAAAGGTGGCGGATTGGTAGGTTGTGATACTGTGGGCGGTACTTTGTCTCCCGCCTGTCTGTTGGCGGTGACCGCCGCGCTGTTTGTTCGTACCGCCGTGGTGGTCGGAGTGTTAAAGTGGCTGTCTTTGTTGGCGGTTTCCGCGACGGTCATAATTCCCATTTTTTTACCGCCGGCCTGTTGGCGGTCTTACCGCTGCTTTAACACCGTCCGCCAGGGTTGTAATGACCCCCTTTGTCTTTTACTTTAAACCATCCTCACCTTACCCCTTGCCTGATATGCACTTCTCCTCCTTATGAGGGAGGAGCCTTTTCTTGCTATGCCCTACTGAGACTTACCGGTTCTATCTTGGCTGATGGCGAATCGACTGGTGTCCTGAGGACGAAGACTGACACTGTATGCTGCCCCATTTGGATGGATAACTATCTGATGATAAACTGTAATTGTCTGTTTGCCTTTTCTTTCTAGGTACCAACTGCTCTTTTGATGGAGACCATAGTTAGATGTTTTCCAAATTCATGTTGCTAAATTGTTTTGCATGAAGCCCAACATGCTGATGCTAATTAGAGGTTAGCTAAGGAGTTCACTAATATTAGGTGCAAATAGACAATTGACTGAATCTTTGATTTGTTGAATAGTGTACTAACGATACTCTGCTAAAGTGACTCATGTTAACATCGTGCTTTGTTCTAATGTTCATGACCTATACTTTGATAAAGTCTTACTTGAGTTGCCAAGTTATAGTGGTATTGATGCGCTTATTGATATTGTGACTAATAAATATGATACTAGAGTGTAACTAGTAGGGAATAAATATCCTAACTCTTATTAGATTTGTGTGGTTATTCATGGCTGATAGGTCATGGTGTGTTTGATTCTTATTAAATGTTATTGATTAGTTTGATTGATTAGCCATTGTGAATATTGATTAGGTTATTGATCTATTGATTGAAATGCTAGGCGGATATCTCGTTCTGGGAAGTCCCCAAACGTGGTCAAAAGATTCATTGGCCTAAAACGAGTCCCCTTGTAAGTTAAATTAACAAGGTTTGGACGCGTTATCAGTTCTGGTAGCAGAGGACGGTTTCGCCCTTTGGGGCCCTAGGACGAGGGACCATTGTTTGAAAATTGTTTTGAGATAATGCAAATTGGAGAGATGATGTGCCACTAAGTCCCCAATGACTTGTAGGGTATGTTCTCGGTGCTCTAGTGATAGTGTGAGTGATGTAGGGTTTGCGCTTTCACAGCTTATGCATACCGCAGGTGAATTGTGAGCTTTGTGAGAATCTTAGTCCAGGTAATGTTTTAGTAGGAGTGGGCGTACCTTGCAGTATGAGAGTAGGGAAGTCGGCAACCTTCATGTGAGTGTGGCGCTTTGTGCTCAGAAATTGTCCACGTGGTTGTTGGTGATGTACGGGCCCTGCGTGGTCTAAGACTCCGGAGTATATTGATGGTTTATGTTGTAATTTGCGTGGTTTAATAGGTCAATCGGCCGTGGTTGACGAGTCAAGTTTGAGTCAAAGTGAATGAATGTAAACTTCGATGGAGATATGGTGAGTTCTAAAGTGCACTAGGACGAACCATTGACAAGTCGGCAGTAGAATTTGCAGGTCAAATTTTGCTTGCGAGTGCGGGATCTGAGAAGGAGAGAGTAGCGGCTGAGGCTGAAAGCAAAATCTCTGTAAAGTTCTGAAGCAATTGTGTTACCATTCCTGTAGTAAACCAGCAAATTTGAGTTTGTTGGTGCTTGCAATATATTGCATTAGTTTTGTGTGAATCGAGAGTGGGGGAGACGAGCCGCAAGACTTTGTCAGCCGCAGTGTGTGTGAGTGTGACGTCATTGGAGCCGCGCTGGGATAGGTTAGTTAGTGAAGAAAGTCGCGCACGGATTGGCAGCCATCCGTGAGAGGCAATTGGTTGAGAAGGTAGGCGAAGAGAGTTCTGGGAATTAAAGTCACTTCCTGATTCAAATTGTAAACAAATAAAAGACGCAAAAATTAAGTTTTTCAAAGCTCTAAGGAGCGCTTTGAGGGGAGATGAGTACATTAACGTGAGTGTAGGGGAGCCTACACCGCCAGAGGACAATCCGGCTTATGCCGTAATGGAGGAGAGGGGAGTCGCGCCATGTCTCTGGCTAAAGCAATGGTGCAAAATGACAGAGAAAGGTGGGTTTTTGGCGTATCCGGAACATGGAACATTCAATATAATGATTTTGGAAAATTTGCGGAAGGCGTTAAATGAGCAAAAGCCACCTTTGAGGCCACCACAGTTTTAGGCGTTAGCAATTTAGGAATTGATGGCCATACGACAACGGCAACAGAAATTCAAGAGGAGAATGAGGAAAGCAGAAAAGACCCTAGCAGAGGCTAGGTGGGATAGTGAGCACAGGATGTGGAGAAGGGAGATAATAGATGGAGTTAGGATGTTTCTGGCATGAACTCAAAAAGCCAGAACTCAAGGAAGAAAAGCTACTTGTAAAACAGATAAGGGTTCTGGCAAAGAAAAGGAGACTAAGAAGTCCTGGGCAGAGGCAGATGACTCAGATGAAGAGTTCCTTAATCAGTTGCTACATGATCGACCACCACCATATGCCCTAGATGATAATAGACCATGTACTAGTGCAGGTCCTGTAAATTCGACACAGAACCAGGGAACAATAAATACAGCACGGGTGTCTACTGCTCCAGAGATGCAACCTCAGTTACAGCCACCACCGGTTCAGAGGCTCTACCCTGATGTCCCAATATTAGAGACTACTACAAACTTGATGGTGCCATCTGATCCGGCATATACGAGACCAACGTTAGTGCAGATTGAGCCAACTCCACTTTTACTGCCTCAGGCACAGGAACAGATGGTTCAGAATCACACCTCAGTCACGGGACCACAGTTAGCCACAGCAATTACAATGAACCAAAACATGGGGGCTAATGCTCCACAGCTTTTGGGAAGCAGGCAGTCGCCAGCCGCCATATTTTTATCTATCACAGTTGGTCCACCAGTACCATTGTAACCACAGGCGATGTCTAGCGTATGCGATCAGGGAGTAATGACCCAAGAGATGACAAGAGGAGGGTTCGTAGGGAGCTCTCAAGGAGTGACTCCAGTGGAACAGACAATAGAGAGATCTAGATCCCTGTTAGACTTCAGTCCGATAGGGGTTCCTCCAGATACCGTGAGACACTCAGGTTTGGGACTGCTGACTCTGCAGGTCTCAAGTGCGAATGTACCGCAGACACCGATAATACAGGCTGGAAATGTCTTGTTGCAGGGATCAACAGCGCAACAACTGAACGAATGGTTAGACGAGTTAAATTTGCCACAAACTACTCCTGCGACAGCAGAGCGGTCAGAAAGGGAAGAGTACCTGAATTTTGTGAGGTTGGGCATGGAGGCAGCCGAGCTAGTGGAAGGGAGTATGGGGGTGAATAGACTAGAGTCATACACTGAAGCGGAATTGAGGTATCTGTGCCCAAAGGTAACCATAGAAGTGAGCAAGGTGCACCAGAAATTGGCAAATCTGGCAGATAAATACGGCATAGATATAGACAATACCAAACATCTGAAGAGGAGTTACAGGTTAGACTTTGAGCCTAAGGATTTTTATCACATGAGGTCTACTGGCATGAAGGCACACCTTTAAGGAAATACTGCAGAGTGCACATGTTTGGGGAGCCTTAGAGAAGTGGGAATGCAGATGGGCAAAGAAAAGAGATAAAAGGAAAAGTGACTGCTCGGAGAAGCAGCAGGCGAAATCAGTGACTGACACCGGTACAATAAAAATGTTACCCTTGAGAGAGACAGCTGGAGGGGTTCTTGTCCTTGTACCATGGCCCAGAGGTGACATTCTGTCATTCACAAATGACTTTCCCAGGCTGAGGGAAAAGCCAATAGAGTGGTATCAGCAGACAGATAGGTTTGTGAAGCTTGCGAAGTGTCTTTGGGAAGACCTGAATACCCTGTTTGAGATTATAGTTCCAGCTGATTTGTGGATTGAATGCAAGAAACGTGGTGATTGGCCGACAGCAGAACCGGCAGGGGACAGAGCTACAGGACCACTGTCTCCTGATGTAATGAGGTACTACTATAAGGTGATTGCGTTCTTGAAGCAGAAGGTGTTGCTGCAAAATATTGATTGGCAAAAGATTGATCGAACTGCGCAGGAAGCCAAAAAGTCGATACATGCCTACTATGAGAGGTTGTTGAAAGCGTTCAAGCACTATAGTGGTACAGAGGTCATAGAGGCAAAGGACATGAACCCCCTTGTGTTCAGATTTGTTGAAGGATTGAGACCAAAGATTAGTCAGATGATTAAGAATCCTTTAATCTGTTGGCAAGCGAAGACGATTGATGAGGTGTTGCAGTATGCGCAATACTGTAGTGACAAAAGTGAGTTGAAGCAGAGAAAGTTGAAGGAAAAAGTGATGGTGATGCAAATTAAGGCAGCACAAGCAGGGATGCAGGGAAATGGTATGCAACAGATGGTGCAACAGCCGCAAGGAAACGGGATGTTTCAGACGCAAGTGAGAGGCAGAGGTTGAGGAGGTTTTGTGAACCGTGGTCCAGACATGAATACCGTAGTGGTTCAAAATGATGTGCAGGGGATGAAGAAGGTGTTACCTTGTCATGCATGCGGGGGCGTCGGACACTGGAAGCGGGATTGCCCAATGATGGTGCAGGAGGGTATTGTTCAACAAAGAAATTATGTCAATGCATTCCAAAATGTTAAAGGGCCAAGAATGAGGGGTCAAAACCTGAATTTTCAGAATAATATGGTAGAGATGCAGGGTCTTCAACCCATACAACAATTGCAGATGCCACGTGTACAACCAGTGCAGATGCAGCAAGTGCAACAGCAGATTCTTGTGGTACCTTGACAGCAAATGCAGCTGCCCTTAGCACCAATGGGACAGCAACAGGTGATGCTTCCCCAACAGGTCTCAGGTCAAGAAATGAGTCAAAATAACGCAGTACAACAGTTCCAATTATGTGGTGAAAATGGAATAAACAATGAATGGTCGGATGAAAGCTCAGACAGTGAGGAAGGCAGGCTTGCAGCGTCATTAGAAGTAGATCAGAGAGGGCCCTTTGTGCAAGGGAAAGTGATGGGTCACAAAGTCTCATTTTTGGTTGACACAGGAGCTACACGCTCTACAATCAGAAGAGCAGAGGTTCTGAAATTGACTCTTTCGGGATGTACAATAAAGGTAGTAGGAGTGGTGAATCAGCTCCTGGTTAACCCGATTACAGACCCGGTTCAGGTTGAGATTGGTACCTTTCAGGGATTGCTCAGATTTGTGGTTTGTGACTCAAGTCCTGTGTCCTTACTGGGAAGAGACTTACTGTGCAAGACGAGGTGTTCTTTCACCTGTTCTAATTAAGGGATTGAGGTGCAGACAAACAATGACGATGAAGGGGATGACGGACAGATCTCAGAGCCCGAGACGGAGACAACAGATGAGGAGTACCCTCTGATAAGCTTCTTCACAATGTTCACAGTGACTGATCTGCCAGCAGATTTGCAGGGGACAGTAAAGGAGAAAGTGTGGGACTTGACAGGAAAGGAAGTGGGACTGATAAAAGGAGTAGAACCAGTTAAAGTCAGTGTGAAGCCAAATGCTGTGTTTCCCCAGGTACCGCAGTACCACATGGCGCAAGATGTCCTTATACAGGTAACGCAGATAATTGCAGACTTTGTGAAGCAAGGGGTCCTGAAAGAAGTGATGAGCAGTCCATGTAATTCACCTATAATGGGACTGAGAAAGCCTTGTGGGAAAGTTCGAATTGTACAAGACTAAAGGAAAATCAATGACATAGTGGTAAAATGTTGCCCAGTGGTGCCAAGTCCAGCTGTGATTATGTTCCAGGTTCCTTGTGACGCAGAATGGTTCTCAGTTGTTGATTTGTTCAAAGCATTCTTTTCTGTGCCTCTTCATGAGGACAGCCAGTTTCTCTTCAGTTTCAAATTCTTGGACAAGGTCTACAATTGGTTTCGAATTCCTCAAGGGCTTTCGGAATCACCTTCCTTCTTCAATCAGATAGTGAAGAAAGATTTGGAGTCATTGGAATTGTCTTTTCAATCGACTCCAGTGCAGTACATTGACGATTTGTAAATTGCATCCAAAACGAGAGATGATTGCAAGTACAACACCATTGCCTTACTCAACCACTTGGGAAAGAACGGGCATAAGGTGTCCCCAAAGAAGCTGCAATATTGTCAGAAGGAGGTGAAATACTTAGGTCACCAAATTGAGAAAGGGTCGAGGAAAATATTCAAGGAAAGAGTGACCACCCTATTGCAGATGAATCACCCCAACGACACGGAGAGACGTTAGGATGTTTCTAGGAATGGTGGGCTACTGTCGCCAGTGGATCCGAACTTCTCAGTCATCTCCAAGCCATTGGTAAGACTGACGGTTAAGGAGGTTAAGGATGGACCAGATGTCATAACTTTGTCGGAGAAAGAGATGAAGGCGTTCATTGAGCTAAGGGAGTGTATGTGCAGGGCGCCAGCTTTAGGGTATGCCTGATTACACAAAGCCTTTTGTTCTGTTTTGTCATGAACGCGATGCATGTTCTTTGTCTGTCCTAACACAGGTCCATGGAGGTGCAAACCGACCAGTAGCATATTTTTCAGACACTTTGGACCCAGTTGCAGCAGTCTTACCACGTTGTCTGCGTGCAGTAGCAGCAGTTGGCCAAAGCCTCACACAGTGTGAAGGCATAGTGATGGGACATCCTTTAACATTTATGGTCCCCCACTCAGTTGAGATCTTGTTAACCCATACCAAAACGCAGCACATGACAAATGCAAGACTGACAAAGTATGAAACGATTATATTGGGGTCACCAATTGTAACTTTGAAAAGATGTACAGCGCTGAACCCGGCAACTTTGCTTCCAAATGAAAATACAGAAGTTGAAAATGCTGATGATTTAGAACATGATTGTCTTGAGGTAACATAAATGTGCACCAAACTGAGACCTGATATTAAAGATACCCAATTGGAAGAAAATGACCACATTATCTTTGTTGACGGCTCATGTTTGAGAGACTCAGTAGGAGTGCTGAGAGCCGGATACGCTGTGTGTACGATCACTGGTATCCTGGAAGCGTCCTGGCTTGAGAGAGTGTATTCTGCTCAAGTGGCTGAGTTGGTTGCTTTTACTAGAGCATGCCATGCTGCTGCTGAATTGAAAGTTACTATCTATACTGATAGCAGATACAGATTTTGAATTGTTCATGATTTTGGCCAACCATGGTCACAGAGGGGTTTCTTGACCTCTTATGGCTCTCCAGTGAAAAATGGTGAAAGAATTTAGGAGTTGTTGCACGCAATTCAGTTACCTCATGAAATTGCTGTGGTGAAATGCAACGCTCATGTGAAATCACAAGACTTTGTTTCAATGGGAAATGGATATGCGGATCAAGTTGCAAGGTTTTGCGCATTGAACTGTATATAGTTCAAGGATCAGTGGGAATTGTTACCTGAAACAGAAAATGAGACATGCACAGGCTACGCTTTAAGGGTGGTTGACACGTTGGAGGAATTGAGATTGTTGCAGGGATGTGCAAGCAGAGATGAGAAACGCACTTGGCTAAAGATGCAATGTGTACAGAGACCAGATGATTTGTGGGTTTCAGACGAGGGGAAAATGGTTTTGCTGAACAGGCTACTCTCACAGTTTGCAAAGTTTTACCATGGGCAAGCACATATTGGGAGAGATGCCATGATCAGGTGTTCAAAATTGATTGGTTTAACCCAAAGTTCAGACAAGCCACAGAAGTGATCTGTCACAGGTGCATCATGTGTCAGCAGATGAATGCGGGGAAAGGGACCGTGGTGAATTTGAGCCACATTGGGAGAGAAGATGGTCCATTTGGCAGAATGCAACTGGATTTTATTGAAATGCCTGTGTGTGGAGGCCTGAGATATGTGTTGGTGATTGTGTGTATCTTTAGTCACTGGATTGAAGCTTACCCTACACGCAGAAATGACAGCCTCACAGTGGTGAAGCTGCTGCTTAGGGAATTGATACCACGTTTCGGGTTTCCGATCTCTTTAGAATCAGATAAGGGAAGTCACTTCAACAACGAGGTGGTTGTGCAGCATTGAACATTAAACAGAAGTTGCATTGTAGTTACCGCCCTGAAGCCTCAGGATTAGTGAAGCAGATGAATGGTAGCCTGAAGTCGAGGATGGCAAAAATGTGTGCAGCCACAAATCTGAAATGGCCTGATGCATTGCTCTCAGTGCTAATGCCAATGAGAAATACACCCAACAAGAAAACAGGACTGTCTCCTCATGAAATTATCATGGGCCGAGCTATGAGACTGCCCGCAGTGCCTGCAAATGCTCTTGTGAATATTGCAATACTGCAAGGGTCTGGCTGATGTGGTCCGCTCTTTCTCTCACCAGGTGGAGGCCACCACATTGCCACCGATAAATGATCCAGGTCACAACCTGAAAGCTGGTTACTGGGTTGCCATCAAGAAACACGTGAGGAAGTCATGTTTGGAGCCACATTGGAAGGGGCCATATCAAGTAACACTGAGTTCTACTACTGCTATGCGGGAATTCCAAACTGGATCCATGCCAGTCACACAAAAAAGGTGACTTGTCCAACTGATGAGGAATTTGAATTGTCGAAAATAACAGCTGCAGAAAAGGAAGTCTCAGGGCCGGAGAGTAATCAAAGGGGAACTGAGACTGAAGGAGAGCCCGTTGAGGATGGCTTGGTGACTTCAATAAGAGACGAGACCCAGAGGGGTGACGGTGAGCCTATCTCAACTGAGGCGCCAGGAGGATTGACTCAGAGAGAGGTTCTCCCAGAAGCAGACAGATGCTGTATTGAAGTAGAGCCCCTAACAGACCCAGAAGGAGTTAAGGCGGAAGAGAGTCAAAGTGTCCAGACTCCTCCTGAGCAAATCGCAGGTCCATCAAGCGAAAACACCATAGAGTCAGAGGAGGGCAACGAGCTGCCATAAGAAAGATCAAAGACCAGAGAGACGCTGAGTATCTCTTGGACAGAATTGCAAGTGACTAAAGGGAAAGTGGTTGTCGATGATACAATAGAGGAAGAAGTTGATACAACGAGGAAAGAAGATCTGAGTGAAGGAGAATTGCAAGGTGATCGCAAGTTGAAAAGAAAGACAGTAGCAAACAGAAGGTACGCAGGTCCTGAATGGGCATATGCAACGTCAGCTGAGTGGCAGCAAGAGTTCTTGGCATTCTGTTTTGATCGAGAAGTTCCAGGTCAGTCAGTACTATGGTATCTGAGTCTGGCTAGAGAAGGGGACTGTGTTGATGTGAAAATTGAGCTATGGAGGAACTGAGAAAAGAGACTGCAACATTTCTGAATGTGACGCTGTTAACCTGAATTGACTTTTGAGAACAGATCTCGACAAGATGCTAACCTGAATTGACAAGGATCCTGGGAGTGAATATGAAAGCTGTAAATAATTGCTGAAGAAAGACTTTTGTTTGCTTTATCCTTCTGAAGAAAAATAGATTTAACCATCCTCTGTTGGTTGTTGTTTGAACTGATAATAATTATTTTTCTGATTCTTTACAGATCATGGCTAACACTAGAGATGATAATAAGGGAAGTAGGCGTTGTAAATGCTTGGGTGTTGTTTTGGGTGTGTGATATTCATCATAGTTCTAATTGTGGGAATGCCTTTGGTGGATAAGAATGAAACTAACAATGCTACAATTCCTGAGACCGCTGCTACACTAACAGCCTGGGAGAGGTTCGAGCAGGACACAAGATATTTGCATGAGGTAATTAACACAAAAGGGGAACTATCTACTAATGTTTTCTATCGCTTGCTGAGTGAGTATGTTGACACTATGGATGCGAAAGATTGTTATGTGTGTACTCAAATTCCTGTTTCAGTACAAGAGGGAGTTACCTATCATAGTTTGCCTTTAACTTATGGGATAAGCTGTAGTTTGTTACTAACACGATTCTATAACCAGGAAGAGATACAGTACTTGTATTCTAACAATGATCTTGTGTTTTCTTATGTGCCTATCATAGAGGATCTGAATAGTGTAGCAAAATACTATAACATAAAACTAGTTAAGGGGCTCTTTGAAGCAACATTAACAATTAGTACATCTTATGCACACCGCAATAATCTGACATGTTTGCTTACACCTGTAGAGAAAAGCTTTCTGGATCACACGGAAGATAGAAGGAGGGCATTGAAGGGGAAATTGGAGAAAGGATTGCAGCAGCAAGCTTTTGTAAATAGCAAGAGCTATAGTGCAATTAGGGAGCAAGGGAAATTAGCTTTAGATGCACTACATGCAGGCAAGCTTTGCATAACGCGACCAAAGTCATATTGTGACAATGTGTTTGTGGGAATGAGTGAATGTTAGCATGTGTTTTTGTTTCAGAGTAAGTGGACTTTCATGTTGAATGGACAGGATCCAGTGATCCCTGGGATCTATTATATTTGTGGACTTAATGCTTATTACCATCTTCCAAAGGGACGGTATGGGACATGTTATTTGGGGATAGTTTTCCCAAAGATATATCAGTTAGAGGACTTGAAAAAGTTTCCGAAATTGTCTTATTTACATCGTACTAGACAAAGGAGAGAGAATGCTGCTGGTGTAGTAGTAGGCATATTTGGGGCAATAATTCCTTCAGTGGGACTTATCTTGAACTCCATAAAGATTCGAAAGTTGTCTACTATTCTAGATAACATGCTGACAAATTTTACAGGAGCTATACTCCTGATGGATACTGAACTTGCTGCGGAGAGAGCTATGACTCTTCAAAACAGGCTTGCTTTAGACATTCTTTTAGCGAAAAATGGCGGAGTCTGTAAAATGCTTAATGAGCGACATTGTTGTGCCTATATTCCTGATAATAGTAATGAGATTAGAAGTATGCTTAATAACCTAACAAGAGATAGTACAGATTTGAAGGAACTAAAGGAACCAGGTGTTTGGGAAAAGGTTGGAAAGGGACTTGCTAAAGTGGGAAGCTGGTTTAGTAATATTTGGCATGGGATATTGGGAAAAATAATACAGGGAATATCGATTGTTTTGGCTTGCTTATTTGGATTGTGGTTGTCATGCAAAATTAGTAAAAGAATTACATTGAAAATGGCGAAAAAATAGTAAGGGGGGGAAAAAAGAAAAGGGAGAAAATGTTCAGAGCAAAATTAGACGAGGCAAAGGGGAGGGAAGAAAATGAAATGAGGAAATTTCGAAGATGAATAACTTGTGAAGGAAAGGTTTGTGTGATGACAAAAGTCATCAGAGGAAGGATTGTTATAGTGTGACTTTTAAAATCAATATTAACATGAAAAGCTTGCAATGTAATGTCTAATAAAACTGCATAAAATGTGTTAATAAATGTCTTATCCAGGTGACTGGTTGATACCTGTTCGGTATAAGTCAATAAGGACGCTCAATGAAGGACCACACGCCAATTATGAATACAATTTAGCTTTAGTAGAATTTCAGGTGAATATATGTATTTAGCACATCAACAATAGTAGAATAAGAATAGCAATGAAAAGCATCTATTTATATATGAGTACACTACAAAGAGCATCTATGCATATATATAAGCAAAGAATTCATTGACAGATATAAGCTTTGATTAACTGTATACCAAAATGCATCACACTACGATGTTCAGGAAGCAAAATATAAACAAGCTGAATACTTCAGACTAGCTTTGATTAACTGCATACCAAAATGCATGTTTCAATTACTGCAGCAAGCTCACACTACGATGTTCAGAAAGCAAAATATAAATGAGCTGAATACTTCAGATTATAAACACAGTGCAAGCATAATAATCAATCATAATAATAGAGCAGAGAAACGAAGGCCTTTCATCCCTGTGTGGAACTTAACTTAGTCCACGAAATGCTGGGAAGCCCTCTACCGCCTGCTTGGACCTCTCTCCCCCTCAAGCGTCACGGTCTCTGAACAGCAAAACAGGGAGGCAGCGCTGGGCCATGGCAGCTTTCACAACCCCATCTGCAAGCTTCCAATCCCTCACCCGCACTTCAGTGCTTAAGTAACTCGAAGCTTGGATTCTATCTCTTTCTGGCATTTTCTAGCTATGTTATCAGTACTTGTCTCTTGGCTACTCTGCCCTTCCCCAGCCTTTGTTTTCATTCCATCTTCTCCCTGTACTCTCGTTCTCAAGGTTGAGACGGAGTCTCCTACACAAACAAGCTTGAAAATAATATCATGAACTTTTCCATATTATTCGGGGGTTTCAGCAGGCATCACGCTCATCTACACTGCTCAAGCTAATTAACCCTTTGCGTCACAATGTCTTCCGCACCTTTCCCTATACTGATCACTCCACCCCTTAGATGAGCGCAATGCATGCGAAACAGATATCATTTACTTTGACATTCTGCTAACTAGGTTGCTACGAATATTTGTCAGTGTTATTCTAAGCGCCTGCATCTTAGTATAAAGCTGTTTTGTGCATACATATGGTCTACATAGTATAGTCATTAGCGTAACACAAACAATCAATAACCAAATTAGCGGATGTAACACTATATTTAGCATCTTCATAGCTCCTAGTGCCCAGCCTAAGAAGATGTCATACCAATGATGCTCAGTTATTTGCTGGATGCGTTAAGCAGTGTGCATTAGCTGTTTAGCGTTTATGGTCATCTGTATGGCTGTATCCTTGGTGTATTTAGCTGCCATATCAAATTTAGCAAAGGTAACTTGTACGTAGTGCCTGATTGCCTCTAATCTGGGTAGCTTAATAACAAGCGAGATGTTCCACTCTAACTGCGCTCGCATTTGCGTCTGTAATGTGGTAATGGTGAATTTAGTCGGTCGGTACAAGATGTGAGTGCTTATGTCAATAATGTTGGTAATATTGCACATACACATTACTTGCTCTCCAGTGGTTTGTATAAATCCGTTAACAAGTAAGGGATGATTAGTGACATAACATATGCTTTCTGTCCCTATCTGATATAAGTCTGCACCATTAATAGGATAAGGTAACCATTCACATTCTCCTGGTATTGTGTGGAGACATGGATCTAGCACCAGTCCAGTGTGGGTACATACCCACCCCTTAGACCAATCTGCACATCTAGTGGGATCTACAGTGTGATTTGTTTGATCAATCCACTTTTTGTCAGTTTGAGGTATCCACCATGCTTCACCTATAACTACGGGGAGCAATATAAAGGGGCACCATATGTCAGGAGGAAGATCACTTCTTGCTATATCAAAAAGAGTATAACATATTTCTTCCTCACAGTGAAACTGTATGGGCTTTACCCATATTACCTCAGGCAAATGCAATTGTTGTCCCCAATATCCACCCTGAAGCTGTCCCCATTCTGCTTTAAAGTCTGCATACTGTTGATTAACAATGCTTTGCCATAGTATGCACTGGATGCCCTTAGTCACTGTTTGTGTGTTTTGAAAGCTTTTTCTGACTTGTTCATAAGTGAAATTATTATGCCATTGCCAATCACGATACAACCCACGCAGGACTTTCCATACTTCTAGTGAGTGTGTGGGCCCCCATTGAGAAATTACTTTTATGGCCTCTCCTGTACTATATCCTGTAGAAGATAGCTTATTCCTAATGGCTTCAACATCAAAAGAATTCAGGGCCCCTATCCTGATTCCGGTGGCCCCAGCTATCAAGGACCCTAGATCTCTTCTAATGCGTAACTTTGGCAAGGGCCATGACTGTGGTGTCCATGGTGCACATAATGGATCATACTTTGAGACATTCCCCTTGGCAATATTTATCTGTAACACAATACGATTTATTATGCTTGCATGCAGAGCTTGCTTACATCCTATTCTATATCGAACTATGGAAACGTTGCCTAAGTTGTTGACCATACATCTTTCAGTTACATAAAACATGAAGGTTGGTGGTTTGGAGTATCGAACTCCTTTGGTTTCATTGTTCATTGTAGCAACCGCCATATGTCTTGGTAAAGTAATCTGTTTGTCAGAGCAATCATAAGGTTTACACGGGTATGCCTGTGCTGCTGTAAAAGGTACAATGGTATCACAATATTTACATATCATGTTTAGCGTATAATTCAAAGCCTGTACTGTTGCTGGTGTCCCCTGCAACTCGTTCAGTCCGTTGGCATGTCGGATTTGCTGTACAGTTACCTTCCAAGTCACAGCTTTGGCAGCCATCCACTTGCCTCCAGCTACCTTCACGTTGCAAAGTGAAACATTTCCCTGGTCATCAGTTACGTTAGCGGCTTGAGGTGCACAAGTGACATGAAGGTCCGTAACAACATACTCTGCTACATTCGGTTGGACCCAATAACCGCAAACAAGAACCACGTCATCGACGCAGATGTCATCATTTATGACCGTGGGGTAAGTCTCTCTGCAGGTACAAATACAGGTACATTAGAGTTCTTTAAAAGTACAATATACGTACTCCCCACCCCTTGACTCAATATCTCTCCTGCCTCTGGCTTTTTCCCTGGATGGTTCACCCATACTTTTCTTCCTGTGCTTCCAAATCCTCCCTCACCTCTCTGGGTGTTATGGGGGGGGGGCAGATCTTTCTTCAATGTGGGGGGTGTACGCTTGTTCACAAATCAATTGTGCAATTCTGTCATCTGCTGATAACTTTTTTAGCTGTTCTTTCACCAATCCGTTATATCTCTTAATAATACCTGCAGCTTGTGGATAATAACTAAGGTGCACAATCCACCAAATTCCCTGTTCCTGCGCCCAGCCCTGCACTGTTTACCCTGAAAATTGTGTGCCCCTATCTGTTTGGATCTCATCAGGTCCCCCATAATCTTTTATCAGGTAGTTTAGCCCTCGCAAAGTGGACATTTGATCTGCAGACTTACAGGGCATACCCAACATAAGGCCAGAGTAGGTGTCCACCATGGTCAATACGTAGCTTTTTCCTCCTTCTTTTGGTAGCGGCCCGATTTAGTCCAATTGCCACACCGTAGCAGCTGCAGTTCCTCTTCTGATATGGCAGCTAGGCTTCTTTTGCAGGGGCATTTGTCTAATCTGGTTGCATGTGGGGCACTCCTTTACTGCTTGTTGCACTTGTTCTTTAGTAACTGGAATTTGTCGCTGCTGTGCCCATGCATAAGTGCTATTCTCTCCTAGATGTCCGGATGTTGCATGGGCCCTGTTTGCTAAAGCAGCTTCAGCTTCCTCCTTGATGACCACCGTTCGTGTTTTGGCCATTTGATCTGCGATGTTGTTGAATAGAGATGCAAGTGAGGCATCCAATGGGCAATGGGCATACACATGTCCCACATAGATTTTACATTTTTGCCCTTTCTCCCACATCTCTTCCCATAGCTGCTCGCCTCCCGGAATGGGGGTGCCTTTAATTTTCCATCCATCCTTGTGCCAAGTCGGGCCCAGCTTACTAGTCCTTGGTAAGTGGCCCAACTGTCAGTGTACACAAATGTTTTCTCTCCGATGGGGGCTTGTTTGATCACTGCTGCTACCCCCTGCAGTTCTGCAAGCTGGCTTGATCCATTACCCCTCCTCGCAGCAACATCATTTCTGTGGCAAGCTGGAATGCAACTGTTTTCCATTGTCTTTTTCCTTGATAGTACCGGGCGATACCATCTGTGAACCATCCATTTTGCTGTTCTTCTTCAGTGAGTCGTTCAAAGGCGGGGCTGTCTTAAATGGTGATGGTTCCATTTCAGAGGGCTCTTGCGCAGGGGCCATTCAAATCAAAATCAAATCATTAACATTTATAAAGCGCGCTACTCACCCGTGCGGGTCTCAAGGCGCTAGGGGGGAAAGGGGGGTTATCGCTGCTCGAACAGCCAAGTCTTTAGGAGTCTCCGGAAAGCGGAGTGGTCCTGGGTGGTCCTGAGGCTGGTGGGGAGGGAGTTCCAGGTCTTGGCCGCCAGGAAGGAGAAAGATCTCCCACCCGCCGTGGAGCGGCGGGTGCGAGGGACGGCAGCAAGTGCGAGGCCAGCGGAGCGGAGGGGGCGGGTGGGGACGTAGAAGCTGAGGCGTCTGTTGAGGTATTCCGGTCCCTTGTTGTGGAGGGCTTTGTGTGCGTGGGTGAGAAGACGGAAGGTGATCCTTTTGCTGACTGGGAGCCAATGCAGGTGTCTCAGGTGTGCGGAGATGTGGCTGTTGCGGGGTACGTCGAGGATGAGGCGGGCCGAGGCGTTTTGGATGCGTTGCAGGCGGTTTTGGAGTTTGGCGGTGGTCCCGGCGTAGAGGGTGTTGCCGTAGTCCAGGCGACTAGTGACAAGGGCGTGGGTCACGGTTTTTCTGGTGTCGGCGGGGATCCAGCGGAAGATCTTGCGGAGCATGCGGAGAGTGAGGAAGCAGGCAGAGGACACGGCGTTGACTTGCTTGGTCATGGTGAGAAGAGGGTCCAAGATGAAGCCGAGGTTGCGGGCGTGGTCTGCGGGGGTCGGTGCGGTGCCGAGGGCCGTGGGCCACCAGGAGTCGTCCCAGGCGGACGGGGTGTTGCCGAGGATGAGGACTTCCGTTTTTTCAGAGTTCAGCTTTAGGCGGCTGAGCCTCATCCAATCTGCGATGTCCTTCATACCCTCTTGTAGGTTGGTCTTGGCGCTGGCGGGGTCCTTGGTGAGGGAGAGTACAAGTTGGGTGTCGTCGGCGTAGGAGGTGATGATGATGTCGTGCTTGCGTACGATGTCGGCGAGGGGGCTCATGTAGACATTGAAGAGTGTCGGGCTGAGCGATGAGCCTTGAGGTACGCCGCAGATGATCTTGGTGGGTTCTGAGCGAAACGGAGGGAGGTAAACTCTTTGGGAGCGGTTAGCGAGGAAGGAGGCGATCCAGTCCAGGGCCTGGCCTTGGATCCCGGTGGAGCGTAGGCGGGTGATTAGGGTGCGGTGACAGACGGTGTCAAAGGCAGCCGAGAGGTCGAGGAGAATGAGGGCGACTGTTTCACCGTTGTCCATCAGGGTTCTGATGTCGTCTGTGACTGAGATGAGGGCGGTTTCCGTGCTGTGGTTGGTTCGGAATCCGGTTTGTGAAGGGTCGAGCAGGTTGTTGTCTTCCAGGAAGGTGGTCAGCTGTTTGTTGACGGTCTTTTCTATTACCTTGGCTGGGAAAGGTAGAAGAGAGATGGGGCGGAAGTTTTTCAGGTCGCTTGGGTCAGCCGTAGGTTTCTTTAGTAGGGCGTTGACTTCAGCGTGCTTCCAGCATTCGGGGAAGGTAGCAGAAGAAAAAGAAGAGTTGATGACGGTCTGGAGGTGCGGGGCGATGATGTCGTCGGCTTTGTTAAAGATGAAGTGCGGGCAGGGGTCCGAAGGGGCGCCGGAGTGGATAGAGTTCATGATGGATTTGGTTTCTTCCGTGTTGATGTGGGTCCAGTTGTTGAGGGTGATGTCCGGGGAAGCGGGTTCAGTGGTGTATGGTTGGGTCTGGTGTCCGAAGCTGTCGTGGAGGTCGCTGATCTTGCGATGGAAGAAAGTGGCGAGGGATTCGCACAAATCCTGTGAGGGTGTGACGGCGTTGGCGCTGGCGCTGGGGTTGGAGAACTCTTTGACGATGCTGAAGAGTTCTCTGCTGTTGTGGCTGTTTTTGTCTAGTCTGTCGGTGAAAAAGTTCCTTTTGGCAGTGCGGATCAGGTGGTGGTGTTCGCGTGTAGCGTTGTTGAGGGCGGTCATGTTGTCTGCGGTGTGGTCCTTGCGCCAGGCCTTCTCAAGGGCACGACAAGTTTTCTTTGATTCTTTGAGGGTGTCAGAGAACCAGAGAGGTTTTTTGGTGTTGCATTGCCTGCAAGTCCACCGCCCCTAGCGTATCTTCTTGTGACTTCGACACTCCTGCTGGTCCCGGTTTTGCCCTCTGCTGCAGTTACCATTTCCACTTCACGATGGTAAACTCCTGCACTCTGCCTACTTTAGTGCCAACCCCTCCTTCTCTTGTCCAACCTAGTAAGGGGACCCTATTTTTTCCCTGCCTCTGCCATAGGCTCCACATCACTACATCATCTACATCATCCTGTACTATCATTTCCAGTTCAAACGGGTCTCCTTCTGTGATGGGACCTAACGTAAAAGGATTCTGTAATGCATCTTTTGCTCCAGTGTTCCACAATCTCAACAACCATTTAAACAAAGGCTCTGCAGGCATCTGCCTAAACATACAGGTTTTCTCCAACAACTCACTCTGCGTATAATCTCTCACCAAATGAGAATTCTGTATTTGTCCACAATTCACTCCCTTTGATTTGTTTTGCACGAGTGGGCAAACCTCCATTACACTTCCTCTTCCATCTTCAACTTCACCTACACCTCCTTCTCCACTTTCAAATCCACCTAGTTCTGTTACACATACTTCCACCTCATCCTCCCAATTCCAATCATCATTATCTGAGACTGTTCCATCCCAAGTATATGGATCTCAATTTTCTTTGCGTACCAATGCCCTCACTTGCACAGTTGAGGGTATTTTAGGCTTCTGCCTACTCTTCTGTTTGCGCCATAAAATCAGCGCTACCCACCGGTTCAGGAGCCCTGCCACACCAGAGAACGGGTCGGTTGCTAACCACCCGGGAATGGATCTGGCTTCTGCCCCATGCTGCCTTCCGCTCTCTGCCCCATTTTCCTTACGTCCCCAAAGAGGCATTATTGACTTATGTCCCACTTCTGGTACCAAAATGTCTTATCCAGGTGACTGGTTGACACCTGTTCGGTCTAAGTCAATAAGGACGCTCAATGAAGGACCACACGCCAATTATGATTGCAATTTAGCTTTACTCGAATTTCAGGTGAATATATGTATTTAGCACATCAACAATAGTAGAATAAGAATAGCAATGAAAAGCATCTATTTATATATGAGTACACTACAAAGAGCATCTATGCATATATATAAGGAAAGAGTTCATTGACAGATATAAGCTTTGATTAACTGTATAACAAAATGCATCACACTATGATGTTCAGGAAGCAAGATATAAACGAGTTGAATACTTCAGATAAGCTTTGATTTACTTCACACCAAAATGCATGTTTCAATTACTGCAGCAGGCTCACAATACGATGTTCAGAAAGCAAAATATAAACAAGCTGAATACTTCAGATTAGCTTTGATTAACTGCATACTAAAATGCATGTTTCAATTACTGCAGCAAGCTCACACTACGATGTTCAGGAAGCAAAATATAAATGAGCTGAATACTTCAGATTATAAACACAGTGCAAGCATAATAATCAATCATAATAATAGAGCAGAGAAACAAAGGCCTTTTATCCCTGTGTGGAACTTAACTTAGTCCACGAAATGCTGGGAAGCCCTCTACCGCCTGCTTGGACCTCTCTCCCCCTCAAGCGTCACGGTCTCTGAACAGCAAAACAGGGAGGCAGCGCTGGGCCATGGCAGCTTTCACAACCCCATCTGCAAGCTTCAAATCCCTCACCCGCACTTCAGTGCTTAAATAACTCAAAGCTTGGATTCTATCTCTTTCTGGCATTTCTAGCTATGTTATCAGTACTTGTCTCTTGGCTGCTCTGCCCTTCCCCAGCCTTTGTTTTCATTCCATCGTCTCCCTGTACTCTCGTTCTCAAGGTTGAGACGGAGTCTCCTACACAAACTAGCTTGAAAATAATATCATGAACTTTTCCATGTTGTTCGGGGGTTTCAGCCGGCATTACGCTCATCTACACTGCTCAAGCTAATTAACCCTTTGCGCCACAATGTCTTCCGCACCTTTCCCTATACTGATCAATGTAATACTAATGCACACGTTTGAAATGTGCCCACAGGGAGTGGCCACCAATACATACGATGACTAATGAAACTGACTAATAATGAATTAATAATGTACTCATGTATGGTTTTCATGTATGGTATCCTAATTAAGAGTTTTGTGTTAAGGGTCTGCTAAATTAATCACTAGGCCTTAGTTAGCAAGGGTCTGGGCCTAGCTGCCTGATCTCATATTAACTGTGTTTTTCTAACGTGCAATGTGCTGCTTCCCTGAAGGACACGAAGCTGTACTTTTCCAGAAGCTAGAGATATGTGTGTAGCTGTAGTAAATTCTTTCTCATGAGACCCGACTTGCTCAAGGAGACATTCTTGCTGAATGCAACAGTGTAATTCGCAACAGGTGCAAGGTCGCCTGGACTAGGGGAAGACAATGGAACCACTGACTGGAGCGACAAGTGTAACTTTTCTTACCTGAAATTGTACCCGTTGAAGACATCAATCACAGGAGCCAATAAACTGCATGAGAACTGTCTTGGGTGAAGATTCTAGTAAGGTGTGTGACGGATTATTGGACAGAAATAACAATGCACCAAATGGGAAATTAGAGACTTGTTCGACAACTTTGATATAATGGCGTGACCCAAGAAGAAATCAGCATTACCCTGCCATTCTTACCCATTCTTCCTTGCCATTACTTTGCCATTCCTTGCCCTTCTGAAAGACTTTGGCCCTCAGCCGCCCGCCAAGATCTGACCGCCGGGCGGCCGCCAATGCAGCCGCACTCCCGCCACGGTCATTATGAGATCCCCGCTGGGCCGGCATGCGGAAACCTGGTTTCCACCCAGCGGGGATCTCAGCTGCAACACAGGAACCGGCTCCAAATGGGCAGATGCACCCGTCGCGCTTCTCATTGTCTGCTATGCAGACAGTGAAAAGCTGCCTGAGGCCCAGGGGCCCGCGACTCCCCGTACCGCCAGCCTTTTCCTGGCGGTTCAAACCGCCAGGAAAAGGCTGGCGGTCGGGGACTCACCGCCGGGGCAAATGTGGCGGGAAACCGCCGGCCCCGGCGGTGCGACCGCGGCGCTTCCGCCGCGGTCAAAATACCCTGGATTGCACCACCAGTCTGTTGGCGGTGCAATCGCCACAACAGCCCTAGCGGTCTTTGACCGCCAGGGTTGTAACGACCCCCTTTGTCTTTTACTTTAAACCATCCTCACCTTACCCCTTGCCTGATATGCACTTCTCCTTATGAGGGAAGAGCCTTTTCTTGCTATGCCCTACTGAGACTTACCTGTTCTATCTTGGCTGGCGGCGAATCGACTGATGTCCTGAGGACGAAGACTGACACTGTATGCTGCCCCATTTGGATGGGTAACTATCTGATGATAAACTGTAATTGTCTGTTTGCCTTTTCTTTCTAGGTACCAACTGCTCTTTTTATGGAGACCATAGTTAGATGTTTTCCAAATTCATGTTGCTAAATTGTTTTGCATGAAGCCCAACATGCTGATGCTAATTAGAGGTTAGCTAAGGAGTTCACTAATATCAGGTGTAAATAGCCAAGTGACTGAATCTTTGATTTGTTGAATAGTGTACTAATGATACTCTGCTAAAGTGACTCATGTTAACGTTGTGCTTTGTTCTAATGTTCATGACCTATACTTTGATAAAGTCTTACTTGAGTTGCCAAGTTATAGTGGTATTGATGTGCTTATTGATATTGTGACTAATAAATATGATACTAGAGTATAACTAGTAGGGAATAAATATCCTAACTCTTACTAGATTTGTGTGGTTATTCATGGCTGATAGGTCATGGTGTGTTTGATTCTTATTAAATGTTATTTATTAGTTTGATTGATTAGCCATTGTGAATATTGATTAGGTTATTGATCTATTGATTGAAATGCTAGGCGGATATCTCGTTCTGGGAAGTCCCCAAACGTGGTCAAAAGATTCATTGGCCTAAAACGCGTCCCCTTGTAAGTTAAATTAACAAGGTTTGGACGCGTTATCAAGAGTCTGGGTATTTCACTGCCATGAAGCCGGGGCACACTGTGCTAGAGCTGATGGCACTTTAGCAGGGCTCTTTTCTTTTCAGGAATGGCAAACGGGTAATTTCTTTTTGCCCTTTACCACTTCTGATTTTATTTATATCCCCCTGCCGACCACAATCATTTCGAGACTACGCCATCTTGTCAGGAGCCAATGTGTGTATCTGTTGTATCTGATTCGTTGGTTTCACTGTAACGCACCAATACTTCTAATGTAGTATATATCTTAATGAAGATATAGCGTAAACAGGAAACAGTTCTGTTCTGATCACTGCAGCAGCTATGCCATATTACAGTACTCTATTTTAACAAATAACACAACAGTATCTAATCGTTTACTTCCCTGTATGTGTTTTAGCTCGTAATCATTTTTTATGTGAGATTAGGGTCTCTCCAGTGAGTGTAGATATCTATATTAAATCCAGGTCGATTGAATGAATCAATACATCTGACAATTTCGGTGACATTGTCAGTTGAGAATCTCTTCGAGGTAAATGAGGGGTATTTTAATGAAGCGCAGCACTTATAAAACCAAGCATGTTCAAGGGTACCCTGCTGGGGAGAAACTAGTGAAAGACCCAGCAAAGCAAGAAACATGTTATCATCATCTACGGGTTCAGTATGGAGAAGGAGCCGTGCGAAGACTGGTGAAGCAAGCACCTTACTTCGCTTAAAAATTAGTCTCCTACCCCCTAGAATTCCATTAGAAAAGCACCAAGCTGGCATGGCGAAAGAGCACACACGTTTTGGATCAGGCACATCAGAAATGTGTAGCAGAAAGTTTTACTTATCTTTGATGCCTGATTTGGACACAGTGCAAAAACAGAAAAGTGTTTCTTGTAATTTCATAATTTAACAGCTAAAACAAATTATGGATTGCTCTAATTTACGAAATACCAGCTATTATGCCACATTTTTCTGTCAGTCTTATTGTTTTTCTTAGCATGGACTTCGTCTTTAGTTTCACGTATTTCCCCTTTAAATTTAAATGACAGTTTTTGCCAGTTACATATGCTAATGACTAAACATATTTCACATAATAGTTGGTTGTTGGTTCTCTCTTACTCAGTTTTTCTTTAATCCAGTTTATCCTTTTTAACAAGCTCATAATCAGACAAGCTAGTGTAGTCCTCGCCCTGAAGAAGTTTTTCAAAATATGTCAAATTAATGAGTCAATCAAGCAGCGGTTTTAAACTATTCAGGTTTTTTTTTCTTTCAAACAATCATGATGTCATCGTGACGAAAGCTTTGTTGTTTAGAGTACTAGCTTAAGGTTTGTTCCTACTTAGCTTTCCTCTATTCTATTGACTGTTTTGTATTTTTTTTCTGTTGAGTAAGTATAGTTTCATACATTTTAAAATGTTTTATATTTAGGACTATCTGGTATTGTATATTTTTATACAGACTGTATTTATACAGATTTAAATTTGCTCATGTTATTTATAGTTAATATTGTTTTGATTATTTTTGAAAATGAAGCAACAGCCGCATTATTTATGCGTTTGTTTAATCAATATTTACTCCTTTCCATACGTGATGGATTTAATACTAAAAGCACCCACATATGAAACTTCGACACATATTTATGAAAACATAAGCTTTGTAGTACAGCACATTTCAACCTGCAGAAAATCATTTTTTGTTCTTTTTTTAATACCATGCAACTTGGCCTGGGTATAATATCTGGACTGAGAATCGGTTGATCACATACCTATTTTCTATTTCTATCCATATTTAAAATGAGAAATAGATCCTTTTCAATCTGCATTTGGCAGTTAAAAATTTAAAACCGGCGGCCTAATTTGCAATCCCTCTATAATTACTCTGTTGTAATGTCAGTCTACATTAGACAGCTGTATACGATTCTCCTCTGTTCCTTTTATTCAGATGGGTAGCATGTTGCTTTCCCAGAGGCAATCCTTTATTTCTACACCCCCCATGCAATACACAGTAGTGTACAAATGGTAATTCGATAAATGCCAATCAGACTCTTGCACATCAAAAATGAATTCAGCACATACACGCACATTTCTGTCACACACCTAACTTCAAAGCAACCGAGTGCTGTGAAAGTGAGGGTTGAGGAAAGGAATGCAGAAAAATGACGTAAGTGACGGAATACCAGCAGGGAAAAAAAAATACCAGCTGGGTTCATGAATCAGAGTTCCACATGCTGAGGAGTTGCGTGAGGAGGAGGGTCTTCATTACCTTCCTGGAGAGCAGAAGCACTGCTCGTTGCAGAATATGGAATGGAAGACGTTCAAGATCTTAAGAGTGTAGCAAGAAAAAGCTTGGTTTTCTTGCATTTTTTTTTGTCTTTGCACTTGGTGAGATTGCAGGTGCGAGTGTTTAGCAGAAGAATGTAGACCTTTGTCCTGTTTGGCAGGGTTTCTGAAGCATCCAAAGGGCTGTACGACAGAACCATGCATGGCAGAACCACGCATGGCTTAACAACGCGGTCGAAACAACGACTGCGTCTTCAACACTCATGTCTTTACAAGGAATTTCTTTGTAAAACTATGCCTAATAAAGGTATATTTGGTAATGCCATGCATGGTTCTGTGATACAACCCCCAAAGCCTACCCTGTCCTAAAAATGACCCCACCCTGTCTTAAAAATTACCCCGAACCCCTGCCCAGCCCTACATCCTAAAACCTACCCTGCCCTGTCCTAAAAACTATCCCAACCCCTGCCCTGAACCCTACTCTGTCCTAAAAGCTACTTCACCCTGTCCTCAAAACTACCCAGACCCTTTCCCCACCCTGAAACCTAAAACCTACCCGGCCCTGCCCCAGTCCCGCCCCAAACCCTAAAAGTTACCCTGCCCTGTCCTAAAACATACCCGCCCTGTACTTAAAACCCCAAACCCCTGCTCCCACCTTAAACCCTAAAACCTACCCTGTCTTAAAAACTACCCCACCCTGTCCTAAACCTAAAACCTAGCCCGTCCAAAAAACTCCCCCACCCTGTCTCAAAAACGACCCCAACCCCCTGCCCTGAACCTTAAAACCTACCCCGCCCTGTTCTAAAAACTACCCTGACCTGCCCTAAACCCTAACACCTACCCTGTCCTAAAAACTATCCCACCCTGTCCTAAAAATGACCACGGCCCCCTCCCCTGCCCTCACCCTAAACTCTAAAACCTACACTACCCGGTCCTAAAAACTACCCTGACCCCGCCCTAACCCTTAAAACCTACCCTGTCCTAAAAACACCCCCACCCTGTCCTAAAAACTATCCCAGGCCCCTGCCCCCAGCCTAAACTGTAAAACCTACCCTGCCCTGTCCTAAAAACTACCCCTGCTCCCACCCTATACCCTAAAACCTACACACCCTGTCCTAAAAACTAACCCAACCCCTCCACCCCCAGCCTAATCCCTAAAAAATACCCTGCACTGTCCAAAAAACTACCCTGGTGCCCCGCCCTAAACCCTAAAACTTACCCCACCCTGACCTAAAACTACCCCAACCCCCCCAACTGCACCCTTAACTATAAAACCTGCCCCACCCTGTCCTAAAAAACAACCCCCAACCTCCTGCCCCCGCTGTGAACCTTAAAACCTACCCTACCCTGTCCTATGAACTATCCCCCTGAACACCCACCCCCATCCTGTCCTTAAAAATTACCCACCCGCCCCAGCCCCATTTACCTGGCCACCACTTTCCTCTTCCGGCTGTTCCTTCTGTATGCCTGAACCACTTAAATGCATGGTGCCCTAATCACTCATTTGAGTGGTTCTGGCACATGTGTGGTTCAAGGCAAAAGTGGTAACTTTTGCGTGCTTACGGACTCCGTGGCATTGGCCACATTGTAAAGACCGTTTCCCTAAAATGGTTGTATGACAGAACCACAGATGGCAGAATCAGACGTGGCTTAACAATGTGGTCGGAAAAACAACTGCGTCTTATCCATGCATGCCTTTACCATGCATACCTTTACAAAAAATGTCATTGTAAAAGCATGCTTAGTAGAGCTATATTTGGTAACACATGCGTTTGTCTGTGATACAACCTCCCAACCACCTGACCCCCACCCTAAACCCTAAAACATAAACTACCCCACCCTGTCCTAAAAACTACCCCGAGCCCTGACCCTGCTATAGACCCTATTGCCTACCCTGCCCTGTCCTAAAAACTACCCCAACGCCCGCCCCACCCTAAACCCTAAAAGATACCCTGTGCTATCCTAAAACCTACCCCACTCCCTGTCCTAAAAACTACCCCGCCCCCGCCCTATACTCTAAAACTTACCCTGATCTAAAAACTGCTTCACTCTGTCCATAAAACTACCCGACCCACCACCCCTGCCCCAAATCCTACCCTTCCCTGTCCTAAAAACGACCTCACCCTCTCCTAAAAGCAACCCCTACCCCCTGCCCTAAACGCTGCCCTGTCCTAAAAACTACCCCACCCTGTCCTAAAAATGACCCTGACCCCATGCCCTGATCCCTAAAACCTATCCCGCCCTGTCCAAAAAACTGCCCTGACCCCTACCGCCCTAACTTCTAAAACCTACCCTGTCCTAAAAACTCCCCTACCCTGTTCTAAAAACTACCCTACCCCCTGCCCCAACCTAAATCCTAAAACCTACCCCACCCTGTCCCAAAAACTACCCACACCCCCACCACGCACTAAACCTTAAAACCAACTTCGCCCTTTCCTAAAAACTACCAACCCCCACCCCACCCTGAACCCTAAAACCTACCCTACCCTCTCCTAAAATCTACCAGACTCCCCACACCCCCATAAACCCTAAAACTTACCCTTCCCTGTCCTAAAAACTACTGCAACCCTCTGCCCCGCCCTAATCCCTATAACCAATCCTTCTCTGTTCTAAAAACTACCCACCCCCGCCCTAAACCCTGAAACTTACCCTGTCCTAAAAACTCCCCCACGCTGTCCTAAAACCTACCCTGACCCCGCCCTAAACCCTAAAACCTACCCCACCCTGTCCTTAAAATTACCATAACCCCTGCACCTGCCCTAAACCCTAAAACTTACCCTGTCCTAAAAACTTCCCCACCTGTCCCAAAAGCTACCCGACCCTCCACCCCACCCTAAACCATAAATTCTACTCTGCCCTGTGCTAAAACCTACCCAACCCTATCCTAAAATCTACCCCGACCCTCACTTCGCCCTACACCCTAAAACCTACTGTGTCCTAAAAATTCACCCACCCTGTCCTAAAAACTACCCTGACCCCCTGCCCCCACCCTGAAACATAAAACCTGCCCGCTCTGTCTTAAAAACTACCCCAACTCCCAGCCAGCCCTGAACTAAAAATTAAGCTACCCCCTCACCCCGCCCTTAACCCTAAAACCTTCCCTGCCTTGCCCTAAAAACTACCCGACCCCCACCGCACCCTAAACCCAAAATCCTACCCTGTCCTATTCTAAACACTACCCCGCCCTAACCCTAAAAGTTATACTGCCCTGTCCTAAAACCTATCCGACCCTTTCCTAAAAACTACACCGAACCCCCTCCCCTGACCTAAACCCCAAAACATGCCCTGTCCTAAAAACTACCCCTCCCTGTCCTACAAACCACCCCAAACCCCACTTCACCTTAAACCCTAAAAGCTACCCTGTCCTAAAAACTCCCCTACCCTGTCCTAAAAACTACCATAACCCCCTGCCCCCGTCCTGAACCTTAAATCCTACCCTTCCCTGTCCTAAAAGCTATCCTGACCCCTACCCTAAACCTAAAACCTACCCTGACCTAAAAACTCCCACACCCTGTCCTAAAAACTACCCCAACCCCTTTCCCCACCCTAAAACCTATCCTGCTTTGTCCTAAAACCTCCCTCAACCCCTGCCCCCACCCTAAATCCTGAAACCTACAGTGTCCTAAAAACTCCCCCACCCTGTCCTAAAAACTAACCCAACCCTTAAACCCCCGTTCTAAACCCTAAAACCTAACCCAACCTGTCCTTAAAACTTTCCTAACCCCCACCTGCGCCCTAAACCCTAAAACATACCCTGTCCTAAAATCTACCCCACTGTGTCCTAAAAACTACTTGACCCCACACCTCCACCCTAAACCCCAAATTGTAGCTTGCCCTCTCCTAAAAACAATCCTGCCCCGCCCTAAACCCTAAAAGGTACCCTGGCCAGTCATAAAACCTACCCCGCCCTGTCCTAAAAACTACCCTGGCCCCCACCCCACCCCTAAACCCTAAAAACTTCCCTGTCCTAAAAACTACCCTACCCTGTCCTAAAAATGACATCAACCCCACGGCCTGAACCATAAAGCCTACCCTGTCCTGTCCTAAAAACGACCGGACCCCGTGTCCCACCGTGAACCATAAATCCTATACCACCCTCTTATTAAAAATGACTTCAATCCCTACCGCACCATAAGCCCTAAAACCTACCTAGCCCTGTCCTAAAAACTACCTGGCCCCCACCCCTACCTGAACCCTAAAATGTACATAACCCTGTCCTAAAATCTACCTTTACCCCCACCCCGACCATAAACCCTAAAACCTACATCGCCCAGTCCTAAAAACTACCCAACCCCACCCCTCCCTGAACCCTAAAACCTACCCGCTCTGTCCTAAAATCAAAGCCCTCTCACCCCCACCTTAAAGCCTTAATCCTACCATGCCCTATCCAAAAAACTATCCCACTCCCTCCCTAAACACTAAAAGCTACCCATCCCTGTCCTAATCCTACACCGCCCTTTCCTGAAAACTACCCTGACCCCCCCACCCTGCCCTAAATCCTAAAACCTACTAGACCCAGTCCTAAAAACTACCCCGACCCGACCTCCACCCTAAACCCTAAAACCTACCATGTCCTGAAAACTCCCCCATCCTGTCCTAAAATCTACCAGACTCCTTGCCCCATCCTAAACCCTAAAACCTACCCTGTCTTAAAAACTACCCCAACCCCCACCCTAAACGCTAAAACCTACCATGCCCTAAAAACTCCCCCACCCTGTCCAAAAACTACTCCCGACCCCCCACACCTCTGCGCTAAACCCTAAAACCTACCCCGCCCCATCCTAAAATCTACCCCAGCCCCTGCCCCCACCCTAAACCCTAAAACCTACACTGTCCTAAAACTATCATGTCCTGTCCTAAAAACTACCCCTACCCCCCAAACCTGTCCTAAACTCTGGAACCTACCCCACCCTGTCTTAAAAACAACCCTGACCCCCTACCCCCGCCCTGAACTCTGAAATCTACCCCACCCTGTCCTTAAAAATCCCCTCACCCATCCAGTCCCAATTACCCGGCTGCTAGGTTCCTCTACTGGCTGCTCCTCCTGTGTGCCTGAAACACACACATGCATGGTGCCTGAACCTTGCATTTAAGTGGTTCAGGCATATGCGTGGTTCATGGCAAGAATGGTAACGCTTGTGTGCTTACAGCCTGCTTGGCTCCGGCCGCGTTGTGAAGGCTGTTTCGCATCCAAAGTCACGCTTTGCAGGTGATGAAGTAGGTTTTAAGTTGGTGTGAGGTGGTGGAGAGGGGAAGAGAAGTTTTCTGAAAGTGGGTGAGAGTATTTCAAACTTCCTGACGCACTTGATATGTGAGACAACACTGTGAAAGATGGCGTTCTGGGTGTCTAATGAGATTCTAGAATTCTGGCGAGTGTGTCATTGTCTTCATCGAGGTGAGTTAGGATCAGTGCTTGTATGTCTTTGAATGTTCTGTGCCAGATGAAGCTTTCACTTCATGAAGAATGGGTGCCAGTCAGTTCATCTCTTTTTTGTGATTTGTTTTCTGAAGCTGAGTGTGCTGTAGATTTGCAGTGCTAGAGATCTGACACAATTGAATAGTTGTGAGGTGAAGTCGTTGTGTTTATCATTGAGATCTAATCCATTACAGTTATGTTGGTTGTTGCTGACTATTAGCACAAACTCTATCTAGAGGCATGAAACTTCAAGCATGACCTAAGACATCCAGGCCTCAATGGTGGAAAATTAGCTATTGATCAGAAATATATATTTTTCTGATATGATTTGTGATAAGAGTTGGCTGTGTGTGTGTAAAGATGGATCTTGATAATCTTGTCAATAACAAGAAACCTACATTTCTAGTTGGTGTCACACATTCAGGTATTTGATGAGTTTGGTAATAAAAGTAATATGAGTACAATATAAGCAACAACTGTGCAAATGTAACAGGCCTTCAGACATAGATGATAGGGTTACAGCTTGTCAGCATTGGCACTTTGTATACAATTGCACACTTCAGACCGCAGCTGCTAAGTAGCTCACATATAGGGGGTCATTCTGACCCTGGCGGTCCGAGACCGCCAGGGCTATAATGACTGAAAGCACCGCCAACAGGCTGGCGTGCTTTCTTCCCTATTCTGACCGCGGCGTTTCTGCCTCGGTGGTGATAATCCGCCAGGGCAGCGCTGCAAGCAGCGCTGCCCTGGGGATTATGACCCCCTTACCGCCAGCCTGTTTCTGGCGATTTTCACCACCAGGAAGAGGCTGGCGCTAACAGGTGTCCCACATGGGCAGTGCAGGGGCCCCCTAACAGGGCCCCGGCCAGCTTTTCACTGTCTGCATAGCAGACAGTGAAAAGCGCGACGGGTGCAATTGCACCCGTCGCACGGCCGCAACACCGCCGGCTCCATTCGGAGCCGGCTCCTGTGTTGCGGCCTCATTCCCGCTGGGCCGGCGGGCGCAAACTTGGTTTGCGCCCGCCGGCCCAGCGGGAATGTCAGAATGGGGGCCGCGTGAGTGCGGCCGCCAAGGTCGGAATGACCCCCATAGTTTCTTGGTTAAGAAGGCTCAAACATACAATACATATTTTACACTCTTTCAAATGGTAACATCAAATGTGACATGCATGTAATGGATCAATTTACTATCAGTCGGTGTTTGACTGGCACTTAGAGAAACAATGGGGCACAACTCTCTTAAAAGCTGCATTTTGGTTAAGGAGGCCCCACAGCAATGGACTGCACATCTCTGTGTATATGAACATTTTATAATCTGACTATATGTATATAGCTAGATATGTGCATTTCTTTGTACAAATATGTATAATAACTATTTTATCTTTAACTATATGGATACTCTTTAGGCCTGTTTAACAAATTCATATTTTACCTCCTGGTGATTGCACCAGGAGCCCCGACAGGTGCCCCAAAAGGGAAGGGGATTTGGAAAAAGAGAGAAAGAAGCACTGCACTCCTTTTCATCAGGTCCAGCCAGGTGTGGTTCTTCGGGTTATGGAGGACTGTCAGTGGAGCCCCTGGAAGCTGCCTTTCTGTGATGAATTACAGTATTGGTGAAGCTATGTGCTATTAAGAAACTGTTTCACAACATTCAATAAAGCATGCACTGGTCTCATTAAACAGCTTTCAAAAAGGCATGCACTGATCTCATTAATTTAATCTAATTTGATTATCACAGCACATTCACCTGGTAATATCAGCAACTTGGCCCTCTCTCTCTTCTCACGGATTAATATATACAAAAGGTGATAAAATCTGAATGTCTCTAAACAAATTAGGAAGCTCTGCAAGTCTCTTTCATGGATCTGCACTTTCACATTAGGTTTCTATAGTAAAACTACACATAAAATGAGTTGAAATCCCAAACAAAGAAAACTCACATATAGAGTATTCCTAGCACTAAATTGCATAATCTCTATTTGATAGTGAATTTCTGTCACAGTTCTCGGTTACAAAAAGGAAAGTTGTCAAGGTCCTCGTGCTAAATCTGCTATTCAATCCTCATCAAGGCCCCACTCATAAATCATGTCTGTGTCCTTTAAAAAGGCCTTTCAAAGTCTCAAGAAGGCTAGAGTGCAATCAGTCTCAGTTTTCAGCTTAAAAAAATAAAATGCGACCATAATAAAATTCTGCACAAACAGATTCCAGACAGCATGCTCCACTTAGCTGAGAGAAGTGTGTTCTTTCCAGAAGATCTCTGCTGAGGCTCTTTGGTGCCAGCTGAGTCAAGAGGGCAGTGGGTGGGGTCTAGAGAGAATTCCAGAGTGCAGAGGACTTTCCTTGCCAGAAAGGAAGAAACCCAAGCAGAGTCATGTGCACAGCAAGAGTATATATAGCCAGCATCACTCATGCTTTTGAAAACAGGAAGCAGCTGCCCCTTGGAGGTCTTGGGGGCGCGGTGGTTGCCTGGCAACCAATACACAAGTGAACCTGACACATTTAGAAGCATGAGGACTTGACACAGTCCATGTGCTCAACAAGTATTGGTGAAAACAACTATATAGTGCAACAAGCAGTGGTAACATCAAGTACATATCAAACATTGACAATATCTATCCTGAAATGCAGACAGTACAATGATGTTACAAGCAATCCAGTGGAGCTACACATACATGTTTAAAACAACATCCCTGAGGATGTTGACACATTAGACAGAGTTGTTGGGTCCTGACAGTCCCCCTCACCAAAGCTTTCAGAAGGGGGCAAGGTTTGTTTGGATAACGGAGATGGGACAAGCAAACCAGGCTTGGAGCATGGATGGCAGAAGCAGGTTCCCATGAATTGTTTTCGGGCCCATAACCTTTTCAGGCAAGTAGATAATGTAAACCCCCCACTGAATGGGTTTAGAATCCAGGAGTTTTGCAACTTAAAACTCCCAGTGGCCATGAACATTGACCGGGGGCGGGGATGGTAGTGGGCATGTGGTAGAGGCATAAAGGTGGACAAGGGAAACATGGAAAACTGGATGTATTTTCAAGTCCTCAGGTAGTGTAAGTTGCAAGCTACAGGGTGTATTATCCTAGAAATGGTGAAAGGACCAAGGAAGCATGGATTGAGTTTTTTAGATCCTGCTAAATGGAGGTTCTTAGTGGATAACCAGACCTGATCCCCTAGTTGGAAGGTAGGAGCTGTTGTTCTATGTCTATCTGCTTGCTTTTTGACTTGCTCCTGGTAAGTTTCTAGATGATGTTGCGCATGGAGTTGGATGTTGTAAATCTTGGTATAATGTTCCTGTTGTGAGGGGACATTTACAGTTACTTGCGTGTCCAATATTGGAAGCATTTGTGGGTGGAAACCAAATAGACAGTAGAAGGGTGACATGCCAATGGCAGCATGAATGCTACTATTCCACACAAATTCCACGAGGGGTTCTAGTGACCGGTTGGTACGTCCGTCTGTGGGTGAGAGGCAGAGGACAAACGGATGTCTATCCCTAATCAAGAGCAGAAACTGCACCAGAAATAAGAAACAAATTGGGGATCATGGTCGGATACTATGGAAGAAGGTAGACCATGTAATTGAATGATATGTTGCATAAACATATCTGAGAGTTTTCGGGCTGAAGGAGGAGTTTTCAGGGGAATGAAATGGCCCATTTTGGTCAGGTAGTCTACTACTACCCAGATGACTGAGTGCCCATTTGAAAGTGGGAGATCCATAATGAAATCCATGCTAATAGCATGTCATTGGGCTGGTCGGATTGGCATAGTTTGCAAAAGACCTTTTGAGGGGTATGTGGAGTTTTAGCTTGAATGCAGGTTTGGCAATTCTGGACTTAATCTTTGACATCTTGTGGCAAGGTAGGCCACCAAAAATGTCGTTGGCACAAGTCTAAGGTCTTTTTTTCCCCGAGATGGCCAGCTAGAACAGAATCATGTCCCCAGTGTAATACAGTATCCCCTAGTTCTTGTGTGGGAATAAAAAGTTGGTCTAAGTGGTAAGGTAATCCCTCGCATTCAGTGATTCCAGGAGGAAAAGACCCAGTGTCTTTTGCATCATGTATTTGAGTAAGAAACTCACGGGAAGAACATAGTGCTGCAATTTTGTCAGGAAAAATTATAGGTTTAGCATGTTCGCTGTTTTGGTCAGTTGAAGAGCACCCCCATCTGTAAAGGGTGTCTGCTTTTTGTTGGGCACTCCCTGGTCTATATGTGATAACAAAATCAAATGAATTAAAAAACAGTAACCAGCGGAGCTGTCATGGAGTTAAGGCCTTTGTGGCTTGTAAAAATTGGAGGTTGCAGTGATCGGTGTAAACAGTAAAAGTGTGTCTGGCTCCCAAGAGGTGATGGTGCCATTCTTGAAGAGCTAGCTTAATCACTATGAACTCCCCCTCTGCCACAGTGTAATTTTGTTCAGCTGAGAGCAGCTTCGTAGAGAAGTATGCCAACAGATGACAATGCCCAGACTCAGCATCTCGTTGGGAAAGAACACCATCCCATCCTAACTGGGATACATCAGCTTCTACAAAAAATGGATAGGACCGATCACAGTGATGGAGAACGGAAGGTTTAGTAAAGGCCTTTTTTAGTGACTGAAAGGCTTTCTCAGCTTAAGAATCCCAAAGCAAAGGAACACCTTTCTTCCGCAAGCGTGTAATTGGTGACACTACCGTGGAAAATTGTGGGTTAAAGTACCTGTAGAAATTGGCAAGGCCAAGAAAACGCTGAATTTCCTTACTTGATTGTGGAGCTTTCCTGTTCAGAAAGGCCTGTATCTTATTTTTGTCCATAGCAATCCCATCAGGAGATGTGGCAAATCCCAAAAACTCTATTGTTCTGGCATGAAACACACACTTCTCTAATTTGGCAAATAAGTGGTGTTTGCGTAATTTCTGAAGAACTGCCCGTACATGTCCTGTATGTTACTCTGGAGTAGATGAATAGATCAGAATGACGTCTATGTAAACTATTATAGAGACACCCAGGAACTCCTGTAATGCCTCATTTACAAAAAAAAGCAGGGCCATTACACAGGCCAAAGGGCATCACTCCATGTTCAAAGAGCCCAAACTTGGTCCGGAATGCTGTTTTCCATTCATCACCCTCTAAAACATGGATCAAATTAAAGGCCCCCTCAAGTCAAGTTTGGTGTAGGTGGTGGAGGTACACACTTGATCTAAAAGAACCGGTATTAGAGGAAAGGGTTAGTGTTTTTTGATTGTCACCTTGTTAACTGGGCTGTAATCTACACAGGCGCGCAAATCGCCATCCTTCTCAGGTATGAAAGACAAAGGCGAAGATAATGTAATGGTGATGCAGAGTGGTGGATAAAACCTTTGTCCAATAACTTGTCAAGATAAGTGTGAAGGTATTGTGTTTCTGGCTCAGACAGAGCGTATACTCTGCTGCATGGTAGCGTAGCTCCAGGGATCAAGTCAATGCGACAATCGTAAGATTGGTGTTGTGGTAATTGGGTGGCCTGCTGATCAGTGAAGATGTCATGAAAGTCCCAGTAAGAACCAGGTAAGGCCTGTGAGTCAGGGACAGAAGCAGCAAGAGTGGATGTGCAGTGCAAGGATGTCACCAGTTGAGGTAGTTCCTGATAGCAGGAATGTCAGTAGTGATTCGGGTCCAAAGTGACTGTCCTAGCTACCCAATCTATTTTTGGGTTGTGTACCTGGAGTTCTGGGATACCTGAAATAGCACCAAAAACTGGAGTTTCAATGAGATCAAATTGGATCTCCGCAGACTGTTTATTGGCATGGTTAAAGGACTAGTCAGATGGTCAATAGGTCCAGAGGAAGAATTGCTAACCAGAGTCCCCTGCACCAACTCCTGAAGAAACTGGCCACTGTCCAGTGGCCAATTTGGAGTTTGCACAAGGTGCATTCTGGGAGTTGTAGTCCACATGCTCAAGGAGCAACTCAGAACTTGTGGAACCTTAGGGTGAGCTGTGGACTCCTAAAAGACCTTAAAAGACCTTCTGAAACAAGATCCAGAAGTTTGGAGATGTTTTTGAAAAAAGCAGCAACTCTAGCCGGTTTGCTTCAACCGTGACCCGGCCTGACTTGCAGGTTCGTCCCGGTGAAGAAAATCTCAGAAAAAGTGACTAAGTCAGAACGTAGGAAGTTGACTGGGACCTCCTGCACAGGGTATCCGAAGAGGGCTCCAGGGACGTCGGATCCAGATTCAGGATTTTCATATCGAAAAATCGTCTAAGTCCAAATGTAAAAATCTTCAATGAGGGCTCCCGCAATGCATATATGAGGAAAGGCTCCAGGAGGTCAGATTGGATTGCCGACTTCGTCCCGCTGAGGAAAATCTTCAAGAAAATGACTAAGTCAGAAGGTAAACTTTTGACCAAGGCCTCCTGCTTGCTGCAGCTGAGCAGGACTCCATTACGGTCGGCCTTAAACTTTGACTTTGCCCTGGTAGAGGTGCGACCAGATAAACAGATTGGAGCTATTTGTTTCTATGCGCTAAAAAAGATGAATTCTTTCAAATTTCATATCTCTGGTTCCCTTTATCCAATTTTATTCGTTTTGGTGTCATTTGAAGCAAAGAATATTTCCTATTTTGATAAATTGATTTTGGATTTTAAAACTTTTTCCTGTGTTTTAGTTAATTACTATTTTATGATACTTGAATGCTTCACGCTTTGTCTCCTAAGTTGAGCCTTGTCACTCATTGCCAAACTGCCAAGGGCTGAGCTGGCGTTAATTTATTGAGACCTAACTGAGCTTAGTGGGGGTTAGTGGCCTATTGCTAAGTGTAGGTACTTACCTGCCCTTACCAATAATCAATTTTCCAACATTGTGGTGGGATCCTGTACTTGTGTTTAAACTCATGTTACAGTTTTAAGTAAAGCAAATAAAAAATCCTTTAAATTGTCCTAGTGCAAAAATAGTTTTTAATATTTAATTTGGATTCATTTCAATTATTCAATTTTTGTGACTTTTCTAAAATCTTGTTGCCAATTTTTGCACAAAGGTATTGTTGACACAAAACTAGAGAACCATGGAGCTTGATCTGGCTAGCTTACCCACAGTGACAGTAGCCCAGCTTAGGGAGTTGTGTACTGTGAGGGGGTTGCCTGCAGCCACTAACCTCAGGAAGCATGTTCTGATCAACTCCCTGACAGAATGGGCTGAGGCCCAAGAAGTAGGCCCAGAGGAAGCTCCAGAGGAGGAAGAGGCAGGGAAGGATGTCAGCTCCAACCACTCAGGGGAGGGAGGGCATCTGAGCGTGGGTGAGGATGAGGAAGACCGGTCCTTATTACACACAGTCACTAGGGCCATACCCAAAGCTAGTTGGGAGGAGGGGATCCCTTCAGAAGGAGAGAACCTTTTCCTTAGAGAAAGAGAGCTGGAGGTCCAGCTAGGATATGTAGGTTTGGAGGCAGAGAAGCTGGCCCTAGAAAAGAAAAAGTGGGCAAAGGAAGAGAAAGAGATGGTGGCTTCGACAGAAAGGCTGAGATGCCCATGGGTGGGGGGTTTTCCCCAGATTACCCAAGGGGTGGTTCTTGCCTATGTAGAGGAGGATGACATAAACAAGTGGCTAGGGGCCTTAGAGAGGGCCCTCCAGATGAGGAGAGTGAAGCCTCAGTACTGGTGTTCCCTTCTATGGGAGTTGGTCCCCAACTCTGGGAAGGATAGGCTTTTGACCCTAAGTGGGGAGGAGGCAGAATCATACCCTAGGATGAAGGGGTGCTCAGCTAAAATGTTTTGTCTGACCCCAGAGCAGTACAGGCTCAAGTTTAGGGAAACCCAGAAGACAAGCACCCAGTCCTGGGTTGCTTTTGTGGATTTCTCAGTTAAGGCACTAGAGGGCTGGACACAGGGCAACAAGGTAAGTACCTTTGAGGTGCTTTACAAGTTGATTATAAGGGAGCACCTTCTAATTAATTGTGCCCAAGAAAAACTCAACCAGTATCTATTTGACTCTAAGGTGACCAACCCCAGAGAGCTGGGGGAGGCAGCAGCTGACTGGTTAAGAACTAGGGTTAACCAGAAACCCCTAGGGGGTGACGAGAAAAAGGGAGGACATGGTTCTTCTCAGGGAAAGAACCAAGGGAAATATGACAAAAAGTCTAAAGAGTCCTCAAAATAGTGTACAAAAACTTCTCAGGGTGGGGGAGCGCCGAGCCATGCCACCTCTAAGGGGAAGGGGTATCAGGAGAAGCATTATGATCCTTTTAAGGCAGGAAAGTTTCAGGAGCTTGCTAAGGCCGGCAAGTGTTTTGAGTGTCATCAACCTGGACACCAAAGAAGAGACGCTATCTGCTCCAAGAAGCCCCCCACTGGTGGGCAGTACCATGCGATTGATAGTTTAGGTATGGGGTGAAAGTTGGCCCAGGGCTGGGATCAGGGTACACAGAGGTCACCTTAGTGTCTGTGGGAGGGGTGGACATTGCAACTATGGCCACCTTACCTCCCAGCGTTGAGAGGTATAGGCAGAGGCCTAAAGTCAATATGACTGAGGTGGAATCTCTGTGAGATAGAGGAGCCAGTGTGACAATGGTCACAGAGAAGCTGGTTTCTCCAGAGCAGGTCTTACCTGGTGTCTTCCACCAAGCAACATATGCAGATAGCAGAACCAAACTCCATCCCATGGCCTGGAATGGGGATGTGTGACTGGCCCTAAAAAGGTAGCTGTAGTCCCTGCTTCCCAGTGGAATGTCTGCAGGGAAATGATCTGGAAGCATCTGAATGGTCAAAGGTGGAAAGAAGGGTCCATGTGCAGATGCTGGACCTCCCTGAATGGGTGTGTGTTATGACCAGGTCATACAACAGGGAAGTGCTAGACATTTGGACCCTGGAACAATGGGCCAAGCCTCCAAGAATAAGAGAAAGGGCACTGGGTCTGGCTTGCCAGCCCCAACAAGTACAGAGAGTCAGGAGGAATCCAAACCTCAAAAGGAAGATCTAACCTCTGAGGGATGGCTCCTTCCCCAGCAAGCTCTGCCTGACTTAGCAGAACTGCAAGGGGCAGGTGGGCCCACCAGAGAAGAATTATGCCAGGGACAAAGAGAGTGTCCAACTCTTGAGGGCCTAAGGCAGACTACTGTCAGGCAAGAACAAGGGGATACCAGTGGAACCTATAATGGTTACTGGGAGAATGGAGTTCTCTACACCGAGGCAAGGGACCCCAAATCAGGGGCAACCAGGAAAGTGGTGGTCCCCCAGAAGCACAGAGAATTCCTCCTAACTTTAAGACATGATATTCTCTTAGCTGGACATTTGGGACAGACCAAGACCTGGAACAGGCTGGTCAACCATTTCTATTGGCCCCAAATGTCAGAGAAGGTCAGGGAGTTTTGCAGCTCATGTGTCACCTGCCAGGCCAGTGGCAAGGTAGGGGGCAAGCCAAAGGCTCTCTTGAGACCACTGCCAGTGGTTGAGACACACTTTGAGGGGGTGGGGATTGACACTGTTCGTCCTCTAGACCCACCAACTGCCTCAGGGCAACAGGAACATTTTGGTGGTTGAGGACCATGCCACCAGGTACCCTGAGGCAATACCCCTCAGAACAGTCACTGCTCCCACATTGCCTAAGGCCCTACTTGGTGTGTTCACCAGAGTGGGATTCCCAAAGGAGGTGGTCTCAGATAGGGGCACACATTTTATGTCAGCCTATCTGAAAGCAATGCTGGATGAGTGTGGTGTTACTTATAAGTTCACCACCCCGTATCATCCCCAGACCAATGGTCTGGTGGAAAGATTTAATAGGACCCTGAAGGGCATGATCATGGGTTTGTCTGACAAACTCAGGAGGAGATGGGATGTTCTCCTCCCATGCCTGCTGTTGGATACAGAGACATGCCATAGAAAGGGGTTGTATTCAGCCACTTTGAGTTACTGTTTGGGCACCCTGTAAGAAGCCCTTTATGCTTGGTGAGAGAGTCTTGGGAGAAGCCTCTCAAAGAAGCCAAGGAGAATGTGCTAGACTATGTGCTCGGCCTGCGGTCACGCATGGCTGAGTCCTTGAAGAAGGTAAGAAGCAACCTGGAGGCCAGCCAAGAGCTCATGAAGCTCTGGCATGACCAGAAGACTACCATGCCTGAGAATCAACCAGGTCAGCTGATGTGGGTTTTAGAGCCTTTGGCTCCTAGGGCACTCGAGGCCAAATGTCCCCTATCCAATTTTGGAGAAAAGGGTGAGGTCACCTACCTGGTAGACCTAGGCACCACCAGGAATCCTCATAGGATCCTGCATGTAGACAGACTAAAACCCTACCAGGACAGGGCAGATATGACCATGCTTATGGTCACAGATGAAGGGAAGGAGGAGGAGAGTGAACCTCGGCCAGACCTCCTTTCATAAATGCACAAAATGGGTCAGTGGAGGGAGTGGTCTTCTCTCCCAAGTTGACAGCACGGCGCCAGAAAGACTGCAAACAAGTTTTAGAGCAGTTTGCTGATCTGTTTTCTATGACCTCTTGTTGGAAATGGCCCTTTTTGCAGAGTCAACCCCAATCTTGGCCTCCTTCCTCCTATTTTTTCTGACCTGTTTTTGTTGGCTTTTGAACTCTGAGCACTTTACCACTGCTAACCAGTGCTAAAGTGCATATGCTCTCTGTGTAAATTGTATTGTTGATTGGTTTATCCATGATTGGCATATTTGATTTACAAGTAAGTCCCTAGTAAACCACACTAGAGGTGCCCAGGGCCTGTAAATTAAATGCTACTAGCGGGCCTGCAGCACTGGTTGTGCCACCCACATTAGTAGCCCTGTAATCATGTCTCAGACCTGCCACTGCAGTGTCTGTGTGTGCAGTTTTAAACTGTTAGTTCGACTTGAAAAGTGTACCCACTTGACAGGTCTAAACCTTCCCTTTTCTTACATGTAAGACACCCCTAAGGTAGGCCCTAGCTAGCCCCATGGGCAGGGTGCAGTGTATGTTTAAGGTAGAACATATGCTAATGTGTCTTATATGTCCTAACAGTGAAATACTGCTGAATTCGTTTTTCACTGTTGCAAGGCCTATCCATCTCATAGGTTAACATGGGGGCTGCCTTTAAATATGATCCAAGTGTAGATTACCTTTGGGAGTGGAGAGACATGTAGAGTTTGGGGTCTCTGAGCTCACAATTTAAAAATACATCTTTTAGTAAAGTTGATTTTTAAGATTGTGTGTTTAAAAATGCCACTTTTAGAAAGTGAGCATTTTCTTGCTAATACCATTCTGTGGCTCTGCCTGTTTGTGGATTCCCTGTCTGGGTCAGTTTGCCAGTTGAGCTGTTTGTACCTCTCTCTAGACAGTGACACAAAGGGAGCTGGGGTGTAGCCTGCATATCCTGATGAGCCATCTGTGCTAGGAGGGAAGGGAGGAGTGGTCACTTACACCTGAAAGAGCTGTGCCTGCCCTCACACAATGCAGTCTCCAACCCCCTGGTGTGTATCAGGGGCCTGGCCTGGGCAAGGCAGGATTTCACAAACAAGGGAGACTTTTCTTTGAAGTAAGCCTACTTCAAAGGGCAAAATGGGTATAAGAAGGGCACCCAAAACCACAGACTTTAGATCACTTCTGGAAACTAAGAGGAACCTCTGCCTGGAGAAGAGCAGAAGATTTGAGGAAGAAGAGCTGCCCTGCTTGTGACTGCTTGGACATGGAAGGAGTGGACTGGGCAAGGAGATGGGCACTTTTAGATATGAGATGGGGTGGACCAGTGGGTTAAAACAGGTCAATACAGGAGAGAAAAAAGCTTCTTAGGGGCAGTTGAAGGGGATTTGGAGGCAGGTCTGAGAGCGGAGGTTGAGGAAGTACTTGTACCAGGTGTAGATGTGCCGGACATGGATGTAGGTGCCTGTAAAATATGCTGATGTGTGGTGATGTGTGTGGTGTGGATGTCTGCGAATGTTTGAGTGGGGGAAGATGGAGGGTGGACACAGTGGGACAAGACAGGCTGCCAGTGTACATGGATGTTGTCTGGGTGTCTGCAGGTCTGATGAGTGTGCTGCAAGTGTCTGTTAATGTATTTGTGGTGAGTGCAGGTGTGGTGCCTGGAGTGCATGTCTGGATGTCAGATGTTGTGGTGACAGCATGAATGGAGGCAGCAGCAGTGACGGGGGTGCAGTGCGTGTGGGTGTGCATGGTGAGGTGAAAGATAGGGTGGCGGGGAGGATGACACACTGGGGGAAGTGGATGCTGTTGTGTGTGCTTTGGTATGTTGGGTGTGTGCCTACCTGTGGTGGAAAGTGTGGTGCTTGTGTCTGTCTGTGTGGTTCTTGTGTGTTGATGTGTGTGCACGGCTGTCTGTACATGTGCTTGGGATGGGTGAAGGGAGTGGGGTGCTGGAAGGGGTAGAGGTGGTGGGAGGGGAGGACGGAAAGACCAGGGATACTGGCTGCCATCAACGAGGAGGCCAGAGCCTGAAAAGATCTCTTTGGGCCAGACATGGCACCGTGAATGCCTTCCAGGTATGCATTGCATTGCTGCATCTGGGATGCTAGCCCCTGGATGGCATTCATGATTGTTGTCTGCCCTACAGAGATGGTTCTCAGGAGGTTAATATCCTCCTCAGTGGGAGCAACAGGGCTGACTGGGGCAGGCGTTGAGGTGCCTGGGGCGAAGGAGACGCCATCCTCCTGGGTGAGCAGTCACAGGCAACTGGGTGGGGAGAAACTAGAGGGGGCAGTGATGGAATGGGGGTGGAGGAAGATGGTATAGAATGGGTGTGCCCAGTAGGGTCCAGAACCAGTCTGGCCCATCCCAGGATCAGGAGTTAGAGCAGGGGGGTACCCAGGAAGAATCGGGTGAGGGCCCTGAGGACTCTGGGGAGGGTTCCTCCAAAGACCTGTCAGCTAACAGGCCATCTAGTGAAGCTGGTAGTGGGAAGCCAGTTAGAGACAGGTCCATTTCTGCCAATTCCCACATTACCTCTGTGTCTCAGAATTCCCAAGCCTCCCACCCTGAGGATAACACCCTAGACAGGGAACTCAGAAAGCTGAGGTTGGAAGAGGCCAGACTGAAGCTGAGACAGTAACAGTTCGCCTTAGACAGGGAATCTCTAGATGTAGAGAGGGAAAGACAGAAGTTGGGGTTAGTTCCCCATAGTGGCAGCAGCAGTGTTCTTGATAGTAATCCTGTAAGAGAACAAGATTCAAGAAACCTGCACAAGATTGTCCCCCCTTACAAGGAGGGGGAGGAGGGGGATGACATCAACAAATGGTTTGCTGCACTTGAGAGTATGTATGCTACAGTTGGTCCCTCAAAGGCAGTGGGCTGCTATCCTGTGGTTAGCATTCATAGACAAATGGGCCAGAACAAGAGTGAGCAGAAAAGTTCATACAGGTGGTGACAAGAATGGCAAGAAGAAGGATGGTAAGTCTTCTGACCAGGGTGGGGACAATGATAAAAAGCATTCTGAACCTTCATCAGGCCCACAAAAATCCTCTGGGGTAGGTGGGTCCAAATCCTGTTCTAACAATCAAAATAAGACATGGTATTATTTATGTAAGAGTAAAGGCCATTTGGCAAGTGATTCCACTTGTCCAAAGACAAACACCAATGCTCCCACTACCACAACCCCAACTGCATCCTCTAGTGCCCCTAATAATAGCAGTGGTGGTGAGAAGTCTACTACAAATGGCCATTCAAAGGGTGTAGCTGGGCTCACCATTGGTAATGTCGTTGGGGTTGGTCTTGTTAGGGAGACCACAGAGCCTGTTTTAGTCTCTGATGGTGGTATTGACTTTGCCACCTTGGTTTCTTGTCCCCTTAAGATGGGTAAGTACAAGCAACTTCCCCCAATAAATGGTGTTGAGACTGAGGCCTACAGGGATACATGAGCCAGTGTCACTTTGGTGATTGAGAAACTGGTTCACCCTGATCAACACCTACTTGGTCAGCAGTACCAAGTGACTGATGCTCATAACATCTCTCCTAGCCACCCCATGGCTGTTGTAAATCTCAACTGGGGGTGGGGGGTTACTGGTCCAACAAAAGTTGTGGTAGCCACTGATTTACCTGTAGACTGCTTACTAGGCAATAATTTGGAGACATCAGCTTGGGCTGAAGTTGAGTTAGAGGCTCATGCAGCAATGCTGGGCATTCCAGGGAATATCTTTGCTCTCACAAGGGCTCAGGCCCAGAAGCAAAGAGGACAGGGAAGCTTGGATCCTGGAACAATGGACCAAGTGCTCCCAAAAGCTAGGGGTAGAAAGGTAAATCCTTACCCACTATACTTCCCTCTCCAGAAGATTCCTCCTTCGAGGAAGAGGAATCCTCTCATTGTGCAGAAACTACACCAGATGAGCTGGCAGCAGACACTGCTGAGCTTTTGGGTGCAAGGGGACCTGCTAGGGAAGAGCTGAGTGTGGCACAGCAGACCTGTCCCACACTAGATGGTTTAAGACAGGAAGCTGTCAAACAGCAGAATGGGGATATCACTGATAGCCATAAGGTCTATTGGGAAGATAACCTCCTCTACACTGAGTCAAGGGACCCTAAACCTGGAGCAGCCAGGAGATTGGTCATCCCTTTGCAGCATCTGGAGTTTTTTCTGACCTTAGCGCATTATATTCCTTTGGCTGGGCATTTGGGCCAGAGTAAAACCTGGGACAGACTTGTTCCATTGTTTCACTGGCCTAACATGTCAGAGGACACTAAGGAGTTTTGTCGCTCCTGTGTGACCTGCCAAGCCAGTGGTAAGACTGGTGGCACACCTAAGGTCCCCTTAATTCCACTCCCAGTGATTGGGGTACCCATTTGAAAGGGTAGGGGCTGACATAGTTGGTCCCCTTGACCCTCCAACAGCTTCAGGCAATAGGTTTAACCTTGTGGTAGTGGGCCATGCCACTAGGTATCCTGAAGCCATACCCTTAAGGACCACTACAGCTCCTGCAGTGGCAAAAACCCTCCTGGGAATCTTTTCCAGAGTGGGCTTCCCAAAGGAAGTGGTGTCAGACAGAGGTAGTAACTTCCTGTCTGCATACCTCAAAGCAATGTGGAAGGAGTGTGGTGTAACTTTTACGTTCACTACTCCTTATCATCCACTGTCAAGTGGTCTGGTTGAAAGGTTTAATAAAACTCTCAAAGGTATGATTATGGGACTCCCAGAAAAACTCAGAAGGAGATGGGATGTCCTGTTGCCATGCCTCCTTTTTGCTTATAGGGAGGTACCCCAAAAAGGAGTAGGCATTAGCCCCTTTGAACTTCTCTTTGGGCACCCTGTAGGAGGTCCCCTTGCTCTTGTGACGGAGGGTTGAGAACAACATTTAAAAGCTCCCAAGCAATACATTGTGGACTATGTACTTGGCCTAAGATCCAGAATGGCTGAGTACATGAAAAAGGCCAGTAAAAACCTTCAGGCCAGCCAAGAGCTTCAAAAGCAATGGCATGACCAGAAGGCTGTCCTGACCCAGTACCACCCAGGACAGAAGGTGTGGGTACTGGAGCCTGTGGCCCCACGAGCACTCCAGGACAAATGGAGTGAACCCCATCTTATTGTTGAAAAGAAAGGTGAGGTCACTTATTTGGTAGACCTGGGCACTGCCAGGAGTCCCCTTAGGGTGCTCCATGTCAGTCGCCTGAAATCTTACTATGACACGGCTGACTTAACCCTGCTCATGGCAACTGATGAGGGGCAGGAAGAGGAGAGTGACCCTCTCCCTGACCTCTTCTCCACCACTGAAGTTGATGGCTTAGTGGAGGAAGTGGTGCTTGTAGATTGCCTTACTGCTGAGCAGAAGGACAACTGCATAAATCTCCTAGGCCAATTCTCTGACCTCTTCTCACTGATCCCAGGTGCAACTACCTGGTGTGAGCACACAATCAACACTGGAGACAGTTTACCTGTCAAAAGTAAGATTTATAGGCAGCCTGACCATGTCAGAGATTGCATAACACAAGAGGTACATAAAATGCTGGATTTAGGAGTGATTGAGCCTTCTGAGAGCCCATGGGCTAGCCCAGTGGTGCTTGTCCCAAAACCTAACAGTAAAGATGGTAAAAAGGGAATGAGGTTTTGTGTTGACTATAGAGGACTCAATCAAGTAACCAAAACTGATGCTCACACTATACCCAGGGCAGATGAGCTAATAGATACATTGGCTTCTGCCAAGTAGCTAAGCACTTTTGACTTAACTGCAGGGTATTGGCAGATTAAGTTGTCAGAAGATGCTAAACCTAAAACAGCATTTTATACCATTGGAGGGCACTATCAGTTCACTGTTATGCCCTTTGGTTTGAAAAATGCACCTGCCACTTTCAGAGGTTGGCGAACACAGTCCTGCAAGGGTTGGAAGCTTTTAGTGCAGCATATCTAGATGATATAGCTGTTTATAGCTCCACCTGGGATGATCACCTGGTCCACCTATGAAAAGTTTTGGAGGCCCTGCAAAAGGCAGGCCCCACTATCAAGGCTTCAAAGTGCTAGATAGGGCAGGAGAAAGCGGTTTATCTGGGCCACCTGGTAGGTGGGGAACAGATTCCACCACTGCAGGGGAAGATCCAGACCATTATGGAATGGGCTCCCCCTAGAACTAAAACCCAGGTGAGAGTCTTCTTAGGCCTCGCAGGGTACTATAGAAGGTTCATTAAGAACTATAGCTCCATTGCAACCCCTCTTAATGACCTCAGAAGCAAGAATATGCCTAAAAAGGTATTGTGGACAGCTAGCTGTCAAAAGGCTTTTGATGAGCTTAAACAGGCCATGTGCTCTGCACTTGTCCTAAAAAGCCCTTGTTACTCCAAGAAATTCATAGTCCAGACTGATGCTTCTGAATTAGGGGTAGGGGCAGTTCTAGCACAGCTTAACACTGAGGGCCAGGATCAACCTGTTGCTTTCATCAGCAGGAGTTTGACCCCTAAAGAAAAGTGTTGGTCTGCCATAGAGAAGGAGGCCTTTGCTGTGGTCTGGGCACTGAAAAAGTTGAGACTATACATATTTGGTACTCACTTTATTGTTCAGACAGACCACAAACCTCTATTATGGCTAAAACAAATGAAAGGTGAAAACCCTAAATTGTTGAAGTGGTCAATCTCCCTACAGGGAATGGACTATACAGTGGAATATACACATGGGAGTACCCACTCCAATGCAGATGGACTCTCCAGATATTTCCACTTAGACTCATATTGGTAAGGTTAGCCTTATTGTCCCTCGTTTGGGAGGGTTGTGTAGGAAAGTACCATCTTGCTTGGCATGTTATCCCCATTTTTACTTGTATGTCAGTTTGTTTTTGCCTGTCTCACTGGGATCCTGATAGCCAGGACCCCATTGCTCATAGTTTGAGGCCTAAATGTGTGTCCCTGTGTAGTGATTAACTGTGTCACTGAGGCTGTGCTAATTAGAACCTCAGTACTTATGCTCTCTCTGCCTTTAAAATTGTCACTGTAGGCTAATGAACATTTTCACCGCTTCTAATTGGCACACTGGAACACCCTTATAATTCCCTAGTATATGGTACCTAGGAACCCGGGCATTGGGGTTCCAGGAGATCCCTATGGGCTGCAGCATTTCTTTTGCCACTCATAGGGAGCTCAGACAAATCTTACATAGGACTGCCACTGCAGCCTGAGTGAAATAACGCACATGTTATTTCACAGCCATTTTACACTGCACTTAAGTAACTTATAAGTCACCTATATGTCTAACCCTCACTTGGTGAAGGTTAGGAGTAAAGTTACTAAGTGTGAGGGCACCCTGGCACTAGCCAAGGTGCCCCCACATAGTTCAGGGCAATTTCCCCGGACTTTATGAGTGTGGGGACACCATTACATGTGTGCACTACATATAGGTCAATACCTATGTGTAGCTTCACAATGGTAACTCCAAATATGGCCATGTAACATGTCTAAGATCATGGAATTGTCCCCCCATGCCAAATCGGGTACTTGGGTGCCAATTCCATGCATCCCGGGCTCCAGCATGGACCCGGGTACTGCCAAACCAGCTCTCTGGGGTTTTCACTCCAGCTACCGCTGCTGCCAACCCAGAGGCAGGCTTCTGCCCTCCTGGAGTCTGAGCAGCCCAGTCCCAGGAAGGCAGAACAAAGAATTTCCTCTGAGAGAGGATGTTATACGCTCTCCCTTTGGAAACAGGTGTTAAGGGCTGGGGAGGAGTAGCCTCCCCCAGCCTCTGGAAATGCTTTGAATGGCACAGATGGTGCCCTCCTTGCATAAGCCAGTCTACACCAGTTCAGGGAACCCCCAGCCCCTGCTCTGGCGTGAAACTGGACAAAGGAAAGGGGAGTGACCACCCCAGGGGTGGTGCCCAGAGCTCCTCTAGTGTGTCCCAGACCTCTGCCATCTTGGATCCAGAGGTGTGAGGGCACAATGGAGGCCTCTGATTGGCCAGTGCCAGCAGGTGACGTCAAAGACACCTCCTGATAGGTGATTACCTCATTAGGTGGCCAATCCTCCTCTGAAGGCTATTTAGGGTCTCTCCTGTGGGCTTTTATTCAGATAACGACTTACAAGACTTCACCAGAGTTCATCTGCATCTCCCTCTTCAACTTCTGCCAAGGATCGACCGCTGACTGCTCCAGGACGCATGCAAAACTGCAATAAAGTAGCAAGAAGACTACCAGCGACATTGTAGCGCCTAATCCTGCCGGCTTTCTCAACTGTTTGCTGGTGGTGCATGCTCTGGGGGCTGTCTGCCTTCACCCTGCACTGGAAGCCAAGAAGAAATCTTCAGTGGGTTGATGGAGTCTTCCCCCTGCTACCCCAGGCACCAAACTTCTGCTTCACCGGTCCTCTGGGTCCCCTGTTATCTTGACGAGCGTGATCCCTGGAACACAGGTGGTGGATCCAAGTGACCTCGACAGTCCAGTAGTCCATCTGTCCAAATTTGGAGGAGTTAAGTCCTTGCCTCCCCTCTCAGACAGTAATCTTGTGTACTGCATGAACTGCAGCTGCTAGGGCTTCTGTGCACTTTTGCAAGGAATCCTTTGTGCACAGCCTAGCCCAGGTCCCCAGCAACCCATCCTGCATTGCTCAACTCGCTGAGTTGACCACCGGCTTCATGGGATCCTCTGTTGTAGTGCTGAGAGAACCGCCATACTCATTTTTCTTGAACCTGTGTTCAAGTACTTTTGTGGGTGCTGTCTTTATGTGCATGGGCTCTTTGTATTGCTGAGGGCCCCCTCTGGCTCCTCTTTTAAGTGGCAACCTCCTGATCCTTCCTGGGCCTGGGCAGCACCCTTTTTCTTTAACCGTGACCTTTGCAGCTAGCAAGGCTTGTTTGCAGTCTTTCTCCAAAGAAACAACTCTGCATGCTCCAGCACTCCGTGGGACATCTTCTGTGCAAAAGAGAAGTTCCTTGCATCTTCTTTTGTTGCAGAATCTTCAGCTTCTTCCACCCAGTGGCAGCCATTTTGCACCTTCATCAGTGGTTTAGTGGGCTCCTGCCCCCCCTGGACACTTTCGTGACTCTTGGACTTGGTCCCCTTCCTTTACAGGTCCTCAGATCCAGGAATCTGTCTTCAGTGCTTTGCAGTCTGTTGTGGTCTTTGCAGAATCCCCTATCACGACTTTAGTGTGTTTCTGGGGAAGTAGGGTCACTTTACTCCTACTCTTCAGGGTCTTGGGGTGGGGTATCTTGGACACCCTTAGCGTTTTCTTACACTTCCAGCGACCCTCTACACACTACACTAGGCCAGGGGTCTCTTAGTGGTTTGCATTCCACTTTCTTAGTATATGGTTTGTGTTGCCCCTAGGCCTATGGCATCCTATTGTATTCCACAGTGTTTGCACTACTTCTCTAACTGTTTACTTACCTGATTTTGGTTTGTGTGTTTTACTTACCTCCTAAGGGAGTATATCATCTGAGATATTTTTGCCACATTGTCACTAAAATAAAGTACCTTTATTTTTAGTAACTCTGAGTATTGTGATTCTCATGATATAGTGCTATATGATATAAGTGGTATAGTAGGAGCTTTGCATGTCTCCTAGTTCAGCCTAAGCTGCTCTGCTATAGCTATCTCTATCAGCCTAAACTGCTAGAACACTACTAATCTACTAATAAGGGATAACTGGACCTCGTACAAGGTGTAAGTACCATCAGGTACCCACTAGAAGCCGGTCCAGATGCCTACACAGGGTCCGCACTTCCTTGGCAATGACTTGCCACAGGCCTTTCTTTCGATGGGTGCTGACCTGCATGGGACACACAGAGCAAAGAAACAGACATCAGTATGTGTGCACTGAATACAGATTATATGTTGTTCCCTATGGAACGACCATTGTTGAAAGCCATGTTAGCAACTCACATGCAGTACGTGCCAGACAGTTTACGGCTGGGCAGTCACAAATCGAACCCACATGCATACAGGCATCTGCCACAATCACACACATCTAAGGGTGACAGACGCAAACTCCCCTGCTCCTCTGGTCGCCCATACAACTTGGCATACAGGGGTAGGACCACGTCCACCAGCTTCTCCAGCTCCTCCGCGGTGAAGGCCAGGGCCCGTTCCCCTGTGACCCGCGCCATCTCAGGGACCAGAGTCAGGACACAGCAGCAGACGCAGTGGAGTACTACCCTGCACGGGAATCAGGAGTCAAGTGTCAAGGGTCTGACAAAATGGAGTAGGTATTGCAGCGGTGTGCTCTGTCACCGCCAGCGGAGATCATGATTGGCTCAGGTTCCCCATTTACAACAATGTAATCCAATGATCTGGTGCATGGCAGTGAATACCGCCTTCCGCCATGACGACTAACGCCAGCGGAATGAAGTCACTTCCACTCCCTCATACCTGGATGGCGGGAGGCTGCCACTTTGCTACCACCACGTCACCATAGCCTGGCCAGGGGGCTCATCCAGGGCCTCAAAATCACCGACCTTAGTCACTTCGTGACATGATTTTAGGATCCTCACATGCACCCATCTTTGGAATTGTGTCCACACTGGGATGCCATTATTACAGAGTTAACTCAGCACACATATGCCTTATGGTGTACTTCATACTTTGCGTCTATAAGTGTTACCTACGTGTCGCACTTACAAAAATACAGTGACATCATGTGATGCAGGTGAAAGCTTACACTCAATATGTGTTCTTTCCTCTCCCATAGGTACAGACCCATGTGGCGAGGGAGGGCCCAATCTGTTTAAAGACCTCTGGTTGATTTGAAAACTATGGAGGAACGTCACATCATTGTCACCTACAGACTCAATAGAGCTACTATCCATGAGCTCTGTGCATTAATGGATCCTGTACTGAAACTGGCTAATCGGATTCAGCATGCCATCCCTACAACTGTGCAAGTGCTATCTGTACTCCAATTTGTGGCTAGAGGCTCATTTCAGGTGACAGTGGGCATGGGTGCAGGGGTCTCACATCCAATGTTCAGCCCCATCCTGTCAAAATTCCTGGATGCATTTGTCCAACACCTACAAACACATGTCCAGGTTCCCCAAAGGGCTGAACTTCCTCTCATCAAATCTGGATTTTATACCTTTGTTAACATCCCACATGTGATTGGTGCCATTGATGGAACACACATAGCTCTCATGCCCACAAGAGTGAATGAACAGGTGTATAGGAATCGGAAGAACTATCACTCCATGAATATACAATTGGTGTGTACTGCTGAACAGTACATTTCACATGTAAATGCCAGGTTCCCAGACTCAGCCCATGATTCCTTTGTCCTGAGAAACAGCTGCGTGCCACACTTGATGGAACAACTACAAGGGGACAGAAGATGGCTCATAGGTGAGTGTGTATGACCCTGTATCTGTACATAGCTGCCAGCTAGCCAATGTGCATGTACAGTCAGTTTCTTAAGGTCCTGTTTCACCCACTTTTGCAGGTGATTCTGGCTACCCCAACTTACAATGGCTCCTGAAACCTGTGAGGAATCCCAGAACAGATGCAGAGAGGAATTATAATAAGGCCTATGAACGTACTAGGAGGGTGATTGAACACACTATAGGTCTCCTGAAGGCTAGATTTCGTTACCTCCATCTCTCTGGGGGATCCCTGTGTTATGTCCCTGACAAGGTGTGTAAGATAGTGGTGGCCTGCTGCATGCTGCACAACTTGGCTGTGAGGAAAGCTATCCCCCTTCTGGAAGTGGAGAGTGCTGTCCAACCAGCCCCGCAACCTCAGGGAGGGGATGAGAGTGATAGTGAGGAAAAAGAGGGCAAAAATATCAACTCCAGGAACCAGCTGATCCTCCTATACTTCCAGTGACTCTAAGGTACTGTTCAATGATGCTGATGTCTTCACTGCATAGTTTCAGTCTGACTCATGTAACTGATAATGTGATATATATAGTCATTGATACTGTTAACTGATGACTGGAGTGGCATGTGCCAGGTAACCCAATATTAGGTATAGTGTAACATACTTCAGACACTACAGTGTGTTGGATCCCCTCCTGCAATAAAGGTATGATTATGAAATTGACTGGCTAATGCATGCACACTCACAATTGCTATCTCATATTGATGAGAGACATACGATTTGAGTGCATAGGTGTATTTGTTAAGTGACAAAATATACATATTTCGTGGGACAGTGATAGGGAGGGGGCACTTGGTGCATATCCATACTCAGGTACATTTGCTCAGCTGTTGGTAGCACTGGGTGTTGTTCCATGTGGCCATTGTTAGATGGTGTGATGGCAGTGGCAAGTCAACAAGGGAGCACAGTGGCACACCAGGGAGACAGTTCAGGGCAAAGTCACTTCCTAGCGATGCACTTGGTCTTGACTGGTGTTTCAGTGGCATGTCTGGGTCTGAGGGCACGTCTGTGTGGCTGGAGCTGGGCTGCAGAGGTAGGGGTGCTGGTGTCCTCTGGCAGTGCCACCAGTCCAGTAGCTGCTGCAAATGTAGATGGCTGGACAGTGTCCTAGCTAATGGTAGGGGCTTGCAGGTGGGTGGAGGTCTCAGACTGGCCGTGGTACTGGTGCTGCAGCACCCCTCCAATGGTGACCATGGTGGCATTGAGCTGTTTACAATGCTCAATGGGCTCCTGGTGGTGTTCTATCTGCAGCCTCTGATTCTGCTCCAGGGTGTCCAGGATCTGGCCCATCCTGTCCTGGGTATGGTGGCATGCTCTCAGGACCTCAGATATCACCTCTTGGGCTGATGCATCCATTCTTTGGCCACCCCACTGAGCCACTGATGTCCTCCCACTGGCCCTAGCCCTCTGTGCCTGTGTCTCCTGCACAGGTCTGGCAGTCGCACTTGCACTGGGCCCTTCATCATCCTGCCTGTTGGTGGGTGGAGACTGTGGCCTCTGTACATGTGGGCCGCCAGTCTGTGGCTCGGAGGCACTGGTGTGGGGTCATTTGGCCAGAGCTGATAATGGTGGCTGGGTGGTAAAACTGTCAGTATATCCTGGGTGGGGCTGCTGGAGGGTGACAGTCCAGGACTGTGTGATGGGCCAGGTTATTCCTCAATTTCCATACATCCCTCTGCACTCTCCCGAGTGAGGCCTCTGTCTTCGTGTGGGGCGCTGGTACTCCTTGGCGTTTCCGTCCAGGTGGCATGGGTGGTGGTGCCTGTGGGGGGAATGGACATGTGGGTGTCAGGTACTTTTTCAGCAATTAATGCACTGCTCTGCCCTATTTTGTGCTTATATTCCCCTGTTGTGGCATGCAAGGTCCCTTTGTGTACATATCTTTGCATTTTATGTGAGGGGTGGAGGTGCATTGTGGGTGCTGTAGTCCAACTGGGAATCCATGCAGGGGTAGGTGACCGGGCACAGGTGGCAGGATGGAGGTCTGTTTTTGGGATAGTGGGCATACAGGGTAGTTGGATGTGGGTGTTGTGGATTTGCTGGGGATGGGGTCCTGGTGGGAGTGAGAGGGGTGGGGTGATACATGCATTAGAGGTGGGGTGACTGTTAAGGTACTGTAGTTGACTTACCCGAGTCCAGTCCTCCAGTGAGTTCGGTGAGGCCCTCTGGGGTCAGGATAGCCAGGACCTTCTCCTCCCAGTCGGTGTATTCGGAGGGTGTAGGTGGGGGACCGCCATCAGTCATTTGTACGGTGATGTTGTGCCTGGATGCCATTGACCGAACCTTCCCGCGCAGGTCATTCAATCTCTTCCGGATGTCATCCCTTGTGCGTGGATGGCTTCCCACTGCATTGACCTTGTTGACAATCGTCTACCATAGCTCCATCTTCCTAGCCACTGGTGTCTGCTGCACCCGTGCCCCGAATAGTTGTGGCTCGACCCTGAGTATTTTGTCCACCATGGCCCTTAGCTCCCTATCTGTGAAGTGGGTGTGCTTAGGGGGTGCCATAGTGTGTGTTGTGGGTGGTGTGTTTTGGGTGTATTGTGAGGGTGCTGTTGTGTGGTTGTGTTTGTGACTTGTAAAGGTGTTTGGGGTTTGTATGTGTTTTGGTGGAGTATTTGTGCGTGTGACTTGTGTTATGTTGTGTTCAGTGTATGCGTGTTGTCAATCTCAGTTGTGCTATTGGCGATGCAAAGGATTGTGGGGTGTGTATCGTGAGTGTTTTATAGTGTTGTGGATGTGTGTCAGGTGTGTGGATTTCAAAGTTGCCAATGTCTGCATTTGATGTTGGTGGGTCCCATTGCTGGTCGTGGCGGTCCGTACCGCCAATGGTCATTCAGCATCCACTATCTGCCATGCTGATTTGTGCTTCATTATTTGGTGGGCAGAGGATTTGTCTGCATGTAAGCGGCGGGGTGGGGTGTACTGCCTTTCCGCCATTGTGCGCCCTGGTGGTGGGTGAAGGTTGCAGGATTTTTGGAGGTTTGACTTTTTTACATCATAATTCGACGGTGTCCAGTCTTCCACCACTGGCGGTCTTCTGTTCACCATCGCCACAGCGGTTGGCGGTGATTGCCACCAAGTTCATAATGAGGGCCTTTATTTTAATCAAAAAACTCCCCCAAGTGTCAGATACCTCAAGTTATATTGGTGTCAAAGTAATTGTTATAATACATCCCACAACATAGAATTGTTGGGTTTAATATAACTAGTTCAGGTAAAAGGTTTACAACTCTACCTGAAAAGGTGCCAACTTCAGCTCTGTAGTGCCCTTCTCTGATTGGCCAACCTCTGGCAGCCTGGCCAGGATTCCTTTTTGAGGTGTGAAGTGACCTGGGCTGAACACAAAGGGACCTGCCTGGGGTAGGAGACCTACCTCAGCAGATATGGAAGTAGGAAGGGGGGAAGGCTTCCAAACTGGTCTTCATAGGCAGGGAAGGACATTTGGAGCAACCCAGCACCTCCTTCACTTCCTGCAACCTCAGACAATTAGGTGCCCTCTTGATTACATTAGGAGAGGGCAGGAGAGGGGTGTGTTTAGGATTTTTAGGCACACCAGTGGGTAGGCTCAGCCAGATGTAACCTCCAAAAATCAGATTTAGCCATGATGGAATTTGAAGAATGTTGCTCCCTGGGATTGGTTTTTGCCACACTTCCCAGGAAGTGGTCATCACAAGGGGAAGAACCCTGCATCTGATTGGAGAATCAAGACCCCCCTGTTTTTCATCCAAGAACAAGGATAAATATGGCAGAGCTGCACCCACACCTCAGATCCCTACAAGGAAGAACATCAGAAGAAGAAGACTACCCTGCTGGACTCCTGACCTGCACCAGGACACTGCACTCAGAAAGACTGCACCAGCTTCACACTTGGGCTTTACCACAAGAAGGACTTTGCCTGGCTTCAACTGGTACAAGGAGGGACTCCCTGTTTACTACAGGTGAAAAATTGCTAAGCAAAGACCCCTGCACCAACTCCTGAAGAAACTGACCACTGTCCAGCGGCCAATTTGGAGTTTGAGCCAGGTGCATTCTAGAAGTTTAGTCTACACGCTCAAGGAGCAACTCAGAGCTTCTGGAACCTTGGGGTGAGCTGTGTGCTCCTAAAATACCTTAAATGTCCTTCCGCAAGAAGATGCATAAGTTTGGAGAACTTTTGGAACAAAGCTCCATAAAGGAACCAACCCGCCGCAGAAACTCTAGCCGGCTTGCCTCAACCGTGAACCGGCCTGACTTGCAGGTTCGTCCCAGTGAAGCAAATCTCTGAAAAAGTGACTAAGTCCGAATGTCGAAAGTTTACCGGGACCTCCCGCACAGGGTATCCGAAGAGGGCTCCAGGGACGTCAGATTCAGATTCAGGTTTGCCCCGGCCAAAGGATTTACATCTTACAAAATTGTCTAAGTCCAAACGTAGAAATCTTCACCGAGGGCTCCTGCAACGCATACCCGAAGAAGGGCTCCAGGAGGTTGGATCGGACTGGCAACCTTGCCCTGCTAAGGAAAATCTTCAAGAAAACGACTAAATCCGAGGGTAAACTTTTGACCAAGGCCTCCCGCTTGCTGTGGCCGAGCAGGGCTCCATCGCGGTTGGCCTTAAAATTTGACTTTGCCCCGATCGAGGTGCGACCAGATACCAGATTGGCATTATTCTTTTCTATGTGCTAAACAACACCAATTTTTTTAAAATTCATATCTCCGGTTCCCTTTATCAGATGTTATGAATTTTGGTGTCATTTTAAAGCAGCTAAAAATATTTCCTATTTTTATAAATTGGTTTTGGATTTTAAAACTGTGTCCTGTGTTTTAGTTAATTACTGTTTTGTGATACTTGAATGCTTTACGCTTTGTCTCCTAAGTTAAGCCTTGTCGCTCGTTGCCAAGCTACCAAGGGTTGAGCTGGGGTTAATTTATTGTACCCTCCCTGAGCCTAGTGGGGGTTAGTGGCCTATTGCTAAGTGTAGTTACTTACCTGCCCTTACCAATAATCCATATTCCAACAAAGCGTTATATAAATACTATCTTGTCATATCTAATCTTATTTTATCTTTATCCTTATCTTATTGTTATCTTATCTTATCTTATCTTATCTTTGTTAGAACAATCATGTTTTCAGCTTTTTTTTAACCAGAAAAAGTTAGACTACTTATGAATCTGAGGGGGTAGAGCTTTCCAGGTTTTGTGTGCCAGATAGGCGAAAGCACTGCTACCACTGTGACTTCGCACGATCTGAGGATGGGCAGAAATGTAGCATTTGCTGAACTTATTTCACGCTTCAGATGACAACATTGAAATTTGCCCTGATACCTAGGTACTCACCCATCTAAGTTTCTGTAAACAAAACATAGGCTTTGATTCCACATTAAGCAGGGTCCAGGTGCTTTTTATCAAACCAGATAAATAAAGCTACACTGGGGTTCATTATTTATCAGGTACAATAAATAGCACCTATCACAAGTTTCTGAGTAAACATGTGAATTTTGGTGTTCATCGGATCGGAATCTGCATGTCATGGCAAATTCTGAATGCTTTTCCCCTGATAAATTTCAACAGGTTCACCTGCAAATTTTTTATTTAGGGTGAGATATTTAGCGCATCTTTAAATTAGGGGATGCAGTAAATACCATCTAACTTGTAATTTCTACCCATGCACAAACAGAGGTTTGCGCAGGGGTTGGAGAACACTGACCAACTCATAATCAGGACTACAGTGTGCTAAATAAAACTCTCTTCCATACTGGGAGTCAGAGAAGTTTCGGTACAACCTGAGACATGTTTGTCTTTCTTGGAGATTTAGCATCAGCCTTGCAACAGAATTCTGAATGATTTGAAGATGGACCAGGAGAGTATGCCTTAATAAAGTGGATTTCCATAATCTATTCTGGACACAATGGGGGTCATTACAAGCTTGGCGGGCGGCGGTAACCGCTGTGCGGCCACCAATGCGGCCGCACTCCCGCGGACCCCATTACGACATCCCCGCTGAGCCGGCGTGCGCAAACCAAGTTTACGCCCGCCGGCCCAGCGGGGATGAGGCCGCAACATAGCAGCCGGCTCCTAATGGAGCCGGCGGTGTTGCGGCCGTGCGACGGGTGCAGTAGCACCCGTAGCAGACAGTGAAAAGCATCCCGGGGCCCTGTTAGGGGGCCCCTGGACACCCCTTACCGCCAGCCTCTTCCTGGCGGTGCAAACCGCCAGAAACAGGCTGGCGGTAGGGGGGTCATAATCCCCAGGGCATCGCTGCTTGCAGCGCTGCCCTGGTGGATTATCACAGCCGGGGCTAAAACAGCGGGAAACTGCCGGCCCCGGCGGTGCGACCGCGGCGCTACCGCCACATTCGTAATACGGGTCTCCGTACCGCCAGCCTGTTGGCGGTACGGACGCCACATTACCCCTGGCGGTCTATGACCGCCAGGGTCATAATGACCCCCAATAAGACCTTGCGTAACCGACTTTTGCATGTCCAGTGGAAGGCATTTAAAGACCATCTTCAGCATTTTATTTTACTTGCTGAGCCATCAATGGTTTCTGGCCAGGTATTACACCCACGTTATGTACCCTAAGACAGGGTGTGACAGCATTCTCAAGTTCTGGCAGGCACAATTCTTTTGACCAGATGCCTTTAAAGAGAAGACCTTCTGTCTCTATCAGAATTCAGTTGCAGGCACTTTGCGTACAACAAATTTGCGATAGTTTTCATACAGGCCTGAAAGTTGACCCATAACATGGCAACACTATCAGAGATGGAAACAATAATTTTAGATTGAGCAGCACATAAAATAGACTTTAAACCAATGTAGTGGATTTGCTCGAATATCAGAATCATGTACACATTAAAAAGTGTGGGGCTCAGGGTTGAGTCTAAGGGCACGCTACTTACCATTGTGGTGGTTTTCAACAAGACGGAAGGAAAAGGCACTGCCTGCAATCTTTATTTCAGAAATGATGCAAGCCACCTGTGGGCCTATCCGCACACGTCAATTGGGAATAGCCTTTCTAATAAAGAGAATGTATGGAAGACTGCCAAAACATCTAAAAGGACTAGGGTGGCAGAGCTTCCCCGGCCCAAAATTCTTAAATTATCCACAATGAGCAGCACCACCATTTTCTACTTGTCGTCCTGCCCTTGGTCTATCAATTGCTCCATTTCAGTTATGCAGACAGGCATGCAAGAGTTTGGCACTTCTCCATAGGGCCACAATTGCTCACACTCGTTGACAAAATTTGTAAAGATGTCTAAAAAAGGAAGATGAAACATGTTTGTTGCAGCCCCAGTCCACACCTTATACCGCTCCATTTAAATGCAAACATTCTAAACAACATTTTCTACAAGAATACACATATACTTACATAGTTGAATTCCAGAGTACGTCCATCACAACAGACATCCAGTAAAAAAGAGCTATCTCTACTTTTTCCAGACAGGTAGGTCCTGATTACAAGTAAAGGTGCTATTTAGCGCACATGGTAAATGACGATACCCTGGGGTTCGTTATTTATCGGTTGCAATAAATAGTACCTGTTCTGAGTTATTGGGGAAATACATGCAGTATTAGGTGTTTAGCACACCAAAATCCGTATGGTACAGTAAATACTATACACATTTCCCCTGTTAAATTTCGGCAGGTTTGACCTGCTGAAATTTAACAAAGCTTGAGGTATTTAATGCATCTGATAAATATCAAATGCTTCAAATGCCTTTTGACTGGTAATTCCAACCCATGCATAAAAAGGATTTACACACAGCTCAGAGTTTTTGTGCAGGAACATATCCCTTCCTGTACAAAGGCAATCCTGCCCATAGCACAGGCACCCCTGCATGCCTGTGTTGGGGCTAGGCTGCCTGAAGGGCACCTGCTCTATTACAGCAACGTAGTACGCCATATCTTAGTAGATATGGAGCAATTCTACTCTCTTCCTTTCAGGCAATGCAGCACAGCAAGTTGCCTTCCTGTATTTCAATGTGAGAAGGATTAGTAAGTCTACCCATATATGAATATCAATGTTTAAGTGGCAGAATGTGTTCTTAGTGCCAAGAGAGTTTGTTGAGTATATGCTCAGAATTCAAAAATCAAACTTTCATTTCACTGTTTGTACTTCACTCTCTTGTCATTGAAAACTAGCTGAATTTTGGACCACAATTCCCAGCCTGCTCTTGCCCCCAGGAGGAAGTCTTACACTAGTCCACCTTCTGGCACTTGGGGTGCCGACGATGAGTGCTATATAGCGCTAGTAACATCCCCACAGCGCTGGACGTGCTGAACTTTGGACCACTTTTTCCAGCATGCTCTTAGCTCCTGGAGGCGGGCCTTCACTCGTCCAGCTGCTGGCACTTGGGGTGCCGATGAGCGCTACATAGAGTTAGTAACATCCCTGCAGCGTGGGACGCACTGCACTTTGAACCACATTTCCCAGCCTGCTCTTGGACCCTGGACGTGGGCCTTCACTCATCCAGCTGCTGGCACTTGGGGTGTCAATGAGCGGTACATAGCACTAGTAACATCTCTGCAGTGCAGGACGCAGGGACTTTGGACCACATTTCACAGCCTTCTCTTGGCCCCTGGAGGCAGTCCTTCACTCGTCCATGTGCTGGCACTTGGGGTGCCAAGAAGCGCTATATAGTGCTAGTAACATCACCGCAATGCAGGACATGCACATGATGGGCCTGGGCAAAGCCTGGGCCAAGGGTGGGCCTGTCCAAGCCCATCGGAGCCCGGAGGAGGCTGGGCGACCCCACTTACTTTCCCAACAAGAGGAATTTGTAGGTACTGTTTGCAGCCGCTACAGTCTAGTGGGTGGTGTGACACTGGCTTGGTTGATTAGCCAAATTCTATTTACACACAATATTGCACATGGGTAAAAGGAAGTCGGCAGAGGGTGGAGCTGGTCTTGTAAAAAAGAAAACACGCAAGACCTTGAAGAATGTATGGGACAATTGCGTGTTGGAAAGTGTAGGAGGCTGACCTGCCTTATAGTGGGAACCTGAGTGTACTTACACCTTGTGCCAGGTCCAGTTATCCCCTATTATTAGATTAGTAGTGTTCTAGCAGCTTAGGCTGATAGAGGTAGATACAGCAGAGCAGCTTAGGCTGAGCTAGGAGACATGCAAAGCTCCTACTATACCACTTATATCATATGGCACCATAGCACAAGAATCACAATACTCAGAGTTACTAAAAATAAAGGTACTTTATTTTGTGTGTAAAACATATCTCAGAGGATATGCTCCCTTAGGAGGTAAGTAAAATACACAAAATATAGACACAAACCAAAATCAGGTAAGTAAACAGTTAGAAAAGTAGTGCAAACACTGTAGAATACCACAGGATGCAATAGGCCTAGGGGCAACACAAACCATATACTAAGAAAGTGGAATGCGAACCACTTAGGGGCCCCAGACCAAATGTAGTGTGTAGAGGGTCGCTGGGAGCATAAGAAAACACTAAAGGTGTCCAAAATATGCCACCCCAAGACCCTGAAAATTAGGAGTAAAGTTGCCCCAAAAACACACTAAAGTCGTGATAGGAGATTCTGCGAAGACAACAACTGACTGCAAAGCACTGAAGACGGATTCCTGGACCTGTGGACCTGTAAAGGAAGGGGACCAAGTCCAAGAGTCATGAAAGTGTCCGGGGGGGCAGGAGCCTACTAAACCCCGGATGAAGGTGCAAAATGGCTGCCTCTGGGTGGAAGAAGCTGAAAATTCCGCAACATCGGAAGATGCCAGGAACTTTGCCTTTGCACAGAAGATGTCCCACGGCATGCTGGAGGATGCAGAGTTATTTCCACACAGAAATACCGCAAACAAGCCTTGGTAGCTGCAAAGGTTGCAGTTGAAGAAAATGGGTGCTGCCCGGGCCCAGGTAGGACCAGGAGGTCGCCCCTTGGAGGAGAAGACAGAGGGGGCACTCAGCAACACAGAAAGCCCATGGAGAAGTAGGCAGCACCCGCAGAAGCACTTGAACAGAGGTTCAAGAAATCTGAGCACAGCGGTTGTCTCAAACACTACAAGAGAGGGTCCCATGAAGCAGGTGGTCAACTCAGCCAGTTGAGCAATGCAGGATGGAGTGCTGGGGACCTGGGCTAGGCTGTGCACAAAGGACTCCTTGCAAAACTGCACAGAAGCCCTAGCAGCTGCAGTTCACGTAGTACACATGATTGCGGTCTGGCCTGGGGAGGCAAGGACTTACCTCCACCAAATTTGGACAGAATGACCACTGGACTGTCCAGGGACCACACTCGTCACTGTGAGAGGGGACCCAGAGGACCGGTGAAACAGATGTTTGGTGCCTGCGAAGGCAGGGGGAAGATTCTGCCGACCGACAGGAGATTTCTTCTTGGCTTCCAGTGCAGGGTGAAGGCAGACAGCCCCCAGAGCATGCACCAGGAAACAGTAGAGAAAGCCGGCAGGATTAGGCGCTACAATGTTGCTGGTAGTCTTTTTGCTACTTTGTTGCGGTTTTGCAGGCGTCCTGGAGCAGTCAGCGGTCGATCCTTGGCAGAAGTTGAAGAAGGAGATGCAGAGGAACTCTGGTGAGCTCTTGCATTCGTTATCTGACGAGAAACCCACAGGAGAGACCCTAAATAGCCCTCAGAGGAGGACTGGCCACCAAACCAGGTAAGCACCTATCAGGAGGGGTCTCTGACGTCACCTGCTGGCACTGGCCACTCAGAGGCTTCCATTGTACCCTCACACCTCTGTATTCAAGATGGCAGAGGTCTGGGACACACTGGAGGAGCTCTGGGCACCACCTCTGGGGTGGTGATGGACAGGGGAGTGGTCACTCCCCTTTCCTTTGGCCAGTTTCGTGCCAGAGCAGCGGCTGGGGGATCCCTGAACTGGTGTAGACTGGCTTATGCAAAGAGTGCACCATCTGTGCCCTTCAAAGCATTTCCAGAGGCTGGGGGAGGCTACTCCTCCCCAGCCCTTAACACCTATTTCCAAATGGAGAGGGTGTAACACCCTCTCTCAGAGGAAATCCTTTGTTCTGCCTTCCTGGGACTGGGCTGCCCAGACCCCAGGAGGGCAGAAGCCTGTCTGAGGGGTTGGCAGCAGCGGTAGCTGGAGTGAAAACCCCAGAGAGCTGGTTTGGCAGTACCCGGGGTCCATGCTGGATCCCTGGGGATGCATGGGATTGGCACCCCAATACCAGATTTGGCATGGGAGGACAATTCCATGATCATAGACATGTTACAAGGCCATATTCGGAGTTACCATTGTGAAGCTACATATATGTATTGACCTATATGTAGTACACGCGTGTAATGGTGTCCCCGCACTCTCAAAGTCCAGGGAAATTGCCCTGAACAATGTGGGGATACCTTGGCTAGTGCCAGGGTGCCCTCACAACTTAGTAACTTTGCATCTAACCTTCACTAAGTGAGAGTTAGACATATAGGTGACTTATAAGTTACAAAAGTGCAGTGTAAAATGGCTGTGAAATAACGTGGACGTTATTTCACTCAGGCTGCAGTGGCAGTCCTGTGTAACTATGGTCTGAGCTCCCTACGGGTGACAAAAGAAATGCTGCAACCCATAGGGATCTCCGGGAACCCAAATACCCTGGGTACCTAGGTACCACATACTAGGGAATTATAAGGGTGTTCCAGTGTGCTAATCGGAATTGGTAAAACTGGTCACTAGCCTGCAGTGACAATTTTAAAAGCAGAGAGAGCTTAAGCACTGAGGTTCTGCTTAGCAGAGCCTCAGTGACACAGTTAGGCACCACACAGGGAACACATTTAGGCCACAAACTATGAGCACTGGGGTCCTGGCTAGCAGGATCCCAGTGAGACAGGCAAAAACAAACTGACACACAAGTAAAAATGGGGGTAACATGTCAGGCAAAATGGTTCTTTCCTACAGAAACGATTGATAACCTCTTGGCCGAATGTGAGGAAATATTGACTTCTCCTTAAGATAATGCTTCCGTATGTGCACAGAGTGTGCGTTCCTCTCTAAGCCTGGGGGTGAACTTTAGGAAAATTCCTAATATGTATAAAAAGCTGGAGCACAGGGTTTGGTGCCTGAAGGGGAGGCTGGGATGGGTCAAGATGCTGTTTGCATTACATCGCTTTGGGCTGATGTGATGCAATGCCCTGCAGCAATCGCTTTAGCCCTTTAAGTGTCACTTTAGACTCACACGATGATCCCATCTTAGAGACCTCGACGGTTGAGGTTGTTGATACAAATGTTGCTTCTAATGAGGCTGAGTCACAGTATATTTCCCATATACAAGATTTAAAAACTGAGGAGGCTGAGCTTAAATCTATGGTAACCACCTTAATTTCTATGGTTAAGCAGATGATACCTTCTGAGGGGAAGACTCTTCTGGATAGTGCTCATTTTTTTGCACCTCGTCCCCTGGCCCTTCTGCTGTGTTGTCTAAATTGCCCTTGCCAGTATGTAATAAGAATCTTACCCCTACCTAGTGCTCTATTATTATTAGCCCTGCTCCTTATGTTGGCCTACGGCCAGTTGATTACAGATTGGGGGACTCTCGGCAGGGTCTTAGTCACACTAGTTCTTGTGTTGTTAAGAAATAGTTGGTGGGCTTTGTCATAACAGATTACTGTCAACCTTCTACGCATCTAGATAATGGTGCTTTCAATTGTGCTTTACATCTAGCTGTTGGCGGACCTAAATCCACCAACACTGTCCTGTGTTCCTAAGTTACATCCCGCGGCATCCAGGGAAGGTGGATAATCTGTCAAAAACAAGGTGATTCACTCGGTACGTCATCTGAGAAGTTGTCATTCTGTGAGTCATGGTGATATAATTGGGGCAGTTTGGAGGACAGCTCATGATACACACAATGACATGATTAAATTGACACTTAGGGATAACAGTATGGTAGATAACCTGGTGGCTCTAGATGCAAGAACATGCGCACTGAGGCATTCTAGTATTCAGTTGAAATACCCCAGGCTTTTTTCTGACCATAAAGCTCAATCTGCCTATCAGGCTTAAAGGAGAACAACTGACTTTGAGTATCACTTGATCCTTCTCTAGACCATTCTATTGCCTTGTTGATGTTACCCACATACTCTCCTCTGGTTGCAGTGGGTCGATATGCATCTTTTCCTTCTTGTACTTATAATTTTAATTCCCTGTTGGCCCATAGTTCTTGTCTTACACCTACCCTGGTTCCTGTTTTGCATGATACAATCAGTTCTGTTGGTGTCAGCGTTCTACCTACTGCTGTCCCTGACCCCACTGATTTACCTAGTTTTGACTGTTCTTCTTGGCAAGTAACTCAGAATGAGTCATTTAACCATGCCATTACTACATCTACTCTGCCACCAACATCTCAAAATGTTGAGGTGCGTCTTGTCTCTTGGAACATGGCAGGACTGAGTTCTAAGATCTCTTTCCCTGCTTGTACTCAATTTATAGACTGAGAAATCTGTATTTTCCAGGAGGCATGGGCCTTGGATCCGATCTTTGGGCCTGGCTATTTGAATTTTTATATTCCAGCATTCCCTAAAAAGAGGGGTAGACCTTCTGTCGGCATAATCACTTGGGTTAGAACAACATTAAACTGCCTAATCCAACATTTATCTATCAACTCTCATGACATACCAGGTATCCAGTTACAATTTGGGCCAAATTTAGGAGTAATTATTATTAATCTTTATGCAAAAGAGGTCGGGGGCTTGGCTTCCCGCACTCTCCTCATACTGGGAACATTCCTTAGGCAGTGTCCTCAGCATTTTAAACTTATTGTGGCAGGTGACTTTAATGTCACTTTTGAGCCTCTTGATTGGGACAATCTCAGTATTACGTATGATGAAGATCTGGTGTGGTCCGTTCCTTCTTTAGATATTCCCCCCATTAAAGGGTGGTCGCAAGTAGCTGTGCATTTAAAAGCCTTGACTATCGAATTTGGGCTTATCGTCTTCAATGGCAGGACTAGATCAGATGCAAAGTGTTGTCACACGTATAATGAGGTCAAACATACAAGTAGAATTGACTACGGCCTAGTTGATCTAAGACAGTGGCCTTCTGTCATCAACATGATGGTCATTGAGAGGACAGAGAGTGATCACAATCCGCTTTCTGTTCAAATGTTTGCTCCTTGTAACCAATCATTTACATCTACTACCTCTACCACCTTGTCGACAGACATCAGTATGACTAATGATAAACGTCACTTAAAATGGCATCAGGTAGTAGCTCGGCCAGACATCTTAAGTGCTGTGAATGCTGTTTTGAGGACCTTGTTGGTGCACTTAGAGGCGAGTCTCGTAACAAACAACGCTCCATTGATAACATCTCACATCTCCTGTTTTGAGAGCATTGCGGCAAATTTTTGGGCAGGCAGTCAATCTAGCAGTAGTAGACCCAAAGGGAAACATCCCTGGTTTAATGAGGAATGTCGGGTACTAAATAGACTACTGGCTAAAGCCATTAAATGTAAGGATATATTCTCCATTTGCACAATTAGGAAGTCTTACAAGGCTGCCATCTGTAAAGCTAAACGTGAACAAGATGAATGGTGGTGGGCAGCGTTAAAAGATGCATCACTTGAGAAGGACTGCTTAAAGTTTTGGTCCTAGATTACAGGTTGCCCCGATAAGGGTGCATTGAATGTAACAACAATTATTGCTGCAGTAGACTGGGTAGATTATTTCAGTCAATTAAATTCTGCCGATCACTATAGTACGGCACGTGAGCCTCATTGGGCTCTCTCTGCCCATTCTGGCCAACTGTCAAGTCCTGCAAATACCCGATTGTTTACTCTCTCTGATGTTGTGCATTCACTTGGCATGATCAAGCACAGTAGGGCGTCTGCTCCAGATGGCGATCCAGCTGACTTGTTTTTGACTGACAAGAATGCTTGGCCTAGCAATATCCTTAACATATCTAATGCAATAGCAGCAGGGGATACAATTCCTGACTCATGGAAAGCTGCTGTTGTTGTACCTAATCACAAAAAGGGTGAAATATCTTTGCCCTCTAACTACAGACCTATTAATTTGTTAGATTTTTTCAAAACGCTTGTGGTCGTTGGTGAACAGAAGCCCGCCAGTGGCGGTAGACTGGACATGGCCGAATTACAATGCCAAAAAGTCAAACCTCCAAAAATCCTGCAACCTCCACCCACCTTCAGGGCCCACAACGTAGGAACAGCAGTACACCCCACCCCACCACTAGACAAATCCTCCGCCCACCAAATAATGAAGCACAAATCAGCGTGGCGGATAGTGGATGCCAAACGACTATTGGCGGTACGGACTGCCACAGCCAGCAATGGGACCCACCAACATCAAATGCACACATTGGCAACTTTGAAACCCACACACCTGACACACATCCACAACACTATAAAACACACACATACACACCCCACAATCCTTTGCATCACCAATAGCACAACTGAGATTGACAACACAACATGCATACACTGAACACAACATAACACGTGTCACATGCACAAATACTCCACCAAAACACATACAAACCACAAACACCTTAACCCCTTCGCTGCCAGGCCTTTTCCCCCTCCTGTGCCAAGCCTTTTTTTGGCTATTTGGAGCAGTTCGCGCTTAGGCCCTCATAACTTTTTGTTCACATAAGCTACCCACGCCAAATTTGCGTCCTTTTTTTCCAACATCCTAGGGATTCTAGAGGTACCCAGACTTTGTGGGTTCCCCAGAAGGAGGCCAAGAAATTAGCCAAAAAACAGTGAAAATTTTGTTTTTTTTTAAAAATGGGAAAAATGGGCTGCAGAAGAAGGCTTGTGGTTTTTCCCCTGAAAAGGGCATCAACAAAGGGTTTGTGGTGCTAAAATCACCAGCTTCCCAGCTTTCAGGAACAGGCAGACTTGAATCAGAAAACCCAATTTTTCAACACAATTTTGGCATTTTTTGTGCTTTCAGCATCCTTCCAGTCAGTGACAGAAATGGGCATGAAACCAACGCTGGATCCCGGAAACCGCAACATTTCTGAAAAGTAGACAAAATTCTGAATTCAGCAAGGGGTAATTTGTGTAGATCCTACAAGGGTTTCCTACAGAAAATAACAACTGAAAAAGAAAAATATTGAAATTGATGTGAAAAAAATATCAATTTTTCTCTACGTTTTACTCTGTAACTTTTTCCTGCAATGTCAGATTTTCGAAAGCAATATACTGTTACGTCTGCTGGACTCTTCTAGTTGCGGGGATATATAGGGCTTGTAGGTTCATCAAGAACTCTGGGTACCCAGAGCCAATAAATGACCTGCACCCTGCAGTGGGTTTTCATTCTATGCCGGGTATACAGCAATTCATTTGCTGAAATATAAAGAGTAAAAAATAGCTATCAAGAAAATCTTTGTATTTACAAAATGGGCACAAGATAAGGTGTTGAGAAGCAGTGGTTATTTGCACATCTCTGAATTCCGGGGTGCCCATACTAGCATGTGAATTAAGGGCATTTCTCAAATAGACGTCTTTTTTACACACTGTCTTACATTTGGAAGGGAAAAATGTACAGAAAAACAAGGGGCAATAACACTTGTTTTGATATTCTATGTTCCCCCAAGTCTCCCGATAAAAATTATACCTCACTTGTGTGGGTAGGCCTAGCGCCCGCGACAGGATATGCCCCAAAACACAACGTGGACACATCACAGAAAACAGAGCTGTTTTTAGCAAAGTGCCTACCTGTAGTTTTTGGCCTCTAGCTCAGCCGCCACCTAGGGAAACCTACCATACCTGTGCAATTCTGAAAATTAGAGACCTAGGGGAATCCAAGATGGGGTGACTTGTGTGGTTCGGACAAGGTTCTGTTACCCAGAATCCTTTGCAAACCTCAAAATTTGGCTAAAAAAACACATGTTCCTCACATTTCTGTGGCAGAAAGTTCTGGAATCTGAGAGGAGCCACAAATTTCCTTCCACCCAGCATTCCCCCACGTCTCCCGATAAAAATGATACCTCACTTGTGTGGGTAGGCCTAGCGCCCGCGACAGGAAACGCCCCAAAGTTCAAAGTGGACACATCCAAATTTTTTAAGGAAAACAGAGGTGTTTTTTGCAAAGTGCCTACCTGTAGATTTTGGCCTGTAGCTCAGCCGCCTCCTAGGGAAACCTACCAAACCTGTGCATTTCTGAAAACTAGAGACCTAGGGGAATCCAAGATGGGGTGACTTGTGTGGCTCGGACAAGGTTCTGTTGCCCAGAATCCTTTGCAAACCTCAAAATTTGGCTAAAAAAACACATGTTCCTCACATTTCAGTGGCAGAAAGTTCTGGAATCTGAGAGGAGCCACACATTTCCTTCCACCCAGCGTTCCCCCATGTCTCCCGATAAAAATGATACCTCACTTGTGTGGGTAGGACTAGCGCCCGCGACAGGAAACGCCCCAAAGCGCAATGTGGACACATCCAAATTTATGAAGGAAAACAGAGGTGTTTTTTGCAAAGTGCCTACCTGTAGATTTTGGCCTGTAGCTCAGCCGCAACCTAGGGAAACCTACCAAACCTGTGCATTTCTGAAAACTAGAGACCTAGGGGAATCCAAGATAGGGTGACTTGTGTGGCTCGGACCAGGTTCTGTTACCCAGAATCCTTTGCAAACCTCAAGATTTGGCTAAAAAAACACATGTTCCTCACATTTCTGTGGCAGAAAGTTCTGGAATCTGAGAGGAGCCACAAATTTCCTTCCACCCAGCGTTCCCCCACGTCTCCCGATAAAAATGATACCTCACTTGTGTGGGTAGGCCTAGCGCCCGTGACAGGAAACGCCCCAAAGCGCAACGTGGACACATCCACATTTTTTAAGGAAAACAGAGGTGTTTTTTGCAAAGTGCCTACCTGTAGATTTTGGCCTGTAGCTCAGCCACCACCTAGGGAAACCTACCAAACCTGTGCATTTCTGAAAACTAGAGACCTAGGGGAATCCAAGATGGGGTGACTTGTGTGGCTCGGACCAGGTTCTGTTACCCAGAATCCTTTGCAAACCGAAAATTTGGCTAAAAAAACACATGTTCCTCACATTTCTGTGGCAGAAAGTTCTGGATTCTGAGAGGAGCCACAAATTTCCTTCCACCCAGCATTCCCCCACGTCTCCCGAAAAAAATGATACCTCACTTGTGTGGGTAGGCCTAGCGCCCGCGACAGGAAACGCCCCAAAGTTCAAAGTGGACACATCCAAATTTTTTAAGGAAAACAGAGGTGTTTTTTGCAAAGTGCCTACCTGTAGATTTTGGCCTGTAGCTCAGCCGCCTCCTAGGGAAACCTACCAAACCTGTGCATTTCTGAAAACTAGAGACCTAGGGGAATCCAAGATGGGGTGACTTGTGTGGCTCGGACAAGGTTCTGTTACCCAGAATCCTTTGCAAACCTCAAAATTTGGCTAAAAAAACACATGTTCCTCACATTTCAGTGGCAGAAAGTTCTGGAATCTGAGAGGAGCCACACATTTCCTTCCACCCAGCGTTCCCCCATGTCTCCCGATAAAAATGATACCTCACTTGTGTGGGTAGGCCTAGCGCCCGCGACAGGAAACGCCCCAAAGCGCAACGTGGACACATCCAAATTTATGAAGGAAAACAGAGGTGTTTTTTGCAAAGTGCCTACCTGTAGATTTTGGCCTGTAGCTCAGCCACAACCTAGGGAAACCTACCAAACCTGTGCATTTCTGAAAACTAGAGACCTAGGGGAATCCAAGATAGGGTGACTTGTGTGGCACGGACCAGGTTCTGTTACCCAGAATCCTTTGCAAACCTCAAGATTTGGCTAAAAAAACACATGTTCCTCACATTTCTGTGGCAGAAAGTTCTGGAATCTGAGAGGAGCCACAAATTTCCTTCCACCCAGCGTTCCCCCACGTCTCCCGATAAAAATGATACCTCACTTGTGTGGGTAGGCCTAGCGCCCGCGACAGGAAACGCCCCAAAGCGCAACGTGGACACATCCACATTTTTTAAGGAAAACAGAGGTGTTTTTTGCAAAGTGCCTACCTGTAGATTTTGGCCTGTAGCTCAGCCACCACCTAGGGAAACCTACCAAACCTGTGCATTTCTGAAAACTAGAGACCTAGGGGAATCCAAGATGTGGTGACTTGTGTGGCTCGGACGAGGTTCTGTTACTCAGAATCCTTTGCAAACCGAAAATTTGGCTAAAAAAACACATGTTCCTCACATTTCTGTGGCAGAAAGTTCTGGATTCTGAGAGGAGCCACAAATTTCCTTCCACCCAGCGTTCCCCCACGTCTCCCGATCAAAATGATACCTCACTTGTGTGGGTAGGCCTAGCGCCCGTGACAGGAAACGCCCCAAAGCGCAACGTGGACACAGCCAAATTTTTGAAGGAAAACAGTGGTGTTTTTTGCAAAGTGCCTACCAGTAGATTTTGGCCTGTAGCTCAGCCCTCACCTAGGGAAACCTACCAAACCTGTGCATTTCTGAAAACTAGAGACCTAGGGGAATCCAAGATGGGGTGACTTGTGTGGCTCGGACCAGGTTCTGTTACCCAGAATCCTTTGCAAACCTCAAAATTTGGCTAAAAAAACACATGTTCCTCACATTTCTGTGGCAGAAAGTTCTGGAATCTGAGAGGAGCCACACATTTCCTTCCACCCAGCGTTCCCCCATGTCTCCCGATAAAAATGATACCTCACTTGTGTGGGTAGGCCTAGCGCCCGCGACAGGAAACGCCCCAAAGCGCAACGTGGACACATCCAAATTTATGAAGGAAAACAGAGGTGTTTTTTGCAAAGTGCCTACCTGTAGATTTTGGCCTGTAGCTCAGCCGCAACCTAGGGAAACCTACCAAACCTGTGCATTTCTGAAAACTAGAGACCTAGGGGAATCCAAGATAGGGTGACTTGTGTGGCACGGACCAGGTTCTGTTACCCAGAATCCTTTGCAAACCTCAAGATTTGGCTAAAAAAACACATGTTCCTCACATTTCTGTGGCAGAAAGTTCTGGAATCTGAGAGGAGCCACAAATTTCCTTCCACCCAGCGTTCCCCCACGTCTCCCGATAAAAATGATACCTCACTTGTGTGGGTAGGCCTAGCGCCCGCGACAGGAAACGCCCCAAAGCGCAACGTGGACACATCCACATTTTTTAAGGAAAACAGAGGTGTTTTTTGCAAAGTGCCTACTTGTAGATTTTGGCCTGTAGCTCAGCCACCACCTAGGGAAACCTACCAAACCTGTGCATTTCTGAAAACTAGAGACCTAGGGGAATCCAAGATGGGGTGACTTGTGTGGCTCGGACGAGGTTCTGTTACTCAGAATCCTTTGCAAACCGAAAATTTGGCTAAAAAAACACATGTTCCTCACATTTCTGTGGCAGAAAGTTCTGGATTCTGAGAGGAGCCACAAATTTCCTTCCACCCAGCGTTCCCCACGTCTCCCGATCAAAATGATACCTCACTTGTGTGGGTAGGCCTAGCGCCCGTGACAGGAAACGCCCCAAAGCGCAACGTGGACACAGCCAAATTTTTGAAGGAAAACAGTGGTGTTTTTTGCAAAGTGCCTACCAGTAGATTTTGGCCTGTAGCTCAGCCCTCACCTAGGGAAACCTACCAAACCTGTGCATTTCTGAAAACTAGAGACCTAGGGGAATCCAAGATGGGGTGACTTGTGTGGCTCGGACCAGGTTCTGTTACCCAGAATCCTTTGCAAACCTCAAAATTTGGCTAAAAAACACATGTTCCTCACATTTCTGTGGCAGAAAGTTCTGGAATCTGAGAGGAGCCACAAATTTCCTTCCACCCAGCGTTCCCCCACGTCTCCCGATAAAAATGATACCTCACTTGTGTGGGTAGGCCTAGCGCCCGCGACAGGAAACGCCCCAAAGCGCAAAGTGGACACATCCAAATTTTTGAAGGAAAACAGAGGTGTTTTTTGCAAAGTGCCTACCTGTAGATTTTGGCCTGTAGCTCGGCCGCCACCTAGGGAAACCTACCAAACCTGTGCATTTCTGAAAACTAGAGACCTAGGGGAATCCAAGATGGGGTGACTTGTGTGGCTCGGACCAGGTTCTGTTACCCAGAATCCTTTGCAAACCTCAAAATTTGGCTAAAAAAACACATGTTCCTCACGTTTCTGTGGCAGAAAGTTCTGGAATCTGAGAAGAGCCACAAATTTCCTTCCACCCAGCGTTCCCCCACGTCTCCCGATAAAAATTATACCTCACTTGTGTGGGTAGGCCTAGCACCCGCGACAGGAAACGCCCCAAAGTGCAACATGGACACATCCAAAAGTTTGAAGGAAAACAGAGGTGTTTTTTGCAAAGTGCCTACCTGTAGATTTTGGCATGTAGCTCAGCCGCCACCTAGGGAAACCTACCACACCTGTGCATTTCTGAAAACTAGAGACCTAGGGGAATCCAAGATGGGGTGACTTGTGTGGCTCGGACCAGGTTCTGTTACCCAGAATCATTTGCAAACCGAAAATTTGGCTAAAAAAACACATGTTCCTCACATTTCTGTGGCAGAAAGTTCTGGATTCTGAGAGGAGCCACAAATTTCCTTCCTCCCAGCGTTCCCCCACATCTCCCGATCCAAATGATACCTCACTTGTGTGGGTAGGCCTAGCGCCCGCGACAGGAAACGCCCCAAAGGGCAACGTGGACACAGCCAAATTTTTGAAGGAAAACAGAGGTGTTTTTTGCAAAGTGCCTACCTGTAGATTTTGGCCTGTAGCTCAGCCCCCACCTAGGTAAACCTACCAAACCTGTGCATTTCTGAAAACTAGAGACCTAGGGGAATCCAAGATGGGGTGACTTGTGTGGCTCGGACCAGGTTCTGTTACCCAGAATCCTTTGCAAACCTCAAAATTTGGCTAAAAAAACACATGTTCCTCACATTTCTGTGGCAGAAAGTTCTGGAATCTGAGAGGAGCCACAAATTTCCTTCCACTCAGCGTTCCCCCACGTCTCCCGATAAAAATGATACCTCACTTGTGTGGGTCGGCCTAGCGCCCGCGACAGGAAACGCCCCAAAGCGCAACGTGGACACATCCACATTTTTGAAGGAAAACAGAGGTGTTTTTTTGCAAAGTGCCTACCTGTAGATTTTGGCCTGTAGCTCAGGCGCCACCTAGGGAAACCTAAAAAACCTGTGCATTTCTGACAACTAGAGACCTAGGGGAATCCAAGATGGGGTGACTTGTGTGGCTCGGACCAGGTTCTGTTACCCAGAATCCTTTGCAAACCTCAAAATTTGGCTAAAAAAACACATGTTCCTCACATTTCTGTGGCAGAAAGTTCTGGAATCTGAGAGGAGCCACAAATTTCCTTCCACCCAGCATTCCCCCACATCTCCCGATAAAAATGATACCTCACTTGTGTGGGTAGGCCTAGCGCCCGCGACAGGAAACACCCCAAAGCGCAACGTGGACACATCCAAATTGTTGAAGGAAAACAGAGGTGTTTTTTGCAAAGTGCCTACCTGTAGATTTTGGCCTGTAGCTCAGCCACCACCTAGGGAAACCTACCAAACCTGTGCATTTCTGAAAACTAGAGACCTAGGGGAATCCAAGATGTGGTGACTTGTGTGGCTCGGACGAGGTTCTGTTACTCAGAATCCTTTGCAAACCGAAAATTTGGCTAAAAAAACACATGTTCCTCACATTTCTGTGGCAGAAAGTTCTGGATTCTGAGAGGAGCCACAAATTTCCTTCCACCCAGCGTTCCCCCACGTCTCCCGATCAAAATGATACCTCACTTGTGTGGGTAGGCCTAGCGCCCGTGACAGGAAACGCCCCAAAGCGCAACGTGGACACAGCCAAATTTTTGAAGGAAAACAGTGGTGTTTTTTGCAAAGTGCCTACCAGTAGATTTTGGCCTGTAGCTCAGCCCTCACCTAGGGAAACCTACCAAACCTGTGCATTTCTGAAAACTAGAGACCTAGGGGAATCCAAGATGGGGTGACTTGTGTGGCTCGGACCAGGTTCTGTTACCCAGAATCCTTTGCAAACCTCAAAATTTGGCTAAAAAAACACATGTTCCTCACATTTCTGTGGCAGAAAGTTCTGGAATCTGAGAGGAGCCACACATTTCCTTCCACCCAGCGTTCCCCCATGTCTCCCGATAAAAATGATACCTCACTTGTGTGGGTAGGCCTAGCGCCCGCGACAGGAAACGCCCCAAAGCGCAACGTGGACACATCCAAATTTATGAAGGAAAACAGAGGTGTTTTTTGCAAAGTGCCTACCTGTAGATTTTGGCCTGTAGCTCAGCCGCAACCTAGGGAAACCTACCAAACCTGTGCATTTCTGAAAACTAGAGACCTAGGGGAATCCAAGATAGGGTGACTTGTGTGGCACGGACCAGGTTCTGTTACCCAGAATCCTTTGCAAACCTCAAGATTTGGCTAAAAAAACACATGTTCCTCACATTTCTGTGGCAGAAAGTTCTGGAATCTGAGAGGAGCCACAAATTTCCTTCCACCCAGCGTTCCCCCACGTCTCCCGATAAAAATGATACCTCACTTGTGTGGGTAGGCCTAGCGCCCGCGACAGGAAACGCCCCAAAGCGCAACGTGGACACATCCACATTTTTTAAGGAAAACAGAGGTGTTTTTTGCAAAGTGCCTACTTGTAGATTTTGGCCTGTAGCTCAGCCACCACCTAGGGAAACCTACCAAACCTGTGCATTTCTGAAAACTAGAGACCTAGGGGAATCCAAGATGGGGTGACTTGTGTGGCTCGGACGAGGTTCTGTTACTCAGAATCCTTTGCAAACCGAAAATTTGGCTAAAAAAACACATGTTCCTCACATTTCTGTGGCAGAAAGTTCTGGATTCTGAGAGGAGCCACAAATTTCCTTCCACCCAGCGTTCCCCCACGTCTCCCGATCAAAATGATACCTCACTTGTGTGGGTAGGCCTAGCGCCCGTGACAGGAAACGCCCCAAAGCGCAACGTGGACACAGCCAAATTTTTGAAGGAAAACAGTGGTGTTTTTTGCAAAGTGCCTACCAGTAGATTTTGGCCTGTAGCTCAGCCCTCACCTAGGGAAACCTACCAAACCTGTGCATTTCTGAAAACTAGAGACCTAGGGGAATCCAAGATGGGGTGACTTGTGTGGCTCGGACCAGGTTCTGTTACCCAGAATCCTTTGCAAACCTCAAAATTTGGCTAAAAAACACATGTTCCTCACATTTCTGTGGCAGAAAGTTCTGGAATCTGAGAGGAGCCACAAATTTCCTTCCACCCAGCGTTCCCCCACGTCTCCCGATAAAAATGATACCTCACTTGTGTGGGTAGGCCTAGCGCCCGCGACAGGAAACGCCCCAAAGCGCAAAGTGGACACATCCAAATTTTTGAAGGAAAACAGAGGTGTTTTTTGCAAAGTGCCTACCTGTAGATTTTGGCCTGTAGCTCGGCCGCCACCTAGGGAAACCTACCAAACCTGTGCATTTCTGAAAACTAGAGACCTAGGGGAATCCAAGATGGGGTGACTTGTGTGGCTCGGACCAGGTTCTGTTACCCAGAATCCTTTGCAAACCTCAAAATTTGGCTAAAAAAACACATGTTCCTCACGTTTCTGTGGCAGAAAGTTCTGGAATCTGAGAAGAGCCACAAATTTCCTTCCACCCAGCGTTCCCCCACGTCTCCCGATAAAAATTATACCTCACTTGTGTGGGTAGGCCTAGCACCCGCGACAGGAAACGCCCCAAAGTGCAACATGGACACATCCAAAAGTTTGAAGGAAAACAGAGGTGTTTTTTGCAAAGTGCCTACCTGTAGATTTTGGCATGTAGCTCAGCCGCCACCTAGGGAAACCTACCACACCTGTGCATTTCTGAAAACTAGAGACCTAGGGGAATCCAAGATGGGGTGACTTGTGTGGCTCGGACCAGGTTCTGTTACCCAGAATCATTTGCAAACCGAAAATTTGGCTAAAAAAACACATGTTCCTCACATTTCTGTGGCAGAAAGTTCTGGATTCTGAGAGGAGCCACAAATTTCCTTCCTCCCAGCGTTCCCCCACATCTCCCGATCCAAATGATACCTCACTTGTGTGGGTAGGCCTAGCGCCCGCGACAGGAAACGCCCCAAAGGGCAACGTGGACACAGCCAAATTTTTGAAGGAAAACAGAGGTGTTTTTTGCAAAGTGCCTACCTGTAGATTTTGGCCTGTAGCTCAGCCCCCACCTAGGTAAACCTACCAAACCTGTGCATTTCTGAAAACTAGAGACCTAGGGGAATCCAAGATGGGGTGACTTGTGTGGCTCGGACCAGGTTCTGTTACCCAGAATCCTTTGCAAACCTCAAAATTTGGCTAAAAAAACACATGTTCCTCACATTTCTGTGGCAGAAAGTTCTGGAATCTGAGAGGAGCCACAAATTTCCTTCCACTCAGCGTTCCCCCACGTCTCCCGATAAAAATGATACCTCACTTGTGTGGGTCGGCCTAGCGCCCGCGACAGGAAACGCCCCAAAGCGCAACGTGGACACATCCACATTTTTGAAGGAAAACAGAGGTGTTTTTTTGCAAAGTGCCTACCTGTAGATTTTGGCCTGTAGCTCAGGCGCCACCTAGGGAAACCTAAAAAACCTGTGCATTTCTGACAACTAGAGACCTAGGGGAATCCAAGATGGGGTGACTTGTGTGGCTCGGACCAGGTTCTGTTACCCAGAATCCTTTGCAAACCTCAAAATTTGGCTAAAAAAACACATGTTCCTCACATTTCTGTGGCAGAAAGTTCTGGAATCTGAGAGGAGCCACAAATTTCCTTCCACCCAGCATTCCCCCACATCTCCCGATAAAAATGATACCTCACTTGTGTGGGTAGGCCTAGCGCCCGCGACAGGAAACACCCCAAAGCGCAACGTGGACACATCCAAATTGTTGAAGGAAAACAGAGGTGTTTTTTGCAAAGTGCCTACCTGTAGATTTTGGCCTGTAGCTCAGCCCCCACCTAGGGAAACCTACCAAACCTGTGCATTTCTGAAAACTAGAGACCTAGGGGAATCCAAGATGGGGTGACTTGTGTGGCTCGGACCAGGTTCTGTTAAACAGAATCATTTGCAAACCTCAAAATTTGGCTAAAAAAACACATGTTCCTCACATTTCTGTGGCAGAAAGTTCTGGAATCTGAGAGGAGCCACAAATTTCCTTCCACCCAGCGTTCCCCCACGTCTCCCGATAAAAATTATACCTCACTTGTGTGGGTAGGCCTAGCGCCCGCGACAGGAAACGCCCCAAAGCGCAACGTGGACACAATCAAATTTTTGAAGGAAAACAGAGGTGTTTTTTGCAAAGTGCCTACCTGTAGATTTTGGCCTGTAGCTCAGCCGCCACCTAGGTAAACCTACCAAACCTGTCCATTTCTGAAAACTAGAGACCTAGGGGAATCCAAGATGGGGTGACTTGTGTGGCTCGGACCAGGTTCTGTTACCCAGAATCCTTTGCAAACCTCACAATTTGGCTAAAAAAACACATGTTCCTCACATTTCTGTGGCAGAAAGTTCTGGAATCTGATAGGAGCCACAAATGTCCTTCCATCCAGCGTTCCCCCACGTCTAACAATAAAAATGATACCTCACTTGTGAGGGTAGGCCTAGAGCCCGCGACAGGAAACGCCCCAAAGCGCAACGTGGACACATCCAAATTTTTGAAGGAAAACAGAGGTGTTTTTTGCAAAGTGCCTACCTGTAGATTTTGGCCTGTAGCTCAGGCGCCACCTAGGGAAACCTACCAAACCTGTGCATTTCAGAAAACTAGAGACCTAGGGGAATCCAAGATGGGGTGACTTGTGTGGCTCGGACCAGGTTCTGTTACCCAGAATCCTTTGCAAACCTCAAACTTTGGCTAAAAAAACACATGTTCCTCACATTTCAGTGGCAGAAAGTTCTGGAATCTGAGAGGAGCCACAAATTTTCTTCCACCCAGCGTTCCCCCATGTCTCCCGATAAAAATGATACCTCACTTGTGTGGGTAGGCCTAGCGCCCGCGACAGGAAACGCCCCAAAGCGCAACGTGGACACATCCACATTTTTGAAGGAAAACAGAGGTGTTTTTTGCAAAGTGCCTACCTGTAGATTTTGGCCTGTAGCTCAGCCGCCACCTAGGGAAACCTACCAAACCTGTGCATTTCTGAAAACTAGAGACCTAGGGGAATCCAAGATGGGGTGACTTGTGGGGCTCGGACCAGGTTCTGTTACCCAGAATCCTTTGCAAACCTCAAAATTTGGCTAAAAAAACACATGTTCCTCACATTTCTGTGGCAGAAAGTTCCTGGAATCTTAGAGGAGCCACAAATTTCTTTCCACCCAGCGTTCCACCACGTCTCCTGATAAAAATGATACCTCACTTGTGTGGGTAGGCCTAGCGCCTGCGACAGGAAACGCCCCAAAGTGCAACGTGGACACAGCCAAATTTTTGAAGGAAAACAGAGGTGTTTTTTGCAAAGTGCCTACCTGTAGATTTTGGCCTGTAGCTCAGCCCCCACCTAGGGAAACCAACCAAACCTGTGCATTTCTGAAAACTAGAGACCTAGGGGAATCCAAGATGGGGTGACTTGTGTGGCTCGGACCAGGTTCTGTTACCCAGAATCCTTTGCAAACCTCAAAATTTGGCTAAAAAAACACATGTTCCTCACATTTCTGTGGCAGAAAGTTCTGGAATCTGAGAGGAGCCACAAATTTCCTTCCACCAAGCGTTCCCCCACGTCTCCCGATAAAAATGATACCTCACTTGTGTGGGTAGGCCTAGCGCCCGCGACAGGAAACGCCCCAAAGCGCAACGTGGACACATCCACATTTTTTAAGGAAAACAGAGGTGTTTTTTGCAAAGTGCCTACCTGTAGATTTTGGCCTCTAGCTCAGCCCCCACCTAGGGAAACCTACCAAACCTGTGCATTTCTACAAACTAGAGACCTAGGGGAATCCAAGATGGGGTGACTTGTGTGGCTCGGACCAGGTTCTGTTACCCAGAATCCTTTGCAAACCTCAAAATTTGGCTAAAAAAACACATGTTCCTCACATTTCTGTGGCAGAAAGTTCTGGATTCTGAGAGGAGCCACAAATTTCCTTCCACCCAGCGTTCCCCCACGTCTCCCGATCAAAATGATACCTCACTTGTGTGGGTAGGCCTAGCGCCCGTGACAGGAAACGCCCCAAAGCGCAACGTGGACACAGCCAAATTTTTGAAGGAAAACAGTGGTGTTTTTTGCAAAGTGCCTACCAGTAGATTTTGGCCTGTAGCTCAGCCCTCACCTAGGGAAACCTACCAAACCTGTGCATTTCTGAAAACTAGAGACCTAGGGGAATCCAAGATGGGGTGACTTGTGTGGCTCGGACCAGGTTCTGTTACCCAGAATCCTTTGCAAACCTCAAAATTTGGCTAAAAAAACACATGTTCCTCACATTTCTGTGGCAGAAAGTTCTGGAATCTGAGAGGAGCCACACATATCCTTCCACCCAGCGTTCCCCCATGTCTCCCGATAAAAATGATACCTCACTTGTGTGGGTAGGCCTAGCGCCCGCGACAGGAAACGCCCCAAAGCGCAACGTGGACACATCCAAATTTATGAAGGAAAACAGAGGTGTTTTTTGCAAAGTGCCTACCTGTAGATTTTGGCCTGTAGCTCAGCCGCAACCTAGGGAAACCTACCAAACCTGTGCATTTCTGAAAACTAGAGACCTAGGGGAATCCAAGATGGGGTGACTTGTGTGGCTCGGACCAGGTTCTGTTACCCAGAATCCTTTGCAAACCTCAAAATTTGGCTAAAAAAACACATGTTCCTCACATTTCTGTGGCAGAAAGTTCTGGAATCTGAGAGGAGCCACAAATTTCCTTCCACCAAGCGTTCCCCCACGTCTCCCGATAAAAATGATACCTCACTTGTGTGGGTAGGCCTAGCGCCCGCGACAGGAAACGCCCCAAAGCGCAACGTGGACACATCCACATTTTTTAAGGAAAACAGAGGTGTTTTTTGCAAAGTGCCTACCTGTAGATTTTGGCCTCTAGCTCAGCCCCCACCTAGGGAAACCTACCAAACCTGTGCATTTCTACAAACTAGAGACCTAGGGGAATCCAAGATGGGGTGACTTGTGTGGCTCGGACCAGGTTCTGTTACCCAGAATCCTTTGCAAACCTCAAAATTTGGCTAAAAAAACACATGTTCCTCACATTTCTGTGGCAGAAAGTTCTGGATTCTGAGAGGAGCCACAAATTTCCTTCCACCCAGCGTTCCCCCACGTCTCCCGATCAAAATGATACCTCACTTGTGTGGGTAGGCCTAGCGCCCGTGACAGGAAACGCCCCAAAGCGCAACGTGGACACAGCCAAATTTTTGAAGGAAAACAGTGGTGTTTTTTGCAAAGTGCCTACCAGTAGATTTTGGCCTGTAGCTCAGCCCTCACCTAGGGAAACCTACCAAACCTGTGCATTTCTGAAAACTAGAGACCTAGGGGAATCCAAGATGGGGTGATTTGTGTGGCTCGGACCAGGTTCTGTTACCCAGAATCCTTTGCAAACCTCAAAATTTGGCTAAAAAAACACATGTTCCTCACATTTCTGTGGCAGAAAGTTCTGGAATCTGAGAGGAGCCACACATTTCCTTCCACCCAGCGTTCCCCCATGTCTCCCGATAAAAATGATACCTCACTTGTGTGGGTAGGCCTAGCGCCCGCGACAGGAAACGCCCCAAAGCGCAACGTGGACACATCCAAATTTATGAAGGAAAACAGAGGTGTTTTTTGCAAAGTGCCTACCTGTAGATTTTGGCCTGTAGCTCAGCCGCAACCTAGGGAAACCTACCAAACCTGTGCATTTCTGAAAACTAGAGACCTAGGGGAATCCAAGATAGGGTGACTTGTGTGGCACGGACCAGGTTCTGTTACCCAGAATCCTTTGCAAACCTCAAGATTTGGCTAAAAAAACACATGTTCCTCACATTTCTGTGGCAGAAAGTTCTGGAATCTGAGAGGAGCCACAAATTTCCTTCCACCCAGCGTTCCCCCACGTCTCCCGATAAAAATGATACCTCACTTGTGTGGGTAGGCCTAGCGCCCGCGACAGGAAACGCCCCAAAGCGCAACGTGGACACATCCACATTTTTTAAGGAAAACAGAGGTGTTTTTTGCAAAGTGCCTACTTGTAGATTTTGGCCTGTAGCTCAGCCACCACCTAGGGAAACCTACCAAACCTGTGCATTTCTGAAAACTAGAGACCTAGGGGAATCCAAGATGGGGTGACTTGTGTGGCTCGGACGAGGTTCTGTTACTCAGAATCCTTTGCAAACCGAAAATTTGGCTAAAAAAACACATGTTCCTCACATTTCTGTGGCAGAAAGTTCTGGATTCTGAGAGGAGCCACAAATTTCCTTCCACCCAGCGTTCCCCCACGTCTCCCGATCAAAATGATACCTCACTTGTGTGGGTAGGCCTAGCGCCCGTGACAGGAAACGCCCCAAAGCGCAACGTGGACACAGCCAAATTTTTGAAGGAAAACAGTGGTGTTTTTTGCAAAGTGCCTACCAGTAGATTTTGGCCTGTAGCTCAGCCCTCACCTAGGGAAACCTACCAAACCTGTGCATTTCTGAAAACTAGAGACCTAGGGGAATCCAAGATGGGGTGACTTGTGTGGCTCGGACCAGGTTCTGTTACCCAGAATCCTTTGCAAACCTCAAAATTTGGCTAAAAAACACATGTTCCTCACATTTCTGTGGCAGAAAGTTCTGGAATCTGAGAGGAGCCACAAATTTCCTTCCACCCAGCGTTCCCCCACGTCTCCCGATAAAAATGATACCTCACTTGTGTGGGTAGGCCTAGCGCCCGCGACAGGAAACGCCCCAAAGCGCAAAGTGGACACATCCAAATTTTTGAAGGAAAACAGAGGTGTTTTTTGCAAAGTGCCTACCTGTAGATTTTGGCCTGTAGCTCGGCCGCCACCTAGGGAAACCTACCAAACCTGTGCATTTCTGAAAACTAGAGACCTAGGGGAATCCAAGATGGGGTGACTTGTGTGGCTCGGACCAGGTTCTGTTACCCAGAATCCTTTGCAAACCTCAAAATTTGGCTAAAAAAACACATGTTCCTCACGTTTCTGTGGCAGAAAGTTCTGGAATCTGAGAAGAGCCACAAATTTCCTTCCACCCAGCGTTCCCCCACGTCTCCCGATAAAAATTATACCTCACTTGTGTGGGTAGGCCTAGCACCCGCGACAGGAAACGCCCCAAAGTGCAACATGGACACATCCAAAAGTTTGAAGGAAAACAGAGGTGTTTTTTGCAAAGTGCCTACCTGTAGATTTTGGCATGTAGCTCAGCCGCCACCTAGGGAAACCTACCACACCTGTGCATTTCTGAAAACTAGAGACCTAGGGGAATCCAAGATGGGGTGACTTGTGTGGCTCGGACCAGGTTCTGTTACCCAGAATCATTTGCAAACCGAAAATTTGGCTAAAAAAACACATGTTCCTCACATTTCTGTGGCAGAAAGTTCTGGATTCTGAGAGGAGCCACAAATTTCCTTCCTCCCAGCGTTCCCCCACATCTCCCGATCCAAATGATACCTCACTTGTGTGGGTAGGCCTAGCGCCCGCGACAGGAAACGCCCCAAAGGGCAACGTGGACACAGCCAAATTTTTGAAGGAAAACAGAGGTGTTTTTTGCAAAGTGCCTACCTGTAGATTTTGGCCTGTAGCTCAGCCCCCACCTAGGTAAACCTACCAAACCTGTGCATTTCTGAAAACTAGAGACCTAGGGGAATCCAAGATGGGGTGACTTGTGTGGCTCGGACCAGGTTCTGTTACCCAGAATCCTTTGCAAACCTCAAAATTTGGCTAAAAAAACACATGTTCCTCACATTTCTGTGGCAGAAAGTTCTGGAATCTGAGAGGAGCCACAAATTTCCTTCCACTCAGCGTTCCCCCACGTCTCCCGATAAAAATGATACCTCACTTGTGTGGGTCGGCCTAGCGCCCGCGACAGGAAACGCCCCAAAGCGCAACGTGGACACATCCACATTTTTGAAGGAAAACAGAGGTGTTTTTTTGCAAAGTGCCTACCTGTAGATTTTGGCCTGTAGCTCAGGCGCCACCTAGGGAAACCTAAAAAACCTGTGCATTTCTGACAACTAGAGACCTAGGGGAATCCAAGATGGGGTGACTTGTGTGGCTCGGACCAGGTTCTGTTACCCAGAATCCTTTGCAAACCTCAAAATTTGGCTAAAAAAACACATGTTCCTCACATTTCTGTGGCAGAAAGTTCTGGAATCTGAGAGGAGCCACAAATTTCCTTCCACCCAGCATTCCCCCACATCTCCCGATAAAAATGATACCTCACTTGTGTGGGTAGGCCTAGCGCCCGCGACAGGAAACACCCCAAAGCGCAACGTGGACACATCCAAATTGTTGAAGGAAAACAGAGGTGTTTTTTGCAAAGTGCCTACCTGTAGATTTTGGCCTGTAGCTCAGCCCCCACCTAGGGAAACCTACCAAACCTGTGCATTTCTGAAAACTAGAGACCTAGGGGAATCCAAGATGGGGTGACTTGTGTGGCTCGGACCAGGTTCTGTTAAACAGAATCATTTGCAAACCTCAAAATTTGGCTAAAAAAACACATGTTCCTCACATTTCTGTGGCAGAAAGTTCTGGAATCTGAGAGGAGCCACAAATTTCCTTCCACCCAGCGTTCCCCCACGTCTCCCGATAAAAATTATACCTCACTTGTGTGGGTAGGCCTAGCGCCCGCGACAGGAAACGCCCCAAAGCGCAACGTGGACACAATCAAATTTTTGAAGGAAAACAGAGGTGTTTTTTGCAAAGTGCCTACCTGTAGATTTTGGCCTGTAGCTCAGCCGCCACCTAGGTAAACCTACCAAACCTGTCCATTTCTGAAAACTAGAGACCTAGGGGAATCCAAGATGGGGTGACTTGTGTGGCTCGGACCAGGTTCTGTTACCCAGAATCCTTTGCAAACCTCACAATTTGGCTAAAAAAACACATGTTCCTCACATTTCTGTGGCAGAAAGTTCTGGAATCTGATAGGAGCCACAAATGTCCTTCCATCCAGCGTTCCCCCACGTCTAACAATAAAAATGATACCTCACTTGTGAGGGTAGGCCTAGAGCCCGCGACAGGAAACGCCCCAAAGCGCAACGTGGACACATCCAAATTTTTGAAGGAAAACAGAGGTGTTTTTTGCAAAGTGCCTACCTGTAGATTTTGGCCTGTAGCTCAGGCGCCACCTAGGGAAACCTACCAAACCTGTGCATTTCAGAAAACTAGAGACCTAGGGGAATCCAAGATGGGGTGACTTGTGTGGCTCGGACCAGGTTCTGTTACCCAGAATCCTTTGCAAACCTCAAACTTTGGCTAAAAAAACACATGTTCCTCACATTTCAGTGGCAGAAAGTTCTGGAATCTGAGAGGAGCCACAAATTTTCTTCCACCCAGCGTTCCCCCATGTCTCCCGATAAAAATGATACCTCACTTGTGTGGGTAGGCCTAGCGCCCGCGACAGGAAACGCCCCAAAGCGCAACGTGGACACATCCACATTTTTGAAGGAAAACAGAGGTGTTTTTTGCAAAGTGCCTACCTGTAGATTTTGGCCTGTAGCTCAGCCGCCACCTAGGGAAACCTACCAAACCTGTGCATTTCTGAAAACTAGAGACCTAGGGGAATCCAAGATGGGGTGACTTGTGGGGCTCGGACCAGGTTCTGTTACCCAGAATCCTTTGCAAACCTCAAAATTTGGCTAAAAAAACACATGTTCCTCACATTTCTGTGGCAGAAAGTTCCTGGAATCTTAGAGGAGCCACAAATTTCTTTCCACCCAGCGTTCCACCACGTCTCCTGATAAAAATGATACCTCACTTGTGTGGGTAGGCCTAGCGCCTGCGACAGGAAACGCCCCAAAGTGCAACGTGGACACAGCCAAATTTTTGAAGGAAAACAGAGGTGTTTTTTGCAAAGTGCCTACCTGTAGATTTTGGCCTGTAGCTCAGCCCCCACCTAGGGAAACCAACCAAACCTGTGCATTTCTGAAAACTAGAGACCTAGGGGAATCCAAGATGGGGTGACTTGTGTGGCTCGGACCAGGTTCTGTTACCCAGAATCCTTTGCAAACCTCAAAATTTGGCTAAAAAAACACATGTTCCTCACATTTCTGTGGCAGAAAGTTCTGGAATCTGAGAGGAGCCACAAATTTCCTTCCACCAAGCGTTCCCCCACGTCTCCCGATAAAAATGATACCTCACTTGTGTGGGTAGGCCTAGCGCCCGCGACAGGAAACGCCCCAAAGCGCAACGTGGACACATCCACATTTTTTAAGGAAAACAGAGGTGTTTTTTGCAAAGTGCCTACCTGTAGATTTTGGCCTCTAGCTCAGCCCCCACCTAGGGAAACCTACCAAACCTGTGCATTTCTACAAACTAGAGACCTAGGGGAATCCAAGATGGGGTGACTTGTGTGGCTCGGACCAGGTTCTGTTACCCAGAATCCTTTGCAAACCTCAAAATTTGGCTAAAAAAACACATGTTCCTCACATTTCTGTGGCAGAAAGTTCTGGAATCTGAGAGGAGCCACAAATTTCCTTCCACCCAGCGTTCCCCCACGTCTCCCGATAAAAATGATACCTCACTTGTGTGGGTAGGCCTAGCGCCCGCGACAGGAAACGCCCCAAAGCGCAACGTGGACACATCCACATTTTTGAAGGAAAACAGAGGTTTTTTTGCACAGTGCCTACCTGTAGATTTTGGCCTGTAGCTCAGCCGCCACCTAGATAAACCTACTAAACCTGTGCATTTCTGAAAACTAGAGACCTAGGGGAATCCAAGATGGGGTGACTTGTGTGGCTCGGACCAGGTTCTGTTACCCAGAATCCTTTGCAAACCTCAAAATTTGGCTAAAAAAACACATGTTCCTCACATTTCTGTGGCAGAAAGTTCTGGAATCTGAGAGGAGCCACAAATTTCCTTGCACCCAGCGTTCCCCCACATCTCCCGATAAAAATGATACCTCACTTGTGTGGGTAGGCCTAGCGCACGCGACAGGAAACACCCCAAAGCGCAACGTGGACACATCCACATTTTTGAAGGAAAACAGAGGTGTTTTTTGCAAAGTGCCTACCTGTAGATTTTGGCCTGTAGCTCAGCCCCCACCTAGGGAAACCTACCAAACCTGTGCATTTCTGAAAACTAGAGACCTAGGGGAATCCAAGATGGGGTGACTTGTGGGGCTCGGACCAGGTTCTGTTACCCAGAATCCTTTGCAAACCTTAAAATTTGGCTAAAAAAACACATGTTCCTCACATTTCAGTGGCAGAAAGTTCTGGAATCTGAGAGGAGCCACAAATTTCCTTCCACCCAGCGTTCCGCCATGTCTCCCGATAAAAATGATACCTCACTTGTGTGGGTAGGCCTAGCGCCCGCGACAGGAAATGCCCCAAAGCGCAACGTGGACACATCCACATTTTTGAAGGAAAACAGAGGTGTTTTTTGCAAAGTGCCTACCTGTAGATTTTGGCCTGTAGCTCAGCCGCCACCTAGGGAAACCTACCAAACCTGTGCATTTCTGAAAACTAGAGACCTAGGGGAATCCAAGATGGGGTGACTTGTGGGGCTCGGACCAGGTTCTGTTACCCAGAATCCTTTGCAAACCTCAAAATTTGGCTAAAAAAACACATGTTCCTCACATTTCTGTGGCAGAAAGTTCTGGAATCTGAGAGGAGCCACAAATTTCCTTCCACCCAGCGTTCCCCCACGTCTCCCGATAAAAATGATACCTCACTTGTGTGGGTAGGCCTAGCGCCCGCGACAGGAAACGCCCCAAAGCGCAACGTGGACACAGCCACATTTTTGTAGGAAAACAGAGGTGTTTTTTGCAAAGTGCCTACCTGTAGATTTTGGCCTGTAGCTCAGCCCCCACCTAGGGAAACCTACCAAACCTGTGCATTTCTGAAAACTAGAGACCTAGGGGAATCCAAGATGGGGTGACTTGTGTGGCTCGGACCAGGTTCTGTTACCCAGAATCCTTTGCAAACCTCAAAATTTGGCTAAAAAAACACATGTTCCTCACATTTCTGTGGAAGAAAGTTCTAGAATCTGAGAGGAGCCACAAATTTCCTTCCACCCAGCGTTCCCCCACGTCTCCCGATAAAAATGATACCTCACTTGTGTGGGTAGGCCTAGCGCCCGCGACAGGAAACGCCCCAAAGCGCAACGTGGACACATCCACATTTTTGAAGGAAAACAGAGGTGTTTTTTGCAAAGTGCCTACCTGTAGATTTTGGCCTGTAGCTCAGGCGCCACCTAGGGAAACCTACCAAACCTGTGCATTTCTGAAAACTAGAGACCTAGGGGAATCCAAGATGGGGTGACTTGTGTGGCTCGGACCAGGTTCTGTTACCCAGAATCCTTTGCAAACCTCAAAATTTGGCTAAAAAAACACATGTTCCTCACATTTCTGTGGCAGAAAGTTCTGGAATCTGAGAGGAGCCACAAATTTCCTTCCACCCAGCATTCCCCCACGTCTCCCGATAAAAATGATACCTCACTTGTGTGGGTAGGCCTAGCGCCCGCGACAGGAAACGCCCCAATGCGCAACGTGGACACATCCAAATTTTTGAAGGAAAACAGAGGTGTTTTTTGCAAAGTGCCTACCTGTAGATTTTGGCCTGTAGCTCAGGCGCCACCTAGGGAAACCTACCAAACCTGTGCATTTCTGAAAACTAGAGACCTAGGGGAATCCAAGATGGGGTGACTTGTGTGGCTCGGACCAGGTTCTGTTACCCAGAATCCTTTGCAAACCTCAAAATTTGGCTAAAAAAACACATGTTCCTCACATTTCTGTGGCAGAAAGTTCTGGAATCTGAGAGGAGCCACAAATTTCCTTCCACCCAGCGTTCCCCCACGTCTCCCGATAAAAATGATACCTCACTTGTGTGGGTAGGCCTAGCGCCCGCGACAGGAAACGCCCCAAAGCGCAACGTGGACACAGCCAAATTTTTGAAGGAAAACAGAGGTGTTTTTTGCAAAGTGCCTACCTGTAGATTTTGGCCTGTAGCTCAGGCGCCACCTAGGGAAACCTACCAAACCTGTGCATTTCTGAAAACTAGAGACCTAGGGGAATCCAAGATGGGGTGACTTGTGGGGCTCGGACCAGGTTCTGTTACCCAGAATCCTTTGCAAACCTCAAAATTTGGCTAAAAAAACACATGTTCCTCACATTTCTGTGGAAGAAAGTTCTAGAATCTGAGAGGAGCCACAAATTTCCTTCCACCCAGCGTTCCCCCACGTCTCCCGATAAAAATGATACCTCACTTGTGTGGGTAGGCCTAGCGCCCGTGACAGGAAACGCCCCAAAGCGCAACGTGGACACATCCAAATTTTTGAAGGAAAACAGAGGTGTTTTTTGCAAAGTGCCTACCTGTAGATTTTGGCCTGTAGCTCAGGCGCCACCTAGGGAAACCTACCAAACCTGTGCATTTCTGAAAACTAGAGACCTAGGGGAATCCAAGATGGGGTGACTTGTGTGGCTCGGACCAGGTTCTGTTACCCAGAATCCTTTGCAAACCTCAAAATTTGGCTAAAAAAACACATGTTCCTCACATTTCTGTGGCAGAAAGTTCTGGAATCTAAGAGGAGCCACAAATTTCCTTCCACCCAGCATTCCCCCACGTCTCCCGATAAAAATGATACCTCACTTGTGTGGGTAGGCCTAGCGCCCGCGACAGGAAACGCCCCAATGCGCAACGTGGACACATCCAAATTTTTGAAGGAAAACAGAGGTGTTTTTTGCAAAGTGCCTACCTGTAGATTTTGGCCTGTAGCTCAGGCGCCACCTAGGGAAACCTACCAAACCTGTGCATTTCTGAAAACTAGAGACCTAGGGGAATCCAAGATGGGGTGACTTGTGTGGCTCGGACCAGGTTCTGTTACCCAGAATCCTTTGCAAACCTCAAAATTTGGCTAAAAAAACACATGTTCCTCACATTTCTGTGGCAGAAAGTTCTGGAATCTGAGAGGAGCCACAAATTTCCTTCCACCCAGCGTTCCCCCACGTCTCCCGATAAAAATGATACCTCACTTGTGTGGGTAGGCCTAGCGCCCGCGACAGGAAACGCCCCAAAGCGCAACGTGGACACAGCCAAATTTTTGAAGGAAAACAGAGGTGTTTTTTGCAAAGTGCCTACCTGTAGATTTTGGCCTGTAGCTCAGGCGCCACCTAGGGAAACCTACCAAACCTGTGCATTTCTGAAAACTAGAGACCTAGGGGAATCCAAGATGGGGTGACTTGTGTGGCTCGGACCAGGTTCTGTTACCCAGAATCCTTTGCAAACCTCAAAATTTGGCTAAAAAAACACATGTTCCTCACATTTCTGTGGCAGAAAGTTCTGGAATCTGAGAGGAGCCACAAATTTCCTTCCACCAAGCGTTCCCCCACGTCTCCCGATAAAAATGATACCTCACTTGTGTGGGTAGGCCTAGCGCCCGCGACAGGAAACGCCCCAAAGCGCAACGTGGACACATCCACATTTTTTAAGGAAAACAGAGGTGTTTTTTGCAAAGTGCCTACCTGTAGATTTTGGCCTCTAGCTCAGCCCCCACCTAGGGAAACCTACCAAACCTGTGCATTTCTACAAACTAGAGACCTAGGGGAATCCAAGATGGGGTGACTTGTGTGGCTCGGACCAGGTTCTGTTACCCAGAATCCTTTGCAAACCTCAAAATTTGGCTAAAAAAACACATGTTCCTCACATTTCTGTGGCAGAAAGTTCTGGAATCTGAGAGGAGCCACAAATTTCCTTCCACCCAGCGTTCCCCCACGTCTCCCGATAAAAATGATACCTCACTTGTGTGGGTAGGCCTAGCGCCCGCGACAGGAAACGCCCCAAAGCGCAACGTGGACACATCCACATTTTTGAAGGAAAACAGAGGTTTTTTTGCACAGTGCCTACCTGTAGATTTTGGCCTGTAGCTCAGCCGCCACCTAGATAAACCTACTAAACCTGTGCATTTCTGAAAACTAGAGACCTAGGGGAATCCAAGATGGGGTGACTTGTGTGGCTCGGACCAGGTTCTGTTACCCAGAATCCTTTGCAAACCTCAAAATTTGGCTAAAAAAACACATGTTCCTCACATTTCTGTGGCAGAAAGTTCTGGAATCTGAGAGGAGCCACAAATTTCCTTGCACCCAGCGTTCCCCCACATCTCCCGATAAAAATGATACCTCACTTGTGTGGGTAGGCCTAGCGCACGCGACAGGAAACACCCCAAAGCGCAACGTGGACACATCCAAATTTTTGAAGGAAAACAGAGGTGTTTTTTGCAAAGTGCCTACCTGTAGATTTTGGCCTGTAGCTCAGCCCCCACCTAGGGAAACCTACCAAACCTGTGCATTTCTGAAAACTAGAGACCTAGGGGAATCCAAGATGGGGTGACTTGTGTGGCTCGGACCAGGTTCTGTTACCCAGAATCCTTTGCAAACCTCAAAATTTGGCTAAAAAAACACATGTTCCTCACATTTCTGTGGCAGAAAGTTCTGGAATCTGAGAGGAGCCACAAATTTCCTTCCACCCAGCGTTCCCCCACGTCTCCCGATAAAAATGATACCTCACTTGTGTGGGTAGGCCTAGCGCCCGTGACAGGAAACGCCCCAAAGCGCAACGTGGACACATCCAAATTTTTGAAGGAAAACAGAGGTGTTTTTTGCAAAGTGCCTACCTGTAGATTTTGGCCTGTAGCTCAGGCGCCACCTAGGGAAACCTACCAAACCTGTGCATTTCTGAAAACTAGAGACCTAGGGGAATCCAAGATGGGGTGACTTGTGTGGCTCGGACCAGGTTCTGTTACCCAGAATCCTTTGCAAACCTCAAAATTTGGCTAAAAAAACACATGTTCCTCACATTTCTGTGGCAGAAAGTTCTGGAATCTGAGAGGAGCCACAAATTTCCTTCCACCCAGCATTCCCCCACGTCTCCCGATAAAAATGATACCTCACTTGTGTGGGTAGGCCTAGCGCCCGCGACAGGAAACGCCCCAATGCGCAACGTGGACACATCCAAATTTTTGAAGGAAAACAGAGGTGTTTTTTGCAAAGTGCCTACCTGTAGATTTTGGCCTGTAGCTCAGGCGCCACCTAGGGAAACCTACCAAACCTGTGCATTTCTGAAAACTAGAGACCTAGGGGAATCCAAGATGGGGTGACTTGTGTGGCTCGGACCAGGTTCTGTTACCCAGAATCCTTTGCAAACCTCAAAATTTGGCTAAAAAAACACATGTTCCTCACATTTCTGTGGCAGAAAGTTCTGGAATCTGAGAGGAGCCACAAATTTCCTTCCACCCAGCGTTCCCCCACGTCTCCCGATAAAAATGATACCTCACTTGTGTGGGTAGGCCTAGCGCCCGCGACAGGAAACGCCCCAAAGCGCAACGTGGACACAGCCAAATTTTTGAAGGAAAACAGAGGTGTTTTTTGCAAAGTGCCTACCTGTAGATTTTGGCCTGTAGCTCAGGCGCCACCTAGGGAAACCTACCAAACCTGTGCATTTCTGAAAACTAGAGACCTAGGGGAATCCAAGATGGGGTGACTTGTGTGGCTCGGACCAGGTTCTGTTACCCAGAATCCTTTGCAAACCTCAAAATTTGGCTAAAAAAACACATGTTCCTCACATTTCTGTGGCAGAAAGTTCTGGAATCTGAGAGGAGCCACAAATTTCCTTCCACCAAGCGTTCCCCCACGTCTCCCGATAAAAATGATACCTCACTTGTGTGGGTAGGCCTAGCGCCCGCGACAGGAAACGCCCCAAAGCGCAACGTGGACACATCCACATTTTTTAAGGAAAACAGAGGTGTTTTTTGCAAAGTGCCTACCTGTAGATTTTGGCCTCTAGCTCAGCCCCCACCTAGGGAAACCTACCAAACCTGTGCATTTCTACAAACTAGAGACCTAGGGGAATCCAAGATGGGGTGACTTGTGTGGCTCGGACCAGGTTCTGTTACCCAGAATCCTTTGCAAACCTCAAAATTTGGCTAAAAAAACACATGTTCCTCACATTTCTGTGGCAGAAAGTTCTGGAATCTGAGAGGAGCCACAAATTTCCTTCCACCCAGCGTTCCCCCACGTCTCCCGATAAAAATGATACCTCACTTGTGTGGGTAGGCCTAGCGCCCGCGACAGGAAACGCCCCAAAGCGCAACGTGGACACATCCACATTTTTGAAGGAAAACAGAGGTTTTTTTGCACAGTGCCTACCTGTAGATTTTGGCCTGTAGCTCAGCCGCCACCTAGATAAACCTACTAAACCTGTGCATTTCTGAAAACTAGAGACCTAGGGGAATCCAAGATGGGGTGACTTGTGTGGCTCGGACCAGGTTCTGTTACCCAGAATCCTTTGCAAACCTCAAAATTTGGCTAAAAAAACACATGTTCCTCACATTTCTGTGGCAGAAAGTTCTGGAATCTGAGAGGAGCCACAAATTTCCTTGCACCCAGCGTTCCCCCACATCTCCCGATAAAAATGATACCTCACTTGTGTGGGTAGGCCTAGCGCACGCGACAGGAAACACCCCAAAGCGCAACGTGGACACATCCAAATTTTTGAAGGAAAACAGAGGTGTTTTTTGCAAAGTGCCTACCTGTAGATTTTGGCCTGTAGCTCAGCCCCCACCTAGGGAAACCTACCAAACCTGTGCATTTCTGAAAACTAGAGACCTAGGGGAATCCAAGATGGGGTGACTTGTGGGGCTCGGACCAGGTTCTGTTACCCAGAATCCTTTGCAAACCTTAAAATTTGGCTAAAAAAACACATGTTCCTCACATTTCAGTGGCAGAAAGTTCTGGAATCTGAGAGGAGCCACAAATTTCCTTCCACCCAGCGTTCCGCCATGTCTCCCGATAAAAATGATACCTCACTTGTGTGGGTAGGCCTAGCGCCCGCGACAGGAAATGCCCCAAAGCGCAACGTGGACACATCCACATTTTTGAAGGAAAACAGAGGTGTTTTTTGCAAAGTGCCTACCTGTAGATTTTGGCCTGTAGCTCAGCCGCCACCTAGGGAAACCTACCAAACCTGTGCATTTCTGAAAACTAGAGACCTAGGGGAATCCAAGATGGGGTGACTTGTGGGGCTCGGACCAGGTTCTGTTACCCAGAATCCTTTGCAAACCTCAAAATTTGGCTAAAAAAACACATGTTCCTCACATTTCTGTGGCAGAAAGTTCTGGAATCTGAGAGGAGCCACAAATTTCCTTCCACCCAGCGTTCCCCCACGTCTCCCGATAAAAATGATACCTCACTTGTGTGGGTAGGCCTAGCGCCCGCGACAGGAAACGCCCCAAAGCGCAACGTGGACACAGCCACATTTTTGTAGGAAAACAGAGGTGTTTTTTGCAAAGTGCCTACCTGTAGATTTTGGCCTGTAGCTCAGCCCCCACCTAGGGAAACCTACCAAACCTGTGCATTTCTGAAAACTAGAGACCTAGGGGAATCCAAGATGGGGTGACTTGTGTGGCTCGGACCAGGTTCTGTTACCCAGAATCCTTTGCAAACCTCAAAATTTGGCTAAAAAAACACATGTTCCTCACATTTCTGTGGAAGAAAGTTCTAGAATCTGAGAGGAGCCACAAATTTCCTTCCACCCAGCGTTCCCCCACGTCTCCCGATAAAAATTATACCTCACTTGTGTGGGTAGGCCTAGCGCCCGCGACAGGAAACGCCCCAAAGCGCAACGTGGACACATCCACATTTTTGAAGGAAAACAGAGGTGTTTTTTGCAAAGTGCCTACCTGTAGATTTTGGCCTGTAGCTCAGGCGCCACCTAGGGAAACCTACCAAACCTGTGCATTTCTGAAAACTAGAGACCTAGGGGAATCCAAGATGGGGTGACTTGTGTGGCTCGGACCAGGTTCTGTTACCCAGAATCCTTTGCAAACCTCAAAATTTGGCTAAAAAAACACATGTTCCTCACATTTCTGTGGCAGAAAGTTCTGGAATCTGAGAGGAGCCACAAATTTCCTTCCACCCAGCATTCCCCCACGTCTCCCGATAAAAATGATACCTCACTTGTGTGGGTAGGCCTAGCGCCCGCGACAGGAAACGCCCCAATGCGCAACATGGACACATCCAAATTTTTGAAGGAAAACAGAGGTGTTTTTTGCAAAGTGCCTACCTGTAGATTTTGGCCTGTAGCTCAGGCGCCACCTAGGGAAACCTACCAAACCTGTGCATTTCTGAAAACTAGAGACCTAGGGGAATCCAAGATGGGGTGACTTGTGTGGCTCGGACCAGGTTCTGTTACCCAGAATCCTTTGCAAACCTCAAAATTTGGCTAAAAAAACACATGTTCCTCACATTTCTGTGGCAGAAAGTTCTGGAATCTGAAAGGAGCAACAAATTTCCTTCCACCCAGCGTTCCCCCACGTCTCCCGATAAAAATGATACCTCACTTGTGTGGGTAGGCCTAGCGCCCGCGACAGGAAACGCCCCAAAGCGCAACGTGGACACAGCCAAATTTTTGAAAGAAAACAGAGGTGTTTTTTGCAAAGTGCCTACCTGTAGATTTTGGCCTGTAGCTCAGCCGCCACCTAGGGAAACCTACCAAACCTGTGCATTTCTGAAAACTAGAGACCTAGGGGAATCCAAGATGGGGTGACTTGTGGGGCTCGGACCAGGTTCTGTTACCCAGAATCCTTTGCAAACCTCAAAATTTGGCTAAAAAAACACATGTTCCTCACATTTCTGTGGAAGAAAGTTCTAGAATCTGAGAGGAGCCACAAATTTCCTTCCACCCAGCGTTCCCCCACGTCTCCCGATAAAAATGATACCTCACTTGTGTGGGTAGGCCTAGCGCCCGTGACAGGAAACGCCCCAAAGCGCAACGTGGACACATCCAAATTTTTGAAGGAAAACAGAGGTGTTTTTTGCAAAGTGCCTACCTGTAGATTTTGGCCTGTAGCTCAGGCGCCACCTAGGGAAACCTACCAAACCTGTGCATTTCTGAAAACTAGAGACCTAGGGGAATCCAAGATGGGGTGACTTGTGTGGCTCGGACCAGGTTCTGTTACCCAGAATCCTTTGCAAACCTCAAAATTTGGCTAAAAAAACACATGTTCCTCACATTTCTGTGGCAGAAAGTTCTGGAATCTGAGAGGAGCCACAAATTTCCTTCCACCCAGCATTCCCCCACGTCTCCCGATAAAAATGATACCTCACTTGTGTGGGTAGGCCTAGCGCCCGCGACAGGAAACGCCCCAATGCGCAACGTGGACACATCCAAATTTTTGAAGGAAAACAGAGGTGTTTTTTGCAAAGTGCCTACCTGTAGATTTTGGCCTGTAGCTCAGGCGCCACCTAGGGAAACCTACCAAACCTGTGCATTTCTGAAAACTAGAGACCTAGGGGAATCCAAGATGGGGTGACTTGTGTGGCTCGGACCAGGTTCTGTTACCCAGAATCCTTTGCAAACCTCAAAATTTGGCTAAAAAAACACATGTTCCTCACATTTCTGTGGCAGAAAGTTCTGGAATCTGAGAGGAGCCACAAATTTCCTTCCACCCAGCGTTCCCCCACGTCTCCCGATAAAAATGATACCTCACTTGTGTGGGTAGGCCTAGCGCCCGCGACAGGAAACGCCCCAAAGCGCAACGTGGACACAGCCAAATTTTTGAAGGAAAACAGAGGTGTTTTTTGCAAAGTGCCTACCTGTAGATTTTGGCCTGTAGCTCAGGCGCCACCTAGGGAAACCTACCAAACCTGTGCATTTCTGAAAACTAGAGACCTAGGGGAATCCAAGATGGGGTGACTTGTGTGGCTCGGACCAGGTTCTGTTACCCAGAATCATTTGCAAACCTCAAAATTTGGCTAAAAAAACACATGTTCCTCACATTTCTGTGGCAGAAAGTTCTGGAATCTGAGAGGAGCCACAAATTTCCTTCCACCCAGCGTTCCCCCACGTCTCCCGATAAAAATGATACCTCACTTGTGTGGGTAGGCCTAGCGCCCGCGACAGGAAACGCCCCAAAGCGCAACGTGGACACATCCAAATTTTTGAAGGAAAACAGAGGTGTTTTTTGCAAAGTGCCTACCTGTAGATTTTGGCCTGTAGCTCAGCCCCCACCTAGGGAAACCTACCAAACCTGTGCATTTCTGCAAACTAGAGACCTAGGGGAATCCAAGATGGGGTGACTTGTGTGGCTCGGAGCAGGTTCTGTTACCCAGAATCCTTTGCAAACCTCAAAATTTGGCTAAAAAAACACATTTTCCTCACATTTCTGTGGCAGAAAGTTCTGGAATCTGAGAGGAGCCACAAATTTCCTTCCACCCAGCGTTCCCCCACGTCTCCCGATAAAAATGATACCTGACTTTTGTGGGTAGGCCTAGCGCCCGCGACAGGAAACGGCCCAAAGCGCAACGTGGACACAGCCAAATTTTTTAAGGAAAACAGAGGTGTTTTTTGTAAAGGGCCTACCTGTAGATTTTGGCCTGTAGCTCAGCCCCCACCTAGGGAAACCTACCAAACCTGTGCATTTCTGAAAACTAGAGACCTAGGGGAATCCAAGATGGGGTGACTTGTGTGGCTCGGACCAGGTTCTGTTACCCAGAATCCTTTGCAAACCTCAAACTTTGGCTAAAAAAACACATGTTCCTCACATCTCAGTGGCAGAAAGTTCTGGAATCTGAGAGGAGCCACAAATTTCCTTCCACCCAGCGTTCCCCCATGTCTCCCGATAAAAATGATACCTCACTTGTGTGGGTAGGCCTAGCGCCCGCGACAGGAAACGCCCCAAAGCGCAACGTGGACACATCCAAATTTTTTAAGGAAAACAGAGGTGTTTTTTGCAAAGTGCCTACCTGTAGATTTTGGCCTGTAGCTCAGGCGCCACCTAGGGAAACCTACCAAACCTGTGCATTTCTGAAAACTAGAGACCTAGGGGAATCCAAGATGGGGTGACTTGTGTGGCTCGGACCAGGTTCTGTTACCCAGAATCCTTTGCAAACCTCAAAATTTGGCTAAAAAAACACATGTTCCTCACATTTCTGTGGCAGAAAGTTCTGGAATCTGAGAGGAGCCACAAATTTCCTTCCACCCAGTGTTCCCCCACGTCTCCCGATAAAAATGATACCTCACTTGTGTGGGTAGGCCTAGCGCCCGCGACAGGAAACGACCCAAAGCGCAACGTGGACACATCCAAATTTTTGAAGGAAAACAGAGGTGTTTTTTGCAAAGTGCTCACCTGTAGATTTTGGCCTGTAGCTCAGGCGCCACCTAGGGAAACCTACAAAACCTGTGCATTTCTGAAAACTAGAGACCTAGGGGATTCCAAGATGGGGTGACTTGTGTGGCTCGGACCAGGTTCTGTTACCCAGAATCCTTTGCAAACCTCAAAATTTGGCTAAAAAAATACATGTTCCTCACATTTCTGTGGCAGAAAGTTCTGGAATCTGAAAGGAGCAACAAATTTCCTTCGACCCACCGTTCCCCCACGTCTCCCGATGAAAATGATACCTCACTTGTGTGGGTAGGCCTAGCGCCCGCGACAGGAAACGCCCCAAAGCGCAACGTGGACACAGCCAAATTTTTGAAGGAAAACAGAGGTGTTTTTTGCAAAGTGCCTACCTGTAGATTTTGGCCTGTAGCTCAGGCGCCACCTAGGGAAACCTACCAAACCTGTGCATTTCTGAAAACTAGAGACCTAGGGGAATCCAAGATGGGGTGACTTGTGTGGCTCGGACCAGGTTCTGTTACCCAGAATCCTTTGCAAACCTCAAAATGTGGCTAAAAAAACACATGTTCCTCACATTTCTGTGGCAGAAAGTTCTGGAATCTGAGAGGAGCCACAAATTTCCTTCCACCCAGCGTTCCCCCACGTCTCCCGATAAAAATGATACCTCACTTGTGTGGGTAGGCCTAGCGCCCGCGACAGGAAACGCCCCAAAGCGCAACGTGGACACAGCCAAATTTTTGAAGGAAAACAGAGGTGTTTTTTGCAAAATGCCTACCTGTAGATTTTGGTCTGTAGCTCAGCCCCCACCTAGGGAAACCTACCAAATCTGTGCATTTCTGAAAACTAAAGACCTAGGGGAATCCAAGATGGGGTTCTTGTGTGGCTCGGACCAGGTTCTGTTACCCAGAATCCTTTGCAAACCTCAAAATTTGTTTAAAAAAACACATGTTCCTCACATTTCTGTGGCAGAAAGTTCTGGAATCTGAGAGGAGCCACAAATTTCCTTCCACCCAGCGTTCCCCCACGTCTCCCGATAAAAATGATACCTCACTTGTGTGGGTAGGCCTAGCGCCCGCGACAGGAAACGCCCCAAAGCGCAACATGGACACATCCAAATTTTTGAAGGAAAACAGAGGTGTTTTTTGCAAAGTGCCTACCTGTAGATTTTGGCCTGTAGCTCAGGCGCCACCTAGGGAAACCTACCAAACCTGTGCATTTCTGAAAACTAGACACCTAGGGGAATCCAAGATGGGGTGACTTGTGGGGCTCGGACCAGGTTCTGTTACCCAGAATCCTTTGCAAACCTCAAAATTTGGATAAAAAAATACATGGTCCTCACATTTCTGTGGCAGAAAGTTCTGGAATCTGAGAGGAGCCACAAATTTCCTTCCACCCAGCGTTCCCCCACGTCTCCCGATAAAAATGATACCTCACTTGTGTGGGTAGGGCTAGCGCCCGCGACAGGAAACGCCCCAAAGCGCAACGTGGACACAGCCAAATTTTTGAAGGAAAACAGAGGTGTTTTTTGCAAAGTGCCTACCTGTAGATTTTGGCCTGTAGCTCAGCCCCCACCTAGGGAAACCTACCAAACCTGTGCATTTCTGAAAACTAGAGACCTAGGGGAATCCAAGATGGGGTGACTTGTGTGGCTCGGACCAGGTTCTGTTACCCAGAATCCTTTGCAAACCTCAAAATTTGTCTAAAAAAACACATGTTCCTCACATTTCTGTGGCAGAAAGTTCTGGAATCTGAGAGGAGCCACAAATTTCCTTCCACCCAGCGTTCCCCCACGTCTCCCGATAAAAATGATACCTCACTTGTGTGGGTAGGCCTAGCGTCCGCGACAGGAAACGCCCCAAAGCGCAACATGGACACATCCAAATTTTTGAAGGAAAACAGAGGTGTTTTTTGCAAAGTGCCTACGTGTAGATTTTGGCCTGTAGCTCAGGCGCCACCTAGGTAAAGCTACCAAACCTGTGCATTTCTGAAAACTAGAGACCTAGGGGAATCCAAGATGGGGTGACTTGTGTGGCTCGGACCAGGTTCTGTTACTCAGAATCCTTTGCAAACCTCAAAATTTGGCTAAAAAAACACATGTTCCTCACATTTCTGTGGCAGAAAGTTCTGGAATCTGAAAGGAGCTACAAATTTCCTTCCACCCAGCGTTCCCCCACGTCTCCCGATAAAAATGATACCTCACTTGTGTGGGTAGGCCTAGCGCCCGCGACAGGAAACGCCCCAAAGCGCAACGTGGACACATCCACATTTTTGAAGGAAAACAGAGGTGTTTTTTGCAAAGTGCCTACCTGTAGATTTTGGCCTGTAGCTCTGGCGCCACCTAGGGAAACCTACCAAACCTGTGCCTTTCTGAAAACTAGAGACCTAGGGGAATCTAAGATGGGGTGACTTGTGCGGCTCGGACCAGGTTCTGTTACCCAGAATCCTTTGCAAACCTCATAATTTGGCTAAAAAAACACATGTTCCTCAAATTTCTGTGGCAGAAAGTTCTGGAATCTGAGAGGAGCCACAAATTTCCTTCCACCCAGCGTTCCCCCACGTCTCCCAATAAAAATTATACCTCACTTGTGTGGGTAGGCCTACCACCTGCGACAGGAAACGCCCCAAAGCGCAACGTGGACACATCCAAATTTTTGAAGGAAAACAGAGGTGTTTTTTGCAAAGTGCCTACCTGTAGATTTTGGCCTGTAGCTCAGGCGCCACCTAGGGAAACCTACCAAACCTGTGCATTTCTGAAAACTAGAGACCTAGGGGAATCCAAGATGGGGTGACTTGTGTGGCTCGGACCAGGTTCTGTTACCCAGAATCATTTGCAAACCTCAAACTTTGGCTAAAAAAACACATGTTCCTCACATTTCAGTGGCAGAAAGTTCTGGAATCTGAGAGGAGCCACAAATTTCCTTCCACCCAGTGTTCCCCCATGTCTCCCGATAAAAATGATACCTCACTTGTGTGGGTAGGCCTAGCGCCCGCGGCAGGAAACACCCCAAAGCGCAACGTGGACACATCCAAATTTTTGAAGGAAAACAGAGGTGTTTTTTGCAAAGTGCCTACCTGTAGATTTTGGCCTGTAGCTCAGGCGCCACCTAGGGAAACCTACCAAACCTGTGCATTTCTGAAAACTAGAGACCTAGGGGAATCCAAGATGGGGTGACTTGTGTGGCTCGGACCAGGTTCTGTTACCCAGAATCCTTTGCAAACCTCAAAATTTGGCTAAATAAAACACATGTTCCTCACATTTCTGTGGCAGAAAGTTCTAGAATCTGAGAGGAGCCACAAATTTCCTTCCACCCAGCGTTCCCCCACGTCTCCCGATAAAAATGATACCTCACTTGTGTGGGTAAGCCTAGCGCCCGCGACAGGAAACGCCCCAAAGCGCAACGTGGACACATCCAAAATTTTTGAAGGAAAACAGAGGTGTTTTTTGCAAAGTGCCTACCTGTAGATTTTGGCCTGTAGCTCAGCCGCCACCTAGGTAAACCTACCAAACCTGTGCATTTCTGAAAACTAGAGACCTAGGGGAATCCAAAAAGGGGTGACTTGTGTGGCTCGGACCAGGTTCTGTTACCCAGAATCCTTTGCAAACCTCAAAATTTGGCTAAAAAAACACATATTCCTCACATTTCTGTGGCAGAAAGTTCTGGAATCTGAGAGGAGCCACAAATTTCCTTCCACCCAGCGTTCCCCCACGTCTCCCGATAAAAATGATACCTCACTTGTGTGGGTAGGCCTAGCGCCCGCGACAGGAAACGCCCCAAAGCGCAACGTGGACACATCCACATTTTGAAGGAAAACAGAGGTGTTTTTTGCAAAGTGCCTACCTGTAGATTTTGGCCTGTAGCTCAGGCGCCACCTAGGGAAACCTACCAAACCTGTGCATTTCTGAAAACTAGAGACCTAGGGGAATCCAAGATGGGGTGACTTGTGTGGCTCGGACCAGGTTCTGTTACCCAGAATCCTTTGCAAACCTCAAAATTTGGCTAAAAAAACACATGTTCCTCACATTTCTGTGGCAGAAAGTTCTGGAATCTGAGAGGAGCCACAAATTTCCTTCCACCCAGCATTCCCCCACGTCTCCCGATAAAAATGATACCTCACTTGTGTGGGTAGGCCTAGCGCCCGCGACAGGAAACGCCCCAATGCGCAACGTGGACACATCCAAATTTTTGAAGGAAAACAGAGGTGTTTTTTGCAAAGTGCCTACCTGTAGATTTTGGCCTGTAGCTCAGCCCCCACCTAGGGAAACCTACCAAACCTGTGCATTTCTGAAAACTAGAGACCTAGGGGAATCCAAGATGGGGTGACTTGTGTGGCTCGGACCAGGTTCTGTTACCCAGAATCCTTTGCAAACCTCAAAATTTGGCTAAAAAAACACATGTTCCTCACATTTCTGTGGCAGAAAGTTCTGGAATCTGAAAGGAGCAACAAATTTCCTTCCACCCAGCGTTCCCCCACGTCTCCCGATAAAAATGATACCTCACTTGTGTGGGTAGGCCTAGCGCCCGCGACAGGAAACGCCCCAAAGCGCAACGTGGACACAGCCAAATTTTTGAAAGAAAACAGAGGTGTTTTTTGCAAAGTGCCTACCTGTAGATTTTGGCCTGTAGCTCAGCCGCCACCTAGGGAAACCTACCAAACCTGTGCATTTCTGAAAACTAGAGACCTAGGGGAATCCAAGATGGGGTGACTTGTGGGGCTCGGACCAGGTTCTGTTACCCAGAATCCTTTGCAAACCTCAAAATTTGGCTAAAAAAACACATGTTCCTCACATTTCTGTGGAAGAAAGTTCTAGAATCTGAGAGGAGCCACAAATTTCCTTCCACCCAGCGTTCCCCCACGTCTCCCGATAAAAATGATACCTCACTTGTGTGGGTAGGCCTAGCGCCCGTGACAGGAAACGCCCCAAAGCGCAACGTGGACACATCCAAATTTTTGAAGGAAAACAGAGGTGTTTTTTGCAAAGTGCCTACCTGTAGATTTTGGCCTGTAGCTCAGGCGCCACCTAGGGAAACCTACCAAACCTGTGCATTTCTGAAAACTAGAGACCTAGGGGAATCCAAGATGGGGTGACTTGTGTGGCTCGGACAGGTTCTGTTACCCAGAATCCTTTGCAAACCTCAAAATTTGGCTAAAAAAACACATGTTCCTCACATTTCTGTGGCAGAAAGTTCTGGAATCTAAGAGGAGCCACAAATTTCCTTCCACCCAGCATTCCCCCACGTCTCCCGATAAAAATGATACCTCACTTGTGTGGGTAGGCCTAGCGCCCGCGACAGGAAACGCCCCAATGCGCAACGTGGACACATCCAAATTTTTGAAGGAAAACAGAGGTGTTTTTTGCAAAGTGCCTACCTGTAGATTTTGGCCTGTAGCTCAGGCGCCACCTAGGGAAACCTACCAAACCTGTGCATTTCTGAAAACTAGAGACCTAGGGGAATCCAAGATGGGGTGACTTGTGTGGCTCGGACCAGGTTCTGTTACCCAGAATCCTTTGCAACCTCAAAATTTGGCTAAAAAAACACATGTTCCTCACATTTCTGTGGCAGAAAGTTCTGGAATCTGAGAGGAGCCACAAATTTCCTTCCACCCAGCGTTCCCCCACGTCTCCCGATAAAAATGATACCTCACTTGTGTGGGTAGGCCTAGCGCCCGCGACAGGAAACGCCCCAAAGCGCAACGTGGACACAGCCAAATTTTTGAAGGAAAACAGAGGTGTTTTTTGCAAAGTGCCTACCTGTAGGATTTTGGCCTGTAGCTCAGGCGCCACCTAGGGAAACCTACCAAACCTGTGCATTTCTGAAACTAGAGACCTAGGGGAATCCAAGATGGGGTGACTTGTGTGGCTCGGACCAGGTTCTGTTACCCAGAATCCTTTGCAAACCTCAAAATTTGGCTAAAAAAACACATGTTCCTCACATTTCTGTGGCAGAAAGTTCTGGAATCTGAGAGGAGCCACAAATTTCCTTCCACCATGCGTTCCCCCACGTCTCCCGATAAAAATGATACCTCACTTGTGTGGGTAGGCCTAGCGCCCGCGACAGGAAACGCCCCAAAGCGCAACGTGGACACATCCACATTTTTTAAGGAAAACAGAGGTGTTTTTTGCAAAGTGCCTACCTGTAGATTTTGGCCTCTAGCTCAGCCCCCACCTAGGGAAACCTACCAAACCTGTGCATTTCTACAAACTAGAGACCTAGGGGAATCCAAGATGGGGTGACTTGTGTGGCTCGGACCAGGTTCTGTTACCCAGAATCCTTTGCAAACCTCAAATTTGGCTAAAAAAACACATGTTCCTCACATTTCTGTGGCAGAAAGTTCTGGAATCTGAGAGGAGCCACAAATTTCCTTCCACCCAGCGTTCCCCCACGGTCTCCCGATAAAAATGATACCTCACTTGTGTGGGTAGGCTAGCGCCCGCGACAGGAAACGCCCCAAAGCGCAACGTGGACACATCCACATTTTTGAAGGAAAACAGAGGTTTTTTTTGCACAGTGCCTACCTGTAGATTTTGGCCTGTAGCTCAGCCGCCACCTAGATAAACCTACTAAACCTGTGCATTTCTGAAAACTAGAGACCTAGGGGAATCCAAGATGGGGTGACTTGTGTGGCTCGGACCAGGTTCTGTTACCCAGAATCCTTTGCAAACCTCAAAATTTGGCTAAAAAAACACATGTTCCTCACATTTCTGTGGCAGAAAGTTCTGGAATCTGAGAGGAGCCACAAATTTCCTTCACCCAGCGTTCCCCCACATCTCCCGATAAAAATGATACCTCACTTGTGTGGGTAGGCCTAGCGCACGCGACAGGAAACACCCCAAAGCGCAACGTGGACACATCCAAATTTTTGAAGGAAAACAGAGGTGTTTTTTGCAAAGTGCCTACCTGTAGATTTTGGCCTGTAGCTCAGCCCCCACCTAGGGAAACCTACCAAACCTGTGCATTTCTGAAAACTAGAGACCTAGGGGAATCCAAGATGGGGTGACTTGTGTGGCTCGGACCAGGTTCTGTTACCCAGAATCCTTTGCAAACCTCAAAATTTGTCTAAAAAAACACATGTTTCCTCACATTTCTGTGGCAGAAAGTTCTGGAATCTGAGAGGAGCCACAAATTTCCTTCCACCCAGCGTTCCCCCACGTCTCCCGATAAAAATGATACCTCACTTGTGTGGGTAGGCCTAGCGTCCGCGACAGGAAACGCCCCAAAGCGCAACATGGACACATCCAAATTTTTGAAGGAAAACAGAGGTGTTTTTTGCAAAGTGCCTACGTGTAGATTTTGGCCTGTAGCTCAGGCGCCACCTAGGTAAAGCTACCAAACCTGTGCATTTCTGAAAACTAGAGACCTAGGGGAATCCAAGATGGGGTGACTTGTGTGGCTCGGACCAGGTTCTGTTACTCAGAATCCTTTGCAAACCTCAAAATTTGGCTAAAAAAACACATGTTCCTCACATTTCTGTGGCAGAAAGTTCTGGAATCTGAAAGGAGCTACAAATTTCCTTCCACCCAGCGTTCCCCCACGTCTCCCGATAAAAATGATACCTCACTTGTGTGGGTAGGCCTAGCGCCCGCGACAGAAACGCCCCAAAGCGCAACGTGGACACATCCACATTTTTGAAGGAAAACAGAGGTGTTTTTTGCAAAGTGCCTACCTGTAGATTTTGGCCTGTAGCTCTGGCGCCACCTAGGGAAACCTACCAAACCTGTGCCTTTCTGAAAACTAGAGACCTAGGGGAATCTAAGATGGGGTGACTTGTGCGGCTCGGACCAGGTTCTGTTACCCAGAATCCTTTGCAAACCTCATAATTTGGCTAAAAAAACACATGTTCCTCAAATTTCTGTGGCAGAAAGTTCTGGAATCTGAGAGGAGCCACAAATTTCCTTCCACCCAGCGTTCCCCCACGTCTCCCAATAAAAATTATACCTCACTTGTGTGGGTAGGCCTACCACCTGCGACAGGAAACGCCCCAAAGCGCAACGTGGACACATCCAAATTTTTGAAGGAAAACAGAGGTGTTTTTTGCAAAGTGCCTACCTGTAGATTTTTGGCCTGTAGCTCAGGCGCCACCTAGGGAAACCTACCAAACCTGTGCATTTCTGAAAACTAGAGACCTAGGGGAATCCAAGATGGGGTGACTTGTGTGGCTCGGACCAGGTTCTGTTACCCAGAATCATTTGCAAACCTCAAACTTTGGCTAAAAAAACACATGTTCCTCACATTTCAGTGGCAGAAAAGTTCTGGAATCTGAGAGGAGCCACAAATTTCCTTCCACCCAGTGTTCCCCCATGTCTCCCGATAAAAATGATACCTCACTTGTGTGGGTAGGCCTAGCGCCCGCGGCAGGAAACACCCCAAAGCGCAACGTGGACACATCCAAATTTTTGAAGGAAAACAGAGGTGTTTTTTGCAAAGTGCCTACCTGTAGATTTTGGCCTGTAGCTCAGGCGCCACCTAGGGAAACCTACCAAACCTGTGCATTTCTGAAAACTAGAGACCTAGGGGAATCCAAGATGGGGTGACTTGTGTGGCTCGGACCAGGTTCTGTTACCCAGAATCCTTTGCAAACCTCAAAATTTGGCTAAATAAAACACATGTTCCTCACATTTCTGTGGCAGAAAGTTCTAGAATCTGAGAGGAGCCACAAATTTCCTTCCACCCAGCGTTCCCCCACGTCTCCCGATAAAAATGATACCTCACTTGTGTGGGTAAGCCTAGCGCCCGCGACAGGAAACGCCCCAAAGCGCAACGTGGACACATCCAAATTTTTGAAGGAAAACAGAGGTGTTTTTTGCAAAGTGCCTACCTGTAGATTTTGGCCTGTAGCTCAGCCGCCACCTAGGTAAACCTACCAAAACCTGTGCATTTCTGAAAACTAGAGACCTAGGGGAATCCAAAAAGGGGTGACTTGTGAGGCTCGGACCAGGTTCTGTTACCCAGAATCCTTTGCAAACCTCAAAAATTGGCTAAAAAAACACATGTTCCTCACATTTCTGTGGAAGAAAGTTCTAGAATCTGAGAGGAGCCACAAATTTCCTTCCACCCAGCGTTCCCCCACGTCTCCCGATAAAAATGATACCTCACTTGTGTGGGTAGGCCTAGCGCCCGTGACAGGAACGCCCCAAAGCGCAACGTGGACACATCCAAATTTTTGAAGGAAAACAGAGGTGTTTTTTGCAAAGTGCCTACCTGTAGATTTTGGCCTGTAGCTCAGGCGCCACCTAGGGAAACCTACCAAACCTGTGCATTTCTGAAAACTAGAGACCTAGGGGAATCAAGATGGGGTGACTTGTGTGGCTCGGACCAGGTTCTGTTACCCAGAATCCTTTGCAAACCTCAAATTTGGCTAAAAAAAACACATGTTCCTCACATTTCTGTGGCAGAAAGTTCTGGAATCTGAGAGGAGCCACAAATTTCCTTCCACCCAGCATTCCCCCACGTCTCCCGATAAAAATGATACCTCACTTGTTGTGGGTAGGCCTAGCGCCCGCGACAGGGAAACGCCCCAATGCGCAACGTGGACACATCCAAATTTTTGAAGGAAAACAGAGGTGTTTTTTGCAAAGTGCCTACCTGTAGATTTTGGCCTGTAGCTCAGGCGCCACCTAGGGAAACCTACCAAACCTGTGCATTTCTGAAAACTAGAGACCTAGGGGAATCCAGATGGGGTGACTTGTGTGGCTCGGACCAGGTTCTGTTACCCAGAATCCTTTGCAAACCTCAAAATTTGGCTAAAAAAACACATGTTCCTCACATTTCTGTGGCAGAAAGTTCTGGAATCTGAGAGGAGCCACAAATTTCCTTCCACCCAGCGTTCCCCCACGTTCTCCCGATAAAAATGATACCTCACTTGTGTGGGTAGGCTAGCGCCCGCGACAGGAAACGCCCCAAAGCGCAACGTGGACACAGCCAAATTTTTGAAGGAAAACAGAGGTGTTTTTTGCAAAGTGCCTACCTGTAGATTTTGGCCTGTAGCTCAGGCGCCACCTAGGGAAACCTACCAACCTGTGCATTTCTGAAAACTAGAGACCTAGGGGAATCCAAGATGGGGTGACTTGTGTGGCTCGGACCAGGTTCTGTTACCCAGAATCATTTGCAAACCTCAACTTTGGCTAAAAAAACACATGTTCCTCACATTTCAGTGGCAGAAAGTTCTGGAATCTGAGAGGAGCCACAAATTTCCTTCCACCCAGTGTTCCCCCATGTCTCCCGATAAAAATGATACCTCACTTGTGTGGGTAGGCCTAGCGCCCGCGGCAGGAAACACCCCAAAGCGCAACGTGGACACATCCAAATTTTTGAAGGAAAACAGAGGTGTTTTTTGCAAAGTGCCTACCTGTAGATTTTGGCCTGTAGCTCAGGCGCCACCTAGGGAAACCTACCAAACCTGTGCATTTCTGAAAACTAGAGACCTAGGGGAATCCAAGATGGGGTGACTTGTGTGGCTCGGACCAGGTTCTGTTACCCAGAATCCTTTGCAAACCTCAAAATTTGGCTAAATAAAACACATGTTCCTCACATTTCTGTGGCAGAAAGTTCTAGAATCTGAGAGGAGCCACAAAATTTCCTTCCACCCAGCGTTCCCCCACGTCTCCCGATAAAAATGATACCTCACTTGTGTGGGTAAGCCTAGCGCCCGCGACAGGAAACGCCCCAAAGCGCAACGTGGACACATCCAAATTTTTGAAGGAAAACAGAGGTGTTTTTTGCAAAGTGCCTACCTGTAGATTTTGGCCTGTAGCTCAGCGCCACCTAGGTAAACCTACCAAACCTGTGCATTTCTGAAAACTAGAGACCTAGGGGAATCCAAAAAGGGGTGACTTGTGTGGCTCGGACCAGGTTCTGTTACCCAGAATCCTTTGCAAACCTCAAAATTTGGCTAAAAAAACACATATTCCTCACATTTCTGTGGCAGAAAGTTCTGGAATCTGAGAGGAGCCACAAATTTCCTTCCACCCAGCGTTCCCCCACGTCTCCCGATAAAAATGATACCTCACTTGTGTGGGTAGGCCTAGCGCCCGCGACAGGAAACGCCCCAAAGCTCAACGTGGACACATCCACATTTTTGAAGGAAAACAGAGGTGTTTTTTGCAAAGTGCCTACCTGTAGATTTTGGCCTGTAGCTCAGGCGCCACCTAGGGAACCTACCAAACCTGTGCATTTCTGAAAACTAGAGACCTAGGGGAATCCAAGATGGGGTGACTTGTGTGGCTCGGACCAGGTTCTGTTACCCAGAATCCTTTGCAAACCTCAAAATTTGGCTAAAAAAACACATGTTCCTCACATTTCTGTGGCAGAAAGTTCTGGAATCTGAGAGGAGCCACAAATTTCCTTCCACCCAGCATTCCCCCACGTCTCCCGATAAAAATGATACCTCACTTGTGTGGGTAGGCCTAGCGCCCCGCGACAGGAAACGCCCCAATGCGCAACGTGGACACATCCAAATTTTGAAGGAAAACAGAGGTGTTTTTTGCAAAGTGCCTACCTGTAGATTTTGGCCTGTAGCTCAGCCCCCACCTAGGGAAACCTACCAAACCTGTGCATTTCTGAAACTAGAGACCTAGGGGAATCCAAGATGGGGTGACTTGTGTGGCTCGGACCAGGTTCTGTTACCCAGAATCCTTTGCAAACCTCAAAATTTGGCTAAAAAAACACATGTTCCTCACATTTCTGTGGCAGAAAGTTCTGGAATCTGAAAGGAGCAACAAATTTCCTTCCACCCAGCGTTCCCCCACGTCTCCCGATAAAAATGATACCTCACTTGTGTGGGTAGGCCTAGCGCCCGCGACAGGAAACGCCCCAAAGCGCAACGTGGACACAGCCAAATTTTTGAAAGAAAACAGAGGTGTTTTTTGCAAAGTGCCTACCTGTAGATTTTGGCCTGTAGCTCAGCCGCCACCTAGGGAAACCTACCAAACCTGTGCATTTCTGAAAACTAGAGACCTAGGGGAATCCAAGATGGGGTGACTTGTGGGGCTCGGACCAGGTTCTGTTACCCAGAATCCTTTGCAAACCTCAAAATTTGGCTAAAAAAACACATGTTCCTCACATTTCTGTGGAAGAAAGTTCTAGAATCTGAGAGGAGCCACAAATTTCCTTCCACCCAGCGTTCCCCCACGTCTCCCGATAAAAATGATACCTCACTTGTGTGGGTAGGCCTAGCGCCCGTGACAGGAAACGCCCCAAAGCGCAACGTGGACACATCCAAATTTTTGAAGGAAAACAGAGGTGTTTTTGCAAAGTGCCTACCTGTAGATTTTGGCCTGTAGCTCAGGCGCCACCTAGGGAAACCTACCAAACCTGTGCATTTCTGAAAACTAGAGACCTAGGGGAATCCAAGATGGGGTGACTTGTGTGGCTCGGACCAGGTTCTGTTACCCAGAATCCTTTGCAAACCTCAAAATTTGGCTAAAAAAACACATGTTCCTCACATTTCTGTGGCAGAAAGTTCTGGAATCTAAGAGGAGCCACAAATTTCCTTCCACCCAGCATTCCCCCACGTCTCCCGATAAAAATGATACCTCACTTGTGTGGGTAGGCCTAGCGCCCGCGACAGGAAACGCCCCAATGCGCAACGTGGACACATCCAAATTTTTGAAGGAAAACAGAGGTGTTTTTTGCAAAGTGCCTACCTGTAGATTTTGGCCTGTAGCTCAGGCGCCACCTAGGGAAACCTACCAAACCTGTGCATTTCTGAAAACTAGAGACCTAGGGGAATCCAAGATGGGGTGACTTGTGTGGCTCGGACCAGGTTCTGTTACCCAGAATCCTTTGACAAACCTCAAAATTTGGCTAAAAAAACACATGTTCCTCACATTTCTGTGGCAGAAAGTTCTGGAATCTGAGAGGAGCCACAAATTTCCTTCCACCCAGCATTCCCCCACGTCTCCCGATAAAAATGATACCTCACTTGTGTGGGTAGGCCTAGCGCCCGCGACAGGAAACGCCCCAATGCGCAACGTGGACACATCCAAATTTTTGAAGGAAAACAGAGGTGTTTTTTGCAAGTGCCTACCTGTAGATTTTGGCCTGTAGCTCAGCCCCCACCTAGGGAAACCTACCAAACCTGTGCATTTCTGAAAACTAGAGACCTAGGGGAATCCAGATGGGGTGACTTGTGTGGCTCGGACCAGGTTCTGTTACCCAGAATCCTTTGCAAACCTCAAAATTTGGCTAAAAAAACACATGTTCCTCACATTTCTGTGGCAGAAAGTTCTGGAATCTGAAAGGAGCAACAAATTTCCTTCCACCCAGCGTTCCCCACGTCTCCCGATAAAAATGATACCTCACTTGTGTGGGTAGGCCTAGCGCCCGCGACAGGAAACGCCCCAAAGCGCAACGTGGACACAGCCAAATTTTTGAAAGAAAACAGAGGTGTTTTTTGCAAAGTGCCTACCTGTAGATTTTGGCCTGTAGCTCAGCCGCCACCTAGGGAAACCTACCAAACCTGTGCATTTCTGAAACTAGAGACTAGGGGAATCCAAGATGGGGTGACTTGTGGGGCTCGGACCAGGTTCAGTTACCCAGAATCCTTTGCAAACCTCAAAATTTGGCTAAAAAAACACATGTTCCTCACATTTCTGTGGAAGAAAGTTCTAGAATCTGAGAGGAGCCACAAATTTCCTTCCACCCAGCGTTCCCCCACGTCTCCCGATAAAAATGATACCTCACTTGTGTGGGTAGGCCTAGCGCCCGTGACAGGAAACGCCCCAAAGCGCAACGTGGACACATCCAAATTTTTGAAGGAAAACAGAGGTGTTTTTTTGCAAAGTGCCTACCTGTAGATTTTGGCCTGTAGCTCAGGCGCCACCTAGGGAAACCTACCAAACCTGTGCATTTCTGAAAACTAGAGACCTAGGGGAATCCAAGATGGGGTGACTTGTGTGGCTCGGACCAGGTTCTGTTACCCAGAATCCTTTGCAAACCTCAAAATTTGGCTAAAAAAACACATGTTCCTCACATTTCTGTGGCAGAAAGTTCTGGAATCTAAGAGGAGCCACAAATTTCCTTCCACCCAGCATTCCCCCACGTCTCCCGATAAAATGATACCTCACTTGTGTGGGTAGGCCTAGCGCCCGCGACAGGAAACGCCCCAATGCGCAACGTGGACACATCCAAATTTTTGAAGGAAAACAGAGGTGTTTTTTGCAAAGTGCCTACCTGTAGATTTTGGCCTGTAGCTCAGGCGCCACCTAGGGAAACCTACCAAACCTGTGCATTTCTGAAAACTAGAGACCTAGGGGAATCCAAGATGGGGTGACTTGTGTGGCTCGGACCAGGTTCTGTTACCCAGAATCCTTTGCAAACCTCAAAATTTGGCTAAAAAAACACATGTTCCTCACATTTCTGTGGCAGAAAGTTCTGGAATCTGAGAGGAGCCACAAATTTCCTTCCACCCAGCGTTCCCCCACGTCTCCCGATAAAAATGATACCTCACTTGTGTGGGTAGGCCTAGCGCCCGCGACAGGAAACGCCCCAAAGCGCAACGTGGACACAGCCAAATTTTTGAAGGAAAACAGAGGTGTTTTTTGCAAAGTGCCTACCTGTAGATTTTGGCCTGTAGCTCAGGCGCCACCTAGGGAAACCTACCAAACCTGTGCATTTCTGAAAACTAGAGACCTAGGGGAATCCAAGATGGGGTGACTTGTGTGGCTCGGACCAGGTTCTGTTACCCAGAATCCTTTGCAAACCTCAAAATTTGGCTAAAAAAAACACATGTTCCTCACATTTCTGTGGCAGAAAGTTCTGGAATCTGAGAGGAGCCACAAATTTCCTTCCACCAAGCGTTCCCCCACGTCTCCCGATAAAAATGATACCTCACTTGTGTGGGTAGGCCTAGCGCCCGCGACAGGAAACGCCCCAAGCGCAACGTGGACACATCCACATTTTTTAAGGAAAACAGAGGTGTTTTTTGCAAAGTGCCTACCTGTAGATTTTGGCCTCTAGCTCAGCCCCCACCTAGGGAAACCTACCAAACCTGTGCATTTCTACAAACTAGAGACCTAGGGGAATCCAAGATGGGGTGACTTGTGTGGCTCGGACCAGGTTCTGTTACCCAGAATCCTTTGCAAACCTCAAAATTTGGCTAAAAAAACACATGTTCCTCACATTTCTGTGGCAGAAAGTTCTGGAATCTGAGAGGAGCCACAAAATTTCCTTCCACCCAGCGTTCCCCCACGTCTCCCGATAAAAATGATACCTCACTTGTGTGGGTAGGCCTAGCGCCCGCGACAGGAAACGCCCCAAAGCGCAACGTGGACACATCCACATTTTTGAAGGAAAACAGAGGTTTTTTTGCACAGTGCCTACCTGTAGATTTTGGCCTGTAGCTCAGCCGCCACCTAGATAAACCTACTAAACCTGTGCATTTCTGAAAACTAGAGACCTAGGGGAATCCAAGATGGGGTGACTTGTGTGGCTCGGACCAGGTTCTGTTACCCAGAATCCTTTGCAAACCTCAAAATTTGGCTAAAAAAACACATGTTCCTCACATTTCTGTGGCAGAAAGTTCTGGAATCTGAGAGGAGCCACAAATTACCTTGCACCCAGCGTTCCCCCACATCTCCCGATAAAAATGATACCTCACTTGTGTGGGTAGGCCTAGCGCACGCGACAGGAAACACCCCAAAGCGCAACGTGGACACATCCAAATTTTTGAAGGAAAACAGAGGTGTTTTTTGCAAAGTGCCTACCTGTAGATTTTGGCCTGTAGCTCAGCCCCCACCTAGGGAAACCTACCAAACCTGTGCATTTCTGAAAACTAGAGACCTAGGGAATCCAAGATGGGGTGACTTGTGTGGCTCGGACCAGGTTCTGTTACCCAGAATCCTTTGCAAACCTCAAAATTTGGCTAAAAAAAACACATGTTCCTCACATTTCTGTGGCAGAAAGTTCTGGAATCTGAGAGGAGCCACAAATTTCCTTCCACCCAGCGTTCCCCACGTCTCCCGATAAAAATGATACCTCACTTGTGTGGGTAGGCCTAGCGCCCGTGACAGGAAACGCCCCAAAGCGCAACGTGGACACATCCAAATTTTTGAAGGAAAACAGAGGTGTTTTTTGCAAAGTGCCTACCTGTAGATTTTGGCCTGTAGCTCAGGCGCCACCTAGGGAAACCTACCAACCTGTGCATTTCTGAAACTAGAGACCTAGGGGAATCCAAGATGGGGTGACTTGTGTGGCTCGGACCAGGTTCTGTTACCCAGAATCCTTTGCAAACCTCAAAATTTGGCTAAAAAAACACATGTTCCTCACATTTCTGTGGCAGAAAGTTCTGGAATCTGAGAGGAGCCACAAATTTCCTTCCACCCAGCATTCCCCCACGTCTCCCGATAAAAATGATACCTCACTTGTGTGGGTAGGCCTAGCGCCCGCGACAGGAAACGCCCCAATGCGCAACGTGGACACATCCAAATTTTTGAAGGAAAACAGAGGTGTTTTTGCAAAGTGCCTACCTGTAGATTTTGGCCTGTAGCTGAGGCGCCACCTAGGGAAACCTACCAAACCTGTGCATTTCTGAAAACTAGAGACTAGGGGAATCCAAGATGGGGTGACTTGTGTGGCTCGGACCAGGTTCTGTTACCCAGAATCCTTTGCAAACCTCAAAATTTGGCTAAAAAAACACATGTTCCTCACATTTCTGTGGCAGAAAGTTCTGAATCTGAGAGGAGCCACAAATTTCCTTCCACCCAGCGTTCCCCCACGTCTCCCGATAAAAATGATACCTCACTTGTGTGGGTAGGCCTAGCGCCCGCGACAGGAAACGCCCCAAAGCGCAACGTGGACACAGCCAAATTTTTGAAGGAAAACAGAGGTGTTTTTTGCAAAGTGCCTACCTGTAGGTTTTGGCCTGTAGCTCAGGCGCCACCTAGGGAAACCTACCAAACCTGTGCATTTCTGAAAACTAGAGACCTAGGGGAATCCAAGATGGGGTGACTTGTGTGGCTCGGACCAGGTTCTGTTACCCAGAATCCTTTGCAAACCTCAAAATTTGGCTAAAAAAACACATGTTCCTCACATTTCTGTGGCAGAAAGTTCTGGAATCTGAGAGGAGCCACAAATTTCCTTCCACCAAGCGTTCCCCCACGTCTCCCGATAAAAATGATACCTCACTTGTGTGGGTAGGCCTAGCGCCCGCGACAGGAAACGCCCCAAAGCGCAACGTGGACACATCCACATTTTTTAAGGAAAACAGAGGTGTTTTTTGCAAAGTGCCTACCTGTAGATTTTGGCCTCTAGCTCAGCCCCCACCTAGGGAAACCTACCAAACCTGTGCATTTCTACAAACTAGAGACCTAGGGGAATCCAAGATGGGGTGACTTGTGTGGCTCGGACCAGGTTCTGTTACCCAGAATCCTTTGCAAACCTCAAAATTTGGCTAAAAAAACACATGTTCCTCACATTTCTGTGGCAGAAAGTTCTGGAATCTGAGAGGAGCCACAAATTTCCTTCCACCCAGCGTTCCCCCACGTCTCCCGATAAAAATGATACCTCACTTGTGTGGGTAGGCCTAGCGCCCGCGACAGGAAACGCCCCAAAGCGCAACGTGGACACATCCACATTTTTGAAGGAAAACAGAGGTTTTTTTGCACAGTGCCTACCTGTAGATTTTGGCCTGTAGCTCAGCCGCCACCTAGATAAACCTACTAAACCTGTGCATTTCTGAAAACTAGAGACCTAGGGGAATCCAAGATGGGGTGACTTGTGTGGCTCGGACCAGGTTCTGTTACCCAGAATCCTTTGCAAACCTCAAAATTTGGCTAAAAAAACACATGTTCCTCACATTTCTGTGGCAGAAAGTTCTGGAATCTGAGAGGAGCCACAAATTTCCTTGCACCCAGCGTTCCCCCACATCTCCCGATAAAAATGATACCTCACTTGTGTGGGTAGGCCTAGCGCACGCGACAGGAAAGATCCAAAGCGCAACGTGGACACATCCAAATTTTTGAAGGAAAACAGAGGTGTTTTTTGCAAAGTGCCTACCTGTAGATTTTGGCCTGTAGCTCAGCCCCCACCTAGGGAAACCTACCAAACCTGTGCATTTCTGAAAACTAGAGACCTAGGGGAATCCAAGATGGGGTGACTTGTGGGGCTCGGACCAGGTTCTGTTACCCAGAATCCTTTGCAAACCTTAAAATTTGGCTAAAAAAACACATGTTCCTCACATTTCAGTGGCAGAAAGTTCTGGAATCTGAGAGGAGCCACAAATTTCCTTCCACCCAGCGTTCCGCCATGTCTCCCGATAAAAATGATACCTCACTTGTGTGGGTAGGCCTAGCGCCCGCGACAGGAAATGCCCCAAAGCGCAACGTGGACACATCCACATTTTTGAAGGAAAACAGAGGTGTTTTTTGCAAAGTGCCTACCTGTAGATTTTGGCCTGTAGCTCAGCCGCCACCTAGGGAAACCTACCAAACCTGTGCATTTCTGAAAACTAGAGACCTAGGGGAATCCAAGATGGGGTGACTTGTGGGGCTCGGACCAGGTTCTGTTACCCAGAATCCTTTGCAAACCTCAAAATTTGGCTAAAAAAACACATGTTCCTCACATTTCTGTGGCAGAAAGTTCTGGAATCTGAGAGGAGCCACAAATTTCCTTCCACCCAGCGTTCCCCCACGTCTCCGATAAAAATGATACCTCACTTGTGTGGGTAGGCCTAGCGCCCGCGACAGGAAACGCCCCAAAGCGCAACGTGGACACAGCCACATTTTTGTAGGAAAACAGAGGTGTTTTTTGCAAAGTGCCTACCTGTAGATTTTGGCCTGTAGCTCAGCCCCCACCTAGGGAAACCTACCAAACCTGTGCATTTCTGAAAACTAGAGACCTAGGGGAATCCAAGATGGGGTGACTTGTGTGGCTCGGACCAGGTTCTGTTACCCAGAATCCTTTGCAAACCTCAAAATTTGGCTAAAAAAACACATGTTCCTCACATTTCTGTGGAAGAAAGTTCTAGAATCTGAGAGGAGCCACAAATTTCCTTCCACCCAGCGTTCCCCCCACGTCTCCCGATAAAAATGATACCTCACTTGTGTGGGTAGGCCTAGCGCCCGCGACAGGAAACGCCCCAAAGCGCAACGTGGACACATCCACATTTTTGAAGGAAAACAGAGGTGTTTTTTGCAAAGTGCCTACCTGTAGATTTTGGCCTGTAGCTCAGGCGCCACCTAGGGAAACCTACCAAACCTGTGCATTTCTGAAAACTAGAGACCTAGGGGAATCCAAGATGGGGTGACTTGTGTGGCTCGGACCAGGTTCTGTTACCCAGAATCCTTTGCAAACCTCAAAATTTGGCTAAAAAAACACATGTTCCTCACATTTCTGTGGCAGAAAGTTCTGGAATCTGAGAGGAGCCACAAATTTCCTTCCACCCAGCATTCCCCCACGTCTCCCGATAAAAATGATACCTCACTTGTGTGGGTAGGGCCTAGCGCCCGCGACAGGAAACGCCCCAATGCGCAACATGGACACATCCAAATTTTTGAAGGAAAACAGAGGTGTTTTTTGCAAAGTGCCTACCTGTAGATTTTGGCCTGTAGCTCAGGCGCCACCTAGGGAAACCTACCAAACCTGTGCATTTCTGAAAACTAGAGACCTAGGGGAATCCAAGATGGGGTGACTTGTGTGGCTCGGACCAGGTTCTGTTACCCAGAATCCTTTGCAAACCTCAAAATTTGGCTAAAAAAACACATGTTCCTCACATTTCTGTGGCAGAAAGTTCTGGAATCTGAAAGGAGCAACAAATTTCCTTCCACCCAGCGTTCCCCCACGTCTCCCGATAAAAATGATACCTCACTTGTGTGGGTAGGCCTAGCGCCCGCGACAGGAAACGCCCCAAAGCGCAACGTGGACACAGCCAAATTTTTGAAAGAAAACAGAGGTGTTTTTTGCAAAGTGCCTACCTGTAGATTTTGGCCTGTAGCTCAGCCGCCACCTAGGGAAACCTACCAAACCTGTGCATTTCTGAAAACTAGAGACCTAGGGGAATCCAAGATGGGGTGACTTGTGGGGCTCGGACCCAGGTTCTGTTACCCAGAATCCTTTGCAAACCTCAAAATTTGGCTAAAAAAAACACATGTTCCTCACATTTCTGTGGAAGAAAGTTCTAGAATCTGAGAGGAGCCACAAATTTTCCTTCCACCCAGCGTTCCCCCACGTCTCCCGATAAAAATGATACCTCACTTGTGTGGGTAGGCCTAGCGCCCGTGACAGGAAACGCCCCAAAGCGCAACGTGGACACATCCAAATTTTTGAAGGAAAACAGAGGTGTTTTTTGCAAAGTGCCTACCTGTAGATTTTGGCCTGTAGCTCAGGCGCCACCTAGGGAAACCTACCAAACCTGTGCATTTCTGAAAACTAGAGACCTAGGGGAATCCAAGATGGGGTGACTTGTGTGGCTCGGACCAGGTTCTGTTACCCAGAATCCTTTGCAAACCTCAAAATTTGGCTAAAAAAACACATGTTCCTCACATTTCTGTGGCAGAAAGTTCTGGAATCTGAGAGGAGCCACAAATTTCCTTCCACCCAGCATTCCCCCACGTCTCCCGATAAAAATGATACCTCACTTGTGTGGGTAGGCCTAGCGCCCGCGACAGGAAACGCCCCAATGCGCAACGTGGACACATCCAAATTTTTGAAGGAAAACAGAGGTGTTTTTTGCAAAGTGCCTACCTGTAGATTTTGGCCTGTAGCTCAGGCGCCACCTAGGGAAACCTACCAAACCTGTGCATTTCTGAAAACTAGAGACCTAGGGGAATCCAAGATGGGGTGACTTGTGTGGCTCGGACCAGGTTCTGTTACCCAGAATCCTTTGCAAACCTCAAAATTTGGCTAAAAAAACACATGTTCCTCACATTTCTGTGGCAGAAAGTTCTGGAATCTGAGAGGAGCCACAAATTTCCTTCCACCCAGCGTTCCCCCACGTCTCCCGATAAAAATGATACCTCACTTGTGTGGGTAGGCCTAGCGCCCGCGACAGGAAACGCCCCAAAGCGCAACGTGGACACAGCCAAATTTTTGAAGGAAAACAGAGGTGTTTTTTGCAAAGTGCCTACCTGTAGATTTTGGCCTGTAGATCAGGCGCCACCTAGGGAAACCTACCAAACCTGTGCATTTCTGAAAACTAGAGACCTAGGGGAATCCAAGATGGGGTGACTTGTGTGGCTCGGACCAGGTTCTGTTACCCAGAATCATTTGCAAACCTCAAAATTTGGCTAAAAAAACACATGTTCCTCACATTTCTGTGGCAGAAAGTTCTGGAATCTGAGAGGAGCCACAAATTTCCTTCCACCCAGCGTTCCCCCACGTCTCCCGATAAAAATGATACCTCACTTGTGTGGGTAGGCCTAGCGCCCGCGACAGGAAACGCCCCAAAGCGCAACGTGGACACATCCAAATTTTTGAAGGAAAACAGAGGTGTTTTTTGCAAAGTGCCTACCTGTAGATTTTGGCCTGTAGCTCAGCCCCCACCTAGGGAAACCTACCAAACCTGTGCATTTCTGCAAACTAGAGACCTAGGGGAATCCAAGATGGGGTGACTTGTGTGGCTCGGAGCAGGTTCTGTTACCCAGAATCCTTTGCAAACCTCAAAATTTGGCTAAAAAAACACATTTTCCTCACATTTCTGTGGCAGAAAGTTCTGGAATCTGAGAGGAGCCACAAATTTCCTTCCACCCAGCGTTCCCCCACGTCTCCCGATAAAAATGATACCTCACTTGTGTGGGTAGGCCTAGCGCCCGCGACAGGAAACGGCCCAAAGCGCAACGTGGACACAGCCAAATTTTTTAAGGAAAACAGAGGTGTTTTTTGTAAAGGGCCTACCTGTAGATTTTGGCCTGTAGCTCAGCCCCCACCTAGGGAAACCTACCAAACCTGTGCATTTCTGAAAACTAGAGACCTAGGGGAATCCAAGATGGGGTGACTTGTGTGGCTCGGACCAGGTTCTGTTACCCAGAATCCTTTGCAAACCTCAAACTTTGGCTAAAAAAACACATGTTCCTCACATCTCAGTGGCAGAAAGTTCTGGAATCTGAGAGGAGCCACAAATTTCCTTCCACCCAGCGTTCCCCCATGTCTCCCGATAAAAATGATACCTCACTTGTGTGGGTAGGCCTAGCGCCCGCGACAGGAAACGCCCCAAAGCGCAACGTGGACACATCCAAATTTTTTAAGGAAAACAGAGGTGTTTTTTGCAAAGTGCCTACCTGTAGATTTTGGCCTGTAGCTCAGGCGCCACCTAGGGAAACCTACCAAACCTGTGCATTTCTGAAAACTAGAGACCTAGGGGAATCCAAGATGGGGTGACTTGTGTGGCTCGGACCAGGTTCTGTTACCCAGAATCCTTTGCAAACCTCAAAATTTGGCTAAAAAAACACATGTTCCTCACATTTCTGTGGCAGAAAGTTCTGGAATCTGAGAGGAGCCACAAATTTCCTTCCACCCAGTGTTCCCCCACGTCTCCCGATAAAAATGATACCTCACTTGTGTGGGTAGGCCTAGCGCCCGCGACAGGAAACGACCCAAAGCGCAACGTGGACACATCCAAATTTTTGAAGGAAAACAGAGGTGTTTTTTGCAAAGTGCTCACCTGTAGATTTTGGCCTGTAGCTCAGGCGCCACCTAGGGAAACCTACAAAACCTGTGCATTTCTGAAAACTAGAGACCTAGGGGATTCCAAGATGGGGTGACTTGTGTGGCTCGGACCAGGTTCTGTTACCCAGAATCCTTTGCAAACCTCAAAATTTGGCTAAAAAAATACATGTTCCTCACATTTCTGTGGCAGAAAGTTCTGGAATCTGAAAGGAGCAACAAATTTCCTTCGACCCACCGTTCCCCCACGTCTCCCGATGAAAATGATACCTCACTTGTGTGGGTAGGCCTAGCGCCCGCGACAGGAAACGCCCCAAAGCGCAACGTGGACACAGCCAAATTTTTGAAGGAAAACAGAGTTGTTTTTTGCAAAGTGCCTACCTGTAGATTTTGGCCTGTAGCTCAGCCCCCACCTAGGGAAACCTACCAAACCTGTGCATTTCTGAAAACTAGAGACCTAGGGGAATCCAAGATGGGGTGACTTGTGTGGCTCGGACCAGGTTCTGTTACCCAGAATCCTTTGCAAACCTCAAAATGTGGCTAAAAAAACACATGTTCCTCACATTTCTGTGGCAGAAAGTTCTGGAATCTGAGAGGAGCCACAAATTTCCTTCCACCCAGCGTTCCCCCACGTCTCCCGATAAAAATGATACCTCACTTGTGTGGGTAGGCCTAGCGCCCGCGACAGGAAACGCCCCAAAGCGCAACGTGGACACAGCCAAATTTTTGAAGGAAAACAGAGGTGTTTTTTGCAAAATGCCTACCTGTAGATTTTGGTCTGTAGCTCAGCCCCCACCTAGGGAAACCTACCAAATCTGTGCATTTCTGAAAACTAAAGACCTAGGGGAATCCAAGATGGGGTTCTTGTGTGGCTCGGACCAGGTTCTGTTACCCAGAATCCTTTGCAAACCTCAAAATTTGTTTAAAAAAACACATGTTCCTCACATTTCTGTGGCAGAAAGTTCTGGAATCTGAGAGGAGCCACAAATTTCCTTCCACCCAGCGTTCCCCCACGTCTCCCGATAAAAATGATACCTCACTTGTGTGGGTAGGCCTAGCGCCCGCGACAGGAAACGCCCCAAAGCGCAACATGGACACATCCAAATTTTTGAAGGAAAACAGAGGTGTTTTTTGCAAAGTGCCTACCTGTAGATTTTGGCCTGTAGCTCAGGCGCCACCTAGGGAAACCTACCAAACCTGTGCATTTCTGAAAACTAGACACCTAGGGGAATCCAAGATGGGGTGACTTGTGGGGCTCGGACCAGGTTCTGTTACCCAGAATCCTTTGCAAACCTCAAAATTTGGATAAAAAAATACATGGTCCTCACATTTCTGTGGCAGAAAGTTCTGGAATCTGAGAGGAGCCACAAATTTCCTTCCACCCAGCGTTCCCCCACGTCTCCCGATAAAAATGATACCTCACTTGTGTGGGTAGGGCTAGCGCCCGCGACAGGAAACGCCCCAAAGCGCAACGTGGACACAGCCAAATTTTTGAAGGAAAACAGAGGTGTTTTTTGCAAAGTGCCTACCTGTAGATTTTGGCCTGTAGCTCAGCCCCCACCTAGGGAAACCTACCAAACCTGTGCATTTCTGAAAACTAGAGACCTAGGGGAATCCAAGATGGGGTGACTTGTGTGGCTCGGACCAGGTTCTGTTACCCAGAATCCTTTGCAAACCTCAAAATTTGTCTAAAAAAACACATGTTCCTCACATTTCTGTGGCAGAAAGTTCTGGAATCTGAGAGGAGCCACAAATTTCCTTCCACCCAGCGTTCCCCCACGTCTCCCGATAAAAATGATACCTCACTTGTGTGGGTAGGCCTAGCGTCCGCGACAGGAAACGCCCCAAAGCGCAACATGGACACATCCAAATTTTTGAAGGAAAACAGAGGTGTTTTTTGCAAAGTGCCTACGTGTAGATTTTGGCCTGTAGCTCAGGCGCCACCTAGGTAAAGCTACCAAACCTGTGCATTTCTGAAAACTAGAGACCTAGGGGAATCCAAGATGGGGTGACTTGTGTGGCTCGGACCAGGTTCTGTTACTCAGAATCCTTTGCAAACCTCAAAATTTGGCTAAAAAAACACATGTTCCTCACATTTCTGTGGCAGAAAGTTCTGGAATCTGAAAGGAGCTACAAATTTCCTTCCACCCAGCGTTCCCCCACGTCTCCCGATAAAAATGATACCTCACTTGTGTGGGTAGGCCTAGCGCCCGCGACAGGAAACGCCCCAAAGCGCAACGTGGACACATCCACATTTTTGAAGGAAAACAGAGGTGTTTTTTGCAAAGTGCCTACCTGTAGATTTTGGCCTGTAGCTCTGGCGCCACCTAGGGAAACCTACCAAACCTGTGCCTTTCTGAAAACTAGAGACCTAGGGGAATCTAAGATGGGGTGACTTGTGCGGCTCGGACCAGGTTCTGTTACCCAGAATCCTTTGCAAACCTCATAATTTGGCTAAAAAAACACATGTTCCTCAAATTTCTGTGGCAGAAAGTTCTGGAATCTGAGAGGAGCCACAAATTTCCTTCCACCCAGCGTTCCCCCACGTCTCCCAATAAAAATTATACCTCACTTGTGTGGGTAGGCCTAGCACCTGCGACAGGAAACGCCCCAAAGCGCAACGTGGACACATCCAAATTTTTGAAGGAAAACAGAGGTGTTTTTTGCAAAGTGCCTACCTGTAGATTTTGGCCTGTAGCTCAGGCGCCACCTAGGGAAACCTACCAAACCTGTGCATTTCTGAAAACTAGAGACCTAGGGGAATCCAAGATGGGGTGACTTGTGTGGCTCGGACCAGGTTCTGTTACCCAGAATCATTTGCAAACCTCAAACTTTGGCTAAAAAAACACATGTTCCTCACATTTCAGTGGCAGAAAGTTCTGGAATCTGAGAGGAGCCACAAATTTCCTTCCACCCAGTGTTCCCCCATGTCTCCCGATAAAAATGATACCTCACTTGTGTGGGTAGGCCTAGCGCCCGCGGCAGGAAACGCCCCAAAGCGCAACGTGGACACATCCAAATTTTTGAAGGAAAACAGAGGTGTTTTTTGCAAAGTGCCTACCTGTAGATTTTGGCCTGTAGCTCAGGCGCCACCTAGGGAAACCTACCAAACCTGTGCATTTCTGAAAACTAGAGACCTAGGGGAATCCAAGATGGGGTGACTTGTGTGGCTCGGACCAGGTTCTGTTACCCAGAATCCTTTGCAAACCTCAAAATTTGGCTAAATAAAACACATGTTCCTCACATTTCTGTGGCAGAAAGTTCTAGAATCTGAGAGGAGCCACAAATGTCCTTCCACCCAGCGTTCCCCCACGTCTCCCGATAAAAATGATACCTCACTTGTGTGGGTAAGCCTAGCGCCCGCGACAGGAAACGCCCCAAAGCGCAACGTGGACACATCCAAATTTTTGAAGGAAAACAGAGGTGTTTTTTGCAAAGTGCCTACCTGTAGATTTTGGCCTGTAGCTCAGCCGCCACCTAGGTAAACCTACCAAACCTGTGCATTTCTGAAAACTAGAGACCTAGGGGAATCCAAAAAGGGGTGACTTGTGTGGCTCGGACCAGGTTCTGTTACCCAGAATCCTTTGCAAACCTCAAAATTTGGCTAATAAAACACATGTTCCTCACATTTCTGTGGCAGAAAGTTCTGGAATCTGAGAGGAGCCACAAATTTCCTTCCACCCAGCGTTCCCCCACGTCTCCCGATAAAAATGATACCTCACTTGTGTGGGTAGGCCTAGCGCCCGCTACAGGAAACGCCCCAAAGCGCAACATGGACACATCCACATTTTTGAAGGAAAACAGAGGTGTTTTTTGCAAAGTGCCTACCTGTAGATTTTGGCCTGTAGCTCAGGCGCCACCTAGGGAAACCTACCAAACCTGTGCATTTCTGAAAACTAGAGACCTAGGGGAATCCAAGATGGGGTGACTTGTGTGGCTCGGACCAGGTTCTGTTACCCAGAATCCTTTGCAAACCTCAAAATTTGGCTAAAAAAACACATGTTCCTCACATTTCTGTGGCAGAAAGTTCTGGAATCTGAGAGGAGCCACAAATTTCCTTCCACTCAGCGTTCCCCCACGTCTCCCGATAAAAATGATACCTCACTTGTGTGGGTCGGCCTAGCGCCCGCGACAGGAAACGCCCCAAAGCGCAACGTGGACACATCCACATTTTTGAAGGAAAACAGAGGTGTTTTTTTGCAAAGTGCCTACCTGTAGATTTTGGCCTGTAGCTCAGGTGCCACCTAGGGAAACCTAAAATACCTGTGCATTTCTGACAACTAGAGACCTAGGGGAATCCAAGATGGGGTGACTTGTGTGGCTCGGACCAGGTTCTGTTACCCAGAATCCTTTGCAAACCTCAAAATTTGGCTAAAAAAACACATGTTCCTCACATTTCTGTGGCAGAAAGTTCTGGAATCTGAGAGGAGCCACAAATTTCCTTCCACCCAGCGTTCCCCCACGTCTCCCGATAAAAATGATACCTCACTTGTGTGGGTAGGCCTAGCGCCCGCGACAGGAAACACCCCAAAGCGCAACGTGGACACATCCAAATTGTTGAAGGAAAACAGAGGTGTTTTTTGCAAAGTGCCTACCTGTAGATTTTGGCCTGTAGCTCAGCCCCCACCTAGGGAAACCTACCAAACCTGTGCATTTCTGAAAACTAGAGACCTAGGGGAATCCAAGATGGGGTGACTTGTGTGGCTCGGACCAGGTTCTGTTAAACAGAATCATTTGCAAACCTCAAAATTTGGCTAAAAAAACACATGTTCCTCACATTTCTGTGGCAGAAAGTTCTGTAATCTGAGAGGAGCCACAAATTTCCTTCCACCCAGCGTTCCCCCACGTCTCCCGATAAAAATGATACCTCACTTGTGTGGGTAGGCCTAGCGCCCGCGACAGGAAACGCCCCAAAGCGCAACGTGGACACAATCAAATTTTTGAAGGAAAACAGAGGTGTTTTTTGCAAAGTGCCTACCTGTAGATTTTGGCCTGTAGCTCAGCCGCCACCTAGGTAAACCTACCAAACCTGTCCATTTCTGAAAACTAGAGACCTAGGGGAATCCAAGATGGGGTGACTTGTGTGGCTCGGACCAGGTTCTGTTACCCAGAATCCTTTGCAAACCTCAAAATTTGGCTAAAAAAACACATGTTCCTCACATTTCTGTGGCAGAAAGTTCTGGAATCTGATAGGAGCCACAAATGTCCTTCCATCCAGCGTTCCCCCACGTCTAACAATAAAAATGATACCTCACTTGTGAGGGTAGGCCTAGTGCCCGCGACAGGAAACGCCCCAAAGCGCAACGTGGACACATCCAAATTTTTGAAGGAAAACAGAGGTGTTTTTTGCAAAGTGCCTACCTGTAGATTTTGGCCTGTAGCTCAGGCGCCACCTAGGGAAACCTACCAAACCTGTGCATTTCAGAAAACTAGAGACCTAGGGGAATCCAAGATGGGGTGACTTGTGTGGCTCGGACCAGGTTCTGTTACCCAGAATCCTTTGCAAACCTCAAACTTTGGCTAAAAAAACACATGTTCCTCACATTTCAGTGGCAGAAAGTTCTGGAATCTGAGAGGAGCCACAAATTTTCTTCCACCCAGCGTTCCCCCATGTCTCCCGATAAAAATGATACCTCACTTGTGTGGGTAGGCCTAGCGCCCGCGACAGGAAACGCCCCAAAGCGCAACGTGGACACATCCACATTTTTGAAGGAAAACAGAGGTGTTTTTTGCAAAGTGCCTACCTGTAGATTTTGGCCTGTAGCTCAGCCGCCACCTAGGGAAACCTACCAAACCTGTGCATTTCTGAAAACTAGAGACCTAGGGGAATCCAAGATGGGGTGACTTGTAGGGCTCGGACCAGGTTCTGTTACCCAGAATCCTTTGCAAACCTCAAAATTTGGCTAAAAAAACACATGTTCCTCACATTTCTGTGGCAGAAAGTTCCTGGAATCTTAGAGGAGCCACAAATTTCTTTCCACCCAGCGTTCCACCACGTCTCCCGATAAAAATGATACCTCACTTGTGTGGGTAGGCCTAGCGCCTGCGACAGGAAACGCCCCAAAGTGCAACGTGGACACAGCCAAATTTTTGAAGGAAAACAGAGGTGTTTTTTGCAAAGTGCCTACCTGTAGATTTTGGCCTGTAGCTCAGCCCCCACCTAGGGAAACCAACCAAACCTGTGCATTTCTGAAAACTAGAGACCTAGGGGAATCCAAGATGGGGTGACTTGTGTGGCTCGGACCAGGTTCTGTTACCCAGAATCCTTTGCAAACCTCAAAATTTGGCTAAAAAAACACATGTTCCTCACATTTCTGTGGCAGAAAGTTCTGGAATCTGAGAGGAGCCACAAATTTCCTTCCACCAAGCGTTCCCCCACGTCTCCCGATAAAAATGATACCTCACTTGTGTGGGTAGGCCTAGCGCACACGACAGGAAACGCCCCAAAGCGCAACGTGGACACATCCACATTTTTTAAGGAAAACAGAGGTGTTTTTTGCAAAGTGCCTACCTGTAGATTTTGGCCTCTAGCTCAGCCCCCCACATAGGGAAACCTACCAAACCTGTGCATTTCTACAAACTAGAGACCTAGGGGAATCCAAGATGGGGTGACTTGTGTGGCTCGGACCAGGTTCTGTTACCCAGAATCCTTTGCAAACCTCAAAATTTGGCTAAAAAAACACATGTTCCTCACATTTCTGTGGCAGAAAGTTCTGGAATCTGAGAGGAGCCACAAATTTCCTTCCACCCAGCGTTCCCCCACGTCTCCCGATAAAAATGATACCTCACTTGTGTGGGTAGGCCTAGCGCCCGCGACAGGAAACGCCCCAAAGCGCAACGTGGACACATCCACATTTTTGAAGGAAAACAGAGGTTTTTTTGCACAGTGCCTACCTGTAGATTTTGGCCTGTAGCTCAGCCGCCACCTAGATAAACCTACTAAACCTGTGCATTTCTGAAAACTAGAGACCTAGGGGAATCCAAGATGGGGTGACTTGTGTGGCTCGGACCAGGTTCTGTTACCCAGAATCCTTTGCAAACCTCAAAATTTGGCTAAAAAAACACATGTTCCTCACATTTCTGTGGCAGAAAGTTCTGGAATCTGAGAGGAGCCACAAATTTCCTTGCACCCAGCGTTCCCCCACATCTCCCGATAAAAATGATACCTCACTTGTGTGGGTAGGCCTAGCGCACGCGACAGGAAACACCCCAAAGCGCAACGTGGACACATCCAAATTTTTGAAGGAAAACAGAGGTGTTTTTTGCAAAGTGCCTACCTGTAGATTTTGGCCTGTAGCTCAGCCCCCACCTAGGGAAACCTACCAAACCTGTGCATTTCTGAAAACTAGAGACCTAGGGGAATCCAAGATGGGGTGACTTGTGTGGCTCGGACCAGGTTCTGTTACCCAGAATCCTTTGCAAACCTCAAAATTTGTCTAAAAAAACACATGTTCCTCACATTTCTGTGGCAGAAAGTTCTGGAATCTGAGAGGAGCCACAAATTTCCTTCCACCCAGCGTTCCGCCATGTCTCCCGATAAAAATGATACCTCACTTGTGTGGGTAGGCCTAGCGCCCGCGACAGGAAATGCCCCAAAGCGCAACGTGGACACATCCACATTTTTGAAGGAAAACAGAGGTGTTTTTTGCAAAGTGCCTACCTGTAGATTTTGGCCTGTAGCTCAGCCGCCACCTAGGGAAACCTACCAAACCTGTGCATTTCTGAAAACTAGAGACCTAGGGGAATCCAAGATGGGGTGACTTGTGGGGCTCGGACCAGGTTCTGTTACCCAGAATCCTTTGCAAACCTCAAAATTTGGCTAAAAAAACACATGTTCCTCACATTTCTGTGGCAGAAAGTTCTGGAATCTGAGAGGAGCCACAAATTTCCTTCCACCCAGCGTTCCCCCACGTCTCCCGATAAAAATGATACCTCACTTGTGTGGGTAGGCCTAGCGCCCGCGACAGGAAACGCCCCAAAGCGCAACGTGGACACAGCCACATTTTTGTAGGAAAACAGAGGTGTTTTTTGCAAAGTGCCTACCTGTAGATTTTGGCCTGTAGCTCAGCCCCCACCTAGGGAAACCTACCAAACCTGTGCATTTCTGAAAACTAGAGACCTAGGGGAATCCAAGATGGGGTGACTTGTGTGGCTCGGACCAGGTTCTGTTACCCAGAATCCTTTGCAAACCTCAAAATTTGGCTAAAAAAACACATGTTCCTCACATTTCTGTGGAAGAAAGTTCTAGAATCTGAGAGGAGACACAAATTTCCTTCCACCCAGCGTTCCCCCACGTCTCCCGATAAAAATGATACCTCACTTGTGTGGGTAGGCCTAGCGCCCGCGACAGGAAACGCCCCAAAGCGCAACGTGGACACATCCACATTTTTTAAGGAAAACAGAGGTGTTTTTTGCAAAGTGCCTACCTGTAGATTTTGGCCTGTAGCTCAGGCGCCACCTAGGGAAACCTACCAAACCTGTGCATTTCTGAAAACTAGAGACCTAGGGGAATCCAAGATGGGGTGACTTGTGTGGCTCGGACCAGGTTCTGTTACCCAGAATCCTTTGCAAACCTCAAAATTTGGCTAAAAAAACACATGTTCCTCACATTTCTGTGGCAGAAAGTTCTGGAATCTGAGAGGAGCCACAAATTTCCTTCCACCCAGCATTCCCCCACGTCTCCCGATAAAAATGATACCTCACTTGTGTGGGTAGGCCTAGCGCCCGCGACAGGAAACGCCCCAATGCGCAACGTGGACACATCCAAATTTTTGAAGGAAAACAGAGGTGTTTTTTGCAAAGTGCCTACCTGTAGATTTTGGCCTGTAGCTCAGGCGCCACCTAGGGAAACCTACCAAACCTGTGCATTTCTGAAAACTAGAGACCTAGGGGAATCCAAGATGGGGTGACTTGTGTGGCTCGGACCAGGTTCTGTTACCCAGAATCCTTTGCAAACCTCAAAATTTGGCTAAAAAAACACATGTTCCTCACATTTCTGTGGCAGAAAGTTCTGGAATCTGAAAGGAGCAACAAATTTCCTTCCACCCAGCGTTCCCCCACGTCTCCCGATAAAAATGATACCTCACTTGTGTGGGTAGGCCTAGCGCCCGCGACAGGAAACGCCCCAAAGCGCAACGTGGACACAGCCAAATTTTTTAAAGAAAACAGAGGTGTTTTTTGCAAAGTGCCTACCTGTAGATTTTGGCCTGTAGCTCAGCCGCCACCTAGGGAAACCTACCAAACCTGTGCATTTCTGAAAACTAGAGACCTAGGGGAATCCAAGATGGGGTGACTTGTGGGGCTCGGACCAGGTTCTGTTACCCAGAATCCTTTGCAAACCTCAAAATTTGGCTAAAAAAAACACATGTTCCTCACATTTCTGTGGAAGAAAGTTCTAGAATCTGAGAGGAGCCACAAATTTCCTTCCACCCAGCGTTCCCCCACGTCTCCCGATAAAAATGATACCTCACTTGTGTGGGTAGGCCTAGCGCCCGTGACAGGAAACGCCCCAAAGCGCAACGTGGACACATCCAAATTTTTGAAGGAAAACAGAGGTGTTTTTTGCAAAGTGCCTACCTGTAGATTTTGGCCTGTACCTCAGGCGCCACCTAGGGAAACCTACCAAACCTGTGCATTTCTGAAAACTAGAGACCTAGGGGAATCCAAGATGGGGTGACTTGTGTGGCTCGGACCAGGTTCTGTTACCCAGAATCCTTTGCAAACCTCAAAATTTGGCTAAAAAAACACATGTTCCTCACATTTCTGTGGCAGAAAGTTCTGGAATCTGAGAGGAGCCACAAATTTCCTTCCACCCAGCATTCCCCCACGTCTCCCGATAAAAATGATACCTCACTTGTGTGGGTAGGCCTAGCGCCCGCGACAGGAAACGCCCCAATGCGCAACGTGGACACATCCAAATTTTTGAAGGAAAACAGAGGTGTTTTTTGCAAAGTGCCTACCTGTAGATTTTGGCCTGTAGCTCAGGCGCCACCTAGGGAAACCTACCAAACCTGTGCATTTCTGAAAACTAGAGACCTAGGGGAATCCAAGATGGGGTGACTTGTGTGGCTCGGACCAGGTTCTGTTACCCAGAATCCTTTGCAAACCTCAAAATTTGGCTAAAAAAACACATGTTCCTCGCATTTCTGTGGCAGAAAGTTCTGGAATCTGAGAGGAGCCACAAATTTCCTTCCACCCAGCGTTCCCCCACGTCTCCCGATAAAAATGATACCTCACTTGTGTGGGTAGGCCTAGCGCCCGCGACAGGAAACGCCCCAAAGCGCAACGTGGACACAGCCAAATTTTTGAAGGAAAACAGAGGTGTTTTTTGCAAAGTGCCTACCTGTAGATTTTGGCCTCTAGCTCAGGCGCCACCTAGGGAAACCTACCAAACCTGTGCATTTCTGAAAACTAGAGACCTAGGGGAATCCAAGATGGGGTGACTTGTGTGGCTCGGACCAGGTTCTGTTACCCAGAATCATTTGCAAACCTCAAAATATGGCTAAAAAAACACATGTTCCTCACATTTCTGTGGCAGAAAGTTCTGGAATCTGAGAGGAGCCACAAATTTCCTTCCACCCAGCGTTCCCCCACGTCTCCCGATAAAAATGATACCTCACTTGTGTGGGTAGGCCTAGCGCCCGCGACAGGAAACGCCCCAAAGCGCAACGTGGACACATCCAAATTTTTGAAGGAAAACAGAGGTGTTTTTTGCAAAGTGCCTACCTGTAGATTTTGGCCTGTAGCTCAGCCCCCACCTAGGGAAACCTACCAAACCTGTGCATTTCTGCAAACTAGAGACCTAGGGGAATCCAAGATGGGGTGACTTGTGTGGCTCGGACCAGGTTCTGTTACCCAGAATCCTTTGCAAACCTCAAAATTTGGCTAAAAAAACACATTTTCCTCACATTTCTGTGGCAGAAAGTTCTGGAATCTGAGAGGAGCCACAAATTTCCTTCCACCCAGCGTTCCCCCACGTCTCCCGATAAAAATGATACCTCACTTGTGTGGGTAGGCCTAGCGCCCGCGACAGGAAACGGCCCAAAGCGCAACGTGGACACAGCCAAATTTTTTAAGGAAAACAGAGGTGTTTTTTGTAAAGGGCCTACCTGTAGATTTTGGCCTGTAGCTCAGCCCCCACCTAGGGAAACCTACCAAACCTGTGCATTTCTGAAAACTAGAGACCTAGGGGAATCCAAGATGGGGTGACTTGTGTGGCTCGGACCAGGTTCTGTTACCCAGAATCCTTTGCAAACCTCAAACTTTGGCTAAAAAAACACATGTTCCTCACATCTCAGTGGCAGAAAGTTCTGGAATCTGAGAGGAGCCACAAATTTCCTTCCACCCAGCGTTCCCCCATGTCTCCCGATAAAAATGATACCTCACTTGTGTGGGTAGGCCTAGCGCCCGCGACAGGAAACGCCCCAAAGTGCAACGTGGACACATCCAAATTTTTTAAGGAAAACAGAGGTGTTTTTTGCAAAGTGCCTACCTGTAGATTTTGGCCTGTAGCTCAGGCGCCACCTAGGGAAACCTACCAAACCTGTGCATTTCTGAAAACTAGAGACCTAGGGGAATCCAAGATGGGGTGACTTGTGTGGCTCGGACCAGGTTCTGTTACCCAGAATCCTTTGCAAACCTCAAAATTTGGCTAAAAAAACACATGTTCCTCACATTTCTGTGGCAGAAAGTTCTGGAATCTGAGAGGAGCCACAAATTTCCTTCCACCCAGTGTTCCCCCACGTCTCCCGATAAAAATGATACCTCACTTGTGTGGGTAGGCCTAGCGCCCGCGACAGGAAACGACCCAAAGCGCAACGTGGACACATCCAAATTTTTGAAGGAAAACAGAGGTGTTTTTTGCAAAGTGCTCACCTGTAGATTTTGGCCTGTAGCTCAGGCGCCACCTAGGGAAACCTACAAAACCTGTGCATTTCTGAAAACTAGAGACCTAGGGGATTCCAAGATGGGGTGACTTGTGTGGCTCGGACCAGGTTCTGTTACCCAGAATCCTTTGCAAACCTCAAAATTTGGCTAAAAAAATACATGTTCCTCACATTTCTGTGGCAGAAAGTTCTGGAATCTGAAAGGAGCAACAAATTTCCTTCGACCCAGCGTTCCCCCACGTCTCCCGATGAAAATGATACCTCACTTGTGTGGGTAGGCCTAGCGCCCGCGACAGGAAACGCCCCAAAGCGCAACGTGGACACAGCCAAATTTTTGAAGGAAAACAGAGGTGTTTTTTGCAAAGTGCCTACCTGTAGATTTTGGCCTGTAGCTCAGCCCCCACCTAGGGAAACCTACCAAACCTGTGCATTTCTGAAAACTAGAGACCTAGGGGAATCCAAGATGGGGTGACTTGTGTGGCTCGGACCAGGTTCTGTTACCCAGAATCCTTTGCAAACCTCAAAATGTGGCTAAAAAAACACATGTTCCTCACATTTCTGTGGCAGAAAGTTCTGGAATCTGAGAGGAGCCACAAATTTCCTTCCACCCAGCGTTCCCCCACGTCTCCCGATAAAAATGATACCTCACTTGTGTGGGTAGGCCTAGCGCCCGCGACAGGAAACGCCCCAAAGCGCAACGTGGACACAGCCAAATTTTTGAAGGAAAACAGAGGTGTTTTTTGCAAAATGCCTACCTGTAGATTTTGGTCTGTAGCTCAGCCCCCACCTAGGGAAACCTACCAAATCTGTGCATTTCTGAAAACTAAAGACCTAGGGGAATCCAAGATGGGGTTCTTGTGTGGCTCGGACCAGGTTCTGTTACCCAGAATCCTTTGCAAACCTCAAAATTTGTTTAAAAAAACACATGTTCCTCACATTTCTGTGGCAGAAAGTTCTGGAATCTGAGAGGAGCCACAAATTTCCTTCCACCCAGCGTTCCCCCACGTCTCCCGATAAAAATGATACCTCACTTGTGTGGGTAGGCCTAGCGCCCGCGACAGGAAACGCCCCAAAGCGCAACATGGACACATCCAAATTTTTGAAGGAAAACAGAGGTGTTTTTTGCAAAGTGCCTACCTGTAGATTTTGGCCTGTAGCTCAGGCGCCACCTAGGGAAACCTACCAAACCTGTGCATTTCTGAAAACTAGACACCTAGGGGAATCCAAGATGGGGTGACTTGTGGGGCTCGGACCAGGTTCTGTTACCCAGAATCCTTTGCAAACCTCAAAATGTGGATAAAAAAACACATGGTCCTCACATTTCTGTGGCAGAAAGTTCTGGAATCTGAGAGGAGCCACAAATTTCCTTCCACCCAGCGTTCCCCCACGTCTCCCGATAAAAATGATACCTCACTTGTGTGGGTAGGGCTAGCGCCCGCGACAGGAAACGCCCCAAAGCGCAACGTGGACACAGCCAAATTTTTGAAGGAAAACAGAGGTGTTTTTTGCAAAGTGCCTACCTGTAGATTTTGGCCTGTAGCTCAGCCCCCACCTAGGGAAACCTACCAAACCTGTGCATTTCTGAAAACTAGAGACCTAGGGGAATCCAAGATGGGGTGACTTGTGTGGCTCGGACCAGGTTCTGTTACCCAGAATCCTTTGCAAACCTCAAAATTTGTCTAAAAAAACACATGTTCCTCACATTTCTGTGGCAGAAAGTTCTGGAATCTGAGAGGAGCCACAAATGTCCTTCCACCCAGCGTTCCCCCACGTCTCCCGATAAAAATGATACCTCACTTGTGTGGGTAGGCCTAGCGTACGCGACAGGAAACGCCCCAAAGCGCAACATGGACACATCCAAATTTTTGAAGGAAAACAGAGGTGTTTTTTGCAAAGTGCCTACGTGTAGATTTTGGCCTGTAGCTCAGGCGCCACCTAGGTAAAGCTACCAAACCTGTGCATTTCTGAAAACTAGAGACCTAGGGGAATCCAAGATGGGGTGACTTGTGTGGCTCGGACCAGGTTCTGTTACTCAGAATCCTTTGCAAACCTCAAAATTTGGCTAAAAAAACACATGTTCCTCACATTTCTGTGGCAGAAAGTTCTGGAATCTGAGAGGAGCTACAAATTTCCTTCCACCCAGCGTTCCCCCACGTCTCCCGATAAAAATGATACCTCACTTGTGTGGGTAGGCCTAGCGCCCGCGACAGGAAACGCCCCAAAGCGCAACGTGGACACATCCACATTTTTGAAGGAAAACAGAGGTGTTTTTTGCAAAGTGCCTACCTGTAGATTTTGGCCTGTAGCTCTGGCGCCACCTAGGGAAACCTACCAAACCTGTGCCTTTCTGAAAACTAGAGACCTAGGGGAATCTAAGATGGGGTGACTTGTGCGGCTCGGACCAGGTTCTGTTACCCAGAATCCTTTGCAAACCTCATAATTTGGCTAAAAAAACACATGTTCCTCAAATTTCTGTGGCAGAAAGTTCTGGAATCTGAGAGGAGCCACAAATTTCCTTCCACCCAGCGTTCCCCCACGTCTCCCAATAAAAATTATACCTCACTTGTGTGGGTAGGCCTAGCACCTGCGACAGGAAACGCCCCAAAGCGCAACGTGGACACATCCAAATTTTTGAAGGAAAACAGAGGTGTTTTTTGCAAAGTGCCTACCTGTAGATTTTGGCCTGTAGCTCAGCCCCCACCTAGGGAAACCTACCAAACCTGTGCATTTCTGAAAACTAGAGACCTAGGGGAATCCAAGATGGGGTGACTTGTGTGGCTCGGACCAGGTTCTGTTACCCAGAATCATTTGCAAACCTCAAACTTTGGCTAAAAAAACACATGTTCCTCACATTTCAGTGGCAGAAAGTTCTGGAATCTGAGAGGAGCCACAAATTTCCTTCCACCCAGTGTTCCCCCATGTCTCCCGATAAAAATGATACCTCACTTGTGTGGGTAGGCCTAGCGCCCGCGGCAGGAAATGCCCCAAAGCGCAACGTGGACACATCCAAATTTTTGAAGGAAAACAGAGGTGTTTTTTGCAAAGTGCCTACCTGTAGATTTTGGCCTGTAGCTCAGGCGCCACCTAGGGAAACCTACCAAACCTGTGCATTTCTGAAAACTAGAGACCTAGGGGAATCCAAGATGGGGTGACTTGTGTGGCTCGGACCAGGTTCTGTTACCCAGAATCCTTTGCAAACCTCAAAATTTGGCTAAATAAAACACATGTTCCTCACATTTCTGTGGCAGAAAGTTCTAGAATCTGAGAGGAGCCACAAATTTCCTTCCACCCAGCGTTCCCCCACGTCTCCCGATAAAAATGATACCTCACTTGTGTGGGTAAGCCTAGCGCCCGCGACAGGAAACGCCCCAAAGCGCAACGTGGACACAGCCAAATTTTTGAAGGAAAACAGAGGTGTTTTTTGCAAAGTGCCTACCTGTAGATTTTGGCCTGTAGCTCAGCCGCCACCTAGGTAAACCTACCAAACCTGTGCATTTCTGAAAACTAGAGACCTAGGGGAATCCAAGATGGGGTGACTTGTGTGGCTCGGACCAGGTTCTGTTACCCAGAATCCTTTGCAAACCTCAAAATTTGGCTAAAAAAACACATGTTCCTCACATTTCTGTGGCAGAAAGTTCTGGAATCTGAGAGGAGCCACAAATTTCCTTCCACCCAGCGTTCCCCCACGTCTCCCGATAAAAATGATACCTCACTTGTGTGGGTAGGCATAGCGCCCGCGACAGGAAACGCCCCAAAGCGCAACGTGGACACATCCAAATTTTTGAAGGAAAACAGAGGTGTTTTTTTGCAAAGTGCCTACCTGTAGATTTTGGCCTGTAGCTCAGGCGCCACCTAGGGAAACCTACCAAACATGTGCATTTCTGAAAACTAGAGACCTAGGGGAATCCAAGATGGGGTGACTTGTGTGGCTCGGACCAGGTTCTGTTACCCAGAATCCTTTGCAAACCTCAAAATTTGGCTAAAAAAACACATGTTCCTCACATTTCTGTGGCAGAAAGTTCTGGAATCTGAGAGGAGCCACAAATTTCCTTCCACCCAGCGTTCCCCCACGTCTCCCGATAAAAATGATACCTCACTTGTGTGGGTAGGCCTAGCGCCCGCTACAGGAAACGCCCCAAAGCGCAACATGGACACATCCACATTTTTGAAGGAAAACAGAGGTGTTTTTTGCAAAGTGCCTACCTGTAGATTTTGGCCTGTAGCTCAGGCGCCACCTAGGGAAACCTACCAAACCTGTGCATTTCTGAAAACTAGAGACCTAGGGGAATCCAAGATGGGGTGACTTGTGTGGCTCGGACCAGGTTCTGTTACCCAGAATCCTTTGCAAACCTCAAAATGTGGCTAAAAAACACATGTTCCTCACATTTCTGTGGCAGAAAGTTCTGGAATCTGAGAGGAGCCACAAATTTCCTTCCACCCAGCGTTCCCCCACGTCTCCCGATAAAAATGATACCTCACTTGTGTGGGTAGGCCTAGCGCCCGCGACAGGAAACGCCCCAAAGCGCAACGTGGACACAGCCAAATTTTTGAAGGAAAACAGAGGTGTTTTTTGCAAAATGCCTACCTGTAGATTTTGGTCTGTAGCTCAGCCCCCACCTAGGGAAACCTACCAAATCTGTGCATTTCTGAAAACTAGAGACCTAGGGGAATCCAAGATGGGGTTCTTGTGTGGCTCGGACCAGGTTCTGTTACCCAGAATCCTTTGCAAACCTCAAAATTTGGCTAAAAAAACACATGTTCCTCACATTTCTGTGGCAGAAAGTTCTGGAATCTGAGAGGAGCCACAAATTTCCTTCCACCCAGCGTTCCCCCACGTCTCCCGATAAAAATGATACCTCACTTGTGTGGGTAGGCCTAGCGCCCGCGACAGGAAACGCCCCAAAGCGCAACATGGACACATCCAAATTTTTGAAGGAAAACAGAGGTGTTTTTTGCAAAGTGCCTACCTGTAGATTTTGGCCTGTAGCTCAGGCGCCACCTAGGGACACCTACCAAACCTGTGCATTTCTGAAAACTAGAGACCTAGGGGAATCCAAGATGGGGTGACTTGTGGGGCTCGGACCAGGTTCTGTTACCCAGAATCCTTTGCAAACCTCAAAATTTGGATTAAAAAACACATGGTCCTCACATTTCTGTGGCAGAAAGTTCTGGAATCTGAGAGGAGCCACAAATTTCCTTCCACCCAGCGTTCCCCCACGTCTCCCGATAAAAATGATACCTCACTTGTGTGGGTAGGGCTAGCGCCCGCGACAGGAAACGCCCCAAAGCGCAACGTGGACACAGCCAAATTTTTGAAGGAAAACAGAGGTGTTTTTTGCAAAGTGCCTACCTGTAGATTTTGGCCTGTAGCTCAGCCCCCACCTAGGGAAACCTACCAAACCTGTGCATTTCTGAAAACTAGAGACCTAGGGGAATCCAAGATGGGGTGACTTGTGTGGCTCGGACCAGGTTCTGTTACCCAGAATCCTTTGCAAACCTCAAAATTTGTCTAAAAAAACACATGTTCCTCACATTTCTGTGGCAGAAAGTTCTGGAATCTGAGAGGAGCCACAAATGTCCTTCCACCCAGCGTTCCCCCACGTCTCCCGATAAAAATGATACCTCACTTGTGTGGGTAGGCCTAGCGTACGCGACAGGAAACGCCCCAAAGCGCAACATGGACACATCCAAATTTTTGAAGGAAAACAGAGGTGTTTTTTGCAAAGTGCCTACGTGTAGATTTTGGCCTGTAGCTCAGGCGCCACCTAGGTAAAGCTACCAAACCTGTGCATTTCTGAAAACTAGAGACCTAGGGGAATCCAAGATGGGGTGACTTGTGTGGCTCGGACCAGGTTCTGTTACTCAGAATCCTTTGCAAACCTCAAAATTTGGCTAAAAAAACACATGTTCCTCACATTTCTGTGGCAGAAAGTTCTGGAATCTGAGAGGAGCTACAAATTTCCTTCCACCCAGCGTTCCCCCACGTCTCCCGATAAAAATGATACCTCACTTGTGTGGGTAGGCCTAGCGCCCGCGACAGGAAACGCCCCAAAGCGCAACGTGGACACATCCACATTTTTGAAGGAAAACAGAGGTGTTTTTTGCAAAGTGCCTACCTGTAGATTTTGGCCTGTAGCTCTGGCGCCACCTAGGGAAACCTACCAAACCTGTGCCTTTCTGAAAACTAGAGACCTAGGGGAATCTAAGATGGGGTGACTTGTGCGGCTCGGACCAGGTTCTGTTACCCAGAATCCTTTGCAAACCTCATAATTTGGCTAAAAAAACACATGTTCCTCAAATTTCTGTGGCAGAAAGTTCTGGAATCTGAGAGGAGCCACAAATTTCCTTCCACCCAGCGTTCCCCCACGTCTCCCAATAAAAATTATACCTCACTTGTGTGGGTAGGCCTAGCACCTGCGACAGGAAACGCCCCAAAGCGCAACGTGGACACATCCAAATTTTTGAAGGAAAACAGAGGTGTTTTTTGCAAAGTGCCTACCTGTAGATTTTGGCCTGTAGCTCAGCCCCCACCTAGGGAAACCTACCAAACCTGTGCATTTCTGAAAACTAGAGACCTAGGGGAATCCAAGATGGGGTGACTTGTGTGGCTCGGACCAGGTTCTGTTACCCAGAATCATTTGCAAACCTCAAACTTTGGCTAAAAAAACACATGTTCCTCACATTTCAGTGGCAGAAAGTTCTGGAATCTGAGAGGAGCCACAAATTTCCTTCCACCCAGTGTTCCCCCATGTCTCCCGATAAAAATGATACCTCACTTGTGTGGGTAGGCCTAGCGCCCGCGGCAGGAAATGCCCCAAAGCGCAACGTGGACACATCCAAATTTTTGAAGGAAAACAGAGGTGTTTTTTGCAAAGTGCCTACCTGTAGATTTTGGCCTGTAGCTCAGGCGCCACCTAGGGAAACCTACCAAACCTGTGCATTTCTGAAAACTAGAGACCTAGGGGAATCCAAGATGGGGTGACTTGTGTGGCTCGGACCAGGTTCTGTTACCCAGAATCCTTTGCAAACCTCAAAATTTGGCTAAATAAAACACATGTTCCTCACATTTCTGTGGCAGAAAGTTCTAGAATCTGAGAGGAGCCACAAATTTCCTTCCACCCAGCGTTCCCCCACGTCTCCCGATAAAAATGATACCTCACTTGTGTGGGTAAGCCTAGCGCCCGCGACAGGAAACGCCCCAAAGCGCAACGTGGACACAGCCAAATTTTTGAAGGAAAACAGAGGTGTTTTTTGCAAAGTGCCTACCTGTAGATTTTGGCCTGTAGCTCAGCCGCCACCTAGGTAAACCTACCAAACCTGTGCATTTCTGAAAACTAGAGACCTAGGGGAATCCAAGATGGGGTGACTTGTGTGGCTCGGACCAGGTTCTGTTACCCAGAATCCTTTGCAAACCTCAAAATTTGGCTAAAAAAACACATGTTCCTCACATTTCTGTGGCAGAAAGTTCTGGAATCTGAGAGGAGCCACAAATTTCCTTCCACCCAGCGTTCCCCCACGTCTCCCGATAAAAATGATACCTCACTTGTGTGGGTAGGCATAGCGCCCGCGACAGGAAACGCCCCAAAGCGCAACGTGGACACATCCAAATTTTTGAAGGAAAACAGAGGTGTTTTTTTGCAAAGTGCCTACCTGTAGATTTTGGCCTGTAGCTCAGGCGCCACCTAGGGAAACCTACCAAACATGTGCATTTCTGAAAACTAGAGACCTAGGGGAATCCAAGATGGGGTGACTTGTGTGGCTCGGACCAGGTTCTGTTACCCAGAATCCTTTGCAAACCTCAAAATTTGGCTAAAAAAACACATGTTCCTCACATTTCTGTGGCAGAAAGTTCTGGAATCTGAGAGGAGCCACAAATTTCCTTCCACCCAGCGTTCCCCCACGTCTCCCGATAAAAATGATACCTCACTTGTGTGGGTAGGCCTAGCGCCCGCTACAGGAAACGCCCCAAAGCGCAACATGGACACATCCACATTTTTGAAGGAAAACAGAGGTGTTTTTTGCAAAGTGCCTACCTGTAGATTTTGGCCTGTAGCTCAGGCGCCACCTAGGGAAACCTACCAAACCTGTGCATTTCTGAAAACTAGAGACCTAGGGGAATCCAAGATGGGGTGACTTGTGTGGCTCGGACCAGGTTCTGTTACCCAGAATCCTTTGCAAACCTCAAAATGTGGCTAAAAAACACATGTTCCTCACATTTCTGTGGCAGAAAGTTCTGGAATCTGAGAGGAGCCACAAATTTCCTTCCACCCAGCGTTCCCCCACGTCTCCCGATAAAAATGATACCTCACTTGTGTGGGTAGGCCTAGCGCCCGCGACAGGAAACGCCCCAAAGCGCAACGTGGACACAGCCAAATTTTTGAAGGAAAACAGAGGTGTTTTTTGCAAAATGCCTACCTGTAGATTTTGGTCTGTAGCTCAGCCCCCACCTAGGGAAACCTACCAAATCTGTGCATTTCTGAAAACTAGAGACCTAGGGGAATCCAAGATGGGGTTCTTGTGTGGCTCGGACCAGGTTCTGTTACCCAGAATCCTTTGCAAACCTCAAAATTTGGCTAAAAAAACACATGTTCCTCATATTTCTGTGGCAGAAAGTTCTGGAATCTGAGAGGAGCCACAAATTTCCTTCCACCCAGCGTTCCCCCACGTCTCCCGATAAAAATGATACCTCACTTGTGTGGGTAGGCCTAGCGCCCGCGACAGGAAACGCCCCAAAGCGCAACATGGACACATCCAAATTTTTGAAGGAAAACAGAGGTGTTTTTTGCAAAGTGCCTACCTGTAGATTTTGGCCTGTAGCTCAGGCGCCACCTAGGGACACCTACCAAACCTGTGCATTTCTGAAAACTAGAGACCTAGGGGAATCCAAGATGGGGTGACTTGTGGGGCTCGGACCAGGTTCTGTTACCCAGAATCCTTTGCAAACCTCAAAATTTGGATTAAAAAACACATGGTCCTCACATTTCTGTGGCAGAAAGTTCTGGAATCTGAGAGGAGCCACAAATTTCCTTCCACCCAGCGTTCCCCCACGTCTCCCGATAAAAATGATACCTCACTTGTGTGGGTAGGGCTAGCGCCCGCGACAGGAAACGCCCCAAAGCGCAACGTGGACACAGCCAAATTTTTGAAGGAAAACAGAGGTGTTTTTTGCAAAGTGCCTACCTGTAGATTTTGGCCTGTAGCTCAGCCCCCACCTAGGGAAACCTACCAAACCTGTGCATTTCTGAAAACTAGAGACCTAGGGGAATCCAAGATGGGGTGACTTGTGTGGCTCGGACCAGGTTCTGTTACCCAGAATCCTTTGCAAACCTCAAAATTTGTCTAAAAAAACACATGTTCCTCACATTTCTGTGGCAGAAAGTTCTGGAATCTGAGAGGAGCCACAAATTTCCTTCCACCCAGCGTTCCCCCACGTCTCCCGATAAAAATGATACCTCACTTGTGTGGGTAGGACTAGCGTCCGCGACAGGAAACGCCCCAAAGCGCAACATGGACACATCCAAATTTTTTAAGGAAAACAGAGGTGTTTTTTGCAAAGTGCCTACCTGTAGATTTTGGCCTGTAGCTCAGGCGCCACCTAGGGAAACCTACCAAACCTGTGCATTTCTGAAAACTAGAGACCTAGGGGAATCCAAGATGGGGTGACTTGTGTGGCTCGGACCAGGTTCTGTTACCCAGAATCCTTTGCAAACCTCAAAATTTGGCTAAAAAAACACATGTTCCTCACATTTCTGTGGCAGAAAGTTCTAGAATCTGAGAGGAGCCACAAATTTCCTTCCACCCAGCGTTCCCCCACGTCTCCCGATAAAAATGATACCTCACTTGTGTGGGTAAGCCTAGCGCCCGCGACAGGAAACGCCCCAAAGCGCAACGTGGACACATCCAAATTTTTGAAGGAAAACAGAGGTGTTTTTTGCAAAGTGCCTACCTGTAGATTTTGGCCTGTAGCTCAGCCGCCACCTAGGTAAACCTACCAAACCTGTGCATTTCTGAAAACTAGAGACCTAGGGGAATCCAAGATGGGGTGACTTGTGTGGCTCGGACCAGGTTCTGTTACCCAGAATCCTTTGCAAACCTCAAAATTTGGCTAAAAAAACACATGTTCCTCACATTTCTGTGGCAGAAAGTTCTGGAATCTGAGAGGAGCCACAAATTTCCTTCCACCCAGCGTTCCCCCACGTCTCCCGATAAAAATGATACCTCACTTGTGTGGGTAGGCCTAGCGCCCGCAACAGGAAACGCCCCAAAGCGCAACGTGGACACATCCAAATTTTTGAAGGAAAACAGAGGTGTTTTTTTGCAAAGTGCCTACCTGTAGATTTTGGCCTGTAGCTCAGGCGCCACCTAGGGAAACCTACCAAACCTGTGCATTTCTGAAAACTAGAGACCTAGGGGAATCGAAGATGGGGTGACTTGTGTGGCTCGGACCAGATTCTGTTACCCAGAATCCTTTGCAAACCTCAAAATTTGGCTAAAAAAACACATGTTCCTCACATTTCTGTGGCAGAAAGTTCTGGAATCTGAGAGGAGCCACAAATTTCCTTCCACCCAGCGTTCCCCCACGTCTCCCGATAAAAATGATACCTCACTTGTGTGGGTAGGCCTAGCGCCCGCGACAGGAAACGCCCCAAAGCGCAACATGGACACATCCACATTTTTGAAGGAAAACAGAGGTGTTTTTTGCAAAGTGCCTACCTGTAGATTTTGGCCTGTAGCTCAGGCGCCACCTAGGGAAACCTACCAAACCTGTGCATTTCTGAAAACTAGAGACCTAGGGGAATCCAAGATGGGGTGACTTGTGTGGCTCGGACCAGGTTCTGTTACCCAGAATCATTTGCAAACCTCAAAATTTGGCTAAAAAAACACATGTTCCTCACATTTCTGTGGCAGAAAGTTCTGGAATCTGAGAGGAGCCACAAATTTCCTTCCACCCAGCGTTCCCCCACGTCTCCCGATAAAAATGATACCTCACTTGTGTGGGTAGGCCTAGCGCCCACGACAGGAAACGCCCCAAAGTGCAACGTGGACACATCCAAATTTTTGAAGGAAAACAGATGTGTTTTTTGCAAAGTGCCTACCTGTAGATTTTGGCCTGTAGCTCAGCCCCCACCTAGGGAAACCTACGAAACCTGTGCATTTCTGAAAACTAGAGACCTAGGGGAATCCAAGATGGGGTGACTTGTGTGGCTCGGACCAGGTTCTGTTACCCAGAATCCTTTGCAAACCTCAAAATGTGGCTAAAAAAACACATGTTCCTCACATTTCTGTGGCAGAAAGTTCTGGAATCTGAGAGGAGCCACAAATTTCCTTCCACCCAGCGTTCCCCCACGTCTCCCAATAAAAATTATACCTCACTTGTGTGGGTAGACCTAGCACCTGCGACAGGAAACGCCCCAAAGCGCAACGTGGACACATCCAAATTTTTGAAGGAAAACAGAGGTGTTTTTTGCAAAGTGCCTACCTGTAGATTTTGGCCTGTAGCTCAGGCGCCACCTAGGGAAACCTACCAAACCTGTGCATTTCTGAAAACTAGAGACCTAGGGGAATCCAAGATGGGGTGACTTGTGTGGCTCGGACCAGGTTCTGTTACCCAGAATCATTTGCAAACCTCAAACTTTGGGTAAAAAAACACATGTTCCTCACATTTCAGTGGCAGAAAGTTCTGGAATCTGAGAGGAGCCACAAATTTCCTTCCACCCAGCGTTCCCCCACGTCTCCCGATAAAAATGATACCTCACTTGTGTGGGTAGGCCTAGCGCCCGCGACAGGAAACGCCCCAAAGCGCAACGTGGACACATCCAAATTTTTTAAGGAAAACAGAGGTGTTTTTTGCAAAGTGCCTACCTGTAGATTTTGGCCTGTAGCTCAGGCGCCACCTAGGGAAACCTACCAAACCTGTGCATTTCTGAAAACTAGAGACCTAGGGGAATCCAAGATGGGGTGACTTGTGTGGCTCGGACCAGGTTCTGTTACCCAGAATCCTTTGCAAACCTCAAAATTTGGCTAAAAAAACACATGTTCCTCACATTTCTGTGGCAGAAAGTTCTAGAATCTGAGAGGAGCCACAAATTTCCTTCCACCCAGCGTTCCCCCACGTCTCCCGATAAAAATGATACCTCACTTGTGTGGGTAAGCCTAGCGCCCGCGACAGGAAACGCCCCAAAGCGCAACGTGGACACATCCAAATTTTTTAAGGAAAACAGAGGTGTTTTTTGCAAAGTGCCTACCTGTAGATTTTGGCCTGTAGCTCAGCCGCCACCTAGGTAAACCTACCAAACCTGTGCATTTCTGAAAACTAGAGACCTAGGGGAATCCAAGATGGGGTGACTTGTGTGGCTCGGACCAGGTTCTGTTACCCAGAATCCTTTGCAAACCTCAAAATTTGGCTAAAAAAACACATGTTCCTCACATTTCTGTGGCAGAAAGTTCTGGAATCTGAGAGGAGCCACAAATTTCCTTCCACCCAGCGTTCCCCCACGTCTCCCGATAAAAATGATACCTCACTTGTGTGGGTAGGCCTAGCGCCCGCGACAGGAAGCGCCCCAAAGCGCAACATGGACACATCCACATTTTTGAAGGAAAACAGAGGTGTTTTTTGCAAAGTGCCTACCTGTAGATTTTGGCCTGTAGCTCAGGCGCCACCTAGGGAAACCTACCAAACCTGTGCATTTCTGAAAACTAGAGACCTAGGGGAATCCAAGATGGGGTGACTTGTGTGGCTCGGACCAGGTTCTGTTACCCAGAATCATTTGCAAACCTCAAAATTTGGCTAAAAAAACACATGTTCCTCACATTTCTGTGGCAGAAAGTTCTGGAATCTGAGAGGAGCCACAAATTTCCTTCCACCCAGCGTTCCCCCACGTCTCCCGATAAAAATGATACCTCACTTGTGTGGGTAGGCCTAGCGCCCACGACAGGAAACGCCCCAAAGTGCAACGTGGACACATCCAAATTTTTGAAGGAAAACAGATGTGTTTTTTGCAAAGTGCCTACCTGTAGATTTTGGCCTGTAGCTCAGCCCCCACCTAGGGAAACCTACCAAACCTGTGCATTTCTGAAAACTAGAGACCTAGGGGAATCCAAGATGGGGTGACTTGTGTGGCTCGGACCAGGTTCTGTTACCCAGAATCCTTTGCAAACCTCAAAATGTGGCTAAAAAAACACATGTTCCTCACATTTCTGTGGCAGAAAGTTCTGGAATCTGAGAGGAGCCACAAATTTCCTTCCACCCAGCGTTCCCCCACGTCTCCCGATAAAAATGATACCTCACTTGTGTGGGTAGGCCTAGCGCCCGCGACAGGAAACGCCCCAAAGCGCAACGTGGACACAGCCAAATTTTTGAAGGAAAACAGAGGTGTTTTTTGCAAAATGCCTACCTGTCGATTTTGGTCTGTAGCTCAGCCCCCACCTAGGGAAACCTACCAAACCTGTGCATTTCTGAAAACTAAAGACCCTTTCGGAATCCAAGATGGGGTTCTTGTGTGGCTCGGACCAGGTTCTGTTACCCAGAATCCTTTGCAAACCTCAAAATTTGGCTAAAAAAACACATGTTCCTCACATTTCTGTGGCAGAAAGTTCTGGAATCTGAGAGGAGCCACAAATTTCCTTCCACCCAGCGTTCCCCCACGTCTCCCGATAAAAATGATACCTCACTTGTGTGGGTAGGCCTAGCACCTGCGACAGGAAACGCCCCAGAGCGCAACGTGGACACATCCAAATTTTTGAAGGAAAACAGAGGTGTTTTTTGCAAAGTGCCTACCTGTAGATTTTGGCCTGTAGCTCAGGCGCCACCTAGGGAAACCTACCAAACCTGTGCATTTCTGAAAACTAGAGACCTAGGGGAATCCAAGATGGGGTGACTTGTGTGGCTCGGACCAGGTTCTGTTACTCAGAATCCTTTGCAAACCTCAAAATTTGGCTAAAAAAACACATGTTCCTCACATTTCTGTGGCAGAAAGTTCTGGAATCTGAGAGGAGCTACAAATTTCCTTCCACCCAGCGTTCCCCCACGTCTCCCGATAAAAATGATACCTCACTTGTGTGGGTAGGCCTAGCGCCCGCGACAGGAAACGCCCCAAAGCGCAACGTGGACACATCCACATTTTTGAAGGAAAACAGAGGTGTTTTTTGCAAAGTGCCTACCTGTAGATTTTGGCCTGTAGCTCTGGTGCCACCTAGGGAAACCTACCAAACCTGTGCCTTTCTGAAAACTAGAGACCTAGGGGAATCCAAGATGGGGTGACTTGTGTGGCTCGGACCAGGTTCTGTTACCCAGAATCCTTTGCAAACCTCATAATTTGGCTAAAAAAACACATGTTCCTCAAATTTCTGTGGCAGAAAGTTCTGGAATCTGAGAGGAGCCACAAATTTCCTTCCACCCAGCGTTCCCCCACGTCTCCCAATAAAAATTATACCTCACTTGTGTGGGTAGGCCTAGCACCTGCGACAGGAAACGCCCCAGAGCGCAACGTGGACACATCCAAATTTTTTAAGGAAAACAGAGGTGTTTTTTGCAATGTGCCTACCTGTAGATTTTGGCCTGTAGCTCAGGCGCCACCTAGGGAAACCTACCAAACCTGTGCATTTCTGAAAACTAGAGACCTAGGGGAATCCAAGATGGGGTGACTTGTGTGGCTCGGACCAGGTTCTGTTACCCAGAATCATTTGCAAACCTCAAACTTTGGCTAAAAAAACACATGTTCCTCACATTTCAGTGGCAGAAAGTTCTGGAATCTGAGAGGAGCCACAAATTTCCTTCCACCCAGTGTTCCCCCATGTCTCCCGATAAAAATGATACCTCACTTGTGTGGGTAGGCCTAGCGCCCGCGGCAGGAAACGCCCCAAAGCGCAACGTGGACACATCCAAATTTTTGAAGGAAAACAGAGGTGTTTTTTGCAAAGTGCCTACCTGTAGATTTTGGCCTGTAGCTCAGGCGCCACCTAGGGAAACCTACCAAACCTGTGCATTTCTGAAAACTAGAGACCTAGGGGAATCCAAGATGGGGTGACTTGTGGGGCTCGGACCAGGTTCTGTTACCCAGAATCCTTTGCAAACCTCAAAATTTGGCTAAAAAAACACATGTTCCTCACATTTCTGTGGCAGAAAGTTCTAGAATCTGAGAGGAGCCACAAATTTCCTTCCACCCAGTGTTCCCCCACGTCTCCCGATAAAAATGATACCTCACTTGTGTGGGTAGGCCTAGCGCCCGCGACAGGAAACGCCCCAAAGCGCAACGTGGACACATCCAAATTTTTGAAGGAAAACAGAGGTGTTTTTTGCAAAGTGCCTACCTGTAGATTTTGGCCTGTAGCTCAGCCGCCACCTAGGTAAACCTACCAAACCTGTGCATTTCTGAAAACTAGAGACCTAGGGGAATCCAAGATGGGGTGACTTGTGTGGCTCGGACCAGGTTCTGTTACCCAGAATCCTTTGCAAACCTCAAAATTTGGCTAAAAAAACACATGTTCCTCACATTTCTGTGGCAGAAAGTTCTGGAATCTGAGAGGAGCCACAAATTTCCTTCCACCCAGCGTTCCCCCACGTCTCCCGATAAAAATGATACCTCACTTGTGTGGGTAGGCCTAGCGCCCGCGACAGGAAAAGCCCCAAAGCGCAACGTGGACACATCCAAATTTTTGAAGGAAAACAGAGGTGTTTTTTGCAAAGTGCCTACCTGTAGATTTTGGCCTGTAGCTCAGGCGCCACCTAGGGAAACCTACCAAACCTGTGCATTTCTGAAAACTAGAGACCTAGGGGAATCCAAGATGGGGTGACTTGTGGGGCTCGGACCAGGTTCTGTTACCCAGAATCCTTTGCAAACCTCAAAATTTGGCTAAAAAAACACATGATCCTCACATTTCTGTGGCAGAAAGTTCTGGAATCTGAGAGGAGCCACACATTTCCTTCCACCCAGCGTTCCCCCACGTCTCCCGATAAAAATGATACCTCACTTGTGTGGGTAGGCCTAGCACCCGCGACAGGAAACGCCCCAAAGCGCAACGTGGACACATCCAAATTTTTTAAGGAAAACAGAGGTGTTTTTTGCAAAGTGCCTACCTGTAGATTTTGGCCTGTAGCTCAGCCCCCACCTAGGGAAACCTACCAAACCTGTGCATTTCTGCAAACTAGAGACCTAGGGGAATCCAAGATGGGGTGACTTGTGTGGCTCGGACCAGGTTCTGTTACCCAGAATCCTTTGCAAACCTCAAAATTTGGCTAAAAAAACACATGTTCCTCACATTTCTGTGGCAGAAAGTTCTGGAATCTGAGAGGAGCCACAAATTTCCTTCCACCCAGCGTTCCCCCACGTCTCCCGATAAAAATGATACCTCACTTGTGTGGGTAGGGCTAGCGCCCGCGACAGGAAACGCCCCAAAGCGCAACGTGGACACAGCCAAATTTTTAAAGGAAAACAGAGGTGTTTTTTGTAAAGGGCCTACCTGTAGATTTTGGCCTGTAGCTCAGCCCCCACCTAGGGAAACCTACCAAACCTGTGCATTTCTGAAAACTAGAGACCTAGGGGAATCCAAGATGGGGTGACTTGTGTGGCTCGGACCAGGTTCTGTTACCCAGAATCCTTTGCAAACCTCAAAATTTGGCTAAAAAAACACATGTTCCTCACATTTTTGTGGCAGAAAGTTCTGGAATCTGAGAGGAGCCACAAATTTCCTTCCACCCAGTGTTCCCCCACGTCTCCCGATAAAAATGATACCTCACTTGTGTGGGTAGGCCTAGCGCCCGCGACAGGAAACGCCCCAAAGCGCAACGTGGACACATCCAAATTTTTTAAGGAAAACAGAGGTGTTTTTTGCAAAGTGCCTACCTGTAGATTTTGGCCTGTAGCTCAGCCGCCACCTAGGTAAACCTACCAAACCTGTGCATTTCTGAAAACTAGAGACCTAGGGGAATCCAAGATGGGGTGACTTGTGTGGCTCGGACCAGGTTCTGTTACCCAGAATCCTTTGCAAACCTCAAAATTTGGCTAAAAAAACACATGTTCCTCACATTTCTGTGGCAGAAAGTTCTGGAATCTGAGAGGAGCCACAAATTTCCTTCCACCCAGCGTTCCCCCACGTCTCCCGATAAAAATGATACCTCACTTGTGTGGGTAGGGCTAGCGCCCGCGACAGGAAACGCCCCAAAGCGCAACGTGGACACAGCCAAATTTTTGAAGGAAAACAGAGGTGTTTTTTGCAAAGTGCCTACCTGTAGATTTTGGCCTGTAGCTCAGCCCCCACCTAGGGAAACCTACCAAACCTGTGCATTTCTGAAAACTAGAGACCTAGGGGAATCCAAGATGGGGTGACTTGTGGGGCTCGGACCAGGTTCTGTTACCCAGAATCCTTTGCAAACCTCAAAATTTGGCTAAAAAAACACATGATCCTCACATTTCTGTGGCAGAAAGTTCTGGAATCTGAGAGGAGCCACACATTTCCTTCCACCCAGCGTTCCCCCACGTCTCCCGATAAAAATGATACCTCACTTGTGTGGGTAGGCCTAGCGCCCGCGACAGGAAACGCCCCAAAGCGCAACGTGGACACATCCAAATTTTTGAAGGAAAACAGAGGTGTTTTTTGCAAAGTGCCTACCTGTAGATTTTGGCCTGTAGCTCAGCCCCCACCTAGGGAAACCTACCAAACCTGTGCATTTCTGCAAACTAGAGACCTAGGGGAATCCAAGATGGGGTGACTTGTGTGGCTCGGACCAGGTTCTGTTACCCAGAATCCTTTGCAAACCTCAAAATTTGGTTAAAAAAACACATGTTCCTCACATTTCTGTGGCAGAAAGTTCTGGAATCTGAGAGGAGCCACAAATTTCCTTCCACCCAGCGTTCCCCCACGTCTCCCGATAAAAATGATACCTCACTTGTGTGGGTAGGGCTAGCGCCCGTGACAGGAAACGCCCCAAAGCGCAACGTGGACACAGCCAAATTTTTAAAGGAAAACAGAGGTGTTTTTTGTAAAGGGCCTACCTGTAGATTTTGGCCTGTAGCTCAGCCCCCACCTAGGGAAACCTACCAAACCTGTGCATTTCTGAAAACTAGAGACCTAGGGGAATCCAAGATGGGGTGACTTGTGTGGCTCGGACCAGGTTCTGTTACCCAGAATCCTTTGCAAACCTCAAACTTTGGCTAAAAAAACACATGTTCCTCACATTTCAGTGGCAGAAAGTTCTGGAATCTGAGAGGAGCCACAAATTTCCTTCCACCCAGCGTTCCCCCACGTCTCCCGATAAAAATGATACCTCACTTGTGTGGGTAGGCCTAGCGCCCGCGACAGGAAACGCCCCAAAGCGCAACGTGGACACATCCAAATTTTTTAAGGAAAACAGAGGTGTTTTTTGCAAAGTGCCTACCTGTAGATTTTGGCCTGTAGCTCAGGCGCCACCTAGGGAAACCTACCAAACCTGTGCATTTCTGAAAACTAGAGACCTAGGGGAATCCAAGATGGGGTGACTTGTGTGGCTCGGACCAGGTTCTGTTACCCAGAATCCTTTGCAAACCTCAAAATTTGGCTAAAAAAACACATGTTCCTCACATTTCTGTGGCAGAAAGTTCTGGAATCTGAGAGGAGCCACAAATTTCCTTCCACCCAGTGTTCCCCCACGTCTCCCGATAAAAATGATACCTCACTTGTGTGGGTAGGCCTAGCGCCCGCGACAGGAAACGCCCCAAAGCGCAACGTGGACACATCCAAATTTTTGAAGGAAAACAGAGGTGTTTTTTGCAAAGTGCCTACCTGTAGATTTTGGCCTGTAGCTCAGCCCCCACCTAGGGAAACCTACCAAACCTGTGCATTTCTGAAAACTAGAGACCTAGGGGAATCCAAGATGGGGTGACTTGTGTGGCTCGGAACAGGTTCTGTTACCCAGAATCCTTTGCAAACCTCAAAATGTGGCTAAAAAAACACATGTTCCTCACATTTCTGTGGCAGAAAGTTCTGGAATCTGAGAGGAGCCACAAATTTCCTTCCACCCAGCGTTCCCCCACGTCTCCCGATAAAAATGATACCTCACTTGTGTGGGTAGGCCTAGCGCCCGCGACAGGAAACGCCCCAAAGCGCAACGTGGACACAGCCAAATTTTTGAAGGAAAACAGAGGTGTTTTTTGCAAAATGCCTACCTGTAGATTTTGGTTTGTAGCTCAGCCCCCACCTAGGGAAACCTACCAAACCTGTGCATTTCTGAAAACTAAAGACCTAGGGGAATCCAAGATGGGGTTCTTGTGTGGCTCGGACCAGGTTCTGTTACCCCGAATCCTTTGCAAACCTCAAAATTTGGCTAAAAAAACACATGTTCCTCACATTTCTGTGGCAGAAAGTTCTGGAATCTGAGAGGAGCCACAAATTTCCTTCCACCCAGCGTTCCCCCACGTCTCCCGATAAAAATGATACCTCACTTGTGTGGGTAGGCCTAGCGCCCGCGACAGGAAACGCCCCAAAGCGCAACATGGACACATCCAAATTTTTGAAGGAAAACAGAGGTGTTTTTTGCAAAGTGCCTACCTGTAGATTTTGGCCTGTAGCTCAGGCGCCACCTAGGGAAACCTACCAAACCTGTGCATTTCTGAAAACTAGAGACCTAGGGGAATCCAAGATGGGGTGACTTGTGTGGCTCGGACCAGGTTCTGTTACCCAGAATCCTTTGCAAACCTCAAAATGTGGCTAAAAAACACATGTTCCTCACATTTCTGTGGCAGAAAGTTCTGGAATCTGAGAGGAGCCACAAATTTCCTTCCACCCAGCGTTCCCCCACGTCTCCCGATAAAAATGATACCTCACTTGTGTGGGTAGGCCTAGCGCCCGCGACAGGAAACGCCCCAAAGCGCAACGTGGACACAGCCAAATTTTTGAAGGAAAACAGAGGTGTTTTTTGCAAAATGCCTACCTGTAGATTTTGGTCTGTAGCTCAGCCCCCACCTAGGGAAACCTACCAAATCTGTGCATTTCTGAAAACTAGAGACCTAGGGGAATCCAAGATGGGGTTCTTGTGTGGCTCGGACCAGGTTCTGTTACCCAGAATCCTTTGCAAACCTCAAAATTTGGCTAAAAAAACACATGTTCCTCACATTTCTGTGGCAGAAAGTTCTGGAATCTGAGAGGAGCCACAAATTTCCTTCCACCCAGCGTTCCCCCACGTCTCCCGATAAAAATGATACCTCACTTGTGTGGGTAGGCCTAGCGCCCGCGACAGGAAACGCCCCAAAGCGCAACATGGACACATCCAAATTTTTGAAGGAAAACAGAGGTGTTTTTTGCAAAGTGCCTACCTGTAGATTTTGGCCTGTAGCTCAGGCGCCACCTAGGGACACCTACCAAACCTGTGCATTTCTGAAAACTAGAGACCTAGGGGAATCCAAGATGGGGTGACTTGTGGGGCTCGGACCAGGTTCTGTTACCCAGAATCCTTTGCAAACCTCAAAATTTGGATTAAAAAACACATGGTCCTCACATTTCTGTGGCAGAAAGTTCTGGAATCTGAGAGGAGCCACAAATTTCCTTCCACCCAGCGTTCCCCCACGTCTCCCGATAAAAATGATACCTCACTTGTGTGGGTAGGGCTAGCGCCCGCGACAGGAAACGCCCCAAAGCGCAACGTGGACACAGCCAAATTTTTGAAGGAAAACAGAGGTGTTTTTTGCAAAGTGCCTACCTGTAGATTTTGGCCTGTAGCTCAGGCGCCACCTAGGGAAACCTACCAAACCTGTGCATTTCTGAAAACTAGAGACCTAGGGGAATCCAAGATGGGGTGACTTGTGTGGCTCGGACCAGGTTCTGTTACCCAGAATCCTTTGCAAACCTCAAAATTTGGCTAAAAAAACACATGTTCCTCACATTTCTGTGGCAGAAAGTTCTGGAATCTGAGAGGAGCCACAAATTTCCTTCCACCCAGCGTTCCCCCACGTCTCCCGATAAAAATGATACCTCACTTGTGTGGGTAGGCCTAGCGCCCGCAACAGGAAACGCCCCAAAGCGCAACGTGGACACATCCAAATTTTTGAAGGAAAACAGAGGTGTTTTTTTGCAAAGTGCCTACCTGTAGATTTTGGCCTGTAGCTCAGGCGCCACCTAGGGAAACCTACCAAACCTGTGCATTTCTGAAAACTAGAGACCTAGGGGAATCGAAGATGGGGTGACTTGTGTGGCTCGGACCAGATTCTGTTACCCAGAATCCTTTGCAAACCTCAAAATTTGGCTAAAAAAACACATGTTCCTCACATTTCTGTGGCAGAAAGTTCTGGAATCTGAGAGGAGCCACAAATTTCCTTCCACCCAGCGTTCCCCCACGTCTCCCGATAAAAATGATACCTCACTTGTGTGGGTAGGCCTAGCGCCCGCGACAGGAAACGCCCCAAAGCGCAACATGGACACATCCACATTTTTGAAGGAAAACAGAGGTGTTTTTTGCAAAGTGCCTACCTGTAGATTTTGGCCTGTAGCTCAGGCGCCACCTAGGGAAACCTACCAAACCTGTGCATTTCTGAAAACTAGAGACCTAGGGGAATCCAAGATGGGGTGACTTGTGTGGCTCGGACCAGGTTCTGTTACCCAGAATCATTTGCAAACCTCAAAATTTGGCTAAAAAAACACATGTTCCTCACATTTCTGTGGCAGAAAGTTCTGGAATCTGAGAGGAGCCACAAATTTCCTTCCACCCAGCGTTCCCCCACGTCTCCCGATAAAAATGATACCTCACTTGTGTGGGTAGGCCTAGCGCCCACGACAGGAAACGCCCCAAAGTGCAACGTGGACACATCCAAATTTTTGAAGGAAAACAGATGTGTTTTTTGCAAAGTGCCTACCTGTAGATTTTGGCCTGTAGCTCAGCCCCCACCTAGGGAAACCTACGAAACCTGTGCATTTCTGAAAACTAGAGACCTAGGGGAATCCAAGATGGGGTGACTTGTGTGGCTCGGACCAGGTTCTGTTACCCAGAATCCTTTGCAAACCTCAAAATGTGGCTTAAAAAACACATGTTCCTCACATTTCTGTGGCAGAAAGTTCTGGAATCTGAGAGGAGCCACAAATTTCCTTCCACCCAGCGTTCCCCCACGTCTCCCAATAAAAATTATACCTCACTTGTGTGGGTAGACCTAGCACCTGCGACAGGAAACGCCCCAAAGCGCAACGTGGACACATCCAAATTTTTGAAGGAAAACAGAGGTGTTTTTTGCAAAGTGCCTACCTGTAGATTTTGGCCTGTAGCTCAGGCGCCACCTAGGGAAACCTACCAAACCTGTGCATTTCTGAAAACTAGAGACCTAGGGGAATCCAAGATGGGGTGACTTGTGTGGCTCGGACCAGGTTCTGTTACCCAGAATCATTTGCAAACCTCAAACTTTGGGTAAAAAAACACATGTTCCTCACATTTCAGTGGCAGAAAGTTCTGGAATCTGAGAGGAGCCACAAATTTCCTTCCACCCAGCGTTCCCCCACGTCTCCCGATAAAAATGATACCTCACTTGTGTGGGTAGGCCTAGCGCCCGCGACAGGAAACGCCCCAAAGCGCAACGTGGACACATCCAAATTTTTTAAGGAAAACAGAGGTGTTTTTTGCAAAGTGCCTACCTGTAGATTTTGGCCTGTAGCTCAGGCGCCACCTAGGGAAACCTACCAAACCTGTGCATTTCTGAAAACTAGAGACCTAGGGGAATCCAAGATGGGGTGACTTGTGTGGCTCGGACCAGGTTCTGTTACCCAGAATCCTTTGCAAACCTCAAAATTTGGCTAAAAAAACACATGTTCCTCACATTTCTGTGGCAGAAAGTTCTAGAATCTGAGAGGAGCCACAAATTTCCTTCCACCCAGCGTTCCCCCACGTCTCCCGATAAAAATGATACCTCACTTGTGTGGGTAAGCCTAGCGCCCGCGACAGGAAACGCCCCAAAGCGCAACGTGGACACATCCAAATTTTTGAAGGAAAACAGAGGTGTTTTTTGCAAAGTGCCTACCTGTAGATTTTGGCCTGTAGCTCAGCCGCCACCTAGGTAAACCTACCAAACCTGTGCATTTCTGAAAACTAGAGACCTAGGGGAATCCAAGATGGGGTGACTTGTGTGGCTCGGACCAGGTTCTGTTACCCAGAATCCTTTGCAAACCTCAAAATTTGGCTAAAAAAACACATGTTCCTCACATTTCTGTGGCAGAAAGTTCTGGAATCTGAGAGGAGCCACAAATTTCCTTCCACCCAGCGTTCCCCCACGTCTCCCGATAAAAATGATACCTCACTTGTGTGGGTAGGCCTAGCGCCCGCGACAGGAAGCGCCCCAAAGCGCAACATGGACACATCCACATTTTTGAAGGAAAACAGAGGTGTTTTTTGCAAAGTGCCTACCTGTAGATTTTGGCCTGTAGCTCAGGCGCCACCTAGGGAAACCTACCAAACCTGTGCATTTCTGAAAACTAGAGACCTAGGGGAATCCAAGATGGGGTGACTTGTGTGGCTCGGACCAGGTTCTGTTACCCAGAATCATTTGCAAACCTCAAAATTTGGCTAAAAAAACACATGTTCCTCACATTTCTGTGGCAGAAAGTTCTGGAATCTGAGAGGAGCCACAAATTTCCTTCCACCCAGCGTTCCCCCACGTCTCCCGATAAAAATGATACCTCACTTGTGTGGGTAGGCCTAGCGCCCACGACAGGAAACGCCCCAAAGTGCAACGTGGACACATCCAAATTTTTGAAGGAAAACAGATGTGTTTTTTGCAAAGTGCCTACCTGTAGATTTTGGCCTGTAGCTCAGCCCCCACCTAGGGAAACCTACGAAACCTGTGCATTTCTGAAAACTAGAGACCTAGGGGAATCCAAGATGGGGTGACTTGTGTGGCTCGGACCAGGTTCTGTTACCCAGAATCCTTTGCAAACCTCAAAATGTGGCTAAAAAAACACATGTTCCTCACATTTCTGTGGCAGAAAGTTCTGGAATCTGAGAGGAGCCACAAATTTCCTTCCACCCAGCGTTCCCCCACGTCTCCCGATAAAAATGATACCTCACTTGTGTGGGTAGGCCTAGCGCCCGCGACAGGAAACGCCCCAAAGCGCAACGTGGACACAGCCAAATTTTTGAAGGAAAACAGAGGTGTTTTTTGCAAAATGCCTACCTGTCGATTTTGGTCTGTAGCTCAGCCCCCACCTAGGGAAACCTACCAAACCTGTGCATTTCTGAAAACTAAAGACCCTTTCGGAATCCAAGATGGGGTTCTTGTGTGGCTCGGACCAGGTTCTGTTACCCAGAATCCTTTGCAAACCTCAAAATTTGGCTAAAAAAACACATGTTCCTCACATTTCTGTGGCAGAAAGTTCTGGAATCTGAGAGGAGCCACAAATTTCCTTCCACCCAGCGTTCCCCCACGTCTCCCGATAAAAATGATACCTCACTTGTGTGGGTAGGCCTAGCACCTGCGACAGGAAACGCCCCAGAGCGCAACGTGGACACATCCAAATTTTTGAAGGAAAACAGAGGTGTTTTTTGCAAAGTGCCTACCTGTAGATTTTGGCCTGTAGCTCAGGCGCCACCTAGGGAAACCTACCAAACCTGTGCATTTCTGAAAACTAGAGACCTAGGGGAATCCAAGATGGGGTGACTTGTGTGGCTCGGACCAGGTTCTGTTACTCAGAATCCTTTGCAAACCTCAAAATTTGGCTAAAAAAACACATGTTCCTCACATTTCTGTGGCAGAAAGTTCTGGAATCTGAGAGGAGCTACAAATTTCCTTCCACCCAGCGTTCCCCCACGTCTCCCGATAAAAATGATACCTCACTTGTGTGGGTAGGCCTAGCGCCCGCGACAGGAAACGCCCCAAAGCGCAACGTGGACACATCCACATTTTTGAAGGAAAACAGAGGTGTTTTTTGCAAAGTGCCTACCTGTAGATTTTGGCCTGTAGCTCTGGTGCCACCTAGGGAAACCTACCAAACCTGTGCCTTTCTGAAAACTAGAGACCTAGGGGAATCCAAGATGGGGTGACTTGTGTGGCTCGGACCAGGTTCTGTTACCCAGAATCCTTTGCAAACCTCATAATTTGGCTAAAAAAACACATGTTCCTCAAATTTCTGTGGCAGAAAGTTCTGGAATCTGAGAGGAGCCACAAATTTCCTTCCACCCAGCGTTCCCCCACGTCTCCCAATAAAAATTATACCTCACTTGTGTGGGTAGGCCTAGCACCTGCGACAGGAAACGCCCCAGAGCGCAACGTGGACACATCCAAATTTTTTAAGGAAAACAGAGGTGTTTTTTGCAATGTGCCTACCTGTAGATTTTGGCCTGTAGCTCAGGCGCCACCTAGGGAATCCTACCAAACCTGTGCATTTCTGAAAACTAGAGACCTAGGGGAATCCAAGATGGGGTGACTTGTGTGGCTCGGACCAGGTTCTGTTACCCAGAATCATTTGCAAACCTCAAACTTTGGCTAAAAAAACACATGTTCCTCACATTTCAGTGGCAGAAAGTTCTGGAATCTGAGAGGAGCCACAAATTTCCTTCCACCCAGTGTTCCCCCATGTCTCCCGATAAAAATGATACCTCACTTGTGTGGGTAGGCCTAGCGCCCGCGGCAGGAAACGCCCCAAAGCGCAACGTGGACACATCCAAATTTTTGAAGGAAAACAGAGGTGTTTTTTGCAAAGTGCCTACCTGTAGATTTTGGCCTGTAGCTCAGGCGCCACCTAGGGAAACCTACCAAACCTGTGCATTTCTGAAAACTAGAGACCTAGGGGAATCCAAGATGGGGTGACTTGTGGGGCTCGGACCAGGTTCTGTTACCCAGAATCCTTTGCAAACCTCAAAATTTGGCTAAAAAAACACATGTTCCTCACATTTCTGTGGCAGAAAGTTCTAGAATCTGAGAGGAGCCACAAATTTCCTTCCACCCAGTGTTCCCCCACGTCTCCCGATAAAAATGATACCTCACTTGTGTGGGTAGGCCTAGCGCCCGCGACAGGAAACGCCCCAAAGCGCAACGTGGACACATCCAAATTTTTGAAGGAAAACAGAGGTGTTTTTTGCAAAGTGCCTACCTGTAGATTTTGGCCTGTAGCTCAGCCGCCACCTAGGTAAACCTACCAAACCTGTGCATTTCTGAAAACTAGAGACCTAGGGGAATCCAAGATGGGGTGACTTGTGTGGCTCGGACCAGGTTCTGTTACCCAGAATCCTTTGCAAACCTCAAAATTTGGCTAAAAAAACACATGTTCCTCACATTTCTGTGGCAGAAAGTTCTGGAATCTGAGAGGAGCCACAAATTTCCTTCCACCCAGCGTTCCCCCACGTCTCCCGATAAAAATGATACCTCACTTGTGTGGGTAGGCCTAGCGCCCGCGACAGGAAAAGCCCCAAAGCGCAACGTGGACACATCCAAATTTTTGAAGGAAAACAGAGGTGTTTTTTGCAAAGTGCCTACCTGTAGATTTTGGCCTGTAGCTCAGGCGCCACCTAGGGAAACCTACCAAACCTGTGCATTTCTGAAAACTAGAGACCTAGGGGAATCCAAGATGGGGTGACTTGTGGGGCTCGGACCAGGTTCTGTTACCCAGAATCCTTTGCAAACCTCAAAATTTGGCTAAAAAAACACATGATCCTCACATTTCTGTGGCAGAAAGTTCTGGAATCTGAGAGGAGCCACACATTTCCTTCCACCCAGCGTTCCCCCACGTCTCCCGATAAAAATGATACCTCACTTGTGTGGGTAGGCCTAGCACCCGCGACAGGAAACGCCCCAAAGCGCAACGTGGACACATCCAAATTTTTTAAGGAAAACAGAGGTGTTTTTTGCAAAGTGCCTACCTGTAGATTTTGGCCTGTAGCTCAGCCCCCACCTAGGGAAACCTACCAAACCTGTGCATTTCTGCAAACTAGAGACCTAGGGGAATCCAAGATGGGGTGACTTGTGTGGCTCGGACCAGGTTCTGTTACCCAGAATCCTTTGCAAACCTCAAAATTTGGCTAAAAAAACACATGTTCCTCACATTTCTGTGGCAGAAAGTTCTGGAATCTGAGAGGAGCCACAAATTTCCTTCCACCCAGCGTTCCCCCACGTCTCCCGATAAAAATGATACCTCACTTGTGTGGGTAGGGCTAGCGCCCGCGACAGGAAACGCCCCAAAGCGCAACGTGGACACAGCCAAATTTTTAAAGGAAAACAGAGGTGTTTTTTGTAAAGGGCCTACCTGTAGATTTTGGCCTGTAGCTCAGCCCCCACCTAGGGAAACCTACCAAACCTGTGCATTTCTGAAAACTAGAGACCTAGGGGAATCCAAGATGGGGTGACTTGTGTGGCTCGGACCAGGTTCTGTTACCCAGAATCCTTTGCAAACCTCAAAATTTGGCTAAAAAAACACATGTTCCTCACATTTTTGTGGCAGAAAGTTCTGGAATCTGAGAGGAGCCACAAATTTCCTTCCACCCAGTGTTCCCCCACGTCTCCCGATAAAAATGATACCTCACTTGTGTGGGTAGGCCTAGCGCCCGCGACAGGAAACGCCCCAAAGCGCAACGTGGACACATCCAAATTTTTGAAGGAAAACAGAGGTGTTTTTTGCAAAGTGCCTACCTGTAGATTTTGGCCTGTAGCTCAGCCGCCACCTAGGTAAACCTACCAAACCTGTGCATTTCTGAAAACTAGAGACCTAGGGGAATCCAAGATGGGGTGACTTGTGTGGCTCGGACCAGGTTCTGTTACCCAGAATCCTTTGCAAACCTCAAAATTTGGCTAAAAAAACACATGTTCCTCACATTTCTGTGGCAGAAAGTTCTGGAATCTGAGAGGAGCCACAAATTTCCTTCCACCCAGCGTTCCCCCACGTCTCCCGATAAAAATGATACCTCACTTGTGTGGGTAGGGCTAGCGCCCGCGACAGGAAACGCCCCAAAGCGCAACGTGGACACAGCCAAATTTTTGAAGGAAAACAGAGGTGTTTTTTGCAAAGTGCCTACCTGTAGATTTTGGCCTGTAGCTCAGCCCCCACCTAGGGAAACCTACCAAACCTGTGCATTTCTGAAAACTAGAGACCTAGGGGAATCCAAGATGGGGTGACTTGTGGGGCTCGGACCAGGTTCTGTTACCCAGAATCCTTTGCAAACCTCAAAATTTGGCTAAAAAAACACATGATCCTCACATTTCTGTGGCAGAAAGTTCTGGAATCTGAGAGGAGCCACACATTTCCTTCCACCCAGCGTTCCCCCACGTCTCCCGATAAAAATGATACCTCACTTGTGTGGGTAGGCCTAGCGCCCGCGACAGGAAACGCCCCAAAGCGCAACGTGGACACATCCAAATTTTTGAAGGAAAACAGAGGTGTTTTTTGCAAAGTGCCTACCTGTAGATTTTGGCCTGTAGCTCAGCCCCCACCTAGGGAAACCTACCAAACCTGTGCATTTCTGCAAACTAGAGACCTAGGGGAATCCAAGATGGGGTGACTTGTGTGGCTCGGACCAGGTTCTGTTACCCAGAATCCTTTGCAAACCTCAAAATTTTGTTAAAAAAACACATGTTCCTCACATTTCTGTGGCAGAAAGTTCTGGAATCTGAGAGGAGCCACAAATTTCCTTCCACCCAGCGTTCCCCCACGTCTCCCGATAAAAATGATACCTCACTTGTGTGGGTAGGGCTAGCGCCCGTGACAGGAAACGCCCCAAAGCGCAACGTGGACACAGCCAAATTTTTAAAGGAAAACAGAGGTGTTTTTTGTAAAGGGCCTACCTGTAGATTTTGGCCTGTAGCTCAGCCCCCACCTAGGGAAACCTACCAAACCTGTGCATTTCTGAAAACTAGAGACCTAGGGGAATCCAAGATGGGGTGACTTGTGTGGCTCGGACCAGGTTCTGTTACCCAGAATCCTTTGCAAACCTCAAACTTTGGCTAAAAAAACACATGTTCCTCACATTTCAGTGGCAGAAAGTTCTGGAATCTGAGAGGAGCCACAAATTTCCTTCCACCCAGCGTTCCCCCATGTCTCCCGATAAAAATGATACCCCACTTGTGTGGGTAGGCCTAGCGCCCGCGACAGGAAACGCCCCAAAGCGCAACGTGGACACATCCAAATTTTTTAAGGAAAACAGAGGTGTTTTTTGCAAAGTGCCTACCTGTAGATTTTGGCCTGTAGCTCAGGCGCCACCTAGGGAAACCTACCAAACCTGTGCATTTCTGAAAACTAGAGACCTAGGGGAATCCAAGATGGGGTGACTTGTGTGGCTCGGACCAGGTTCTGTTACCCAGAATCCTTTGCAAACCTCAAAATTTGGCTAAAAAAACACATGTTCCTCACATTTCTGTGGCAGAAAGTTCTGGAATCTGAGAGGAGCCACAAATTTCCTTCCACCCAGTGTTCCCCCACGTCTCCCGATAAAAATGATACCTCACTTGTGTGGGTAGGCCTAGCGCCCGCGACAGGAAACGCCCCAAAGCGCAACGTGGACACATCCAAATTTTTGAAGGAAAACAGAGGTGTTTTTTGCAAAGTGCCTACCTGTAGATTTTGGCCTGTAGCTCAGCCCCCACCTAGGGAAACCTACCAAACCTGTGCATTTCTGAAAACTAGAGACCTAGGGGAATCCAAGATGGGGTGACTTGTGTGGCTCGGAACAGGTTCTGTTACCCAGAATCCTTTGCAAACCTCAAAATGTGGCTAAAAAAACACATGTTCCTCACATTTCTGTGGCAGAAAGTTCTGGAATCTGAGAGGAGCCACAAATTTCCTTCCACCCAGCGTTCCCCCACGTCTCCCGATAAAAATGATACCTCACGTGTGTGGGTAGGCCTAGCGCCCGCGACAGGAAACGCCCCAAAGCGCAACGTGGACACAGCCAAATTTTTGAAGGAAAACAGAGGTGTTTTTTGCAAAATGCCTACCTGTAGATTTTGGTTTGTAGCTCAGCCCCCACCTAGGGAAACCTACCAAACCTGTGCATTTCTGAAAACTAAAGACCTAGGGGAATCCAAGATGGGGTTCTTGTGTGGCTCGGACCAGGTTCTGTTACCCCGAATCCTTTGCAAACCTCAAAATTTGGCTAAAAAAACACATGTTCCTCACATTTCTGTGGCAGAAAGTTCTGGAATCTGAGAGGAGCCACAAATTTCCTTCCACCCAGCGTTCCCCCACGTCTCCCGATAAAAATGATACCTCACTTGTGTGGGTAGGCCTAGCGCCCGCGACAGGAAACGCCCCAAAGCGCAACATGGACACATCCAAATTTTTGAAGGAAAACAGAGGTGTTTTTTGCAAAGTGCCTACCTGTAGATTTTGGCCTGTAGCTCAGGCGCCACCTAGGGAAACCTACCAAACCTGTGCATTTCTGAAAACTAGAGACCTAGGGGAATCCAAGATGGGGTGACTTGTGGGGCTCGGACCAGGTTCTGTTACCCAGAATCCTTTGCAAACCTCAAAATTTGGATAAAAAAACACATGGTCCTCACATTTCTGTGGCAGAAAGTTCTGGAATCTGAGAGGAGCCACAAATTTCCTTCCACCCAGCGTTCCCCCACGTCTCCCGATAAAAATGATACCTCACTTGTGTGGGTAGGGCTAGCGCCCGCGACAGGAAACGCCCCAAAGCGCAACGTGGACACAGCCAAATTTTTGAAGGAAAACAGAGGTGTTTTTTGCAAAGTGCCTACCTGTAGATTTTGGCCTGTAGCTCAGCCCCCACCTAGGGAAACCTACCAAACCTGTGCATTTCTGAAAACTAGAGACCTAGGGGAATCCAAGATGGGGTGACTTGTGTGGCTCGGACCAGGTTCTGTTACCCAGAATCCTTTGCAAACCTCAACATTTGGCTAAAAAAACACATGTTCCTCACATTTCTGTGGCAGAAAGTTCTGGAATCTGAGAGGAGCCACAAATTTCCTTCCACCCAGTGTTCCCCCACGTCTCCCGATAAAAATGATACCTCACTTGTGTGGGTAGGCCTAGCGTCCGCGACAGGAAACGCCCCAAAGCGCAACATGGACACATCCAAATTTTTGAAGGAAAACAGAGGTGTTTTTTGCAAAGTGCCTACGTGTAGATTTTGGCCTGTAGCTCAGGCGCCACCTAGGTAAAGCTACCAAACCTGTGCATTTCTGAAAACTAGAGACCTAGGGGAATCCAAGATGGGGTGACTTGTGTGGCTCGGACCAGGTTCTGTTACTCAGAATCCTTTGCAAACCTCAAAATTTGGCTAAAAAAACACATGTTCCTCACATTTCTGTGGCAGAAAGTTCTGGAATCTGAGAGGAGCTACAAATTTCCTTCCACCCAGCGTTCCCCCACGTCTCCCGATAAAAATGATACCTCACTTGTGTAGGTAGGCCTAGCGCCCGCGACAGGAAACGCTCCAAAGCGCAACGTGGACACATCCACATTTTTGATGGAAAACAGAGGTGTTTTTTGCAAAGTGCCTACCTGTAGATTTTGGCCTGTAGCTCTGGCGCCACCTAGGGAAACCTACCAAACCTGTGCCTTTCTCAAAACTAGAGACCTAGGGGAATCCAAGATGGGGTGACTTGTGTGGCTCGGACCAGGTTCTGTTACCCAGAATCCTTTGCAAACCTCATAATTTGGCTAAAAAAACACATGTTCCTCAAATTTCTGTGGCAGAAAGTTCTGGAATCTGAGAGGAGCCACAAATTTCCTTCCACCCAGCGTTCCCCCACGTCTCCCAATAAAAATTATACCTCACTTGTGTGGGTAGGCCTAGCACCTGCGACAGGAAACGCCCCAAAGCGCAACGTGGACACATCCAAATTTTTGAAGGAAAACAGAGGTGTTTTTTGCAAAGTGCCTACCTGTAGATTTTGGCCTGTAGCTCAGGCGCCACCTAGGGAAACCTACCAAACCTGTGCATTTCTGAAAACTAGAGACCTAGGGGAATCCAAGATGGGGTGACTTGTGTGGCTCGGACCAGGTTCTGTTACCCAGAATCATTTGCAAACCTCAAACTTTGGCTAAAAAAACACATGTTCCTCACATTTCAGTGGCAGAAAGTTCTGGAATCTGAGAGGAGCCACAAATTTCCTTCCACCCAGTGTTCCCCCATGTCTCCCGATAAAAATGATACCTCACTTGTATGGGTAGGCCTAGCGCCCGCGGCAGGAAACGCCCCAAAGCGCAACGTGGACACATCCACATTTTTGAAGGAAAACAGAGTTGTTTTTTGCAAAGTGCCTACCTGTAGATTTTGGCCTGTAGCTCAGGCGCCACCTAGGGAAACCTACCAAACCTGTGCATTTCTGAAAACTAGAGACCTAGGGGAATCCAAGATGGGGTGACTTGTGTGGCTCGGACCAGGTTCTGTTACCCAGAATCCTTTGCAAACCTCAAAATTTGGCTAAAAAAACACATGTTCCTCACATTTCTGTGGCAGAAAGTTCTGGAATCTGAGAGGAGCCACAAATTTCCTTCCACCCAGCGTTCCCCCACGTCTCCCGATAAAAATGATACCTCACTTGTGTGGGTAGGCCTAGCGCCCGCGACAGGAAACGCCCCAAAGCACAACGTGGACACAGCCAAATTTTTGAAGGAAAACAGAGGTGTTTTTTGCAAAATGCCTACCTGTAGATTTTGGTCTGTAGCTCAGCCCCCACCTAGGGAAACCTACCAAACCTGTGCATTTCTGAAAACTAAAGACCTAGGGGAATCCAAGATGGGGTTCTTGTGTGGCTCGGACCAGGTTCTGTTACCCAGAATCCTTTGCAAACCTCAAAATTTGGCTAAAAAAACACATGTTCCTCACATTTCTGTGGCAGAAAGTTCTGGAATCTGAGAGGAGCCACAAATTTCCTTCCACCCAGCGTTCCCCCACGTCTCCCGATAAAAATGATACCTCACTTGTGTGGGTAGGCCTAGCGCCCGCGACAGGAAACGCCCCAAAGCGCAACATGGACACATCCAAATTTTTGAAGGAAAACAGAGGTGTTTTTTGCAAAGTGCCTACCTGTAGATTTTGGCCTGTAGCTCAGGCGCCACCTAGGGAAACCTACCAAACCTGTGCATTTCTGAAAACTAGAGACCTAGGGGAATCCAAGATGGGGTGACTTGTGGGGCTCGGACCAGGTTCTGTTACCCAGAATCCTTTGCAAACCTCAAAATTTGGATAAAAAAACACATGGTCCTCACATTTCTGTGGCAGAAAGTTCTGGAATCTGAGAGGAGCCACAAATTTCCTTCCACCCAGCGTTCCCCCACGTCTCCCGATAAAAATGATACCTCACTTGTGTGGGTAGGCCTAGCGCCCGCGACAGGAAACGCCCCAAAGCGCAACGTGGACACAGCCAAATTTTTGAAGGAAAACAGAGGTGTTTTTTGCAAAGTGCCTACCTGTAGATTTTGGCCTGTAGCTCAGCCCCCACCTAGGGAAACCTACCAAACCTGTGCATTTCTGAAAACTAGAGACCTAGGGGAATCCAAGATGGGGTGACTTGTGTGGCTCGGACCAGGTTCTGTTACTCAGAATCATTTGCAAACCTCAAAATTTGTCTAAAAAAACACATGTTCCTCACATTTCTGTGGCAGAAAGTTCTGGAATCTGAGAGGAGCCACAAATTTCCTTCCACCCAGCGTTCCCCCACATCTCCCGATAAAAATGATACCTCACTTGTGTGGGTAGGCCTAGCACCCGCGACAGGAAACGCCCCAAAGCGCAACGTGGACACATCCAAATTTTTGAAGGAAAACAGAGGTGTTTTTTGCAAAGTGCCTACCTGTAGATTTTGGCCTGTAGCTCAGCCCCCACCTAGGGAAACCTACCAAACCTGTGCATTTCTGAAAACTAGAGACCTAGGGGAATCCAAGATGGGGTGACTTGTGTGGCTCGGAACAGGTTCTGTTACCCAGAATCCTTTGCAAACCTCAAAATGTGGCTAAAAAAACACATGTTCCTCACATTTCTGTGGCAGAAAGTTCTGGAATCTGAGAGGAGCCACAAATTTCCTTCCACCCAGCGTTCCCCCACGTCTCCCGATAAAAATGATACCTCACTTGTGTGGGTAGGCCTAGCGCTCGCGACAGGAAACGCCCCAAAGTGCAACGTGGACACATCCAAATTTTTGAAGGAAAACAGATGTGTTTTTTGCAAAGTGCCTACCTGTAGATTTTGGCCTGAAGCTCAGCCCCCACCTAGGGAAACCTACCAAACCTGTGCATTTCTGAAAACTAGAGACCTAGGGGAATCCAAGATGGGGTGACTTGTGTGGCTCGGACCAGGTTCTGTTACCCAGAATCCTTTGCAAACCTCAAAATGTGGCTAAAAAAACACATGTTCCTCCCATTTCTGTGGCAGAAAGTTCTGGAATCTGAGAGGAGCCACAAATTTCCTTCCACCCAGCGTTCCCCCACGTCTCCCGATAAAAATGATACCTCACTTGTGTGGGTAGGCCTAGCGCCCGCGACAGGAAACGCCCCAAAGCGCAACGTGGACACAGCCAAATTTTTGAAGGAAAACAGAGGTGTTTTTTGCAAAATGCCTACCTGTAGATTTTGGTCTGTAGCTCAGCCCCCACCTAGGGAAACCTACCAAACCTGTGCATTTCTGAAAACTAAAGACCTAGGGGAATCCAAGATGGGGTTCTTGTGTGGCTCGGACCAGGTTCTGTTACCCAGAATCCTTTGCAAACCTCAAAATTTGGCTAAAAAAACACATGTTCCTCACATTTCTGTGGCAGAAAGTTCTGGAATCTGAGAGGAGCCACAAATTTCCTTCCACCCAGCGTTCCCCCACGTCTCCCGATAAAAATGATACCTCACTTGTGTGGGTAGGCCTAGCGCCCGCGACAGGAAACGCCCCAAAGCGCAACATGGACACATCCAAATTTTTGAAGGAAAACAGAGGTGTTTTTTGCAAAGTGCCTACCTGTAGATTTTGGCCTGTAGCTCAGGCGCCACCTAGGGAAACCTACCAAACCTGTGCATTTCTGAAAACTAGAGACCTAGGGGAATCCAAGATGGGGTGACTTGTGGGGCTCGGACCAGGTTCTGTTACCCAGAATCCTTTGCAAACCTCAAAATTTGGATAACAAAACACATGGTCCTCACATTTCTGTGGCAGAAAGTTCTGGAATCTGAGAGGAGCCACAAATTTCCTTCCACCCAGCGTTCCCCCACGTCTCCCGATAAAAATGATACCTCACTTGTGTGGGTAGGCCTAGCGCCCGCGACAGGAAACGCCCCAAAGCGCAACGTGGACACAGCCAAATTTTTGAAGGAAAACAGAGGTGTTTTTTGCAAAGTGCCTACCTGTAGATTTTGGCCTGTAGCTCAGCCCCCACCTAGGGAAACCTACCAAACCTGTGCATTTCTGAAAACTAGAGACCTAGGGGAATCCAAGATGGGGTGACTTGTGTGGCTCGGACCAGGTTCTGTTACCCAGAATCCTTTGCAAACCTCAAAATTTGTCTAAAAAAACACATGTTCCTCACATTTCTGTGGCAGAAAGTTCTGGAATCTGAGAGGAGCCACAAATTTCCTTCCACCCAGCGTTCCCCCACATCTCCCGATAAAAATGATACCTCACTTGTGTGGGTAGGCCTAGCACCCGCGACAGGAAACGCCCCAAAGCGCAACGTGGACACATCCAAATTTTTGAAGGAAAACAGAGGTGTTTTTTGCAAAGTGCCTACCTGTAGATTTTGGCCTGTAGCTCAGCCCCCACCTAGGGAAACCTACCAAACCTGTGCATTTCTGAAAACTAGAGACCTAGGGGAATCCAAGATGGGGTGACTTGTGTGGCTCGGAACAGATTCTGTTACCCAGAATCCTTTGCAAACCTCAAAATGTGGCTAAAAAAACACATGTTCCTCACATTTCTGTGGCAGAAAGTTCTGGAATCTGAGAGGAGCCACAAATTTCCTTCCACCCAGCGTTCCCCCACGTCTCCCGATAAAAATGATACCTCACTTGTGTGGGTAGGCCTAGCGCTCGCGACAGGAAACGCCCCAAAGCGCAACGTGGACACAGCCAAATTTTTGAAGGAAAACAGAGGTGTTTTTTGCAAAATGCCTACCTGTAGATTTTGGTCTGTAGCTCAGCCCCCACCTAGGGAAACCTACCAAACCTGTGCATTTCTGAAAACTAAAGACCTAGGGGAATCCAAGATGGGGTTCTTGTGTGGCTCGGACCAGGTTCTGTTACCCCGAATCCTTTGCAAACCTCAAAATTTGGCTAAAAAAACACATGTTCCTCACATTTCTGTGGCAGAAAGTTCTGGAATCTGAGAGGAGCCACAAATTTCCTTCCACCCAGCGTTCCCCCACGTCTCCCGATAAAAATGATACCTCACTTGTGTGGGTAGGCCTAGCGCCCGCGACAGGAAACGCCCCAAAGCGCAACATGGACACATCCAAATTTTTGAAGGAAAACAGAGGTGTTTTTTGCAAAGTGCCTACCTGTAGATTTTGGCCTGTAGCTCAGGCGCCACCTAGGGAAACCTACCAAACCTGTGCATTTCTGAAAACTAGAGACCTAGGGGAATCCAAGATGGGGTGACTTGTGGGGCTCGGACCAGGTTCTGTTACCCAGAATCCTTTGGAAACCTCAAAATTTGGATAAAAAAACACATGGTCCTCACATTTCTGTGGCAGAAAGTTCTGGAATCTGAGAGGAGCCACAAATTTCCTTCCACCCAGCGTTCCCCCACGTCTCCCGATAAAAATGATACCTCACTTGTGTGGGTAGGGCTAGCGCCCGCGACAGGAAACGCCCCAAAGCGCAACGTGGACACAGCCAAATTTTTGAAGGAAAACAGAGGTGTTTTTTGCAAAGTGCCTACCTGTAGATTTTGGCCTGTAGCTCAGCCCCCACCTAGGGAAACCTACCAAACCTGTGCATTTCTGAAAACTAGAGACCTAGGGGAATCCAAGATGGGGTGACTTGTGTGGCTCGGACCAGGTTCTGTTACCCAGAATCCTTTGCAAACCTCAAAATTTGGCTAAAAAAACACATGTTCCTCACATTTCTGTGGCAGAAAGTTCTGGAATCTGAGAGGAGCCACAAATTTCCTTCCACCCAGTGTTCCCCCACGTCTCCCGATAAAAATGATACTTCACTTGTGTGGGTAGGCCTAGCGTCCGCGACAGGAAACGCCCCAAAGCGCAACATGGACACATCCAAATTTTTGAAGGAAAACAGAGGTGTTTTTTGCAAAGTGCCTACGTGTAGATTTTGGCCTGTAGCTCAGGTGCCACCTAGGTAAAGCTACCAAACCTGTGCATTTCTGAAAACTAGAGACCTAGGGGAATCCAAGATGGGGTGACTTGTGTGGCTCGGACCAGGTTCTGTTACTCAGAATCCTTTGCAAACCTCAAAATTTGGCTAAAAAAACACATGTTCCTCACATTTCTGTGGCAGAAAGTTCTGGAATCTGAGAGGAGCTACAAATTTCCTTCCACCCAGCGTTCCCCCACGTCTCCCGATAAAAATGATACCTCACTTGTGTAGGTAGGCCTAGCTCCCGCGACAGGAAACGCTCCAAAGCGCAACGTGGACACATCCACATTTTTGAAGGAAAACAGAGGTGTTTTTTGCAAAGTGCCTACCTGTAGATTTTGGCCTGTAGCTCTGGCGCCACCTAGGGAAACCTACCAAACCTGTGCCTTTCTGAAAACTAGAGACCTAGGGGAATCCAAGATGGGGTGACTTGTGTGGCTCGGAACAGGTTCTGTTACCCAGAATCCTTTGCAAACCTCAAAATGTGGCTAAAAAAACACATGTTCCTCACATTTCTGTGGCAGAAAGTTCTGGAATCTGAGAGGAGCCACAAATTTCCTTCCACCCAGCGTTCCCCCACGTCTCCCGATAAAAATGATACCTCACTTGTGTGGGTAGGCCTAGCGCTCGCGACAGGAAACGCCCCAAAGCGCAACGTGGACACAGCCAAATTTTTGAAGGAAAACAGAGGTGTTTTTTGCAAAATGCCTACCTGTAGATTTTGGTCTGTAGCTCAGCCCCCACCTAGGGAAACCTACCAAACCTGTGCATTTCTGAAAACTAAAGACCTAGGGGAATCCAAGATGGGGTTCTTGTGTGGCTCGGACCAGGTTCTGTTACCCCGAATCCTTTGCAAACCTCAAAATTTGGCTAAAAAAACACATGTTCCTCAAATTTCTGTGGCAGAAAGTTCTGGAATCTGAGAGGAGCCACAAATTTCCTTCCACCCAGCGTTCCCCCACGTCTCCCGATAAAAATGATACCTCACTTGTGTGGGTAGGCCTAGCGCCCGCGACAGGAAACGCCCCAAAGCGCAACATGGACACATCCAAATTTTTGAAGGAAAACAGAGGTGTTTTTTGCAAAGTGCCTACCTGTAGATTTTGGCCTGTAGCTCAGGCGCCACCTAGGGAAACCTACCAAACCTGTGCATTTCTGAAAACTAGAGACCTAGGGGAATCCAAGATGGGGTGACTTGTGGGGCTCGGACCAGGTTCTGTTACCCAGAATCCTTTGCAAACCTCAAAATTTGGATAAAAAAACACATGGTCCTCACATTTCTGTGGCAGAAAGTTCTGGAATCTGAGAGGAGCCACAAATTTCCTTCCACCCAGCGTTCCCCCACGTCTCCCGATAAAAATGATACCTCACTTGTGTGGGTAGGGCTAGCGCCCGCGACAGTAAACGCCCCAAAGCGCAACGTGGACACAGCCAAATTTTTGAAGGAAAACAGAGGTGTTTTTTGCAAAGTGCCTACCTGTAGATTTTGGCCTGTAGCTCAGCCCCCACCTAGGGAAACCTACCAAACCTGTGCATTTCTGAAAACTAGAGACCTAGGGGAATCCAAGATGGGGTGACTTGTGTGGCTCGGACCAGGTTCTGTTACCCAGAATCCTTTGCAAACCTCAAAATTTGGCTAAAAAAACACATGTTCCTCACATTTCTGTGGCAGAAAGTTCTGGAATCTAAGAGGAGCCACAAATTTCCTTCCACCCAGTGTTCCCCCACGTCTCCCGATAAAAATGATACCTCACTTGTGTGGGTAGGCCTAGCGTCCGCGACAGGAAACGCCCCAAAGCGCAACATGGACACATCCAAATTTTTGAAGGAAAACAGAGGTGTTTTTTGCAAAGTGCCTACGTGTAGATTTTGGCCTGTAGCTCAGGTGCCACCTAGGTAAAGCTACCAAACCTGTGCATTTCTGAAAACTAGAGACCTAGGGGAATCCAAGATGGGGTGACTTGTGTGGCTCGGACCAGGTTCTGTTACTCAGAATCCTTTGCAAACCTCAAAATTTGGCTAAAAAAACACATGTTCCTCACATTTCTGTGGCAGAAAGTTCTGGAATCTGAGAGGAGCTACAAATTTCCTTCCACCCAGCGTTCCCCCACGTCTCCCGATAAAAATGATACCTCACTTGTGTAGGTAGGCCTAGCTCCCGCGACAGGAAACGCTCCAAAGCGCAACGTGGACACATCCACATTTTTGAAGGAAAACAGAGGTGTTTTTTGCAAAGTGCCTACCTGTAGATTTTGGCCTGTAGCTCTGGCGCCACCTAGGGAAACCTACCAAACCTGTGCCTTTCTGAAAACTAGAGACCTAGGGGAATCCAAGATGGGGTGACTTGTGTGGCTCGGACCAGGTTCTGTTACCCAGAATCCTTTGCAAACCTCATAATTTGGCTAAAAAAACACATGTTCCTCAAATTTCTGTGGCAGAAAGTTCTGGAATCTGAGAGGAGCCACAAATTTCCTTCCACCCAGCGTTCCCCCACGTCTCCCAATAAAAATTATACCTCACTTGTGTGGGTAGGCCTAGCACCTGCGACAGGAAACGCCCCAAAGCGCAACGTGGACACATCCAAATTTTTTAAGGAAAACAGAGGTGTTTTTTGCAAAGTGCCTACCTGTAGATTTTGGCCTGTAGCTCAGGCGCCACCTAGGGAAACCTACCAAACCTGTGCATTTCTGAAAACTAGAGACCTAGGGGAATCCAAGATGGGGTGACTTGTGTGGCTCGGACCAGGTTCTGTTACCCAGAATCATTTGCAAACCTCAAACTTTGGCTAAAAAAACACATGTTCCTCACATTTCAGTGGCAGAAAGTTCTGGAATCTGAGAGGAGCCACAAATTTCCTTCCACCCAGTGTTCCCCCATGTCTCCCGATAAAAATGATACCTCACTTCTGTGGGTAGGCCTAGCGCCCGCATCAGGAAACGCCCCAAAGCGCAACGTGGACACATCCACATTTTTGAAGGAAAACAGAGGTGTTTTTTGCAAAGTGCCTACCTGTAGATTTTGGCCTGTAGCTCAGCCGCCACCTAGGTAAACCTACCAAACCTGTGCATTTCTGAAAACTAGAGACCTAGGGGAATCCAAGATGGGGTGACTTGTGTGGCTCGGACCAGGTTCTGTTACCCAGAATCCTTTGCAAACCTCAAAATTTGGCTAAAAAAACACATGTTCCTCACATTTCTGTGGCAGAAAGTTCTGGAATCTGAGAGGAGCCACAAATTTCCTTCCACCCAGCGTTCCCCCACGTCTCCCGATAAAAATGATACCTCACTTGTGTGGGTAGGCCTAGCGCCCGCGACAGGAAACGCCCCAAAGCGCAACGTGGACACATCCAAATTTTTGAAGGAAAACAGAGGTGTTTTTTTGCAAAGTGCCTACCTGTAGATTTTGGCCTGTAGCTCAGGCGCCACCTAGGTAAACCTACCAAACCTGTGCATTTCTGAAAACTAGAGACCTAGGGGAATCCAAGATGGGGTGACTTGTGTGGCTCGGACCAGGTTCTGTTACCCAGAATCCTTTGCAAACCTCAAAAGTTGGCTAAAAAAACACATGTTCCTCACATTTCTGTGGCAGAAAGTTCTGGAATCTGAGAGGAGCCACAAATTTCCTTCCACCCAGCGTTCCCCCACGTCTCCCGATAAAAATGATACCTCACTTGTGTGGGTAGGCCTAGCGCCCGCGACAGGAAACGCCCCAAAGCGCAACATGGACACATCCACATTTTTGAAGGAAAACAGAGGTGTTTTTTGCAAAGTGCCTACCTGTAGATTTTGGCCTGTAGCTCAGGCGCCACCTAGGGAAACCTACCAAACCTGTGCATTTCTGAAAACTAGAGACCTAGGGGAATCCAAGATGGGGTGACTTGTGTGGCTCGGACCAGGTTCTGTTACTCAGAATCATTTGCAAACCTCAAAATTTGGCTAAAAAAACACATGTTCCTCACATTTCTGTGGCAGAAAGTTCTGGAATCTGAGAGGAGCCGCAAATTTCCTTCCACCCAGCGTTCCCCCACGTCTCCCGATAAAAATGATACCTCACTTGTGTGGGTAGGCCTAGCGCCCACGACAGGAAACGCCCCAAAGTGCAACGTGGACACATCCAAATTTTTGAAGGAAAACAGATGTGTTTTTTGCAAAGTGCCTACCTGTAGATTTTGGCCTGTAGCTCAGCCCCCACCTAGGGAAACCTACCAAACCTGTGCATTTCTGAAAACTAGAGACCTAGGGGAATCCAAGATGGGGTGACTTGTGTGGCTCGGACCAGGTTCTGTTACCCAGAATCCTTTGCAAACCTCAAAATGTGGCTAAAAAAACACATGTTCCTCACATTTCTGTGGCAGAAAGTTCTGGAATCTGAGAGGAGCCACAAATTTCCTTCCACCCAGCGTTCCCCCACGTCTCCCGATAAAAATGATACCTCACTTGTGTGGGTAGGCCTAGCGCCCGCGACAGGAAACGCCCCAAAGCGCAACGTGGACACAGCCAAATTTTTGAAGGAAAACAGAGGTGTTTTTTGCAAAGTGCCTACCTGTAGATTTTGGCCTGTAGCTCAGCCCCCACCTAGGGAAACCTACCAAACCTGTGCATTTCTGAAAACTAGAGACCTAGGGGAATCCAAGATGGGGTGACTTGTGTGGCTCGGACCAGGTTCTGTTACCCAGAATCCTTTGCAAACCTCAAAATTTGGCTAAAAAAACACATGTTCCTCACATTTCTGTGGCAGAAAGTTCTGGAATCTGAGAGGAGCCACAAATTTCCTTCCACCCAGCGTTCCCCCACGTCTCCCGATAAAAATGATACCTCACTTGTGTGGGTAGGCCTAGCGCCCGCGACAGGAAACGCCCCAAAGCGCAACGTGGACACATCAAAATTTTTGAAGGAAAACAGAGGTGTTTTTTTGCAAAGTGCCTACCTGTAGATTTTGGCCTGTAGCTCAGGCGCCACCTAGGTAAACCTACCAAACCTGTGCATTTCTGAAAACTAGAGACCTAGGGGAATCCAAGATGGGGTGACTTGTGTGGCTCGGACCAGGTTCTGTTACCCAGAATCCTTTGCAAACCTCAAAAGTTGGCTAAAAAAACACATGTTCCTCACATTTCTGTGGCAGAAAGTTCTGGAATCTGAGAGGAGCCACAAATTTCCTTCCACCCAGCGTTCCCCCACGTCTCCCGATAAAAATGATACCTCACTTGTGTGGGTAGGCCTAGCGCCCGCGACAGGAAACGCCCCAAAGCGCAACATGGACACATCCACATTTTTGAAGGAAAACAGAGGTGTTTTTTGCAAAGTGCCTACCTGTAGATTTTGGCCTGTAGCTCAGGCGCCACCTAGGGAAACCTACCAAACCTGTGCATTTCTGAAAACTAGAGACCTAGGGGAATCCAAGATGGGGTGACTTGTGTGGCTCGGACCAGGTTCTGTTACTCAGAATCATTTGCAAACCTCAAAATTTGGCTAAAAAAACACATGTTCCTCACATTTCTGTGGCAGAAAGTTCTGGAATCTGAGAGGAGCCGCAAATTTCCTTCCACCCAGCGTTCCCCCACGTCTCCCGATAAAAATGATACCTCACTTGTGTGGGTAGGCCTAGCGCCCACGACAGGAAACGCCCCAAAGTGCAACGTGGACACATCCAAATTTTTGAAGGAAAACAGATGTGTTTTTTGCAAAGTGCCTACCTGTAGATTTTGGCCTGTAGCTCAGCCCCCACCTAGGGAAACCTACCAAACCTGTGCATTTCTGAAAACTAGAGACCTAGGGGAATCCAAGATGGGGTGACTTGTGTGGCTCGGACCAGGTTCTGTTACCCAGAATCCTTTGCAAACCTCAAAATGTGGCTAAAAAAACACATGTTCCTCACATTTCTGTGGCAGAAAGTTCTGGAATCTGAGAGGAGCCACAAATTTCCTTCCACCCAGCGTTCCCCCACGTCTCCCGATAAAAATGATACCTCACTTGTGTGGGTAGGCCTAGCGCCCGCGACAGGAAACGCCCCAAAGCGCAACGTGGACACAGCCAAATTTTTGAAGGAAAACAGAGGTGTTTTTTGCAAAGTGCCTACCTGTAGATTTTGGCCTGTAGCTCAGCCCCCACCTAGGGAAACCTACCAAACCTGTGCATTTCTGAAAACTAGAGACCTAGGGGAATCCAAGATGGGGTGACTTGTGTGGCTCGGACCAGGTTCTGTTACCCAGAATCCTTTGCAAACCTCAAAATTTGTCTAAAAAAACACATGTTCCTCACATTTCTGTGGCAGAAAGTTCTGGAATCTGAGAGGAGCCACAAATTTCCTTCCACCCAGCGTTCCCCCACATCTCCCGATAAAAATGATACCTCACTTGTGTGGGTAGGCCTAGCACCCGCGACAGGAAACTCCCCAAAGCGCAACGTGGACACATCCAAATTTTTGAAGGAAAACAGAGGTGTTTTTTGCAAAGTGCCTACCTGTAGATTTTGGCCTGTAGCTCAGCCCCCACCTAGGGAAACCTACCAAACCTGTGCATTTCTGAAAACTAGAGACCTAGGGGAATCCAAGATGGGGTGACTTGTGTGGCTCGGAACAGGTTCTGTTACCCAGAATCCTTTGCAAACCTCAAAATGTGGCTAAAAAAACACATGTTCCTCACATTTCTGTGGCAGAAAGTTCTGGAATCTGAGAGGAGCCACAAATTTCCTTCCACCCAGCGTTCCCCCACGTCTCCCGATAAAAATGATACCTCACTTGTGTGGGTAGGCCTAGCGCTCGCGACAGGAAACGCCCCAAAGCGCAACGTGGACACAGCCAAATTTTTGAAGGAAAACAGAGGTGTTTTTTGCAAAATGCCTACCTGTAGATTTTGGTCTGTAGCTCAGCCCCCACCTAGGGAAACCTACCAAACCTGTGCATTTCTGAAAACTAAAGACCTAGGGGAATCCAAGATGGGGTTCTTGTGTGGCTCGGACCAGGTTCTGTTACCCCGAATCCTTTGCAAACCTCAAAATTTGGCTAAAAAAACACATGTTCCTCACATTTCTGTGGCAGAAAGTTCTGGAATCTGAGAGGAGCCACAAATTTCCTTCCACCCAGCGTTCCCCCACGTCTCCCGATAAAAATGATACCTCACTTGTGTGGGTAGGCCTAGCGCCCGCGACAGGAAACGCCCCAAAGCGCAACATGGACACATCCAAATTTTTGAAGGAAAACAGAGGTGTTTTTTGCAAAGTGCCTACCTGTAGATTTTGGCCTGTAGCTCAGGCGCCACCTAGGGAAACCTACCAAACCTGTGCATTTCTGAAAACTAGAGACCTAGGGGAATCCAAGATGGGGTGACTTGTGGGGCTCGGACCAGGTTCTGTTACCCAGAATCCTTTGCAAACCTCAAAATTTGGATAAAAAAACACATGGTCCTCACATTTCTGTGGCAGAAAGTTCTGGAATCTGAGAGGAGCCACAAATTTCCTTCCACCCAGCGTTCCCCCACGTCTCCCGATAAAAATGATACCTCACTTGTGTGGGTAGGGCTAGCGCCCGCGACAGGAAACGCCCCAAAGCGCAACGTGGACACAGCCACATTTTTGAAGGAAAACAGAGGTGTTTTTTGCAAAGTGCCTACCTGTAGATTTTGGCCTGTAGCTCAGCCCCCACCTAGGGAAACCTACCAAACCTGTGCATTTCTGAAAACTAGAGACCTAGGGGAATCCAAGATGGGGTGACTTGTGTGGCTCGGACCAGGTTCTGTTACCCAGAATCCTTTGCAAACCTCAAAATTTGGCTAAAAAAACACATGTTCCTCACATTTCTGTGGCAGAAAGTTCTGGAATCTGAGAGGAGCCACAAATTTCCTTCCACCCAGTGTTCCCCCACGTCTCCCGATAAAAATGATACCTCACTTGTGTGGGTAGGCCTAGCGTCCGCGACAGGAAACGCCCCAAAGCGCAACATGGACACATCCAAATTTTTGAAGGAAAACAGAGGTGTTTTTTGCAAAGTGCCTACGTGTAGATTTTGGCCTGTAGCTCAGGTGCCACCTAGATAAAGCTACCAAACCTGTGCATTTCTGAAAACTAGAGACCTAGGGGAATCCAAGATGGGGTGACTTGTGTGGCTCGGACCAGGTTCTGTTACTCAGAATCCTTTGCAAACCTCAAAATTTGGCTAAAAAAACACATGTTCCTCACATTTCTGTGGCAGAAAGTTCTGGAATCTGAGAGGAGCTACAAATTTCCTTCCACCCAGCGTTCCCCCACGTCTCCCGATAAAAATGATACCTCACTTGTGTAGGTAGGCCTAGCTCCCGCGACAGGAAACGCTCCAAAGCGCAACGTGGACACATCCACATTTTTGAAGGAAAACAGAGGTGTTTTTTGCAAAGTGCCTACCTGTAGATTTTGGCCTGTAGCTCTGGCGCCACCTAGGGAAACCTACCAAACCTGTGCCTTTCTGAAAACTAGAGACCTAGGGGAATCCAAGATGGGGTGACTTGTGTGGCTCGGAACAGGTTCTGTTACCCAGAATCCTTTGCAAACCTCAAAATGTGGCTAAAAAAACACATGTTCCTCACATTTCTGTGGCAGAAAGTTCTGGAATCTGAGAGGAGCCACAAATTTCCGTCCACCCAGCGTTCCCCCACGTCTCCCGATAAAAATGATACCTCACTTGTGTGGGTAGGCCTAGCGCTCGCGACAGGAAACGCCCCAAAGCGCAACGTGGACACAGCCAAATTTTTGAAGGAAAACAGAGGTGTTTTTTGCAAAATGCCTACCTGTAGATTTTGGTCTGTAGCTCAGCCCCCACCTAGGGAAACCTACCAAACCTGTGCATTTCTGAAAACTAAAGACCTAGGGGAATCCAAGATGGGGTTCTTGTGTGGCTCGGACCAGGTTCTGTTACCCCGAATCCTTTGCAAACCTCAAAATTTGGCTAAAAAAACACATGTTCCTCACATTTCTGTGGCAGAAAGTTCTGGAATCTGAGAGGAGCCACAAATTTCCTTCCACCCAGCGTTCCCCCACGTCTCCCGATAAAAATGATACCTCACTTGTGTGGGTAGGCCTAGCGCCCGCGACAGGAAACGCCCCAAAGCGCAACATGGACACATCCAAATTTTTGAAGGAAAACAGAGGTGTTTTTTGCAAAGTGCCTACCTGTAGATTTTGGCCTGTAGCTCAGGCGCCACCTAGGGAAACCTACCAAACCTGTGCATTTCTGAAAACTAGAGACCTAGGGGAATCCAAGATGGGGTGACTTGTGGGGCTCGGACCAGGTTCTGTTACCCAGAATCCTTTGCAAACCTCAAAATTTGGATAAAAAAACACATGGTCCTCACATTTCTGTGGCAGAAAGTTCTGGAATCTGAGAGGAGCCACAAATTTCCTTCCACCCAGCGTTCCCCCACGTCTCCCGATAAAAATGATACCTCACTTGTGTGGGTAGGGCTAGCGCCCGCGACAGGAAACGCCCCAAAGCGCAACGTGGACACAGCCAAATTTTTGAAGGAAAACAGAGGTGTTTTTTGCAAAGTGCCTACCTGTAGATTTTGGCCTGTAGCTCAGCCCCCACCTAGGGAAACCTACCAAACCTGTGCATTTCTGAAAACTAGAGACCTAGGGGAATCCAAGATGGGGTGACTTGTGTGGCTCGGACCAGGTTCTGTTACCCAGAATCCTTTGCAAACCTCAAAATTTGGCTAAAAAAACACATGTTCCTCACATTTCTGTGGCAGAAAGTTCTGGAATCTGAGAGGAGCCACAAATTTCCTTCCACCCAGTGTTCCCCCACGTCTCCCGATAAAAATGATACCTCACTTGTGTGGGTAGGCCTAGCGTCCGCGACAGGAAACGCCCCAAAGCGCAACATGGACACATCCAAATTTTTGAAGGAAAACAGAGGTGTTTTTTGCAAAGTGCCTACGTGTAGATTTTGGCCTGTAGCTCAGGTGCCACCTAGGTAAAGCGACCAAACCTGTGCATTTCTGAAAACTAGAGACCTAGGGGAATCCAAGATGGGGTGACTTGTGTGGCTCGGACCAGGTTCTGTTACTCAGAATCCTTTGCAAACCTCAAAATTTGGCTAAAAAAACACATGTTCCTCACATTTCTGTGGCAGAAAGTTCTGGAATCTGAGAGGAGCTACAAATTTCCTTCCATCCAGCGTTCCCCCACGTCTCCCGATAAAAATGATACCTCACTTGTGTAGGTAGGCCTAGCTCCCGCGACAGGAAACGCTCCAAAGCGCAACGTGGACACATCCACATTTTTGAAGGAAAACAGAGGTATTTTTTGCAAAGTGCCTACCTGTAGATTTTGGCCTGTAGCTCTGGCGCCACCTAGGGAAACCTACCAAACCTGTGCCTTTCTGAAAACTAGAGACCTAGGGGAATCCAAGATGGGGTGACTTGTGTGGCTCGGACCAGGTTCTGTTACCCAGAATCCTTTGCAAACCTCATAATTTGGCTAAAAAAACACATGTTCCTCAAATTTCTGTGGCAGAAAGTTCTGGAATCTGAGAGGAGCCACAAATTTCCTTCCACCCAGCGTTCCCCCACGTCTCCCAATAAAAATTATACCTCACTTGTGTGGGTAGGCGTAGCACCTGCGACAGGAAACGCCCCAAAGCGCAACGTGGACACATCCAAATTTTTTAAGGAAAACAGAGGTGTTTTTTGCAAAGTGCCTACCTGTAGATTTTGGCCTGTAGCTCAGGCGCCACCTAGGGAAACCTACCAAACCTGTGCATTTCTGAAAACTAGAGACCTAGGGGAATCCAAGATGGGGTGACTTGTGTGGCTCGGACCAGGTTCTGTTACCCAGAATCATTTGCAAACCTCAAACTTTGGCTAAAAAAACACATGTTCCTCACATTTCAGTGGCAGAAAGTTCTGGAATCTGAGAGGAGCCACAAATTTCCTTCCACCCAGTGTTCCCCCATGTCTCCCGATAAAAATGATACCTCACTTCTGTGGGTAGGCCTAGCGCCCGCGGCAGGAAACGCCCCAAAGCGCAACGTGGACACATCCACATTTTTGAAGGAAAACAGAGGTGTTTTTTGCAAAGTGCCTACCTGTAGATTTTGGCCTGTAGCTCAGCCGCCACCTAGGTAAACCTACCAAACCTGTGCATTTCTGAAAACTAGAGACCTAGGGGAATCCAAGATGGGGTGACTTGTGTGGCTCGGACCAGGTTCTGTTACCCAGAATCCTTTGCAAACCTCAAAATTTGGCTAAAAAAACACATGTTCCTCACATTTCTGTGGCAGAAAGTTCTGGAATCTGAGAGGAGCCACAAATTTCCTTCCACCCAGCGTTCCCCCACGTCTCCCGATAAAAATGATACCTCACTTGTGTGGGTAGGCCTAGCGCCCGCGACAGGAAACGCCCCAAAGCGCAACGTGGACACATCCAAATTTTTGAAGGAAAACAGAGGTGTTTTTTTGCAAAGTGCCTACCTGTAGATTTTGGCCTGTAGCTCAGGCGCCACCTAGGTAAACCTACCAAACCTGTGCATTTCTGAAAACTAGAGACCTAGGGGAATCCAAGATGGGGTGACTTGTGTGGCTCGGACCAGGTTCTGTTACCCAGAATCCTTTGCAAACCTCAAAAGTTGGCTAAAAAAACACATGTTCCTCACATTTCTGTGGCAGAAAGTTCTGGAATCTGAGAGGAGCCACAAATTTCCTTCCACCCAGCGTTCCCCCACGTCTCCCGATAAAAATGATACCTCACTTGTGTGGGTAGGCCTAGCGCCCGCGACAGGAAACGCCCCAAAGCGCAACATGGACACATCCACATTTTTGAAGGAAAACAGAGGTGTTTTTTGCAAAGTGCCTACCTGTAGATTTTGGCCTGTAGCTCAGGCGCCACCTAGGGAAACCTACCAAACCTGTGCATTTCTGAAAACTAGAGACCTAGGGGAATCCAAGATGGGGTGACTTGTGTGGCTCGGACCAGGTTCTGTTACTCAGAATCATTTGCAAACCTCAAAATTTGGCTAAAAAAACACATGTTCCTCACATTTCTGTGGCAGAAAGTTCTGGAATCTGAGAGGAGCCGCAAATTTCCATCCACCCAGCGTTCCCCCACGTCTCCCGATAAAAATGATACCTCACTTGTGTGGGTAGGCCTAGCGCCCACGACAGGAAACGCCCCAAAGTGCAACGTGGACACATCCAAATTTTTGAAGGAAAACAGATGTGTTTTTTGCAAAGTGCCTACCTGTAGATTTTGGCCTGTAGCTCAGCCCCCACCTAGGGAAACCTACCAAACCTGTGCATTTCTGAAAATTAGAGACCTAGGGGAATCCAAGATGGGGTGACTTGTGTGGCTCGGACCAGGTTCTGTTACCCAGAATCCTTTGCAAACCTCAAAATGTGGCTAAAAAAACACATGTTCCTCACATTTCTGTGGCAGAAAGTTCTGGAATCTGAGAGGAGCCACAAATTTCCTTCCACCCAGCGTTCCCCCACGTCTCCCGATAAAAATGATACCTCACTTGTGTGGGTAGGCCTAGCGCCCGCGACAGGAAACGCCCCAAAGCGCAACGTGGACACAGCCAAATTTTTGAAGGAAAACAGAGGTGTTTTTTGCAAAATGCCTACCTGTAGATTTTGGTCTGTAGCTCAGCCCCCACCTAGGGAAACCTACCAAACCTGTGCATTTCTGAAAACTAAAGACCTAGGGGAATCCAAGATGGGGTGACTTGTGTGGCTCGGACCAGGTTCTGTTACCAAGAATCCTTTGCAAACCTCAAACTTTGGCTAAAAAAACACATGTTCCTCACATTTAAGTGGCAGAAAGTTATGGAATCTGAGAGGAGCCACAAATTTCCTTGCACCCAGCGTTCCCCCACATCTCCCGATAAAAATGATACCTCACTTGTGTGGGTAGGCCTAGCACCCGCGACAGGAAACGCCCCAAAGCGCAACATGGACACATCCAAATTTTTGAAGGAAAACAGAGGTGTTTTTTGCAAAGTGCCTACCTGTAGATTTTGGCCTGTAGCTCAGCCCCCACCTAGGGAAACCTACCAAACCTGTGCATTTCTGAAAACTAGAGACCTAGGGGAATCCAAGATGGGGTGACTTGTGTGGCTCGGAACAGGTTCTGTTACCCAGAATCCTTTGCAAACCTCAAAATGTGGCTAAAAAAACACATGTTCCTCACATTTCTGTGGCAGAAAGTTCTGGAATCTGAGAGGAGCCACAAATTTCCTTCCACCCAGCGTTCCCCCACGTCTCCCGATAAAAATGATACCTCACTTGTGTGGGTAGGCCTAGCGCTCGCGACAGGAAACGCCCCAAAGCGCAACGTGGACACAGCCAAATTTTTGAAGGAAAACAGAGGTGTTTTTTGCAAAATGCCTACCTGTAGATTTTGGTCTGTAGCTCAGCCCCCACCTAGGGAAACCTACCAAACCTGTGCATTTCTGAAAACTAAAGACCTAGGGGAATCCAAGATGGGGTTCTTGTGTGGCTCGGACCAGGTTCTGTTACCCCGAATCCTTTGCAAACCTCAAAATTTGGCTAAAAAAACACATGTTCCTCACATTTCTGTGGCAGAAAGTTCTGGAATCTGAGAGGAGCCACAAATTTCCTTCCACCCAGCGTTCCCCCACGTCTCCCGATAAAAATGATACCTCACTTGTGTGGGTAGGCCTAGCGCCCGCGACAGGAAACGCCCCAAAGCGCAACATGGACACATCCAAATTTTTGAAGGAAAACAGAGGTGTTTTTTGCAAAGTGCCTACCTGTAGATTTTGGCCTGTAGCTCAGGCGCCACCTAGGGAAACCTACCAAACCTGTGCATTTCTGAAAACTAGAGACCTAGGGGAATCCAAGATGGGGTGACTTGTGGGGCTCGGACCAGGTTCTGTTACCCAGAATCCTTTGCAAACCTCAAAATTTGGATAAAAAAACACATGGTCCTCACATTTCTGTGGCAGAAAGTTCTGGAATCTGAGAGGAGCCACAAATTTCCTTCCACCCAGCGTTCCCCCACGTCTCCCGATAAAAATGATACCTCACTTGTGTGGGTAGGGCTAGCGCCCGCGACAGGAAACGCCCCAAAGCGCAACGTGGACACAGCCAAATTTTTGAAGGAAAACAGAGGTGTTTTTTGCAAAGTGCCTACCTGTAGATTTTGGCCTGTAGCTCAGCCCCCACCTAGGGAAACCTACCAAACCTGTGCATTTCTGAAAACTAGAGACCTAGGGGAATCCAAGATGGGGTGACTTGTGTGGCTCGGACCAGGTTCTGTTACCCAGAATCCTTTGCAAACCTCAAAATTTGGCTAAAAAAACACATGTTCCTCACATTTCTGTGGCAGAAAGTTCTGGAATCTGAGAGGAGCCACAAATTTCCTTCCACCCAGTGTTCCCCCACGTCTCCCGATAAAAATGATACCTCACTTGTGTGGGTAGGCCTAGCGTCCGCGACAGGAAACGCCCCAAAGCGCAACATGGACACATCCAAATTTTTGAAGGAAAACAGAGGTGTTTTTTGCAAAGTGCCTACGTGTAGATTTTGGCCTGTAGCTCAGGTGCCACCTAGGTAAAGCTACCAAACCTGTGCATTTCTGAAAACTAGAGACCTAGGGGAATCCAAGATGGGGTGACTTGTGTGGCTCGGACCAAGTTCTGTTACTCAGAATCCTTTGCAAACCTCAAAATTTGGCTAAAAAAACACATGTTCCTCACATTTCTGTGGCAGAAAGTTCTGGAATCTGAGAGGAGCTACAAATTTCCTTCCACCCAGCGTTCCCCCACGTCTCCCGATAAAAATGATACCTCACTTGTGTAGGTAGGCCTAGCTCCCGCGACAGGAAACGCTCCAAAGCGCAACGTGGACACATCCACATTTTTGAAGGAAAACAGAGGTGTTTTTTGCAAAGTGCCTACCTGTAGATTTTGGCCTGTAGCTCTGGCGCCACCTAGGGAAACCTACCAAACCTGTGCCTTTCTGAAAACTAGAGACCTAGGGGAATCCAAGATGGGGTGACTTGTGTGGCTCGGACCAGGTTCTGTTACCCAGAATCCTTTGCAAACCTCATAATTTGGCTAAAAAAATACATGTTCCTCAAATTTCTGTGGCAGAAAGTTCTGGAATCTGAGAGGAGCCACAAATTTCCTTCCACCCAGCGTTCCCCCACGTCTCCCAATAAAAATTATACCTCACTTGTGTGGGTAGGCCTAGCACCTGCGACAGGAAACGCCCCAAAGCGCAACGTGGACACATCCAAATTTTTTAAGGAAAACAGAGGTGTTTTTTGCAAAGTGCCTACCTGTAGATTTTGGCCTGTAGCTCAGGCGCCACCTAGGGAAACCTACCAAACCTGTGCATTTCTGAAAACTAGAGACCTAGGGGAATCCAAGATGGGGTGACTTGTGTGGCTCGGACCAGGTTCTGTTACCCAGAATCATTTGCAAACCTCAAACTTTGGCTAAAAAAACACATGTTCCTCACATTTCAGTGGCAGAAAGTTCTGGAATCTGAGAGGAGCCACAAATTTCCTTCCACCCAGTGTTCCCCCATGTCTCCCGATAAAAATGATACCTCACTTCTGTGGGTAGGCCTAGCGCCCGCGGCAGGAAACGCCCCAAAGCGCAACGTGGACACATCCACATTTTTGAAGGAAAACAGAGGTGTTTTTTGCAAAGTGCCTACCTGTAGATTTTGGCCTGTAGCTCAGCCGCCACCTAGGTAAACCTACCAAACCTGTGCATTTCTGAAAACTAGAGACCTAGGGGAATCCAAGATGGGGTGACTTGTGTGGCTCGGACCAGGTTCTGTTACCCAGAATCCTTTGCAAACCTCAAAATTTGGCTAAAAAAACACATGTTCCTCACATTTCTGTGGCAGAAAGTTCTGGAATCTGAGAGGAGCCACAAATTTCCTTCCACCCAGCGTTCCCCCACGTCTCCCGATAAAAATGATACCTCACTTGTGTGGGTAGGCCTAGCGCCCGCGACAGGAAACGCCCCAAAGCGCAACGTGGACACATCCAAATTTTTGAAGGAAAACAGAGGTGTTTTTTTGCAAAGTGCCTACCTGTAGATTTTGGCCTGTAGCTCAGGCGCCACCTAGGTAAACCTACCAAACCTGTGCATTTCTGAAAACTAGAGACCTAGGGGAATCCAAGATGGGGTGACTTGTGTGGCTCGGACCAGGTTCTGTTACCCAGAATCCTTTGCAAACCTCAAAAGTTGGCTAAAAAAACACATGTTCCTCACATTTCTGTGGCAGAAAGTTCTGGAATCTGAGAGGAGCCACAAATTTCCTTCCACCCAGCGTTCCCCCACGTCTCCCGATAAAAATGATACCTCACTTGTGTGGGTAGGCCTAGCGCCCGCGACAGGAAACGCCCCAAAGCGCAACATGGACACATCCACATTTTTGAAGGAAAACAGAGGTGTTTTTTGCAAAGTGCCTACCTGTAGATTTTGGCCTGTAGCTCAGGCGCCACCTAGGGAAACCTACCAAACCTGTGCATTTCTGAAAACTAGAGACCTAGGGGAATCCAAGATGGGGTGACTTGTGTGGCTCGGACCAGGTTCTGTTACTCAGAATCATTTGCAAACCTCAAAATTTGGCTAAAAAAACACATGTTCCTCACATTTCTGTGGCAGAAAGTTCTGGAATCTGAGAGGAGCCGCAAATTTCCTTCCACCCAGCGTTCCCCCACGTCTCCCGATAAAAATGATACCTCACTTGTGTGGGTAGGCCTAGCGCCCACGACAGGAAACGCCCCAAAGTGCAACGTGGACACATCCAAATTTTTGAAGGAAAACAGATGTGTTTTTTGCAAAGTGCCTACCTGTAGATTTTGGCCTGTAGCTCAGCCCCCACCTAGGGAAACCTACCAAACCTGTGCATTTCTGAAAACTAGAGACCTAGGGGAATCCAAGATGGGGTGACTTGTGTGGCTCGGACCAGGTTCTGTTACCCAGAATCCTTTGCAAACCTCAAAATGTGGCTAAAAAAACACATGTTCCTCACATTTCTGTGGCAGAAAGTTCTGGAATCTGAGAGGAGCCACAAATTTCCTTCCACCCAGCGTTCCCCCACGTCTCCCGATAAAAATGATACCTCACTTGTGTGGGTAGGCCTAGCGCCCGCGACAGGAAACGCCCCAAAGCGCAACGTGGACACAACCAAATTTTTGAAGGAAAACAGAGGTGTTTTTTGCAAAGTGCCTACCTGTAGATTTTGGCCTGTAGCTCAGCCCCCACCTAGGGAAACCTACCAAACCTGTGCATTTCTGAAAACTAGAGACCTAGGGGAATCCAAGATGGGGTGACTTGTGTGGCTCGGACCAGGTTCTGTTACCCAGAATCCTTTGCAAACCTCAAAATTTGGCTAAAAAAACACATGTTCCTCACATTTCTGTGGCAGAAAGTTCTGGAATCTGAGAGGAGCCACAAATTTCCTTCCACCCAGCGTTCCCCCACGTCTCCCGATAAAAATGATACCTCACTTGTGTGGGTAGGCCTAGCGCCCGCGACAGGAAACGCCCCAAAGCGCAACGTGGACACATCCAAATTTTTGAAGGAAAACAGAGGTGTTTTTTTGCAAAGTGCCTACCTGTAGATTTTGGCCTGTAGCTCAGGCGCCACCTAGGTAAACCTACCAAACCTGTGCATTTCTGAAAACTAGAGACCTAGGGGAATCCAAGATGGGGTGACTTGTGTGGCTCGGACCAGGTTCTGTTACCCAGAATCCTTTGCAAACCTCAAAAGTTGGCTAAAAAAACACATGTTCCTCACATTTCTGTGGCAGAAAGTTCTGGAATCTGAGAGGAGCCACAAATTTCCTTCCACCCAGCGTTCCCCCACGTCTCCCGATAAAAATGATACCTCACTTGTGTGGGTAGGCCTAGCGCCCGCGACAGGAAACGCCCCAAAGCGCAACATGGACACATCCACATTTTTGAAGGAAAACAGAGGTGTTTTTTGCAAAGTGCCTACCTGTAGATTTTGGCCTGTAGCTCAGGCGCCACCTAGGGAAACCTACCAAACCTGTGCATTTCTGAAAACTAGAGACCTAGGGGAATCCAAGATGGGGTGACTTGTGTGGCTCGGACCAGGTTCTGTTACTCAGAATCATTTGCAAACCTCAAAATTTGGCTAAAAAAACACATGTTCCTCACATTTCTGTGGCAGAAAGTTCTGGAATCTGAGAGGAGCCGCAAATTTCCTTCCACCCAGCGTTCCCCCACGTCTCCCGATAAAAATGATACCTCACTTGTGTGGGTAGGCCTAGCGCCCACGACAGGAAACGCCCCAAAGTGCAACGTGGACACATCCAAATTTTTGAAGGAAAACAGATGTGTTTTTTGCAAAGTGCCTACCTGTAGATTTTGGCCTGTAGCTCAGCCCCCACCTAGGGAAACCTACCAAACCTGTGCATTTCTGAAAACTAGAGACCTAGGGGAATCCAAGATGGGGTGACTTGTGTGGCTCGGACCAGGTTCTGTTACCCAGAATCCTTTGCAAACCTCAAAATGTGGCTAAAAAAACACATGTTCCTCACATTTCTGTGGCAGAAAGTTCTGGAATCTGAGAGGAGCCACAAATTTCCTTCCACCCAGCGTTCCCCCACGTCTCCCGATAAAAATGATACCTCACTTGTGTGGGTAGGCCTAGCGCCCGCGACAGGAAACGCCCCAAAGCGCAACGTGGACACAGCCAAATTTTTGAAGGAAAACAGAGGTGTTTTTTGCAAAGTGCCTACCTGTAGATTTTGGCCTGTAGCTCAGCCCCCACCTAGGGAAACCTACCAAACCTGTGCATTTCTGAAAACTAGAGACCTAGGGGAATCCAAGATGGGGTGACTTGTGTGGCTCGGACCAGGTTCTGTTACCCAGAATCCTTTGCAAACCTCAAAATTTGTCTAAAAAAACACATGTTCCTCACATTTCTGTGGCAGAAAGTTCTGGAATCTGAGAGGAGCCACAAATTTCCTTCCACCCAGCGTTCCCCCACATCTCCCGATAAAAATAATACCTCACTTGTGTGGGTAGGCCTAGCACCCGCGACAGGAAACGCCCCAAAGCGCAACGTGGACACATCCAAATTTTTGAAGGAAAACAGAGGTGTTTTTTGCAAAGTGCCTACCTGTAGATTTTGGCCTGTAGCTCAGCCCCCACCTAGGGAAACCTACCAAACCTGTGCATTTCTGAAAACTAGAGACCTAGGGGAATCCAAGATGGGGTGACTTGTGTGGCTCGGAACAGGTTCTGTTACCCAGAATCCTTTGCAAACCTCAAAATGTGGCTAAAAAAACACATGTTCCTCACATTTCTGTGGCAGAAAGTTCTGGAATCTGAGAGGAGCCACAAATTTCCTTCCACCCAGCGTTCCCCCACGTCTCCCGATAAAAATGATACCTCACTTGTGTGGGTAGGCCTAGCGCTCGCGACAGGAAACGCCCCAAAGCGCAACGTGGACACAGCCAAATTTTTGAAGGAAAACAGAGGTGTTTTTTGCAAAATGCCTACCTGTAGATTTTGGTCTGTAGCTCAGCCCCCACCTAGGGAAACCTACCAAACCTGTGCATTTCTGAAAACTAAAGACCTAGGGGAATCCAAGATGGGGTTCTTGTGTGGCTCGGACCAGGTTCTGTTACCCCGAATCCTTTGCAAACCTCAAAATTTGGCTAAAAAAACACATGTTCCTCACATTTCTGTGGCAGAAAGTTCTGGAATCTGAGAGGAGCCACAAATTTCCTTCCACCCAGCGTTCCCCCACGTCTCCCGATAAAAATGATACCTCACTTGTGTGGGTAGGCCTAGCGCCCGCGACAGGAAACGCCCCAAAGCGCAACATGGACACATCCAAATTTTTGAAGGAAAACAGAGGTGTTTTTTGCAAAGTGCCTACCTGTAGATTTTGGCCTGTAGCTCAGGCGCCACCTAGGGAAACCTACCAAACCTGTGCATTTCTGAAAACTAGAGACCTAGGGGAATCCAAGATGGGGTGACTTGTGGGGCTCGGACCAGGTTCTGTTACCCAGAATCCTTTGCAAACCTCAAAATTTGGATAAAAAAACACATGGTCCTCACATTTCTGTGGCAGAAAGTTCTGGAATCTGAGAGGAGCCACAAATTTCCTTCCACCCAGCGTTCCCCCACGTCTCCCGATAAAAATGATACCTCACTTGTGTGGGTAGGGCTAGCGCCCGCGACAGGAAACGCCCCAAAGCGCAACGTGGACACAGCCAAATTTTTGAAGGAAAACAGAGGTGTTTTTTGCAAAGTGCCTACCTGTAGATTTTGGCCTGTAGCTCAGCCCCCACCTAGGGAAACCTACCAAACCTGTGCATTTCTGAAAACTAGAGACCTAGGGGAATCCAAGATGGGGTGACTTGTGTGGCTCGGACCAGGTTCTGTTACCCAGAATCCTTTGCAAACCTCAAAATTTGGCTAAAAAAACACATGTTCCTCACATTTCTGTGGCAGAAAGTTCTGGAATCTGAGAGGAGCCACAAATTTCCTTCCACCCAGTGTTCCCCCACGTCTCCCGATAAAAATGATACCTCACTTGTGTGGGTAGGCCTAGCATCCGCGACAGGAAACGCCCCAAAGCGCAACATGGACACATCCAAATTTTTGAAGGAAAACAGAGGTGTTTTTTGCAAAGTGCCTACGTGTAGATTTTGGCCTGTAGCTCAGGTGCCACCTAGATAAAGCTACCAAACCTGTGCATTTCTGAAAACTAGAGACCTAGGGGAATCCAAGATGGGGTGACTTGTGTGGCTCGGACCAGGTTCTGTTACTCAGAATCCTTTGCAAACCTCAAAATTTGGCTAAAAAAACACATGTTCCTCACATTTCTGTGGCAGAAAGTTCTGGAATCTGAGAGGAGCTACAAATTTCCTTCCACCCAGCGTTCCCCCACGTCTCCCGATAAAAATGATACCTCACTTGTGTAGGTAGGCCTAGCTCCCGCGACAGGAAACGCTCCAAAGCGCAACGTGGACACATCCACATTTTTGAAGGAAAACAGAGGTGTTTTTTGCAAAGTGCCTACCTGTAGATTTTGGCCTGTAGCTCTGGCGCCACCTAGGGAAACCTACCAAACCTGTGCCTTTCTGAAAACTAGAGACCTAGGGGAATCCAAGATGGGGTGACTTGTGTGGCTCGGAACAGGTTCTGTTACCCAGAATCCTTTGCAAACCTCAAAATGTGGCTAAAAAAACACATGTTCCTCACATTTCTGTGGCAGAAAGTTCTGGAATCTGAGAGGAGCCACAAATGTCCTTCCACCCAGCGTTCCCCCACGTCTCCCGATAAAAATGATACCTCACTTGTGTGGGTAGGCCTAGCGCTCGCGACAGGAAACGCCCCAAAGCGCAACGTGGACACAGCCAAATTTTTGAAGGAAAACAGAGGTGTTTTTTGCAAAATGCCTACCTGTAGATTTTGGTCTGTAGCTCAGCCCCCACCTAGGGAAACCTACCAAACCTGTGCATTTCTGAAAACTAAAGACCTAGGGGAATCCAAGATGGGGTTCTTGTGTGGCTCGGACCAGGTTCTGTTACCCCGAATCCTTTGCAAACCTCAAAATTTGGCTAAAAAAACACATGTTCCTCACATTTCTGTGGCAGAAAGTTCTGGAATCTGAGAGGAGCCACAAATTTCCTTCCACCCAGCGTTCCCCCACGTCTCCCGATAAAAATGATACCTCACTTGTGTGGGTAGGCCTAGCGCCCGCGACAGGAAACGCCCCAAAGCGCAACATGGACACATCCAAATTTTTGAAGGAAAACAGAGGTGTTTTTTGCAAAGTGCCTACCTGTAGATTTTGGCCTGTAGCTCAGGCGCCACCTAGGGAAACCTACCAAACCTGTGCATTTCTGAAAACTAGAGACCTAGGGGAATCCAAGATGGGGTGACTTGTGGGGCTCGGACCAGGTTCTGTTACACAGAATCCTTTGCAAACCTCAAAATTTGGATAAAAAAACACATGGTCCTCACATTTCTGTGGCAGAAAGTTCTGGAATCTGAGAGGAGCCACAAATTTCCTTCCACCCAGCGTTCCCCCACGTCTCCCGATAAAAATGATACCTCACTTGTGTGGGTAGGGCTAGCGCCCGCGACAGGAAACGCCCCAAAGCGCAACGTGGACACAGCCAAATTTTTGAAGGAAAACAGAGGTGTTTTTTGCAAAGTGCCTACCTGTAGATTTTGGCCTGTAGCTCAGCCCCCACCTAGGGAAACCTACCAAACCTGTGCATTTCTGAAAACTAGAGACCTAGGGGAATCCAAGATGGGGTGACTTGTGTGGCTCGGACCAGGTTCTGTTACCCAGAATCCTTTGCAAACCTCAAAATTTGGCTAAAAAAACACATGTTCCTCACATTTCTGTGGCAGAAAGTTCTGGAATCTGAGAGGAGCCACAAATTTCCTTCCACCCAGTGTTCACCCACGTCTCCCGATAAAAATGATACCTCACTTGTGTGGGTAGGCCTAGCGTCCGCGACAGGAAACGCCCCAAAGCGCAACATGGACACATCCAAATTTTTGAAGGAAAACAGAGGTGTTTTTTGCAAAGTGCCTACGTGTAGATTTTGGCCTGTAGCTCAGGTGCCACCTAGGTAAAGCTACCAAACCTGTGCATTTCTGAAAACTAGAGACCTAGGGGAATCCAAGATGGGGTGACTTGTGTGGCTCGGACCAGGTTCTGTTACTCAGAATCCTTTGCAAACCTCAAAATTTGGCTAAAAAAACACATGTTCCTCACATTTCTGTGGCAGAAAGTTCTGGAATCTGAGAGGAGCTACAAATTTCCTTCCACCCAGCGTTCCCCCACGTCTCCCGATAAAAATGATACCTCACTTGTGTAGGTAGGCCTAGCTCCCGCGACAGGAAACGCTCCAAAGCGCAACGTGGACACATCCACATTTTTGAAGGAAAACAGAGGTGTTTTTTGCAAAGTGCCTACCTGTAGATTTTGGCCTGTAGCTCTGGCGCCACCTAGGGAAACCTACCAAACCTGTGCCTTTCTGAAAACTAGCGACCTAGGGGAATCCAAGATGGGGTGACTTGTGTGGCTCGGACCAGGTTCTGTTACCCAGAATCCTTTGCAAACCTCATAATTTGGCTAAAAAAACACATGTTCCTCAAATTTCTGTGGCAGAAAGTTCTGGAATCTGAGAGGAGCCACAAATTTCCTTCCACCCAGCGTTCCCCCACGTCTCCCAATAAAAATTATACCTCACTTGTGTGGGTAGGCGTAGCACCTGCGACAGGAAACGCCCCAAAGCGCAACGTGGACACATCCAAATTTTTTAAGGAAAACAGAGGTGTTTTTTGCAAAGTGCCTACCTGTAGATTTTGGCCTGTAGCTCAGGCGCCACCTAGGGAAACCTACCAAACCTGTGCATTTCTGAAAACTAGAGACCTAGGGGAATCCAAGATGGGGTGACTTGTGTGGCTCGGACCAGGTTCTGTTACCCAGAATCATTTGCAAACCTCAAACTTTGGCTAAAAAAACACATGTTCCTCACATTTCAGTGGCAGAAAGTTCTGGAATCTGAGAGGAGCCACAAATTTCCTTCCACCCAGTGTTCCCCCATGTCTCCCGATAAAAATGATACCTCACTTCTGTGGGTAGGCCTAGCGCCCGCGGCAGGAAACGCCCCAAAGCGCAACGTGGACACATCCAAATTTTTGAAGGAAAACAGAGGTGTTTTTTGCAAAGTGCCTACCTGTAGATTTTGGCCTGTAGCTCAGCCGCCACCTAGGTAAACCTACCAAACCTGTGCATTTCTGAAAACTAGAGACCTAGGGGAATCCAAGATGGGGTGACTTGTGTGGCTCGGACCAGGTTCTGTTACCCAGAATCCTTTGCAAACCTCAAAATTTGGCTAAAAAAACACATGTTCCTCACATTTCTGTGGCAGAAAGTTCTGGAATCTGAGAGGAGCCACAAATTTCCTTCCACCCAGCGTTCCCCCACGTCTCCCGATAAAAATGATACCTCACTTGTGTGGGTAGGCCTAGCGCCCGCGACAGGAAACGCCCCAAAGCGCAACGTGGACACATCCAAATTTTTGAAGGAAAACAGAGGTGTTTTTTTGCAAAGTGCCTACCTGTAGATTTTGGCCTGTAGCTCAGGCGCCACCTAGGTAAACCTACCAAACCTGTGCATTTCTGAAAACTAGAGACCTAGGGGAATCCAAGATGGGGTGACTTGTGTGGCTCGGACCAGGTTCTGTTACCCAGAATCCTTTGCAAACCTCAAAAGTTGGCTAAAAAAACACATGTTCCTCACATTTCTGTGGCAGAAAGTTCTGGAATCTGAGAGGAGCCACAAATTTCCTTCCACCCAGCGTTCCCCCACGTCTCCCGATAAAAATGATACCTCACTTGTGTGGGTAGGCCTAGCGCCCGCGACAGGAAACGCCCCAAAGCGCAACATGGACACATCCACATTTTTGAAGGAAAACAGAGGTGTTTTTTGCAAAGTGCCTACCTGTAGATTTTGGCCTGTAGCTCAGGCGCCACCTAGGGAAACCTACCAAACCTGTGCATTTCTGAAAACTAGAGACCTAGGGGAATCCAAGATGGGGTGACTTGTGTGGCTCGGACCAGGTTCTGTTACTCAGAATCATTTGCAAACCTCAAAATTTGGCTAAAAAAACACATGTTCCTCACATTTCTGTGGCAGAAAGTTCTGGAATCTGAGAGGAGCCGCAAATTTCCATCCACCCAGCGTTCCCCCACGTCTCCCGATAAAAATGATACCTCACTTGTGTGGGTAGGCCTAGCGCCCACGACAGGAAACGCCCCAAAGTGCAACGTGGACACATCCAAATTTTTGAAGGAAAACAGATGTGTTTTTTGCAAAGTGCCTACCTGTAGATTTTGGCCAGTAGCTCAGCCCCCACCTAGGGAAACCTACCAAACCTGTGCATTTCTGAAAACTAGAGACCTAGGGGAATCCAAGATGGGGTGACTTGTGTGGCTCGGACCAGGTTCTGTTACCCAGAATCCTTTGCAAACCTCAAAATGTGGCTAAAAAAACACATGTTCCTCACATTTCTGTGGCAGAAAGTTCTGGAATCTGAGAGGAGCCACAAATTTCCTTCCACCCAGCGTTCCCCCACGTCTCCCGATAAAAATGATACCTCACTTGTGTGGGTAGGCCTAGCGCCCGCGACAGGAAACGCCCCAAAGCGCAACGTGGACACAGCCAAATTTTTGAAGGAAAACAGAGGTGTTTTTTGCAAAATGCCTACCTGTAGATTTTGGTCTGTAGCTCAGCCCCCACCTAGGGAAACCTACCAAACCTGTGCATTTCTGAAAACTAAAGACCTAGGGGAATCCAAGATGGGGTTCTTCTGTGGCTCGGACCAGGTTCTGTTACCCAGAATCCTTTGCAAACCTCAAAATTTGGCTAAAAAAACACATGTTCCTCACATTTCTGTGGCAGAAAGTTCTGGAATCTGAGAGGAGCCACAAATTTCCTTCCACCCAGCGTTCCCCCACGTCTCCCGATAAAAATGATACCTCACTTGTGTGGGTAGGCCTAGCGCCCGCGACAGGAAACGCCCCAAAGCGCAACATGGACACATCCAAATTTTTGAAGGAAAACAGAGGTGTTTTTTGCAAAGTGCCTACCTGTAGATTTTGGCCTGTAGCTCAGGCGCCACCTAGGGAAACCTACCAAACCTGTGCATTTCTGAAAACTAGAGACCTAGGGGAATCCAAGATGGGGTGACTTGTGGGGCTCGGACCAGGTTCTGTTACCCAGAATCCTTTGCAAACCTCAAAATTTGGATAAAAAAACACATGGTCCTCACATTTCTGTGGCAGAAAGTTCTGGAATCTGAGAGGAGCCACAAATTTCCTTCCACCCAGCGTTCCCCCACGTCTCCCGATAAAAATGATACCTCACTTGTGTGGGTAGGGCTAGCGCCCGCGACCGGAAACGCCCCAAAGCGCAACGTGGACACAGCCAAATTTTTGAAGGAAAACAGAGGTGTTTTTTGCAAAGTGCCTACCTGTAGATTTTGGCCTGTAGTTCAGCCCCCACCTAGGGAAACCTACCAAACCTGTGCATTTCTGAAAACTAGAGACCTAGGGGAATCCAAGATGGGGTGACTTGTGTGGCTCGGACCAGGTTCTGTTACCCAGAATCCTTTGCAAACCTCAAAATTTGGCTAAAAAAACACATGTTCCTCACATTTCTGTGGCAGAAAGTTCTGGAATCTGAGAGGAGCCACAAATTTCCTTCCACCCAGCGTTCCCCCACGTCTCCCGATAAAAATGATACCTCACTTGTGTGGGTAGGCCTAGCGCCCGCGACAGGAAACGCCCCAAAGCGCAACGTGGACACAGCCAAATTTTTGAAGGAAAACAGAGGTGTTTTTTGCAAAATGCCTACCTGTAGATTTTGGTCTGTAGCTCAGCCCCCACCTAGGGAAACCTACCAAACCTGTGCATTTCTGAAAACTAAAGACCTAGGGGAATCCAAGATGGGGTTCTTCTGTGGCTCGGACCAGGTTCTGTTACCCAGAATCCTTTGCAAACCTCAAAATTTGGCTAAAAAAACACATGTTCCTCACATTTCTGTGGCAGAAAGTTCTGGAATCTGAGAGGAGCCACAAATTTCCTTCCACCCAGCGTTCCCCCACGTCTCCCGATAAAAATGATACCTCACTTGTGTGGGTAGGCCTAGCGCCCGCGACAGGAAACGCCCCAAAGCGCAACATGGACACATCCAAATTTTTGAAGGAAAACAGAGGTGTTTTTTGCAAAGTGCCTACCTGTAGATTTTGGCCTGTAGCTCAGGCGCCACCTAGGGAAACCTACCAAACCTGTGCATTTCTGAAAACTAGAGACCTAGGGGAATCCAAGATGGGGTGACTTGTGGGGCTCGGACCAGGTTCTGTTACCCAGAATCCTTTGCAAACCTCAAAATTTGGATAAAAAAACACATGGTCCTCACATTTCTGTGGCAGAAAGTTCTGGAATCTGAGAGGAGCCACAAATTTCCTTCCACCCAGCGTTCCCCCACGTCTCCCGATAAAAATGATACCTCACTTGTGTGGGTAGGGCTAGCGCCCGCGACCGGAAACGCCCCAAAGCGCAACGTGGACACAGCCAAATTTTTGAAGGAAAACAGAGGTGTTTTTTGCAAAGTGCCTACCTGTAGATTTTGGCCTGTAGTTCAGCCCCCACCTAGGGAAACCTACCAAACCTGTGCATTTCTGAAAACTAGAGACCTAGGGGAATCCAAGATGGGGTGACTTGTGTGGCTCGGACCAGGTTCTGTTACCCAGAATCCTTTGCAAACCTCAAAATTTGTCTAAAAAAACACATGTTCCTCACATTTCTGTGGCAGAAAGTTCTGGAATCTGAGAGGAGCCACAAATTTCCTTCCACCCAGCGTTCCCCCACATCTCCCGATAAAAATTATACCTCACTTGTGTGGGTAGGCCTAGCGTCCGCGACAGGAAACGCCCCAAAGCGCAACATGGACACATCCAAATTTTTGAAGGAAAACAGAGGTGTTTTTTGCAAAGTGCCTACGTGTAGATTTTGGCCTGTAGCTCAGGCGCCACCTATGTAAAGCTACCAAACCTGTGCATTTCTGAAAACTAGAGACCTAGGGGAATCCAAGATGGGGTGACTTGTGTGGCTCGGACCAGGTTCTGTTACTCAGAATCCTTTGCAAACCTCAAAATTTGGCAAAAAAAACACATGTTCCTCACATTTCTGTGGCAGAAAGTTCTGGAATCTGAGAGGAGCTACAAATTTCCTTCCACCCAGCGTTCCCCCACGTCTCCCGATAAAAATGATACCTCACTTGTGTGGGTAGGCCTAGCGCCCGCGACAGGAAACGCCCCAAAGCGCAACGTGGACACATCCACATTTTTGAAGGAAAACAGAGGTGTTTTTTGCAAAGTGCCTACCTGTAGATTTTGGCCTGTAGCTCTGGCGCCACCTAGGGAAACCTACCAAACCTGTGCCTTTCTGAAAACTAGAGACCTAGGGGAATCCAAGATGGGGTGACTTGTGTGGCTTTGACCAGGTTCTGTTACCCAGAATCCTTTGCAAACCTCATAATTTGGCTAAAAAAACACATGTTCCTCAAATTTCTGTGGCAGAAAGTTCTGGAATCTGAGAGGAGCCACAAATTTCCTTCCACCCAGCGTTCCCCCACGTCTCCCAATAAATATTATACCTCACTTGTGTGGGTAGGCCTAGCACCTGCGACAGGAAACGCCCCAGAGCGCAACGTGGACACATCCAAATTTTTGAAGGAAAACAGAGGTGTTTTTTGCAAAGTGCCTACCTGTAGATTTTGGCCTGTAGCTCAGGCGCCACCTAGGGAAACCTACCAAACCTGTGCATTTCTGAAAACTAGAGACCTAGGGGAATCCAAGATGGGGTGACTTGTGTGGCTCGGACCAGGTTCTGTTACCCAGAATCCTTTGCAAACCTCAAAATTTGGCTAAAAAAACACATGTTCCTCACATTTCTGTGGCAGAAAGTTCTAGAATCTGAGAGGAGCCACAAATTTCCTTCCACCCAGCGTTCCCCCACGTCTCCCGATAAAAATGATACCTCACTTGTGTGGGTAGGCCTAGCGCCCGCGACAGGAAACGCCCCAAAGCGCAACGTGGACACATCCAAATTTTTGAAGGAAAACAGAGGTGTTTTTTGCAAAGTGCCTACCTGTAGATTTTGGCCTGTAGCTCAGCCGCCACCTAGGTAAACCTACCAAACCTGTGCATTTCTGAAAACTAGAGACCTAGGGGAATCCAAGATGGGGTGACTTGTGTGGCTCGGACCAGGTTCTGTTACCCAGAATCCTTTGCAAACCTCAAAATTTGGCTAAAAAAACACATGTTCCTCACATTTCTGTGGCAGAAAGTTCTGGAATCTGAGAGGAGCCACAAATTTCCTTCCACCCAGCGTTCCCCCACGTCTCCCGATAAAAATGATACCTCACTTGTGTGGGTAGGCCTAGCGCCCGCGACAGGAAACGCCCCAAAGCGCAACGTGGACACATCCAAATTTTTGAAGGAAAACAGAGGTGTTTTTTTGCAAAGTGCCTACCTGTAGATTTTGGCCTGTAGCTCAGGCGCCACCTAGGGAAACCTACCAAACCTGTGCATTTCTGAAAACTAGAGACCTAGGGGAATCCAAGATGGGGTGACTTGTGTGGCTCGGACCAGGTTCTGTTACCCAGAATCCTTTGCAAACCTCAAAATTTGGCTAAAAAAACACATGTTCCTCACATTTCTGTGGCAGAAAGTTCTGGAATCTGAGAGGAGCCACAAATTTCCTTCCACCCAGTGTTCCCCCATGTCTCCCGATAAAAATGATACCTCACTTGTGTGGGTAGGCCTAGCGCCCGCGGCAGGAAACGCCCCAAAGCGCAACGTGGACACATCCAAATTTTTGAAGGAAAACAGAGGTGTTTTTTGCAAAGTGCCTACCTGTAGATTTTGGCCTGTAGCTCAGGCGCCACCTAGGGAAACCTACCAAACCTGTGCATTTCTGAAAACTAGAGACCTAGGGGAATCCAAGATGGGGTGACTTGTGTGGCTCGGACCAGGTTCTGTTACCCAGAATCCTTTGCAAACCTCAAAATTTGGCTAAAAAAACACATGTTCCTCACATTTCTGTGGCAGAAAGTTCTAGAATCTGAGAGGAGCCACAAATTTCCTTCCACCCAGCGTTCCCCCACGTCTCCCGATAAAAATGATACCTCACTTGTGTGGGTAGGCCTAGCGCCCGCGACAGGAAACGCCCCAAAGCGCAACGTGGACACATCCAAATTTTTGAAGGAAAACAGAGGTGTTTTTTGCAAAGTGCCTACCTGTAGATTTTGGCCTGTAGCTCAGCCGCCACCTAGGTAAACCTACCAAACCTGTGCATTTCTGAAAACTAGAGACCTAGGGGAATCCAAGATGGGGTGACTTGTGTGGATCGGACCAGGTTCTGTTACCCAGAATCCTTTGCAAACCTCAAAATTTGGCTAAAAAAACACATGTTCCTCACATTTCTGTGGCAGAAAGTTCTGGAATCTGAGAGGAGCCACAAATTTCCTTCCACCCAGCGTTCCCCCACATCTCCCGATAAAAATGATACCTCACTTGTGTGGGTAGGCCTAGCGCCCGCGACAGGAAACGCCCCAAAGCGCAACGTGGACACATCCAAATTTTTGAAGGAAAACAGAGGTGTTTTTTTGCAAAGTGCCTACCTGTAGATTTTGGCCTGTAGCTCAGGCGCCACCTAGGTAAACCTACCAAACCTGTGCATTTCTGAAAACTAGAGACCTAGGGGAATCCAAGATGGGGTGACTTGTGTGGCTCGGACCAGGTTCTATTACCCAGAATCCTTTGCAAACCTCAAAATTTGGCTAAAAAAACACATGTTCCTCACATTTCTGTGGCAGAAAGTTCTAGAATCTGAGAGGAGCCACAAATTTCCTTCCACCCAGCGTTCCCCCACGTCTCCCGATAAAAATGATACCTCACTTGTGTGGGTAGGCCTAGCGCCCGCGACAGGAAACGCCCCAAAGCAAACGTGGACACATCCAAATTTTTGAAGGAAAACAGAGGTGTTTTTTTGCAAAGTGCCTACCTGTAGATTTTGGCCTGTAGCTCAGGCGCCACCTAGGGAAACCTACCAAACCTGTGCATTTCTGAAAACTAGAGACCTAGGGGAATCCAAGATGGGGTGACTTGTGTGGCTCGGACCAGGTTCTGTTACCCAGAATCCTTTGCAAACCTCAAAATTTGGCTAAAAAAACACATGTTCCTCACATTTCTGTGGCAGAAAGTTCTGGAATCTGAGAGGAGCCACAAATTTCCTTCCACCCAGTGTTCCCCCATGTCTCCCGATAAAAATGATACCTCACTTGTGTGGGTAGGCCTAGCGCCCGCGGCAGGAAACGCCCCAAAGCGCAACGTGGACACATCCAAATTTTTGAAGGAAAACAGAGGTGTTTTTTGCAAAGTGCCTACCTGTAGATTTTGGCCTGTAGCTCAGGCGCCACCTAGGGAAACCTACCAAACCTGTGCATTTCTGAAAACTAGAGACCTAGGGGAATCCAAGATGGGGTGACTTGTGTGGCTCGGACCAGGTTCTGTTACCCAGAATCCTTTGCAAACCTCAAAATTTGGCTAAAAAAACACATGTTCCTCACATTTCTGTGGCAGAAAGTTCTAGAATCTGAGAGGAGCCACAAATTTCCTTCCACCCAGCGTTCCCCCACGTCTCCCGATAAAAATGATACCTCACTTGTGTGGGTAGGCCTAGCGCCCGCGACAGGAAACGCCCCAAAGCGCAACGTGGACACATCCAAATTTTTGAAGGAAAACAGAGGTGTTTTTTGCAAAGTGCCTACCTGTAGATTTTGGCCTGTAGCTCAGCCGCCACCTAGGTAAACCTACCAAACCTGTGCATTTCTGAAAACTAGAGACCTAGGGGAATCCAAGATGGGGTGACTTGTGTGGATCGGACCAGGTTCTGTTACCCAGAATCCTTTGCAAACCTCAAAATTTGGCTAAAAAAACACATGTTCCTCACATTTCTGTGGCAGAAAGTTCTGGAATCTGAGAGGAGCCACAAATTTCCTTCCACCCAGCGTTCCCCCACATCTCCCGATAAAAATGATACCTCACTTGTGTGGGTAGGCCTAGCGCCCGCGACAGGAAACGCCCCAAAGCGCAACGTGGACACATCCAAATTTTTGAAGGAAAACAGAGGTGTTTTTTTGCAAAGTGCCTACCTGTAGATTTTGGCCTGTAGCTCAGGCGCCACCTAGGTAAACCTACCAAACCTGTGCATTTCTGAAAACTAGAGACCTAGGGGAATCCAAGATGGGGTGACTTGTGTGGCTCGGACCAGGTTCTATTACCCAGAATCCTTTGCAAACCTCAAAATTTGGCTAAAAAAACACATGTTCCTCACATTTCTGTGGCAGAAAGTTCTAGAATCTGAGAGGAGCCACAATTTTCCTTCCACCCAGCGTTCCCCCACGTCTCCCGATAAAAATGATACCTCACTTGTGTGGGTAGGCCTAGCGCCCGCGACAGGAAACGCCCCAAAGCGCAACATGGACACATCCACATTTTTGAAGGAAAACAGAGGTGTTTTTTGCAAAGTGCCTACCTGTAGATTTTGGCCTGTAGCTCAGGCGCCACCTAGGGAAACCTACCAAACCTGTGCATTTCTGAAAACTAGAGACCTAGGGGAATCCAAGATGGGGTGACTTGTGTGGCTCGGACCAGGTTCTGTTACTCAGAATCCTTTGCAAACCTCAAAATGTGGCTAAAAAAACACATGTTCCTCACATTTCTGTGGCAGAAAGTTCTGGAATCTGAGAGGAGCCACAAATTTCCTTCCACCCAGCGTTCCCCCACGTCTCCCGATAAAAATGATACCTCACTTGTGTGGGTAGGCCTAGCGCCCGCGACAGGAAACGCCCCAAAGCGCAACGTGGACACAGCCACATTTTTGAAGGAAAACAGAGGTGTTTTTTGCAAAATGCCTACCTGTAGATTTTGGTCTGTAGCTCAGCCCCCACCTAGGGAAACCTACCAAACCTGTGCATTTCTGAAAACTAAAGACCTAGGGGAATCCAAGATGGGGTTCTTGTGTGGCTCGGACCAGGTTCTGTTACCCAGAATCCTTTGCAAACCTCAAAATTTGGCTAAAAAAACACATGTTCCTCACATTTCTGTGGCAGAAAGTTCTGGAATCTGAGAGGAGCCACAAATTTCCTTCCACCCAGCGTTCCCCCACGTCTCCCGATAAAAATGATACCTCACTTGTGTGGGTAGGCCTAGCGCCCGCGACAGGAAACGCCCCAAAGCGCAACATGGACACATCCAAATTTTTGAAGGAAAACAGAGGTGTTTTTTGCAAAGTGCCTACCTGTAGATTTTGGCCTGTAGCTCAGGCGCCACCTAGGGAAACCTACCAAACCTGTGCATTTCTGAAAACTAGAGACCTAGGGGAATCCAAGATGGGGTGACTTGTGGGGCTCGGACCAGGTTCTGTTACCCAGAACCCTTTGCAAACCTCAAAATTTGGATAAAAAAACACATGGTCCTCACATTTCTGTGGCAGAAAGTTCTGGAATCTGAGAGGAGCCACAAATTTCCTTCCACCCAGCGTTCCCCCACGTCTCCCGATAAAAATGATACCTCACTTGTGTGGGTAGGGCTAGCGCCCGCGACAGGAAACGCCCCAAAGCGCAACGTGGACACAGCCAAATTTTTGAAGGAAAACAGAGGTGTTTTTTGCAAAGTGCCTACCTGTAGATTTTGGCCTGTAGCTCAGCCCCCACCTAGGGAAACCTACCAAACCTGTGCATTTCTGAAAACTAGAGACCTAGGGGAATCCAAGATGGGGTGACTTGTGTGGCTCGGACCAGGTTCTGTTACCCAGAATCCTTTGCAAACCTCAAAATTTGTCTAAAAAAACACATGTTCCTCACATTTCTGTGGCAGAAAGTTCTGGAATCTGAGAGGAGCCACAAATTTCCTTCCACCCAGCGTTCCCCCACATCTCCCGATAAAAATGATACCTCACTTGTGTGGGTAGGCCTAGCGTCCGCGACAGGAAACGCCCCAAAGCGCAACATGGACACATCCAAATTTTTGAAGGAAAACAGAGGTGTTTTTTGCAAAGTGCCTACGTGTAGATTTTGGCCTGTAGCTCAGGCGCCACCTATGTAAAGCTACCAAACCTGTGCATTTCTGAAAACTAGAGACCTAGGGGAATCCAAGATGGGGTGACTTGTGTGGCTCGGACCAGGTTCTGTTACTCAGAATCCTTTGCAAACCTCAAAATTTGGCTAAAAAAACACATGTTCCTCACATTTCTGTGGCAGAAAGTTCTGGAATCTGAGAGGAGCTACAAATTTCCTTCCACCCAGCGTTCCCCCACGTCTCCCGATAAAAATGATACCTCACTTGTGTGGGTAGGCCTAGCGCCCGCGACAGGAAACGCCCCAAAGCGCAACGTGGACACATCCACATTTTTGAAGGAAAACAGAGGTGTTTTTTGCAAAGTGCCTACCTGTAGATTTTGGCCTGTAGCTCTGGCGCCACCTAGGGAAACCTACCAAACCTGTGCCTTTCTGAAAACTAGAGACCTAGGGGAATCCAAGATGGGGTGACTTGTGTGGCTTTGACCAGGTTCTGTTACCCAGAATCCTTTGCAAACCTCATAATTTGGCTAAAAAAACACATGTTCCTCAAATTTCTGTGGCAGAAAGTTCTGGAATCTGAGAGGAGCCACAAATTTCCTTCCACCCAGCGTTCCCCCACGTCTCCCAATAAAAATTATACCTCACTTGTGTGGGTAGGCCTAGCACCTGCGACAGGAAACGCCCCAGAGCGCAACGTGGACACATCCAAATTTTTGAAGGAAAACAGAGGTGTTTTTTGCAAAGTGCCTACCTGTAGATTTTGGCCTGTAGCTCAGGCGCCACCTAGGGAAACCTACCAAACCTGTGCATTTCTGAAAACTAGAGACCTAGGGGAATCCAAGATGGGGTGACTTGTGTGGCTCGGACCAGGTTCTGTTACCCAGAATCATTTGCAAACCTCAAACTTTGGCTAAAAAAACACATGTTCCTCACATTTCAGTGGCAGAAAGTTCTGGAATCTGAGAGGAGCCACAAATTTCCTTCCACCCAGTGTTCCCCCATGTCTCCCGATAAAAATGATACCTCACTTGTGTGGGTAGGCCTAGCGCCCGCGGCAGGAAACGCCCCAAAGCGCAACGTAGACACATCCAAATTTTTGAAGGGAAACAGAGGTGTTTTTTGCAAAGTGCCTACCTGTAGATTTTGGCCTGTAGCTCAGGCGCCACCTAGGGAAACCTACCAAACCTGTGCATTTCTGAAAACTAGAGACCTAGGGGAATCCAAGATGGGGTGACTTGTGTGGCTCGGACCAGTTTCTGTTACCCAGAATCCTTTGCAAACCTCAAAATTTGGCTAAAAAAACACATGTTCCTCACATTTCTGTGGCAGAAAGTTCTAGAATCTGAGAGGAGCCACAAATTTCCTTCCACCCAGCGTTCCCCCACGTCTCCCGATAAAAATGATACCTCACTTGTGTGGGTAGGCCTAGCGCCCGCGACAGGAAACGCCCCAAAGCGCAACGTGGACACATCCAAATTTTTGAAGGAAAACAGAGGTGTTTTTTGCAAAGTGCCTACCTGTAGATTTTGGCCTGTAGCTCAGCCGCCACCTAGGTAAACCTACCAAACCTGTGCATTTCTGAAAACTAGAGACCTAGGGGAATCCAAGATGGGGTGACTTGTGTGGCTCGGACCAGGTTCTGTTACCCAGAATCCTTTGCAAACCTCAAAATTTGGCTAAAAAAACACATGTTCCTCACATTTCTGTGGCAGAAAGTTCTGGAATCTGAGAGGAGCCACAAATTTCCTTCCACCCAGCGTTCCCCCACGTCTCCCGATAAAAATGATACCTCACTTGTGTGGGTAGGCCTAGCGCCCGCGACAGGAAACGCCCCAAAGCGCAACGTGGACACATCCAAATTTTTGAAGGAAAACAGAGGTGTTTTTTTGCAAAGTGCCTACCTGTAGATTTTGGCCTGTAGCTCAGGCGCCACCTAGGGAAACCTACCAAACCTGTGCATTTCTGAAAACTAGAGACCTAGGGGAATCCAAGATGGGGTGACTTGTGTGGCTCGGACCAGGTTCTGTTACCCAGAATCCTTTGCAAACCTCAAAATTTGGCTAAAAAAACACATGTTCCTCACATTTCTGTGGCAGAAAGTTCTGGAATCTGAGAGGAGCCACAAATTTCCTTCCAACCAGTGTTCCCCCATGTCTCCCGATAAAAATGATACCTCACTTGTGTGGGTAGGCCTAGCGCCCGCGGCAGGAAACGCCCCAAAGCGCAACGTGGACACATCCAAATTTTGGAAGGAAAACAGAGGTGTTTTTTGCAAAGTGCCTACCTGTAGATTTTGGCCTGTAGCTCAGGCGCCACCTAGGGAAACCTAAAAAACCTGTGCATTTCTGAAAACTAGAGACCTAGGGGAATCCAAGATGGGGTGACTTGTGTGGCTCGGACCAGGTTCTGTTACCCAGAATCCTTTGCAAACCTCAAAATTTGGCTAAAAAAACACATGTTCCTCACATTTCTGTGGCAGAAAGTTCTAGAATCTGAGAGGAGCCACAAATTTCCTTCCACCCAGCGTTCCCCCACGTCTCCCGATAAAAATGATACCTCACTTGTGTGGGTAGGCCTAGCGCCCGCGACAGGAAACGCCCCAAAGCGCAACGTGGACACATCCAAATTTTTGAAGGAAAACAGAGGTGTTTTTTGCAAAGTGCCTACCTGTAGATTTTGGCCTGTAGCTCAGCCGCCACCTAGGTAAACCTACCAAACCTGTGCATTTCTGAAAACTAGAGACCTAGGGGAATCCAAGATGGGGTGACTTGTGTGGCTCGGACCAGGTTCTGTTACCCAGAATCCTTTGCAAACCTCAAAATTTGGCTAAAAAAACACATGTTCCTCACATTTCTGTGGCAGAAAGTTCTGGAATCTGAGAGGAGCCACAAATTTCCTTCCACCCAGCGTTCCCCCACGTCTCCCGATAAAAATGATACCTCACTTGTGTGGGTAGGCCTAGCGCCCGCGACAGGAAACGCCCCAAAGCGCAACGTGGACACATCCAAATTTTTGAAGGAAAACAGAGGTGTTTTTTTGCAAAGTGCCTACCTGTAGATTTTGGCCTGTAGCTCAGGCGCCACCTAGGGAAACCTACCAAACCTGTGCATTTCTGAAAACTAGAGACCTAGGGGAATCCAAGATGGGGTGACTTGTGTGGCTCGGACCAGGTTCTGTTACCCAGAATCCTTTGCAAACCTCAAAATTTGGCTAAAAAAACACATGTTCCTCACATTTCTGTGGCAGAAAGTTCTGGAATCTGAGAGGAGCCACAAATTTCCTTCCACCCAGCGTTCCCCCACGTCTCCCGATAAAAATGATACCTCACTTGTGTGGGTAGGCCTAGCGCCCGCGACAGGAAACGCCCCAAAGCGCAACATAGACACATCCACATTTTTGAAGGAAAACAGAGGTGTTTTTTGCAAAGTGCCTACCTGTAGATTTTGGCCTGTAGCTCAGGCGCCACCTAGGGAAACCTACCAAACCTGTGCATTTCTGAAAACTAGAGACCTAGGGGAATCCAAGATGGGGTGACTTGTGTGGCTCGGACCAGGTTCTGTTACCCAGTATCATTTGCAAACCTCAAAATTTGGCTAAAAAAACACATGTTTCTCACATTTCTGTGGCAGAAAGTTCTGGAATCTGAGAGGAGCCACAAATTTCCTTCCACCCAGCGTTCCCCCACGTCTCCCGATAAAAATGATACCTCACTTGTGTGGGTAGGCCTAGCGCCCACGACAGGAAACGCCCCAAAGTGCAACGTGGACACATCCACATTTTTGAAGGAAAACAGATGTGTTTTTTGCAAAGTGCCTACCTGTAGATTTTGGCCTGTAGCTCAGCCGCCACCTAGGTAAACCTACCAAACCTGTGCATTTCTGAAAACTAGAGACCTAGGGGAATCCAAGATGGGGTGACTTGTGTGGCTCGGACCAGGTTCTGTTACCCAGAATCCTTTGCAAACCTCAAAATTTGGCTAAAAAAACACATGTTCCTCACATTTCTGTGGCAGAAAGTTCTGGAATCTGAGAGGAGCCACAAATTTCCTTCCACCCAGCGTTCCCCCACGTCTCCCGATATAAATGATACCTCACTTGTGTGGGTAGGCCTAGCGCCCGCGACAGGAAACGCCCCAAAGCGCAACGTGGACACATCCAAATTTTTGAAGGAAAACAGAGGTGTTTTTTTGCAAAGTGCCTACCTGTAGATTTTGGCCTGTAGCTCAGGCGCCACCTAGGGAAACCTACCAAACCTGTGCATTTCTGAAAACTAGAGACCTAGGGGAATCCAAGATGGGGTGACTTGTGTGGCTCGGACCAGGTTCTGTTACCCAGAATCCTTTGCAAACCTCAAAATTTGGCTAAAAAAACACATGTTCCTCACATTTCTGTGGCAGAAAGTTCTGGAATCTGAGAGGAGCCACAAATTTCCTTCCACCCAGCGTTCCCCTACGTCTCCCGATAAAAATGATACCTCACTTGTGTGGGTAGGCCTAGCGCCCGCGACAGGAAACGCCCCAAAGCGCAACATGGACACATCCACATTTTTGAAGGAAAACAGAGGTGTTTTTTGCAAAGTGCCTACCTGTAGATTTTGGCCTGTAGCTCAGGCGCCACCTAGGGAAACCTACCAAACCTGTGCATTTCTGAAAACTAGAGACCTAGGGGAATCCAAGATGGGGTGACTTGTGTGGCTCGGACCAGGTTCTGTTACCAAGAATCCTTTGCAAACCTCAAACTTTGGCTAAAAAAACACATGTTCCTCACATTTAAGTGGCAGAAAGTTATGGAATCTGAGAGGAGCCACAAATTTCCTTGCACCCAGCGTTCCCCCACATCTCCCGATAAAAATGATACCTCACTTGTGTGGGTAGGCCTAGCGCCCGCGACAGGAAACACCCCAAAGCGCAACGTGGACACATCCAAATTTTTGAAGGAAAACAGAGGTGTTTTTTGCAAAGTGCCTACCTGTAGATTTTGGCCTGTAGCTCAGCCCCCACCTAGGGAAACCTACCAAACCTGTGCATTTCTGAAAACTAGAGACCTAGGGGAATCCAAGATGGGGTGACTTGTGTGGCTCGGACCAGGTTCTGTTACCCAGACTCATTTGCAAACCTCAAAATTGGGCTAAAAAAACACATGTTCCTCACATTTCTGTGGCAGAAAGTTCTGGAATCTGAGAGGAGCCACAAATTTCCTTCCACCCAGCGTTCCCCCACGTCTCCCGATAAAAATGATACCTCACTTGTGTGGGTAGGCCTAGCGCCCGCGACAGGAAACGCCCCAAAGCGCAACGTTGGCACATCCAAATTTTTGAAGGAAAACAGAGGTGTTTTTTTGCAAAGTGCCTACCTGTAGATTTTGGCCTGTAGCTCAGGCGCCACCTAGGGAAACCTACGAAACCTGTGCATTTCTGAAAACTAGAGACCTAGGGGAATCCAAGATGGGGTGACTTGTGTGGCTCGGACCAGGTTCTGTTACCCAGAATCCTTTGCAAACCTCAAAATTTGGCTAAAAAAACACATGTTCCTCACATTTCTGTGGCAGAAAGTTCTGGAATCTGAGAGGAGCCACAAATTTCCTTCCACCCAGTGTTCCCCCATGTCTCCCGATAAAAATGATACCTCACTTGTGTGGGTAGGCCTAGCGCCCGCGGCAGGAAACGCCCCAAAGCGCAACGTGGACACATCCAAATTTTGGAAGGAAAACAGAGGTGTTTTTTGCAAAGTGCCTACCTGTAGATTTTGGCCTGTAGCTCAGGCGCCACCTAGGGAAACCTAAAAAACCTGTGCATTTCTGAAAACTAGAGACCTAGGGGAATCCAAGATGGGGTGACTTGTGTGGCTCGGACCAGGTTCTGTTACCCAGAATCCTTTGCAAACCTCAAAATTTGGCTAAAAAAACACATGTTCCTCACTTTTCTGTGGCAGAAAGTTCTAGAATCTGAGAGGAGCCACAAATTTCCTTCCACCCAGCGTTCCCCCACGTCTCCCGATAAAAATGATACCTCACTTGTGTGGGTAGGCCTAGCGCCCGCGACAGGAAACGCCCCAAAGCGCAACGTGGACACATCCAAATTTTTGAAGGAAAACAGAGGTGTTTTTTGCAAAGTGCCTACCTGTAGATTTTGGCCTGTAGCTCAGCCGCCACCTAGGTAAACCTACCAAACCTGTGCATTTCTGAAAACTAGAGACCTAGGGGAATCCAAGATGGGGTGACTTGTGTGGCTCGGACCAGGTTCTGTTACCCAGAATCCTTTGCAAACCTCAAAATTTGGCTAAAAAAACACATGTTCCTCACATTTCTGTGGCAGAAAGTTCTGGAATCTGAGAGGAGCCACAAATTTCCTTCCACCCAGCGTTCCCCCACGTCTCCCGATAAAAATGATACCTCACTTGTGTGGGTAGGCCTAGCGCCCGCGACAGGAAACGCCCCAAAGCGCAACGTGGACACATCCAAATTTTTGAAGGAAAACAGAGGTGTTTTTTTGCAAAGTGCCTACCTGTAGATTTTGGCCTGTAGCTCAGGCGCCACCTAGGGAAACCTACCAAACCTGTGCATTTCTGAAAACTAGAGACCTAGGGGAATCCAAGATGGGGTGACTTGTGTGGCTCGGACCAGGTTCTGTTACCCAGAATCCTTTGCAAACCTCAAAATTTGGCTAAAAAAACACATGTTCCTCACATTTCTGTGGCAGAAAGTTCTGGAATCTGAGAGGAGCCACAAATTTCCTTCCACCCAGCGTTCCCCCACGTCTCCCGATAAAAATGATACCTCACTTGTGTGGGTAGGCCTAGCGCCCGCGACAGGAAACGCCCCAAAGCGCAACATAGACACATCCACATTTTTGAAGGAAAACAGAGGTGTTTTTTGCAAAGTGCCTACCTGTAGATTTTGGCCTGTAGCTCAGGCGCCACCTAGGGAAACCTACCAAACCTGTGCATTTCTGAAAACTAGAGACCTAGGGGAATCCAAGATGGGGTGACTTGTGTGGCTCGGACCAGGTTCTGTTACCCAGTATCATTTGCAAACCTCAAAATTTGGCTAAAAAAACACATGTTCCTCACATTTCTGTGGCAGAAAGTTCTGGAATCTGAGAGGAGCCACAAATTTCCTTCCACCCAGCGTTCCCCCACGTCTCCCGATAAAAATGATACCTCACTTGTGTGGGTAGGCCTAGCGCCCACGACAGGAAACGCCCCAAAGTGCAACGTGGACACATCCACATTTTTGAAGGAAAACAGATGTGTTTTTTGCAAAGTGCCTACCTGTAGATTTTGGCCTGTAGCTCAGCCGCCACCTAGGTAAACCTACCAAACCTGTGCATTTCTGAAAACTAGAGACCTAGGGGAATCCAAGATGGGGTGACTTGTGTGGCTCGGACCAGGTTCTGTTACCCAGAATCCTTTGCAAACCTCAAAATTTGGCTAAAAAAACACATGTTCCTCACATTTCTGTGGCAGAAAGTTCTGGAATCTGAGAGGAGCCACAAATTTCCTTCCACCCAGCGTTCCCCCACGTCTCCCGATATAAATGATACCTCACTTGTGTGGTTAGGCCTAGCGCCCGCGACAGGAAACGCCCCAAAGCGCAACGTGGACACATCCAAATTTTTGAAGGAAAACAGAGGTATTTTTTTGCAAAGTGCCTACCTGTAGATTTTGGCCTGTAGCTCAGGCGCCACCTAGGGAAACCTACCAAACCTGTGCATTTCTGAAAACTAGAGACCTAGGGGAATCCAAGATGGGGTGACTTGTGTGGCTCGGACCAGGTTCTGTTACCCAGAATCCTTTGCAAACCTCAAAATTTGGCTAAAAAAACACATGTTCCTCACATTTCTGTGGCAGAAAGTTCTGGAATCTGAGAGGAGCCACAAATTTCCTTCCACCCAGCGTTCCCCTACGTCTCCCGATAAAAATGATACCTCACTTGTGTGGGTAGGCCTAGCGCCCGCGACAGGAAACGCCCCAAAGCGCAACATGGACACATCCACATTTTTGAAGGAAAACAGAGGTGTTTTTTGCAAAGTGCCTACCTGTAGATTTTGGCCTGTAGCTCAGGCGCCACCTAGGGAAACCTACCAAACCTGTGCATTTCTGAAAACTAGAGACCTAGGGGAATCCAAGATGGGGTGACTTGTGTGGCTCGGACCAGGTTCTGTTACCAAGAATCCTTTGCAAACCTCAAACTTTGGCTAAAAAAACACATGTTCCTCACATTTAAGTGGCAGAAAGTTATGGAATCTGAGAGGAGCCACAAATTTCCTTGCACCCAGCGTTCCCCCACATCTCCCGATAAAAATGATACCTCACTTGTGTGGGTAGGCCTAGCGCCCGCGACAGGAAACACCCCAAAGCGCAACGTGGACACATCCAAATTTTTGAAGGAAAACAGAGGTGTTTTTTGCAAAGTGCCTACCTGTAGATTTTGGCCTGTAGCTCAGCCCCCACCTAGGGAAACCTACCAAACCTGTGCATTTCTGAAAACTAGAGACCTAGGGGAATCCAAGATGGGGTGACTTGTGTGGCTCGGACCAGGTTCTGTTACCCAGACTCATTTGCAAACCTCAAAATTTGGCTAAAAAAACACATGTTCCTCACATTTCTGTGGCAGAAAGTTCTGGAATCTGAGAGGAGCCACAAATTTCCTTCCACCCAGCGTTCCCCCACGTCTCCCGATAAAAATGATACCTCACTTGTGTGGGTAGGCCTAGCGCCCGCGACAGGAAACGCCCCAAAGCGCAACGTTGGCACATCCAAATTTTTGAAGGAAAACAGAGGTGTTTTTTTGCAAAGTGCCTACCTGTAGATTTTGGCCTGTAGCTCAGGCGCCACCTAGGGAAACCTACGAAACCTGTGCATTTCTGAAAACTAGAGACCTAGGGGAATCCAAGATGGGGTGACTTGTGTGGCTCGGACCAGGTTCTGTTACCCAGAATCCTTTGCAAACCTCATAATTTGGCTAAAAAAACACATGTTCCTCAAATTTCTGTGGCAGAAAGTTCTGGAATCTGACAGGAGCCACAAATTTCCTTCCACCCAGCGTTCCCCCACGTCTCCCAATAAAAATTATACCTCACTTGTGTGGGTAGGCCTAGCACCTGCGACAGGAAACGCCCCAAAGCGCAACGTGGACACATCCAAATTTTTGAAGGAAAACAGAGGTGTTTTTTGCAAAGTGCCTACCTGTAGATTTTGGCCTGTAGCTCAGGCGCCACCTAGGGAAACCTACCAAACCTGTGCATTTCTGTAAACTAGAGACCTAGGGGAATCCAAGATGGGGTGATTTGTGTGGCTCGGACCAGGTTCTGTTACCCAGAATCATTTGCAAACCTCAAACTTTGGCTAAAAAAACACATGTTCCTCACATTTCAGTGGCAGAAAGTTCTGGAATCTGAGAGGAGCCACACATTTCCTTCCACCCAGTGTTCCCCCATGTCTCCCGATAAAAATGATACCTCACTTGTGTGGGTAGGCCTAGCGCCCGCGGCAGGAAACGCCCCAAAGCGCAACGTGGACACATCCAAATTTTTGAAGGAAAACAGAGGTGTTTTTTGCAAAGTGCCTACCTGTAGATTTTGGCCTGTAGCTCAGGCGCCACCTAGGGAAACCTAAAAAACCTGTGCATTTCTGAAAACTAGAGACCTAGGGGAATCCAAGATGGGGTGACTTTTGTGGCTCGGACCAGGTTCTGTTACCCAGAATCCTTTGCAAACCTCAAAATTTGGCTAAAAAAACACATGTTCCTCACATTTCTGTGGCAGAAAGTTCTAGAATCTGAGAGGAGCCACAAATTTCCTTCCACCCAGCGTTCCCCCACGTCTCCCGATAAAAATGATACCTCACTTGTGTGGGTAGGCCTAGCGCCCGCGACAGGAAACGCCCCAAAGCGCAACGTGGACACATCCAAATTTTTGAAGGAAAACAGAGGTGTTTTTTTGCAAAGTGCCTACCTGTAGATTTTGGCCTGTAGCTCAGGCGCCACCTAGGTAAACCTACCAAACCTGTGCATTTCTGAAAACTAGAGACCTAGGGGAATCCAAGATGGGGTGACTTGTGTGGCTCGGACCAGGTTCTGTTACCCAGAATCCTTTGCAAACCTCAAAATTTGGCTAAAAAAACACATGTTCCTCACATTTCTGTGGCAGAAAGTTCTGGAATCTGAGAGGAGCCACAAATTTCCTTCCACCCAGCGTTCCCCCACGTCTCCCGATAAAAATGATACCTCACTTGTGTGGGTAGGCCTAGCGCCCGCGACAGAAAACGCCCCAAAGCGCAACATGGACACATCCACATTTTTGAAGGAAAACAGAGGTGTTTTTTGCAAAGTGCCTACCTGTAGATTTTGGCCTGTAGCTCAGGCGCCACCTAGGGAAACATACCAAACCTGTGCATTTCTGAAAACTAGAGACCTAGGGGAATCCAAGATGGGGTGACTTGTGTGGCTCGGACCAGGTTCTGTTACTCAGAATCATTTGCAAACCTCAAAATTTGGCTAAAAAAACACATGTTCCTCACATTTCTGTGGCAGAAAGTTCTGGAATCTGAGAGGAGCCACAAATTTCCTTCCACCCAGCGTTCCCCCACGTCTCCCGATAAAAATGATACCTCACTTGTGTGGGTAGGCCTAGCGCCCATGACAGGAAACGCCCCAAAGTGCAACGTGGACACATCCAAATTTTTGAAGGAAAACAGATGTGTTTTTTGCAAAGTGCCTACCTGTAGATTTTGGCCTGTAGCTCAGCCCCCACCTAGGGAAACCTACCAAACCTGTGCATTTCTGAAAACTAGAGACCTAGGGGAATCCAAGATGGGGTGACTTGTGTGGCTCGGACCAGGTTCTGTTACCCAGAATCCTTTGCAAACCTCAAAATGTGGCTAAAAAAACACATGTTCCTCACATTTCTGTGGCAGAAAGTTCTGGAATCTGAGAGGAGCCCCAAATTTCCTTCCACCCAGCGTTCCCCCACGTCTCCCGATAAAAATGATACCTCACTTGTGTGGGTAGGCCTAGCGCCCGCGACAGGAAACGCCCCAAAGCGCAACATAGACACATCCACATTTTTGAAGGAAAACAGAGGTGTTTTTTGCAAAGTGCCTACCTGTAGATTTTGGCCTGTAGCTCAGGCGCCACCTAGGGAAACCTACCAAACCTGTGCATTTCTGAAAACTAGAGACCTAGGGGAATCCAAGATGGGGTGACTTGTGTGGCTCGGACCAGGTTCTGTTACCCAGAATCCTTTGCAAACCTCAAAATTTGGCTAAAAAAACACATGTTCCTCACATTTCTGTGGCAGAAAGTTCTGGAATCTGAGAGGAGCCACAAATTTCCTTCCACCCAGCGTTCCCCCACGTCTCCCGATAAAAATGATACCTCACTTGTGTGGGTAGGCCTAGCGCCCGCGACAGGAAACGCCCCAAAGCGCAACATAGACACATCCACATTTTTGAAGGAAAACAGAGGTGTTTTTTGCAAAGTGCCTACCTGTAGATTTTGGCCTGTAGCTCAGGCGCCACCTAGGGAAACCTACCAAACCTGTGCATTTCTGAAAACTAGAGACCTAGGGGAATCCAAGATGGGGTGACTTGTGTGGCTCGGACCAGGTTCTGTTACCCAGTATCATTTGCAAACCTCAAAATTTGGCTAAAAAAACACATGTTCCTCACATTTCTGTGGCAGAAAGTTCTGGAATCTGAGAGGAGCCACAAATTTCCTTCCACCCAGCGTTCCCCCACGTCTCCCGATAAAAATGATACCTCACTTGTGTGGGTAGGCCTAGCGCCCGCGACAGGAAACGCCCCAAAGCGCAACATAGACACATCCACATTTTTGAAGGAAAACAGAGGTGTTTTTTGCAAAGTGCCTACCTGTAGATTTTGGCCTGTAGCTCAGGCGCCACCTAGGGAAACCTACCAAACCTGTGCATTTCTGAAAACTAGAGACCTAGGGGAATCCAAGATGGGGTGACTTGTGTGGCTCGGACCAGGTTCTGTTACCCAGAATCCTTTGCAAACCTCAAACTTTGGCTAAAAAAACACATGTTCCTCACATTTAAGTGGCAGAAAGTTATGGAATCTGAGAGGAGCCACAAATTTCCTTGCACCCAGCGTTCCCCCACATCTCCCGATAAAAATGATACCTCACTTGTGTGGGTAGGCCTAGCGCCCGCGACAGGAAACACCCCAAAGCGCAACGTGGACACATCCAAATTTTTGAAGGAAAACAGAGGTGTTTTTTGCAAAGTGCCTACCTGTAGATTTTGGCCTGTAGCTCAGCCCCCACCTAGGGAAACCTACCAAACCTGTGCATTTCTGAAAACTAGAGACCTAGGGGAATCCAAGATGGGGTGACTTGTGTGGCTCGGACCAGGTTCTGTTACCCAGACTCATTTGCAAACCTCAAAATTTGGCTAAAAAAACACATGTTCCTCACATTTCTGTGGCAGAAAGTTCTGGAATCTGAGAGGAGCCACAAATTTCCTTCCACCCAGCGTTCCCCCACGTCTCCCGATAAAAATGATACCTCACTTGTGTGGGTAGGCCTAGCGCCCGCGACAGGAAACGCCCCAAAGCGCAACGTTGGCACATCCAAATTTTTGAAGGAAAACAGAGGTGTTTTTTTGCAAAGTGCCTACCTGTAGATTTTGGCCTGTAGCTCAGGCGCCACCTAGGGAAACCTACGAAACCTGTGCATTTCTGAAAACTAGAGACCTAGGGGAATCCAAGATGGGGTGACTTGTGTGGCTCGGACCAGGTTCTGTTACCCAGAATCCTTTGCAAACCTCATAATTTGGCTAAAAAAACACATGTTCCTCAAATTTCTGTGGCAGAAAGTTCTGGAATCTGACAGGAGCCACAAATTTCCTTCCACCCAGCGTTCCCCCACGTCTCCCAATAAAAATTATACCTCACTTGTGTGGGTAGGCCTAGCACCTGCGACAGGAAACGCCCCAAAGCGCAACGTGGACACATCCAAATTTTTGAAGGAAAACAGAGGTGTTTTTTGCAAAGTGCCTACCTGTAGATTTTGGCCTGTAGCTCAGGCGCCACCTAGGGAAACCTACCAAACCTGTGCATTTCTGTAAACTAGAGACCTAGGGGAATCCAAGATGGGGTGACTTGTGTGGCTCGGACCAGGTTCTGTTACCCAGAATCATTTGCAAACCTCAAACTTTGGCTAAAAAAACACATGTTCCTCACATTTCAGTGGCAGAAAGTTCTGGAATCTGAGAGGAGCCACACATTTCCTTCCACCCAGTGTTCCCCCATGTCTCCCGATAAAAATGATACCTCACTTGTGTGGGTAGGCCTAGCGCCCGCGGCAGGAAACGCCCCAAAGCGCAACGTGGACACATCCAAATTTTTGAAGGAAAACAGAGGTGTTTTTTGCAAAGTGCCTACCTGTAGATTTTGGCCTGTAGCTCAGGCGCCACCTAGGGAAACCTAAAAAACCTGTGCATTTCTGAAAACTAGAGACCTAGGGGAATCCAAGATGGGGTGACTTTTGTGGCTCGGACCAGGTTCTGTTACCCAGAATCCTTTGCAAACCTCAAAATTTGGCTAAAAAAACACATGTTCCTCACATTTCTGTGGCAGAAAGTTCTAGAATCTGAGAGGAGCCACAAATTTCCTTCCACCCAGCGTTCCCCCACGTCTCCCGATAAAAATGATACCTCACTTGTGTGGGTAGGCCTAGCGCCCGCGACAGGAAACGCCCCAAAGCGCAACGTGGACACATCCAAATTTTTGAAGGAAAACAGAGGTGTTTTTTTGCAAAGTGCCTACCTGTAGATTTTGGCCTGTAGCTCAGGCGCCACCTAGGTAAACCTACCAAACCTGTGCATTTCTGAAAACTAGAGACCTAGGGGAATCCAAGATGGGGTGACTTGTGTGGCTCGGACCAGGTTCTGTTACCCAGAATCCTTTGCAAACCTCAAAATTTGGCTAAAAAAACACATGTTCCTCACATTTCTGTGGCAGAAAGTTCTGGAATCTGAGAGGAGCCACAAATTTCCTTCCACCCAGCGTTCCCCCACGTCTCCCGATAAAAATGATACCTCACTTGTGTGGGTAGGCCTAGCGCCCGCGACAGAAAACGCCCCAAAGCGCAACATGGACACATCCACATTTTTGAAGGAAAACAGAGGTGTTTTTTGCAAAGTGCCTACCTGTAGATTTTGGCCTGTAGCTCAGGCGCCACCTAGGGAAACATACCAAACCTGTGCATTTCTGAAAACTAGAGACCTAGGGGAATCCAAGATGGGGTGACTTGTGTGGCTCGGACCAGGTTCTGTTACTCAGAATCATTTGCAAACCTCAAAATTTGGCTAAAAAAACACATGTTCCTCACATTTCTGTGGCAGAAAGTTCTGGAATCTGAGAGGAGCCACAAATTTCCTTCCACCCAGCGTTCCCCCACGTCTCCCGATAAAAATGATACCTCACTTGTGTGGGTAGGCCTAGCGCCCATGACAGGAAACGCCCCAAAGTGCAACGTGGACACATCCAAATTTTTGAAGGAAAACAGATGTGTTTTTTGCAAAGTGCCTACCTGTAGATTTTGGCCTGTAGCTCAGCCCCCACCTAGGGAAACCTACCAAACCTGTGCATTTCTGAAAACTAGAGACCTAGGGGAATCCAAGATGGGGTGACTTGTGTGGCTCGGACCAGGTTCTGTTACCCAGAATCCTTTGCAAACCTCAAAATGTGGCTAAAAAAACACATGTTCCTCACATTTCTGTGGCAGAAAGTTCTGGAATCTGAGAGGAGCCCCAAATTTCCTTCCACCCAGCGTTCCCCCACGTCTCCCGATAAAAATGATACCTCACTTGTGTGGGTAGGCCTAGCGCCCGCGACAGGAAACGCCCCAAAGCGCAACATAGACACATCCACATTTTTGAAGGAAAACAGAGGTGTTTTTTGCAAAGTGCCTACCTGTAGATTTTGGCCTGTAGCTCAGGCGCCACCTAGGGAAACCTACCAAACCTGTGCATTTCTGAAAACTAGAGACCTAGGGGAATCCAAGATGGGGTGACTTGTGTGGCTCGGACCAGGTTCTGTTACCCAGAATCCTTTGCAAACCTCAAAATTTGGCTAAAAAAACACATGTTCCTCACATTTCTGTGGCAGAAAGTTCTGGAATCTGAGAGGAGCCACAAATTTCCTTCCACCCAGCGTTCCCCCACGTCTCCCGATAAAAATGATACCTCACTTGTGTGGGTAGGCCTAGCGCCCGCGACAGGAAACGCCCCAAAGCGCAACATAGACACATCCACATTTTTGAAGGAAAACAGAGGTGTTTTTTGCAAAGTGCCTACCTGTAGATTTTGGCCTGTAGCTCAGGCGCCACCTAGGGAAACCTACCAAACCTGTGCATTTCTGAAAACTAGAGACCTAGGGGAATCCAAGATGGGGTGACTTGTGTGGCTCGGACCAGGTTCTGTTACCCAGTATCATTTGCAAACCTCAAAATTTGGCTAAAAAAACACATGTTCCTCACATTTCTGTGGCAGAAAGTTCTGGAATCTGAGAGGAGCCACAAATTTCCTTCCACCCAGCGTTCCCCCACGTCTCCCGATAAAAATGATACCTCACTTGTGTGGGTAGGCCTAGCGCCCGCGACAGGAAACGCCCCAAAGCGCAACATAGACACATCCACATTTTTGAAGGAAAACAGAGGTGTTTTTTGCAAAGTGCCTACCTGTAGATTTTGGCCTGTAGCTCAGGCGCCACCTAGGGAAACCTACCAAACCTGTGCATTTCTGAAAACTAGAGACCTAGGGGAATCCAAGATGGGGTGACTTGTGTGGCTCGGACCAGGTTCTGTTACCCAGTATCATTTGCAAACCTCAAAATTTGGCTAAAAAAACACATGTTTCTCACATTTCTGTGGCAGAAAGTTCTGGAATCTGAGAGGAGCCACAAATTTCCTTCCACCCAGCGTTCCCCCACGTCTCCCGATAAAAATGATACCTCACTTGTGTGGGTAGGCCTAGCGCCCACGACAGGAAACGCCCCAAAGTGCAACGTGGACACATCCACATTTTTGAAGGAAAACAGATGTGTTTTTTGCAAAGTGCCTACCTGTAGATTTTGGCCTGTAGCTCAGCCGCCACCTAGGTAAACCTACCAAACCTGTGCATTTCTGAAAACTAGAGACCTAGGGGAATCCAAGATGGGGTGACTTGTGTGGCTCGGACCAGGTTCTGTTACCCAGAATCCTTTGCAAACCTCAAAATTTGGCTAAAAAAACACATGTTCCTCACATTTCTGTGGCAGAAAGTTCTGGAATCTGAGAGGAGCCACAAATTTCCTTCCACCCAGCGTTCCCCCACGTCTCCCGATAAAAATGATACCTCACTTGTGTGGGTAGGCCTAGCGCCCGCGACAGGAAACGCCCCAAAGCGCAACGTGGACACATCCAAATTTTTGAAGGAAAACAGAGGTGTTTTTTTGCAAAGTGCCTACCTGTAGATTTTGGCCTGTAGCTCAGGCGCCACCTAGGGAAACCTACCAAACCTGTGCATTTCTGAAAACTAGAGACCTAGGGGAATCCAAGATGGGGTGACTTGTGTGGCTCGGACCAGGTTCTGTTACCCAGAATCCTTTGCAAACCTCAAAATTTGGCTAAAAAAACACATGTTCCTCACATTTCTGTGGCAGAAAGTTCTGGAATCTGAGAGGAGCCACAAATTTCCTTCCACCCAGCGTTCCCCCACGTCTCCCGATAAAAATGATACCTCACTTGTGTGGGTAGGCCTAGCGCCCGCGACAGGAAACGCCCCAAAGCGCAACATAGACACATCCACATTTTTGAAGGAAAACAGAGGTGTTTTTTGCAAAGTGCCTACCTGTAGATTTTGGCCTGTAGCTCAGGCGCCACCTAGGGAAACCTACCAAACCTGTGCATTTCTGAAAACTAGAGACCTAGGGGAATCCAAGATGGGGTGACTTGTGTGGCTCGGACCAGGTTCTGTTACCCAGTATCATTTGCAAACCTCAAAATTTGGCTAAAAAAACACATGTTTCTCACATTTCTGTGGCAGAAAGTTCTGGAATCTGAGAGGAGCCACAAATTTCCTTCCACCCAGCGTTCCCCCACGTCTCCCGATAAAAATGATACCTCACTTGTGTGGGTAGGCCTAGCGCCCACGACAGGAAACGCCCCAAAGTGCAACGTGGACACATCCACATTTTTGAAGGAAAACAGATGTGTTTTTTGCAAAGTGCCTACCTGTAGATTTTGGCCTGTAGCTCAGCCGCCACCTAGGTAAACCTACCAAACCTGTGCATTTCTGAAAACTAGAGACCTAGGGGAATCCAAGATGGGGTGACTTGTGTGGCTCGGACCAGGTTCTGTTACCCAGAATCCTTTGCAAACCTCAAAATTTGGCTAAAAAAACACATGTTCCTCACATTTCTGTGGCAGAAAGTTCTGGAATCTGAGAGGAGCCACAAATTTCCTTCCACCCAGCGTTCCCCCACGTCTCCCGATATAAATGATACCTCACTTGTGTGGGTAGGCCTAGGGCCCGCGACAGGAAACGCCCCAAAGCGCAACGTGGACACATCCAAATTTTTGAAGGAAAACAGAGGTGTTTTTTTGCAAAGTGCCTACCTGTAGATTTTGGCCTGTAGCTCAGGCGCCACCTAGGGAAACCTACCAAACCTGTGCATTTCTGAAAACTAGAGACCTAGGGGAATCCAAGATGGGGTGACTTGTGTGGCTCGGACCAGGTTCTGTTACCAAGAATCCTTTGCAAACCTCAAAATTTGGCTAAAAAAACACATGTTCCTCACATTTCTGTGGCAGAAAGTTCTGGAATCTGAGAGGAGCCACAAATTTCCTTCCACCCAGCGTTCCCCTACGTCTCCCGATAAAAATGATACCTCACTTGTGTGGGTAGGCCTAGCGCCTGCGACAGGAAACGCCCCAAAGCGCAACATGGACACATCCACATTTTTGAAGGAAAACAGAGGTGTTTTTTGCAAAGTGCCTACCTGTAGATTTTGGCCTGTAGCTCAGGCGCCACCTAGGGAAACCTACCAAACCTGTGCATTTCTGAAAACTAGAGACCTAGGGGAATCCAAGATGGGGTGACTTGTGTGGCTCGGACCAGGTTCTGTTACCAAGAATCCTTTGCAAACCTCAAACTTTGGCTAAAAAAACACATGTTCCTCACATTTAAGTGGCAGAAAGTTATGGAATCTGAGAGGAGCCACAAATTTCCTTGCACCCAGCGTTCCCCCACATCTCCCGATAAAAATGATACCTCACTTGTGTGGGTAGGCCTAGCGCCCGCGACAGGAAACACCCCAAAGCGCAACGTGGACACATCCAAATTTTTGAAGGAAAAAAGAGGTGTTTTTTGCAAAGTGCCTACCTGTAGATTTTGGCCTGTAGCTCAGCCCCCACCTAGGGAAACCTACCAAACCTGTGCATTTCTGAAAACTAGAGACCTAGGGGAATCCAAGATGGGGTGACTTGTGTGGCTCGGACCAGGTTCTGTTACCCAGACTCATTTGCAAACCTCAAAATTTGGCTAAAAAAACACATGTTCCTCACATTTCTGTGGCAGAAAGTTCTGGAATCTGAGAGGAGCCACAAATTTCCTTCCACCCAGTGTTCCCCCATGTCTCCCGATAAAAATGATACCTCACTTGTGTGGGTAGGCCTAGCGCCCGCGGCAGGAAACGCCCCAAAGCGCAACGTGGACACATCCAAATTTTGGAAGGAAAACAGAGGTGTTTTTTGCAAAGTGCCTACCTGTAGATTTTGGCCTGTAGCTCAGGCGCCACCTAGGGAAACCTAAAAAACCTGTGCATTTCTGAAAACTAGAGACCTAGGGGAATCCAAGATGGGGTGACTTGTGTGGCTCGGACCAGGTTCTGTTACCCAGAATCCTTTGCAAACCTCAAAATTTGGCTAAAAAAACACATGTTCCTCACATTTCTGTGGCAGAAAGTTCTAGAATCTGAGAGGAGCCACAAATTTCCTTCCACCCAGCGTTCCCCCACGTCTCCCGATAAAAATGATACCTCACTTGTGTGGGTAGGCCTAGCGCCCGCGACAGGAAACGCCCCAAAGCGCAACGTGGACACATCCAAATTTTTGAAGGAAAACAGAGGTGTTTTTTGCAAAGTGCCTACCTGTAGATTTTGGCCTGTAGCTCAGCCGCCACCTAGGTAAACCTACCAAACCTGTGCATTTCTGAAAACTAGAGACCTAGGGGAATCCAAGATGGGGTGACTTGTGTGGCTCGGACCAGGTTCTGTTACCCAGAATCCTTTGCAAACCTCAAAATTTGGCTAAAAAAACACATGTTCCTCACATTTCTGTGGCAGAAAGTTCTGGAATCTGAGAGGAGCCACAAATTTCCTTCCACCCAGCGTTCCCCCACGTCTCCCGATAAAAATGATACCTCACTTGTGTGGGTAGGCCTAGCGCCCGCGACAGGAAACGCCCCAAAGCGCAACGTGGACACATCCAAATTTTTGAAGGAAAACAGAGGTGTTTTTTTGCAAAGTGCCTACCTGTAGATTTTGGCCTGTAGCTCAGGCGCCACCTAGGGAAACCTACCAAACCTGTGCATTTCTGAAAACTAGAGACCTAGGGGAATCCAAGATGGGGTGACTTGTGTGGCTCGGACCAGGTTCTGTTACCCAGAATCCTTTGCAAACCTCAAAATTTGGCTAAAAAAACACATGTTCCTCACATTTCTGTGGCAGAAAGTTCTGGAATCTGAGAGGAGCCACAAATTTCCTTCCACCCAGCGTTCCCCCACGTCTCCCGATAAAAATGATACCTCACTTGTGTGGGTAGGCCTAGCGCCCGCGACAGGAAACGCCCCAAAGCGCAACATAGACACATCCACATTTTTGAAGGAAAACAGATGTGTTTTTTGCAAAGTGCCTACCTGTAGATTTTGGCCTGTAGCTCAGCCGCCACCTAGGTAAACCTACCAAACCTGTGCATTTCTGAAAACTAGAGACCTAGGGGAATCCAAGATGGGGTGACTTGTGTGGCTCGGACCAGGTTCTGTTACCCAGAATCCTTTGCAAACCTCAAAATTTGGCTAAAAAAACACATGTTCCTCACATTTCTGTGGCAGAAAGTTCTGGAATCTGAGAGGAGCCACAAATTTCCTTCCACCCAGCGTTCCCCCACGTCTCCCGATATAAATGATACCTCACTTGTGTGGGTAGGCCTAGCGCCCGCGACAGGAAACGCCCCAAAGCGCAACGTGGACACATCCAAATTTTTGAAGGAAAACAGAGGTGTTTTTTTGCAAAGTGCCTACCTGTAGATTTTGGCCTGTAGCTCAGGCGCCACCTAGGGAAACCTACCAAACCTGTGCATTTCTGAAAACTAGAGACCTAGGGGAATCCAAGATGGGGTGACTTGTGTGGCTCGGACCAGGTTCTGGTACCCAGAATCCTTTGCAAACCTCAAAATTTGGCTAAAAAAACACATGTTCCTCACATTTCTGTGGCAGAAAGTTCTGGAATCTGAGAGGAGCCACAAATTTCCTTCCACCCAGCGTTCCCCTACGTCTCCCGATAAAAATGATACCTCACTTGTGTGGGTAGGCCTAGCGCCCGCGACAGGAAACGCCCCAAAGCGCAACATGGACACATCCACATTTTTGAAGGAAAACAGAGGTGTTTTTTGCAAAGTGCCTACCTGTAGATTTTGGCCTGTAGCTCAGGCGCCACCTAGGGAAACCTACCAAACCTGTGCATTTCTGAAAACTAGAGACCTAGGGGAATCCAAGATGGGGTGACTTGTGTGGCTCGGACCAGGTTCTGTTACCAAGAATCCTTTGCAAACCTCAAACTTTGGCTAAAAAAACACATGTTCCTCACATTTAAGTGGCAGAAAGTTATGGAATCTGAGAGGAGCCACAAATTTCCTTGCACCCAGCGTTCCCCCACATCTCCCGATAAAAATGATACCTCACTTGTGTGGGTAGGCCTAGCGCCCGCGACAGGAAACGCCCCAAAGCGCAACGTGGACACATCCAAATTTTTTAAGGAAAACAGAGGTGTTTTTTGCAAAGTGCCTACCTGTAGATTTTGGCCTGTAGCTCAGGCGCCACCTAGGGAAACCTACCAAACCTGTGCATTTCTGAAAACTAGAGACCTAGGGGAATCCAAGATGGGGTGACTTGTGTGGCTCGGACCAGGTTCTGTTACCCAGAATCCTTTGCAAACCTCAAAATTTGGCTAAAAAAACACATGTTCCTCACATTTCTGTGGCAGAAAGTTCTGGAATCTGAGAGGAGCCACAAATTTCCTTCCACCCAGTGTTCCCCCACGTCTCCCAATAAAAATGATACCTCACTTGTGTGGGTAGGCCTAGCGCCCGCGACAGGAAACGCCCCAAAGCGCAACGTGGACACATCCAAATTTTTGAAGGAAAACAGAGGTGTTTTTTGCAAAGTGCCTACCTGTAGATTTTGGCCTGTAGCTCAGCCCCCACCTAGGGAAACCTACCAAACCTGTGCATTTCTGAAAACTAGAGACCTAGGGGAATCCAAGATGGGGTGACTTGTGTGGCTCGGAACAGGTTCTGTTACCCAGAATCCTTTGCAAACCTCAAAATGTGGCTAAAAAAACACATGTTCCTCACATTTCTGTGGCAGAAAGTTCTGGAATCTGAGAGGAGCCACAAATTTCCTTCCACCCAGCGTTCCCCCACGTCTCCCGATAAAAATGATACCTCACTTGTGTGGGTAGGCCTAGCGCCCGCGACAGGAAACGCCCCAAAGCGCAACGTGGACACAGCCAAATTTTTGAAGGAAAACAGAGGTGTTTTTTGCAAAATGCCTACCTGTAGATTTTGGTCTGTAGCTCAGCCCCCACCTAGGGAAACCTACCAAACCTGTGCATTTCTGAAAACTAAAGACCTAGGGGAATCCAAGATGGGGTTCTTGTGTGGCTCGGACCAGGTTCTGTTACCCCGAATCCTTTGCAAACCTCAAAATTTGGCTAAAAAAACACATGTTCCTCACATTTCTGTGGCAGAAAGTTCTGGAATCTGAGAGGAGCCACAAATTTCCTTCCACCCAGCGTTCTCCCACGTCTCCCGATAAAAATGATACCTCACTTGTGTGGGTAGGCCTAGCGCCCGCGACAGGAAACGCCCCAAAGAGCAACATGGACACATCCAAATTTTTGAAGGAAACCAGAGGTGTTTTTTGCAAAGTGCCTACCTGTAGATTTTGGCCTGTAGCTCAGGCGCCACCTAGGGAAACCTACCAAACCTGTGCATTTCTGAAAACTAGAGACCTAGGGGAATCAAAGATGGGGTGACTTGTGGGGCTCGGACCAGGTTCTGTTACCCAGAATCCTTTGCAAACCTCATAATTTGGCTAAAAAAACACATGTTCCTCAAATTTCTGTGGCAGAAAGTTCTGGAATCTGACAGGAGCCACAAATTTCCTTCCACCCAGCGTTCCCCCACGTCTCCCAATAAAAATTATACCTCACTTGTGTGGGTAGGCCTAGCACCTGCGACAGGAAACGCCCCAAAGCGCAACGTGGACACATCCAAATTTTTGAAGGAAAACAGAGGTGTTTTTTGCAAAGTGCCTACCTGTAGATTTTGGCCTGTAGCTCAGGCGCCACCTAGGGAAACCTACCAAACCTGTGCATTTCTGTAAACTAGAGACCTAGGGGAATCCAAGATGGGGTGACTTGTGTGGCTCGGACCAGGTTCTGTTACCCAGAATCATTTGCAAACCTCAAACTTTGGCTAAAAAAACACATGTTCCTCACATTTCAGTGGCAGAAAGTTCTGGAATCTGAGAGGAGCCACACATTTCCTTCCACCCAGTGTTCCCCCATGTCTCCCGATAAAAATGATACCTCACTTGTGTGGGTAGGCCTAGCGCCCGCGGCAGGAAACGCCCCAAAGCGCAACGTGGACACATCCAAATTTTTGAAGGAAAACAGAGGTGTTTTTTGCAAAGTGCCTACCTGTAGATTTTGGCCTGTAGCTCAGGCGCCACCTAGGGAAACCTAAAAAACCTGTGCATTTCTGAAAACTAGAGACCTAGGGGAATCCAAGATGGGGTGACTTTTGTGGCTCGGACCAGGTTCTGTTACCCAGAATCCTTTGCAAACCTCAAAATTTGGCTAAAAAAACACATGTTCCTCACATTTCTGTGGCAGAAAGTTCTAGAATCTGAGAGGAGCCACAAATTTCCTTCCACCCAGCGTTCCCCCACGTCTCCCGATAAAAATGATACCTCACTTGTGTGGGTAGGCCTAGCGCCCGCGACAGGAAACGCCCCAAAGCGCAACGTGGACACATCCAAATTTTTGAAGGAAAACAGAGGTGTTTTTTTGCAAAGTGCCTACCTGTAGATTTTGGCCTGTAGCTCAGGCGCCACCTAGGTAAACCTACCAAACCTGTGCATTTCTGAAAACTAGAGACCTAGGGGAATCCAAGATGGGGTGACTTGTGTGGCTCGGACCAGGTTCTGTTACCCAGAATCCTTTGCAAACCTCAAAATTTGGCTAAAAAAACACATGTTCCTCACATTTCTGTGGCAGAAAGTTCTGGAATCTGAGAGGAGCCACAAATTTCCTTCCACCCAGCGTTCCCCCACGTCTCCCGATAAAACTGATACCTCACTTGTGTGGGTAGGCCTAGCGCCCGCGACAGAAAACGCCCCAAAGCGCAACATGGACACATCCACATTTTTGAAGGAAAACAGAGGTGTTTTTTGCAAAGTGCCTACCTGTAGATTTTGGCCTGTAGCTCAGGCGCCACCTAGGGAAACCTACCAAACCTGTGCATTTCTGAAAACTAGAGACCTAGGGGAATCCAAGATGGGGTGACTTGTGTGGCTCGGACCAGGTTCTGTTACTCAGAATCATTTGCAAATCTCAAAATTTGGCTAAAAAAACACATGTTCCTCACATTTCTGTGGCAGAAAGTTCTAGAATCTGAGAGGAGCCACAAATTTCCTTCCACCCAGCGTTCCCCCACGTCTCCCGATAAAAATGATACCTCACTTGTGTGGGTAGGCCTAGCGCCCATGACAGGAAACGCCCCAAAGTGCAACGTGGACACATCCAAATTTTTGAAGGAAAACAGATGTGTTTTTTGCAAAGTGCCTACCTGTAGATTTTGGCCTGTAGCTCAGCCCCCACCTAGGGAAACCTACCAAACCTGTGCATTTCTGAAAACTAGAGACCTAGGGGAATCCAAGATGGGGTGACTTGTGTGGCTCGGACCAGGTTCTGTTACCCAGAATCCTTTGCAAACCTCAAAATGTGGCTAAAAAAACACATGTTCCTCACATTTCTGTGGCAGAAAGTTCTGGAATCTGAGAGGAGCCCCAAATTTCCTTCCACCCAGCGTTCCCCCACGTCTCCCGATAAAAATGATACCTCACTTGTGTGGGTAGGCCTAGCGCCCGCGACAGGAAACGCCCCAAAGCGCAACGTGGACACAGCCAAATTTTTGAAGGAAAACAGAGGTGTTTTTTGCAAAATGCCTACCTGTAGATTTTGGTCTGTAGCTCAGCCCCCACCTAGGGAAACCTACCAAACCTGTGCATTTCTGAAAACTAAAGACCTAGGGGAATCCAAGATGGGGTTCTTGTGTGGCTCGGACCAGGTTCTGTTACCCAGAATCCTTTGCAAACCTCAAAATTTGGCTAAAAAAACACATGTTCCTCACATTTCTGTGGCAGAAAGTTCTGGAATCTGAGAGGAGCCACAAATTTCCTTCCACCCAGCGTTCCCCCACGTCTCCCGATAAAAATGATACCTCACTTGTGTGGGTAGGCCTAGCGCCCGCGACAGGAAACGCCCCAAAGCGCAACATGGACACATCCAAATTTTTGAAGGAAAACAGAGGTGTTTTTTGCAAAGTGCCTACCTGTAGATTTTGGCCTGTAGCTCAGGCGCCACCTAGGGAAACCTACCAAACCTGTGCATTTCTGAAAACTAGAGACCTAGGGGAATCCAAGATGGGGTGACTTGTGGGGCTCGGACCAGGTTCTGTTACCCAGAATCCTTTGCAAACCTCAAAATTTGGATAAAAAAACACATGGTCCTCACATTTCTGTGGCAGAAAGTTCTGGAATCTGAGAGGAGCCACAAATTTCCTTCCACCCAGCGTTCCCCCACGTCTCCCGATAAAAATGATACCTCACTTGTGTGGGTAGGGCTAGCGCCCGCGACAGGAAACGCCCCAAAGCGCAACGTGGACACAGCAAAATTTTTAAAGGAAAACAGAGGTGTTTTTTGTAAAGGGCCTACCTGTAGATTTTGGCCTGTAGCTCAGCCCCCACCTAGGGAAACCTACCAAACCTGTGCATTTCTGAAAACTAGAGACCTAGGGGAATCCAAGATGGGGTGACTTGTGTGGCTCGGACCAGGTTCTGTTACCCAGAATCCTTTGCAAACCTCAAACTTTGGCTAAAAAAACACATGTTCCTCACATTTCAGTGGCAGAAAGTTCTGGAATCTGAGAGGAGCCACAAATTTCCTTCCACCCAGCGTTCCCCCATGTCTCCCGATAAAAATGATACCTCACTTGTGTGGGTAGGCCTAGCGCCCGCGACAGGAAACGCCCCAAAGCGCAACGTGGACACATCCAAATTTTTTAAGGAAAACAGAGGTGTTTTTTGCAAAGTGCCTACCTGTAGATTTTGGCCTGTAGCTCAGGCGCCACCTAGGGAAACCTACCAAACCTGTGCATTTCTGAAAACTAGAGACCTAGGGGAATCCAAGATGGGGTGACTTGTGTGGCTCGGACCAGGTTCTGTTACCCAGAATCCTTTGCAAACCTCAAAATTTGGCTAAAAAAACACATGTTCCTCACATTTCTGTGGCAGAAAGTTCTGGAATCTGAGAGGAGCCACAAATTTCCTTCCACCCAGTGTTCCCCCACGTCTCCCGATAAAAATGATACCTCACTTGTGTGGGTAGGCCTAGCGCCCGCGACAGGAAACGCCCCAAAGCGCAACGTGGACACATCCAAATTTTTGAAGGAAAACAGAGGTGTTTTTTGCAAAGTGCCTACCTGTAGATTTTGGCCTGTAGCTCAGCCCCCACCTAGGGAAACCTACCAAACCTGTGCATTTCTGAAAACTAGAGACCTAGGGGAATCCAAGATGGGGTGACTTGTGTGGCTCGGAACAGGTTCTGTTACCCAGAATCCTTTGCAAACCTCAAAATGTGGCTAAAAAAACACATGTTCCTCACATTTCTGTGGCAGAAAGTTCTGGAATCTGAGAGGAGCCACAAATTTCCTTCCACCCAGCGTTCCCCCACGTCTCCCGATAAAAATGATACCTCACTTGTGTGGGTAGGCCTAGCGCCCGCGACAGGAAACGCCCCAAAGCGCAACGTGGACACAGCCAAATTTTTGAAGGAAAACAGAGGTGTTTTTTGCAAAATGCCTACCTGTAGATTTTGGTCTGTAGCTCAGCCCCCACCTAGGGAAACCTACCAAACCTGTGCATTTCTGAAAACTAAAGACCTAGGGGAATCCAAGATGGGGTTCTTGTGTGGCTCGGACCAGGTTCTGTTACCCCGAATCCTTTGCAAACCTCAAAATTTGGCTAAAAAAACACATGTTCCTCACATTTCTGTGGCAGAAAGTTCTGGAATCTGAGAGGAGCCACAAATTTCCTTCCACCCAGCGTTCCCCCACGTCTCCCGATAAAAATGATACCTCACTTGTGTGGGTAGGCCTAGCGCCCGCGACAGGAAACGCCCCAAAGAGCAACATGGACACATCCAAATTTTTGAAGGAAACCAGAGGTGTTTTTTGCAAAGTGCCTACCTGTAGATTTTGGCCTGTAGCTCAGGCGCCACCTAGGGAAACCTACCAAACCTGTGCATTTCTGAAAACTAGAGACCTAGGGGAATCCAAGATGGGGTGACTTGTGGGGCTCGGACCAGGTTCTGTTACCCAGAATCCTTTGCAAACCTCAAAATTTGGATAAAAAAACACATGGTCCTCACATTTCTGTGGCAGAAAGTTCTGGAATCTGAGAGGAGCCACAAATTTCCTTCCACCCAGCGTTCCCCCACGTCTCCCGATAAAAATGATACCTCACTTGTGTGGGTAGGGCTAGCGCCCGCGACAGGAAACGCCCCAAAGCGCAACGTGGACACAGCCAAATTTTTGAAGGAAAACAGAGGTGTTTTTTGCAAAGTGCCTACCTGTAGATTTTGGCCTGTAGCTCAGCCCCCACCTAGGGAAACCTACCAAACCTGTGCATTTCTGAAAACTAGAGACCTAGGGGAATCCAAGATGGGGTGACTTGTGTGGCTCGGACCAGGTTCTGTTACCCAGAATCCTTTGCAAACCTCAAAATTTGGCTAAAAAAACACATGTTCCTCACATTTCTGTGGCAGAAAGTTCTGGAATCTGAGAGGAGCCACAAATTTCCTTCCACCCAGTGTTCCCCCACGTCTCCCGATAAAAATGATACCTCACTTGTGTGGGTAGGCCTAGCGTCCGCGACAGGAAACGCCCCAAAGCGCAACATGGACACATCCAAATTTTTGAAGGAAAACAGAGGTGTTTTTTGCAAAGTGCCTACGTGTAGATTTTGGCCTGTAGCTCTGGCGCCACCTAGGTAAAGCTACCAAACCTGTGCATTTCTGAAAACTAGAGACCTAGGGGAATCCAAGATGGGGTGACTTGTGTGGCTCGGACCAGGTTCTGTTACTCAGAATCCTTTGCAAACCTCAAAATTTGGCTAAAAAAACACATGTTCCTCACATTTCTGTGGCAGAAAGTTCTGGAATCTGAGAGGAGCTACAAATTTCCTTCCACCCAGCGTTCCCCCACGTCTCCCGATAAAAATGATACCTCACTTGTGTAGGTAGGCCTAGCGCCCGCGACAGGAAACGCTCCAAATCGCAACGTGGACACATCCACATTTTTGAAGGAAAACAGAGGTGTTTTTTGCAAAGTGCCTACCTGTAGATTTTGGCCTGTAGCTCTGGCGCCACCTAGGGAAACCTACCAAACCTGTGCCTTTCTGAAAACTAGAGACCTAGGGGAATCCAAGATGGGGTGACTTGTGTGGCTCGGACCAGGTTCTGTTACCCAGAATCCTTTGCAAACCTCATAATTTGGCTAAAAAAACACATGTTCCTCAAATTTCTGTGGCAGAAAGTTCTGGAATCTGAGAGGAGCCACAAATTTCCTTCCACCCAGCGTTCCCCCACGTCTCCCAATAAAAATTATACCTCACTTGTGTGGGTAGGCCTAGCACCTGCGACAGGAAACGCCCCAAAGCGCAACGTGGACACATCCAAATTTTTTAAGGAAAACAGAGGTGTTTTTTGCAAAGTGCCTACCTGTAGATTTTGGCCTGTAGCTCAGGCGCCACCTAGGGAAACCTACCAAACCTGTGCATTTCTGAAAACTAGAGACCTAGGGGAATCCAAGATGGGGTGACTTGTGTGGCTCGGACCAGGTTCTGTTACCCAGAATCATTTGCAAACCTCAAACTTTGGCTAAAAAAACACATGTTCCTCACATTTCAGTGGCAGAAAGTTCTGGAATCTGAGAGGAGCCACAAATTTCCTTCCACCCAGTGTTCCCCCATGTCTCCCGATAAAAATTATACCTCACTTCTGTGGGTAGGCCTAGCGCCCGCGGCAGGAAACGCCCCAAAGCGCAACGTGGACACATCCACATTTTTGAAGGAAAACAGAGGTGTTTTTTGCAAAGTGCCTACCTGTAGATTTTGGCCTGTAGCTCAGGCGCCACCTAGGGAAACCTACCAAACCTGTGCATTTCTGAAAACTAGAGACCTAGGGGAATCCAAGATGGGGTGACTTGTGTGGCTCGGACCAGGTTCTGTTACCCAGAATCCTTTGCAAACCTCAAAATTTGGCTAAAAAAACACATGTTCCTCACATTTCTGTGGCAGAAAGTTCTAGAATCTGAGAGGAGCCACAAATTTCCTTCCACCCAGCGTTCCCCCACGTCTCCCGATAAAAATGATACCTCACTTGTGTGGGTAGGCCTAGCGCCCGCGACAGGAAACGCCCCAAAGCGCAACGTGGACACATCCAAATTTTTGAAGGAAAACAGAGGTGTTTTTTGCAAAGTGCCTACCTGTAGATTTTGGCCTGTAGCTCAGCCGCCACCTAGGTAAACCTACCAAACCTGTGCATTTCTGAAAACTAGAGACCTAGGGGAATCCAAGATGGGGTGACTTGTGTGGCTCGGACCAGGTTCTGTTACCCAGAATCCTTTGCAAACCTCAAAATTTGGCTAAAAAAACACATGTTCCTCACATTTCTGTGGCAGAAAGTTCTGGAATCTGAGAGGAGCCACAAATTTCCTTCCACCCAGCGTTCCCCCACGTCTCCCGATAAAAATGATACCTCACTTGTGTGGGTAGGCCTAGCGCCCGCGACAGGAAACGCACCAAAGCGCAACATGGACACATCCAAATTTTTGAAGGAAAACAGGTGTTTTTTGCAAAGTGCCTACCTGTAGATTTTGGCCTGTAGCTCAGGCGCCACCTAGGGAAACCTACCAAACCTGTGCATTTCTGAAAACTAGAGACCTAGGGGAATCCAAGATGGGGTGACTTGTGGGGCTCGGACCAGGTTCTGTTACCCAGAATCCTTTGCAAACCTCAAAATTTGGATAAAAAAACACATGGTCCTCACATTTCTGTGGCAGAAAGTTCTGGAATCTGAGAGGAGCCACAAATTTCCTTCCACCCAGCGTTCCCCCACGTCTCCCGATAAAAATGATACCTCACTTGTGTGGGTAGGGCTAGCGCCCGCGACAGGAAACGCCCCAAAGCGCAACGTGGACACAGCCAAATTTTTGAAGGAAAACAGAGGTGTTTTTTGCAAAGTGCCTACCTGTAGATTTTGGCCTGTAGCTCAACCCCCACCTAGGGAAACCTACCAAACCTGTGCATTTCTGAAAACTAGAGACCTAGGGGAATCCAAGATGGGGTGACTTGTGTGGCTCGGACCAGGTTCTGTTACCCAGAATCCTTTGCAAACCTCAAAATTTGGCTAAAAAAACACATGTTCCTCACATTTCTGTGGCAGAAAGTTCTGGAATCTGAGAGGAGCCACAAATTTCCTTCCACCCAGTGTTCCCCCACGTCTCCCGATAAAAATGATACCTCACTTGTGTGGGTAGGCCTAGCGTCCGCGACAGGAAACGCCCCAAAGCGCAACATGGACACATCCAAATTTTTGAAGGAAAACAGAGGTGTTTTTTGCAAAGTGCCTACGTGTAGATTTTGGCCTGTAGCTCTGGCGCCACCTAGGTAAAGCTACCAAACCTGTGCATTTCTGAAAACTAGAGACCTAGGGGAATCCAAGATGGGGTGACTTGTGTGGCTCGGACCAGGTTCTGTTACTCAGAATCCTTTGCAAACCTCAAAATTTGGCTAAAAAAACACATGTTCCTCACATTTCTGTGGCAGAAAGTTCTGGAATCTGAGAGGAGCTACAAATTTCCTTCCACCCAGCGTTCCCCCACGTCTCCCGATAAAAATGATACCTCACTTGTGTAGGTAGGCCTAGCGCCCGCGACAGGAAACGCTCCAAAGCGCAACGTGGACACATACACATTTTTGAAGGAAAACAGAGGTGTTTTTTGCAAAGTGCCTACCTGTAGATTTTGGCCTGTAGCTCTGGCGCCACCTAGGGAAACCTACCAAACCTGTGCCTTTCTGAAAACTAGAGACCTAGGGGAATCCAAGATGGGGTGACTTGTGTGGCTCGGACCAGGTTCTGTTACCCAGAATCCTTTGCAAACCTCATAATTTGGCTAAAAAAACACATGTTCCTCAAATTTCTGTGGCAGAAAGTTCTGGAATCTGAGAGGAGCCACAAATTTCCTTCCACCCAGCGTTCCCCCACGTCTCCCAATAAAAATTATACCTCACTTGTGTGGGTAGGCCTAGCACCTGCGACAGGAAACGCCCCAAAGCGCAACGTGGACACATCCAAATTTTTTAAGGAAAACAGAGGTGTTTTTTGCAAAGTGCCTACCTGTAGATTTTGGCCTGTAGCTCAGGCGCCACCTAGGGAAACCTACCAAACCTGTGCATTTCTGAAAACTAGAGACCTAGGGGAATCCAAGATGGGGTGACTTGTGTGGCTCGGACCAGGTTCTGTTACCCAGAATCATTTGCAAACCTCAAACTTTGGCTAAAAAAACACATGTTCCTCACATTTCAGTGGCAGAAAGTTCTGGAATCTGAGAGGAGCCACAAATTTCCTTCCACCCAGTGTTCCCCCATGTCTCCCGATAAAAATGATACCTCACTTCTGTGGGTAGGCCTAGCGCCCGCGGCAGGAAACGCCCCAAAGCGCAACGTGGACACATCCACATTTTTGAAGGAAATAGAGGTGTTTTTTGCAAAGTGCCTACCTGTAGATTTTGGCCTGTAGCTCAGGCGCCACCTAGGGAAACCTACCAAACCTGTGCATTTCTGAAAACTAGAGACCTAGGGGAATCCAAGATGGGGTGACTTGTGTGGCTCGGACCAGGTTCTGTTACCCAGAATCATTTGCAAACCTCAAACTTTGGCTAAAAAAACACATGTTCCTCACATTTCAGTGGCAGAAAGTTCTGGAATCTGAGAGGAGCCACAAATTTCCTTCCACCCAGTGTTCCCCCATGTCTCCCGATAAAAATGATACCTCACTTCTGTGGGTAGGCCTAGCGCCCGCGGCAGGAAACGCCCCAAAGCGCAACGTGGACACATCCACATTTTTGAAGGAAAACAGAGGTGTTTTTTGCAAAGTGCCTACCTGTAGATTTTGGCCTGTAGCTCAGGCGCCACCTAGGGAAACCTACCAAACCTGTGCATTTCTGAAAACTAGAGACCTAGGGGAATCCAAGATGGGGTGACTTGTGTGGCTCGGACCAGGTTCTGTTACCCAGAATCCTTTGCAAACCTCAAAATTTGGCTAAAAAAACACATGTTCCTCACATTTCTGTGGCAGAAAGTTCTAGAATCTGAGAGGAGCCACAAATTTCCTTCCACCCAGCGTTCCCCCACGTCTCCCGATAAAAATGATACCTCACTTGTGTGGGTAGGCCTAGCGCCCGCGACAGGAAACGCCCCAAAGCGCAACGTGGACACATCCAAATTTTTGAAGGAAAACAGAGGTGTTTTTTGCAAAGTGCCTACCTGTAGATTTTGGCCTGTAGCTCAGCCGCCACCTAGGTAAACCTACCAAACCTGTGCATTTCTGAAAACTAGAGACCTAGGGGAATCCAATATGGGGTGACTTGTGTGGCTCGGACCAGGTTCTGTTACCCAGAATCCTTTGCAAACCTCAAAATTTGGCTAAAAAAACACATGTTCCTCACATTTCTGTGGCAGAAAGTTCTGGAATCTGAGAGGAGCCACAAATTTCCTTCCACCCAGCGTTCCCCCACGTCTCCCGATAAAAATGATACCTCACTTGTGTGGGTAGGCCTAGCGCCCGCGACAGGAAACGCCCCAAAGCGCAACATGGACACATCCAAATTTTTGAAGGAAAACAGGTGTTTTTTGCAAAGTGCCTACCTGTAGATTTTGGCCTGTAGCTCAGGCGCCACCTAGGGAAACCTACCAAACCTGTGCATTTCTGAAAACTAGAGACCTAGGGGAATCCAAGATGGGGTGACTTGTGGGGCTCGGACCAGGTTCTGTTACCCAGAATCCTTTGCAAACCTCAAAATTTGGATAAAAAAACACATGGTCCTCACATTTCTGTGGCAGAAAGTTCTGGAATCTGAGAGGAGCCACAAATTTCCTTCCACCCAGCGTTCCCCCACGTCTCCCGATAAAAATGATACCTCACTTGTGTGGGTAGGGCTAGCGCCCGCGACAGGAAACACCCCAAAGCGCAACGTGGACACAGCCAAATTTTTGAAGGAAAACAGAGGTGTTTTTTGCAAAGTGCCTACCTGTAGATTTTGGCCTGTAGCTCAACCCCCACCTAGGGAAACCTACCAAACCTGTGCATTTCTGAAAACTAGAGACCTAGGGGAATCCAAGATGGGGTGACTTGTGTGGCTCGGACCAGGTTCTGTTACCCAGAATCCTTTGCAAACCTCAAAATTTGGCTAAAAAAACACATGTTCCTCACATTTCTGTGGCAGAAAGTTCTGGAATCTGAGAGGAGCCACAAATTTCCTTCCACCCAGTGTTCCCCCACGTCTCCCGATAAAAATGATACCTCACTTGTGTGGGTAGGCCTAGCGTCCGCGACAGGAAACACCCCAAAGCGCAACATGGACACATCCAAATTTTTGAAGGAAAACAGAGGTGTTTTTTGCAAAGTGCCTACGTGTAGATTTTGGCCTGTAGCTCTGGCGCCACCTAGGTAAAGCTACCAAACCTGTGCATTTCTGAAAACTAGAGACCTAGGGGAATCCAAGATGGGGTGACTTGTGTGGCTCGGACCAGGTTCTGTTACTCAGAATCCTTTGCAAACCTCAAAATTTGGCTAAAAAAACACATGTTCCTCACATTTCTGTGGCAGAAAGTTCTGGAATCTGAGAGGAGCTACAAATTTCCTTCCACCCAGCGTTCCCCCACGTCTCCCGATAAAAATGATACCTCACTTGTGTAGGTAGGCCTAGCGCCCGCGACAGGAAACGCTCCAAAGCGCAACGTGGACACATACACATTTTTGAAGGAAAACAGAGGTGTTTTTTGCAAAGTGCCTACCTGTAGATTTTGGCCTGTAGCTCTGGCGCCACCTAGGGAAACCTACCAAACCTGTGCCTTTCTGAAAACTAGAGACCTAGGGGAATCCAAGATGGGGTGACTTGTGTGGCTCGGACCAGGTTCTGTTACCCAGAATCCTTTGCAAACCTCATAATTTGGCTAAAAAAACACATGTTCCTCAAATTTCTGTGGCAGAAAGTTCTGGAATCTGAGAGGAGCCACAAATTTCCTTCCACCCAGCGTTCCCCCACGTCTCCCAATAAAAATTATACCTCACTTGTGTGGGTAGGCCTAGCACCTGCGACAGGAAACGCCCCAAAGCGCAACGTGGACACATCCAAATTTTTTAAGGAAAACAGAGGTGTTTTTTGCAAAGTGCCTACCTGTAGATTTTGGCCTGTAGCTCAGGCGCCACCTAGGGAAACCTACCAAACCTGTGCATTTCTGAAAACTAGAGACCTAGGGGAATCCAAGATGGGGTGACTTGTGTGGCTCGGACCAGGTTCTGTTACCCAGAATCATTTGCAAACCTCAAACTTTGGCTAAAAAAACACATGTTCCTCACATTTCAGTGGCAGAAAGTTCTGGAATCTGAGAGGAGCCACAAATTTCCTTCCACCCAGTGTTCCCCCATGTCTCCCGATAAAAATGATACCTCACTTCTGTGGGTAGGCCTAGCGCCCGCGGCAGGAAACGCCCCAAAGCGCAACGTGGACACATCCACATTTTTGAAGGAAATAGAGGTGTTTTTTGCAAAGTGCCTACCTGTAGATTTTGGCCTGTAGCTCAGGCGCCACCTAGGGAAACCTACCAAACCTGTGCATTTCTGAAAACTAGAGACCTAGGGGAATCCAAGATGGGGTGACTTGTGTGGCTCGGACCAGGTTCTGTTACCCAGAATCCTTTGCAAACCTCAAAATTTGGCTAAAAAAACACATGTTCCTCACATTTCTGTGGCAGAAAGTTCTAGAATCTGAGAGGAGCCACAAATTTCCTTCCACCCAGCGTTCCCCCACGTCTCCCGATAAAAATGATACCTCACTTGTGTGGGTAGGCCTAGCGCCCGCGACAGGACACGCCCCAAAGCGCAACGTGGACACATCCACATTTTTGAAGGAAAACAGAGGTGTTTTTTGCAAAGTGCCTACCTGTAGATTTTGGCCTGTAGCTCAGGCGCCACCTAGGGAAACCTACCAAACCTGTGCATTTCTGAAAACTAGAGACCTAGGGGAATCCAAGATGGGGTGACTTGTGTGGCTCGGACCAGGTTCTGTTACCCAGAATCCTTTGCAAACCTCAAAATTTGGCTAAAAAAACACATGTTCCTCACATTTCTGTGGCAGAAAGTTCTAGAATCTGAGAGGAGCCACAAATTTCCTTCCACCCAGCGTTCCCCCACGTCTCCCGATAAAAATGATACCTCACTTGTGTGGGTAGGCCTAGCGCCCGCGACAGGAAACGCCCCAAAGCGCAACGTGGACACATCCAAATTTTTGAAGGAAAACAGAGGTGTTTTTTGCAAAGTGCCTACCTGTAGATTTTGGCCTGTAGCTCAGCCGCCACCTAGGTAAACCTACCAAACCTGTGCATTTCTGAAAACTAGAGACCTAGGGGAATCCAAGATGGGGTGACTTGTGTGGCTCGGACCAGGTTCTGTTACCCAGAATCCTTTGCAAACCTCAAAATTTGGCTAAAAAAACACATGTTCCTCACATTTCTGTGGCAGAAAGTTCTGGAATCTGAGAGGAGCCACAAATTTCCTTCCACCCAGCGTTCCCCCACGTCTCCCGATAAAAATGATACCTCACTTGTGTGGGTAGGCCTAGCGCCCGCGACAGGAAACGCCCCAAAGCGCAACATGGACACATCCAAATTTTTGAAGGAAAACAGGTGTTTTTTGCAAAGTGCCTACCTGTAGATTTTGGCCTGTAGCTCAGGCGCCACCTAGGGAAACCTACCAAACCTGTGCATTTCTGAAAACTAGAGACCTAGGGGAATCCAAGATGGGGTGACTTGTGGGGCTCGGACCAGGTTCTGTTACCCAGAATCCTTTGCAAACCTCAAAATTTGGATAAAAAAACACATGGTCCTCACATTTCTGTGGCAGAAAGTTCTGGAATCTGAGAGGAGCCACAAATTTCCTTCCACCCAGCGTTCCCCCACGTCTCCCGATAAAAATGATACCTCACTTGTGTGGGTAGGGCTAGCGCCCGCGACAGGAAACACCCCAAAGCGCAACGTGGACACAGCCAAATTTTTGAAGGAAAACAGAGGTGTTTTTTGCAAAGTGCCTACCTGTAGATTTTGGCCTGTAGCTCAACCCCCACCTAGGGAAACCTACCAAACCTGTGCATTTCTGAAAACTAGAGACCTAGGGGAATCCAAGATGGGGTGACTTGTGTGGCTCGGACCAGGTTCTGTTACCCAGAATCCTTTGCAAACCTCAAAATTTGGCTAAAAAAACACATGTTCCTCACATTTCTGTGGCAGAAAGTTCTGGAATCTGAGAGGAGCCACAAATTTCCTTCCACCCAGTGTTCCCCCACGTCTCCCGATAAAAATGATACCTCACTTGTGTGGGTAGGCCTAGCGTCCGCGACAGGAAACACCCCAAAGCGCAACATGGACACATCCAAATTTTTGAAGGAAAACAGAGGTGTTTTTTGCAAAGTGCCTACGTGTAGATTTTGGCCTGTAGCTCTGGCGCCACCTAGGTAAAGCTACCAAACCTGTGCATTTCTGAAAACTAGAGACCTAGGGGAATCCAAGATGGGGTGACTTGTGTGGCTCGGACCAGGTTCTGTTACTCAGAATCCTTTGCAAACCTCAAAATTTGGCTAAAAAAACACATGTTCCTCACATTTCTGTGGCAGAAAGTTCTGGAATCTGAGAGGAGCTACAAATTTCCTTCCACCCAGCGTTCCCCCACGTCTCCCGATAAAAATGATACCTCACTTGTGTAGGTAGGCCTAGCGCCCGCGACAGGAAACGCTCCAAAGCGCAACGTGGACACATACACATTTTTGAAGGAAAACAGAGGTGTTTTTTGCAAAGTGCCTACCTGTAGATTTTGGCCTGTAGCTCTGGCGCCACCTAGGGAAACCTACCAAACCTGTGCCTTTCTGAAAACTAGAGACCTAGGGGAATCCAAGATGGGGTGACTTGTGTGGCTCGGACCAGGTTCTGTTACCCAGAATCCTTTGCAAACCTCATAATTTGGCTAAAAAAACACATGTTCCTCAAATTTCTGTGGCAGAAAGTTCTGGAATCTGAGAGGAGCCACAAATTTCCTTCCACCCAGCGTTCCCCCACGTCTCCCAATAAAAATTATACCTCACTTGTGTGGGTAGGCCTAGCACCTGCGACAGGAAACGCCCCAAAGCGCAACGTGGACACATCCAAATTTTTTAAGGAAAACAGAGGTGTTTTTTGCAAAGTGCCTACCTGTAGATTTTGGCCTGTAGCTCAGGCGCCACCTAGGGAAACCTACCAAACCTGTGCATTTCTGAAAACTAGAGACCTAGGGGAATCCAAGATGGGGTGACTTGTGTGGCTCGGACCAGGTTCTGTTACCCAGAATCATTTGCAAACCTCAAACTTTGGCTAAAAAAACACATGTTCCTCACATTTCAGTGGCAGAAAGTTCTGGAATCTGAGAGGAGCCACAAATTTCCTTCCACCCAGTGTTCCCCCATGTCTCCCGATAAAAATGATACCTCACTTCTGTGGGTAGGCCTAGCGCCCGCGGCAGGAAACGCCCCAAAGCGCAACGTGGACACATCCACATTTTTGAAGGAAATAGAGGTGTTTTTTGCAAAGTGCCTACCTGTAGATTTTGGCCTGTAGCTCAGGCGCCACCTAGGGAAACCTACCAAACCTGTGCATTTCTGAAAACTAGAGACCTAGGGGAATCCAAGATGGGGTGACTTGTGTGGCTCGGACCAGGTTCTGTTACCCAGAATCCTTTGCAAACCTCAAAATTTGGCTAAAAAAACACATGTTCCTCACATTTCTGTGGCAGAAAGTTCTAGAATCTGAGAGGAGCCACAAATTTCCTTCCACCCAGCGTTCCCCCACGTCTCCCGATAAAAATGATACCTCACTTGTGTGGGTAGGCCTAGCGCCCGCGACAGGACACGCCCCAAAGCGCAACGTGGACACATCCAAATTTTTGAAGGAAAACAGAGGTGTTTTTTGCAAAGTGCCTACCTGTAGATTTTGGCCTGTAGCTCAGCCGCCACCTAGGTAAACCTACCAAACCTGTGCATTTCTGAAAACTAGAGACCTAGGGGAATCCAAGATGGGGTGACTTGTGTGGCTCGGACCAGGTTCTGTTACCCAGAATCCTTTGCAAACCTCAAAATTTGGCTAAAAAAACACATGTTCCTCACATTTCTGTGGCAGAAAGTTCTGGAATCTGAGAGGAGCCACAAATTTCCTTCCACCCAGCGTTCCCCCACGTCTCCCGATAAAAATGATACCTCACTTGTGTGGGTAGGCCTAGCGCCCGCGACAGGAAACGCCCCAAAGCGCAACGTGGACACATCCAAATTTTTGAAGGAAAACAGAGGTGTTTTTTTGCAAAGTGCCTACCTGTAGATTTTGGCCTGTAGCTCAGGCGCCACCTAGGTAAACCTACCAAACCTGTGCATTTCTGAAAACTAGAGACCTAGGGGAATCCAAGATGGGGTGACTTGTGTGGCTCGGACCAGGTTCTGTTACCCAGAATCCTTTGCAAACCTCAAAATTTGGCTAGAAAAACACATGTTCCTCACATTTCTGTGGCAGAAAGTTCTGGAATCTGAGAGGAGCCACAAATTTCCTTCCACCCAGCGTTCCCCCACGTCTCCCGATAAAAATGATACCTCACTTGTGTGGGTAGGCCTAGCGCCCGCGACAGGAAACTCCCCAAAGCGCAACATGGACACATCCACATTTTTGAAGGAAAACAGAGGTGTTTTTTGCAAAGTGCCTACCTGTAGATTTTGGCCTGTAGCTCAGGCGCCACCTAGGGAAACCTACCAAACCTGTGCATTTCTGAAAACTAGAGACCTAGGGGAATCCAAGATGGGGTGACTTGTGTGGCTCGGACCAGGTTCTGTTACTCAGAATCATTTGCAAACCTCAAAATTTGGCTAAAAAAACACATGTTCCTCACATTTCTGTGGCAGAAAGTTCTGGAATCTGAGAGGAGCCACAAATTTCCTTCCACCCAGCGTTCCCCCACGTCTCCCGATAAAAATGATACCTCACTTGTGTGGGTAGGCCTAGCGCCCATGACAGGAAACGCCCCAAAGTGCAACGTGGACACATCCAAATTTTTGAAGGAAAACAGATGTGTTTTTTGCAAAGTGCCTACCTGTAGATTTTGGCCTGTAGCTCAGCCCCCCACCTAGGGAAACCTACCAAACCTGTGCATTTCTGAAAACTAGAGACCTAGGGGAATCCAAGATGGGGTAACTTGTGTGGCTCGGACCAGGTTCTGTTACCCAGAATCCTTTGCAAACCTCAAAATGTGGCTAAAAAAACACATGTTCCTCACATTTCTGTGGCAGAAAGTTCTGGAATCTGAGAGGAGCCACAAATTTCCTTCCACCCAGCGTTCCCCCACGTCTCCCGATAAAAATGATACCTCACTTGTGTGGGTAGGCCTAGCGCCCGCGACAGGAAACGCCCCAAAGCGCAACGTGGACACAGCCAAATTTTTGAAGGAAAACAGAGGTGTTTTTTGCAAAATGCCTACCTGTAGATTTTGGTCTGTAGCTCAGCCCCCACCTAGGGAAACCTACCAAACCTGTGCATTTCTGAAAACTAAAGACCTAGGGGAATCCAAGATGGGGTTCTTGTGTGGCTCGGACCAGGTTCTGTTACCCAGAATCCTTTGCAAACCTCAAAATTTGGCTAAAAAAACACATGTTCCTCACATTTCTGTGGCAGAAAGTTCTGGAATCTGAGAGGAGCCACAAATTTCCTTCCACCCAGCGTTCCCCCACGTCTCCCGATAAAAATGATACCTCACTTGTGTGGGTAGGCCTAGCGCCCGCGACAGCAAACTCCCCAAAGCGCAACATGGACACATCCACATTTTTGAAGGAAAACAGAGGTGTTTTTTGCAAAGTGCCTACCTGTAGATTTTGGCCTGTAGCTCAGGCGCCACCTAGGGAAACCTACCAAACCTGTGCATTTCTGAAAACTAGAGACCTAGGGGAATCCAAGATGGGGTGACTTGTGTGGCTCGGACCAGGTTCTGTTACTCAGAATCATTTGCAAACCTCAAAATTTGGCTAAAAAAACACATGTTCCTCACATTTCTGTGGCAGAAAGTTCTGGAATCTGAGAGGAGCCACAAATTTCCTTCCACCCAGCGTTCCCCCACGTCTCCCGATAAAAATGATACCTCACTTGTGTGGGTAGGCCTAGCGCCCACGACAGAAACGCCCCAAAGTGCAACGTGGACACATCCAAATTTTTGAAGGAAAACAGATGTGTTTTTTGCAAAGTGCCTACCTGTAGATTTTGGCCTGTAGCTCAGCCCCCACCTAGGGAAACCTACCAAACCTGTGCATTTCTGAAAACTAGAGACCTAGGGGAATCCAAGATGGGGTAACTTGTGTGGCTCGGACCAGGTTCTGTTACCCAGAATCCTTTGCAAACCTCAAAATGTGGCTAAAAAAACACATGTTCCTCACATTTCTGTGGCAGAAAGTTCTGGAATCTGAGAGGAGCCACAAATTTCCTTCCACCCAGCGTTCCCCCACGTCTCCCGATAAAAATGATACCTCACTTGTGTGGGTAGGCCTAGCGCCCGCGACAGGAAACGCCCCAAAGCGCAACGTGGACACAGCCAAATTTTTTAAGGAAAACAGAGGTGTTTTTTGCAAAATGCCTACCTGTAGATTTTGGTCTGTAGCTCAGCCCCCACCTAGGAAACCTACCAAACCTGTGCATTTCTGAAAACTAAAGACCTAGGGGAATCCAAGATGGGGTTCTTGTGTGGCTCGGACCAGGTTCTGTTACCCAGAATCCTTTGCAAACCTCAAAATTTGGCTAAAAAAAACACATGTTCCTCACATTTCTGTGGCAGAAAGTTCTGGAATCTGAGAGGAGCCACAAATTTCCTTCCACCCAGCGTTCCCCCACGTCTCCCGATAAAAATGATACCTCACTTGTGTGGGTAGGCCTAGCGCCCGCGACAGGAAACGCCCCAAAGCGCAACATGGACACATCCAAATTTTTGAAGGAAAACAGAGGTGTTTTTTGCAAAGTGCCTACCTGTAGATTTTGGCCTGCAGCTCAGGCGCCACCTAGGGAAACCTACCAAACCTGTGCATTTCTGAAAACTAGAGACCTAGGGGAATCCAAGATGGGGTGACTTGTGGGGCTCGGACCAGGTTCTGTTACCCAGAATCCTTTGCAAACCTCAAAATTTGGATAAAAAAACACATGGTCCTCACATTTCTGTGGCAGAAAGTTCTGGAATCTGAGAGGAGCCACAAATTTCCTTCCACCCAGCGTTCCCCCACGTCTCCCGATAAAAATGATACCTCACTTGTGTGGGTAGGGCTAGCGCCCGCGACAGGAAACGCCCCAAAGCGCAACGTGGACACAGCCAAATTTTTGAAGGAAAACAGAGGTGTTTTTTGCAAAGTGCCTACCTGTAGATTTTGGCCTGTAGCTCAGCCCCCACCTAGGGAAACCTACCAAGCCTGTGCATTTCTGAAAACTAGAGACCTAGGGGAATCCAAGATGGGGTGACTTGTGTGGCTCGGACCAGGTTCTGTTACCCAGAATCCTTTGCAAACCTCAAAATTTGTCTAAAAAAACACATGTTCCTCACATTTCTGTGGCAGAAAGTTCTGGAATCTGAGAGGAGCCACAAATTTCCTTCCACCCAGCGTTCCCCCACATCTCCCGATAAAAATTATACCTCACTTGTGTTGGTAGGCCTAGCGTCCGCGACAGGAAACGCCCCAAAGCGCAACATGGACACATCCAAATTTTTGAAGGAAAACAGAGGTGTTTTTTGCAAAGTGCCTACGTGTAGATTTTGGCCTGTAGTTCAGGCGCCACCTATGTAAAGCTACCAAACCTGTGCATTTCTGAAAACTAGAGACCTAGGGGAATCCAAGATGGGGTGACTTGTGTGGCTCGGACCAGGTTCTGTTACTCAGAATCCTTTGCAAACCTCAAAATTTGGCAAAAAAAACACATGTTCCTCACATTTCTGTGGCAGAAAGTTCTGGAATCTGAGAGGAGCTACAAATTTCCTTCCACCCAGCGTTCCCCCCACGTCTCCCGATAAAAATGATACCTCACTTGTGTGGGTAGGCCTAGCGCCCGCGACAGGAAACGCCCCAAAGCGCAACGTGGACACATCCACATTTTTGAAGGAAAACAGAGGTGTTTTTTGCAAAGTGCCTACCTGTAGATTTTGGCCTGTAGCTCTGGCGCCACCTAGGGAAACCTACCAAACCTGTGCCTTTCTGAAAACTAGAGACCTAGGGGAATCCAAGATGGGGTGACTTGTGTGGCTTTGACCAGGTTCTGTTACCCAGAATCCTTTGCAAACCTCATAATTTGGCTAAAAAAACACATGTTCCTCAAATTTCTGTGGCAAAAAGTTCTGGAATCTGAGAGGAGCCACAAATTTCCTTCCACCCAGCGTTCCCCCCCACGTCTCCCAATAAAAATTATACCTCACTTGTGTGGGTAGGCCTAGCACCTGCGACAGGAAACGCCCAAGAGCGCAACGTGGACACATCCAAATTTTTGAAGGAAAACAGAGGTGTTTTTTGCAAAGTGCCTACCTGTAGATTTTGGCCTGTAGCTCAGGCGCCACCTAGGGAAACCTACCAAACCTGTGCATTTCTGAAAACTAGAGACCTAGGGGAATCCAAGATGGGGTGACTTGTGTGGCTCGGACCAGGTTCTGTTACCCAG